>NC_134955.1:16742326-17369582 GCF_965638725.1 Aptenodytes patagonicus
AACAGGATGTGAAGCATCCTAAAGTTAAAAGGCACCTCTTTCACACTAATATAAGTAACCGGTTATGATGAAAAGTGGTAAAAAAAAGAAAATTTAAATCAAGAGCTACATGAGAAAATTGCAGAATCCCTCTCCCACTCTCACCAGTGTCTGAACTGAACTGGGATCTGTCAGTATTATACCTCTGTCACCGTGGTGTACAGTCCCTAGCCAAGCCCCACATTCAGACTTTGCCTACGTGGCGGCCTGTGCGAGTGCAGGGACTCCCATTCATGCCAGTTGTGCTGTGCTGAGGAGGGACGGGAGCACAGATAACGGACATGCAATTTGCACCAGCCTGAAACAGCCCGTATTCCTAGGTGACACCAGCCAACACAGCCCTGCACATATCAACCAAACTGCATTCATTCACAACACAGCATAAACCTGGTAGCTACTGACTGAAAACACTACACAAATGCAGATGTGGACACCATAAAAAGATTTCAGACCAACACATTGAGAAGTGTATTTTCATCAGAACTGCCTTTTGTACTTACCATCTTCCTGGACATTGAAATGTTCTGTTGGGTTCATAGAGACAACGCTGACGTGGGATTTCAGGAGCTGGAAGATCTCATTCAGTTGTTCCCTGTTACTGTCACAGTCCACAAAGATCTCAAACTCAGAATTTCGTCTCTTGGACTTCCGTGACTCAATGTGTACCAGGTTTACATGCTTCTCCTGTTTTGCAAGAAGTAATGTTTTCAAACAGATTGACTAAAAACTAGAATTTGTTTATCATATGAATATTCACCACCTTTGTGAAGCTATTTTAGTTAATTGGATCTCTCAATAGCAGTTTGCTTATTGGAGGGGGGGAAATGATTTGATTTTAGAAAGCCTCCCATTCAGAAGAAAATGAAAGAGAACCTGTGTTCTTTCAATTTTATTTACATTCAGGAAGCACAGAAAGACACAGTCAGGAGGTTTAAATTCACAGACCTTTTTCTTTCATCCCTCCCATAGGAAGTTGATTAGCAACTGGGTCTGGAGAAATTCACCAAAATGCCAATCAAGTCACCATATAATTATCTCACAAGCAAGCAAGGGATTTAAAAGCAGTAGTTTTCAGGGCACAAATTTCACTTTTATTTGAAAAATTATTTAATCATATGTCTTGTATCAGGAACACAGAGAAAACCCCAGGCTAAGACATGCAGGGCCAGATGACAAAGCACAGTGGCACTGTGCGTATTCCTTGCACAATACCTGCCCAGCAATCGAAGGAGCGTGGTTGTGCAATTGCAGTTCCTCTGTCACCCTCAGTCCGGCTAGGCAGGGTGACAAAGGGCACCAGACTCAACCCAGTGTGGGTCAGCAGCCCAAGTGTCTACCTGCCATTGGCAGGAGCTTCAGACCCACCTCTTATATGCAGTGAGTGCCAATCCTCTTTTCATGAGGGGAAAAGACAAAACTCTCTCAGTCTTTAGTAGGTGCAGGTGATACATTTTGTGAAGATTTTTAGCCAGCCAGCATCTAATTTCTGAGACATAAATTTGCCTTTGTGGGTAATTTTGGGTGCAAAGTGGGAGCCGGGTTAGGAATCACATCATTAATAAATGGATGTATTTAATTCTAGTGTCTTCCAAAACTATCCTTACAATTTAAAAATACAGAGCTGCTGTAGCAATGTGATTATCACATACCTGAAAGAGTTTTAATGCTTTTACAAGTCCTCCGACTTCATTCTTCAAGGAAAAAATGATGGCTGTTCTTCCTCTTTCAGATGCATGGTCTTCATTCTCTTTATTATCTTCAATCACCATGTAATTTGACTTATTTAACTAAATGCAAACAAACAAAAAATTTTATTGAATGGCTAGTAGTGCAAAAAGTGTAAAGTTTTACATTTCAGTTTGTCTTGGGGTAATATTGTGCTTTGACTGATCAACCACAAAAGGAAAGGTGCCAATTAAATCATTACACAGTAACAGGCAAAAAGTTAGGCACACATAGAATCTGTGAGAGCTGAGAATGAAATACTGAGATTTTTTTTTTCAGTTGAATGATTTTGTAGACATCTTTAGTCATTCTCTAGGATGCAGAAAATGTTTTCAAAGTTTATAATTAGCATTGGTATTTTGGGGGGGGGAGGAGCTATAAGATGTTAGCAGATGTTAGCAGAAATAATAAGTTGAACAAAATACTTGTTAGCAAATCCGATAAACGTTGGTAAAGGGAATAATCCAAAACCCGCTGGATATAGATAGGAAAAGATGGATCAGAATTTAGTAGATCAGAACTGAAAAATCATTGCCTTTCTCTCGCTACGTAACTGTAAAGCACTGCTCTTACAGAGAAAGGAGACAAAACCTAAGGAGTTAAAACTTTGTGCTGACCAGAATCTGTTGACTATAGAGACAGTCCCACCCTGATCAACCACAACCAAGCTATTCCATCTGTCAGGTCCCCTAATTCACATGCCAAACCCTTATCATAATCACCTAAATCACACACTAAAAATTTTCAGACAACCAACACTGTAGGACCACGTGGTTTTGTACATTACTAGTGATCACACTCCTGACTGTTGAGATCAGTGGATATCACAGGCCATATTCTTAGCCACATGTAGCCAGGCCATAAATAAAGATAATATAGAAACAATTAAAAATGCAGAAAATGCAAAGTAAAGAAAAAATACAAGGCTTAGAAGCAAAGGCTGTGTCTCGTGTCTTCAAACCTTGCAAAAAGAAACAAAAAAGGTGAGGTTTCTGAAGGAGCCAGTGAGAAAGAGGAGAGGCACAATGAAGGCACATAATTGCTATTTGGAATTATTTTTTGATTTGACAGAATTTTTAAAGATACGACTCTCTGGTGACAACTCACCGGGAATGGAAAGAGCAAAAATAAAAATGCAATTAAAATGCAACAGTTCCATTGATTCCCTTCTACAGTCTCTCCAGCTTTAACCTCTTTAAAATGGATAATGCTGTACAGCTAAGTATTTCTATCTATAACAGGTAAGTTTAAAGATAAAAACCAGATTGTACCTATCTTTTATCAAAACGTTCCCATTTATCTTTCAGATTAAGATGATAATCTGCCTAACAAAATAATGAAGTTACTTCATTTTAAATTGAGTGGTTTACAAGGCAGATATTTGATGCTGCTCTAAGAAAGGTTTCAAGCAGGTTGCTAGCTGTGAGCTCTCTAGGGTGTAGAGGTGGTATCCCATGGAAGAGGTCTTGCTCCAAAGCCCACTGATGCTCATGGAAATATAATCACTGGATTTCTGACTTGGTCCCCATCTCTAACGAGTTGTCACTATACGATGAGCCTGGACGACAGTGTCAGTCCATCACACTGCTTCTGATCCAGCAAAGCCACTGATCTCCATCAACTTGAGTCCAGACATCAAATTCAGAACTGCTGAAAGTGGGTGACGGGGCCCAATCCAGGTTCTGCTGAGCAGCCTGCAGGTTTCACAGCTCGCTTCAGCAAGTGTCAGATCAGGATCACAAGAGCCAGGAACAGGCACTGAGCAAGGGTGAGTTTTTCTTCTCACTCCAAGCAGAGAAAAAAAAAAACTAACCACCCCACAATTACATATAGGTTATTGGTTGTTTTCTCAAGTGCAGAGATAGCCATTTGCATGAGCCAAATGCTACTCAGATGACACTGCTGTAGAAGAAGCTGGATGCAAAGAAGTCTGCATTACAAATAGAGTTAGGTGGTGGTCTTTGACAGCAAAAACTGCTGGGCTGTTTTATAAATATGGCTTATACACAGCATGTTGGCCTGATTCCACATTCAGAATCATTGACTTAAGACAAGACCAGCTGATGAGATTTGGCATAGTTGTATGCATTATAAGGTGCACAGCTAGGACAAACTACATGCATTGAAGACTAGTGCTCCTATTTCATATTTTGCTAGTTCAACTAACATTGTGTTTCAGATCAGGCGACAACATTTGTAAAGTAGTATGTTTAGGAGACCAACAAAGAAAATACAACAAAATGTAGCATGTTCTTACATTAAGTTCTAAAAATTACCTCTAACTTACGAATTTGAAAAAAGTTGCAGAAGAGAAATTCAGATGCCTACAATGCCAAACGCACACCACTTACACCTTTAACCCTAAACCAACATTAATCTTTGGCTTTCAATTAAAAAATAGACTGAAAATAGGTCTGCATTAATGCAGCAACCATTTTGGTGCAAGACAACAAAAGAAAATGGTAACGCAAAAATAATTCCCGTCCGCCAACAGCTGCACCTTCACTTTCATTTTATTCTGTATCAGTAACTCAACTCTAATCAACTCTGACACTTTTCCTTTGCATGGTAACACATTTAAGCTTTTTGGGGGCGGGGGAATTAATATTGCATTGATGCTTATTATTAATGACACAAATCATTAACTGATTTCCCATCAACCTGACTCAAGTCTTAATGAAAATACACAAACACAGGGATACTCTAAAGCCCTTATTCAGATAGATATTTAGGTGTCTTCTGGTTAAAGATGGCTCCTTTTGGAGCCCTTAGCAATTACCTTCCCTTTCTCCCCCTCCCCAAAGAATATTCTCTGCAAGAGAGATATTTGAGGGTGTTTATTTTGTGCTTTAATTCTTTATATTAATGGATAGCCAAGATTTAAAAGCATCCAAACATACTCAGCTAAAGGAAATTACATTTTAGAGCCATAAACTGAAGACCAAAAAAATCTTTTAGAAAACGTATTTGATACAGATTGCCATTAACAGTACTTGATAAAAAGTCTCAACAGGCATTTTATATCCTCTTCCCTCTTTAAGTAGCTGCTTACTTTCTCAGTGTCCTTTTGACACACTTCTTAGTAGGGAAGGATGAAGACTTGATCTTATGAGTGACTAGATGTCCCATTACAGGAAAATTTTTCAGCCATACCAAAGGTCTTCCTTAGATTTAATTCTCAGACACCAAACAGAAAGCTGTGCTGAACAGTTTATTTGGCTTCCAAAGATCTGAGGGATAGGGCAAAACAATCTTTTGTGAAACTGTGCTCCATTACAGTCAGCGTTCTTGTTTTCACAAGGAATTTTACTGACATTTTAAACTGTACAGTATCAATAAGCGTGACCAACACATAAGCGCTGATTTTATCTCACCTTCTCTGATGTACTAAGCATATTCCCACTGTAACATGAAATAACCCAGTAGCGGATTATTCTGGGCTATATCACACCCTCTATCTTCTAAGCAATGACGTACCAGAAGTAACTTTTGTTCTACCTTAATTTCCTTTGCTCGTATTTGAATTTTACCACTTTTTTGCCCCCTTCTGTCCAAAACCAGCAGCACAAATCAGCCCCATCCCAATCCCAGCGGCACTGAGCACTCCCACCGATGCCAGAGGAGCACCTCAGGGCAATCACCACTCTCCAGGTAACCAGAGCCAGAAAGCTCCCCTTTTCCCCCAAGACCACCGCTCCGAGAACCGCAACGGCGAGGCGGCAGAGCTGTAACTGCAGAGAAGCAACATTTTTCCCGCAAGCCAGGACCGGCCCCCCTTCGCAGCGCTGCGCCCCGGGCCGCTGCGCCCCGGGCCGCTCAGCCCGGAGCCGAGCCCGCGCCTGCCCCGCGCCCCGGCCCGCACCCCTCACCTGGCCGGCGGCCTCCCGCGGGCAGGGCGCCGTCTCCAGCGAGCCGTCGCGGCGGGGCGCGGGGTGCATGGCCGAGACGGGCGACGGGACGGGACGGGCGACGCGACGGGACGGGCAGCGCGGCACCCGGCAGCACCCGGCACCCGCTTTATGGAGGGGGCGAGAGCCGCCCCTAATCGCCCTCCGCGGGGGGCGGAGGCGGCGGGGGAGGGAGGGAGGGAGGGAGGCAGGCAGGCGGGGGGAAGCACCGCCCGCCCCAGCTGAGGAAGGGGCTCGTTAACCCCCTTAATAATACCTGCTGAAAGCTGTTTATTCAAACACCTTTTGCGGAGCAGGGATGCTCAGAAGCAGCCACCAACCATCCCCCATCTCCGCCCCCCGAAAAAAACCCGCACAGAAAGAGGTGCTTTCCCTCCTGAGTGACACCTCCTTGGTGACCTGTATAAGGAAGATTAAGGGGGGGTCAGAGAAGACTGACTTTTTGTGGGGTTTGCAGTTAATGTGAATTTGCACCCCACGGGGCTGAGGAGAGCGAGCGTTCGGCTGGAGGAGGCCTGTCTGCCACCATCGTGTCTGTGCAGCCTCCTCCCAACATGTGTCTGCTCATTGCAAATTAATATATATGCTACCTGTGGGAAAAGGAAGGCAAACTGCATAATAAATGAGAGGTTGCGAGGGCTGAGTCTGCAGCTGAGGGTAAATCAGCAGAGTTGCCTGCAAGGCAATGCTTTAGCTACAGGGAATCAGCAGTCCAGGTGAGGAGCTCCCTTAAATGCTCTGCAAAAGTGCATAGTGCAGGTTGCGGTCTCAAAGAGAAACACAGCGGGTAGATCTATCGAGTTCTTCACTAAAAATAACAGCGCATTTGTTGCACTGTTGAAAATAAATTGCAGCACGTTACTTCTTTTCTAAATAAACTCCTGCACATACAGGAAGAATAACTACTTTTCAATTAGCAGGAAAGTATATATTTTTATATCTTTATATATAGTGTCATTTATTTTCTGTATAGATCTAGACATATGTTTATATTTTAGAAACTATCATGGGTTTTGGACTCCAATAAGCCCAGTCCTCACTGTCTCCTCTCAGGTCAGACTTGGCAACAACCTTAAGATAAGGAGATTTGTGGCACACAGCATGAGAAGCCAAAACGTTCCCCAGGAACATAATCCGTTGGAGGCTTCAGAGGTCTGGGGGAGGAGAGATTGATTGGTTTGTGTTGGGCATGGGGCTGTCCAAAAACAGAGATTCTGGTCTTTCATTATGTTCCTTACAAACCTACCTTTTTGTCCTGGTTTTGGTTGGAGCTGGTACAGTGCTGTGGTTTGGATTTAGTAGGAGAATAATGTTGATAACACACCGATGTTTTAGTTGTTGCTAGGTAGTGTTTACACTAGCCAAGGACTTTTCAGCTTCCCATGCTCTACCGACTGAGAAGGCTGGAGGTGCACAAGAAGCTGGGAGGGGGCACAGCCAGGACAGCTGACCCAAACTGGCCAAGGGACATTCCATACCATGTGACGTCATGCTCAGTGCATAAACTGGGGGAAAGCTGGCCGGGGGGCCGCTGCTCGGGGGCTGGCTGGACATCGGTCAGCAAGTGGTGAACAATTACATTGTGCATCACTTGCTTTGTAGATTCTTTTATTATTATTATTATTTTATTTTAGTTATTAAACTGTCTTTATCTCAACCCATGAGTTTTCTCACTTTTACTCTTCCAATTCTCTCCCCCATCCCACCGGGCGGGGGGAGTGAGCGAGCGGTTGTGTGGTGCTCAGTTGCCAACTGAGGTTAAACCACAACACTTTTAAAGAAATGCTCAAAAGCAGCAACGACTAGTTTTACCCTAATTTACTCAAGTGTCTGAAAAATCTCCAGTATTTTTCTCTTCAGTGCCTAAAATATTGAAACCTTGATTCCAGATAGATCTCTTAGACACTGGTGTAACGCAAATGATAGATTATACTGATGAAGCCAATACGCAGGCTAACATCTAACCGAGGCAGACACAGTCACACTTACACCAACATCTCCAATGAGGTCAGTGCCTTCCATTTTCCTAGAAGGCATTGAACTTCAAACAATCCTGTTTCTAAGAGGACCGAGGGTGACTAGCTCTGTCCTTCAGACACAGCACAGGATTGAAAGAGCACAGCTGTAAGCGATGACATAGCTGGAAAAGCCAGTTTGTTCCAGTTTGCTAATGGGATATATTTCGTGACCAGATGCTTCAATTTTCCCTTCATAAAGACAACGTAATATTTATTCACTATATGTCTTAGCTCTACAACAGACATTTCACTTCCTTCTTGCAGAATAGATCTCCCCATCAAACAAGCTGACTCAAAAAGCAAACAATTCGTAGGATCTTTACCCAGAATCTTAAGTGTATGAGTGCCTGATATTAATAATGAATCCGTAAACATGGGCACAGTAAGATATTTATGATAGAATATGACTAATCTGTCAGTTTTCCCTAGCTCAAATGCAGCAATAATAAGAACGAACATGTCATTCTGCATATGATTTTTTTTTCAATTACTCACTAGGTAGCCCTCTAGAAGCTCTTCCATTGCAGGTAAGCATCTTTTATTTGGAAATCTGGGCTCAGGCTCGGTTTCCAGTACTTCCTGATAGCAGCCAGGTTGAAATTCCCGTGCTTTCTTTTCTGTCAAAATGTTGTGCTCATCCTTGATAAAATTTGAAAGAAAACAAAAGATACAATTCTCACTCACGTTTCCTCAGGCGTCAGAAATCAGCTGAGTTCAGGTCACTTCAACTGTGAATGAAGGGGGTTTTTTTATTATTTTTTTTTACTTTTACTCAGATCTGCCTTTCCCTCTCCTTCAAAGGCTATAAGATTTCACAAGATACATTAGGAAAGCCAGTTTATTCTTGGTGTGCACATATGGATTATTCTAGTGTTAAGGGACCTGGACGTCCTCCCATACAGCCCAGACCTATAAAGATGCTCGGCAAAGAGTCAGTCCCACAAGCACTTCTGAAAACCTGCTTCAGAGCCTCTCTCCCCAGGGGACAACAGAAGCAGTGGTCTGGTTAGCACCTATGGGTACCTGAAGACACAAAGCACAGGGAAGGACACAGGACAGTCTGAGGGGCCACACCGAGACACAAGATGGTGAAGCTGAGTTCAGCAGAAGCACACAAGCTTCACGGCACACAAGAGCCATGGAGGGGATATAAACTGAGCTGCCAGCTACGCCAGATTTAAGGGCACTTCCTACCTCCGAGGCCCCAGTCTGCTAAACAGACTGGAGTGTCCCTGCCTCCCATCCTCACCCTGTCATTTCCAATTTGAGCAGGAGCTTTCTGGGATGCTGGTCATCCCTCTCCTCATACCTAACACTGCGGAGCCCGTGGTCAGCTTGGCCTACAACTGCTGATTCAATGCGAGCAGTACAGTAACGGTGAAGGAAATTTAACTTAGTATGAAATTAATTAGTTACATAAAGAGGTAACCGGGGTGCCCAGAATTTTGGGGAGCAGATTAAAGCTAATCCACTGGTTTAGTAAGAAGTGCTTGTTTGCCACAGCCAATGCCCTGTAATCTGAAAGAGCAGAACCACAAAGCATGAACTGACTCGATTACAGCCTGTTTTCACTGGGTGCTCGCTGGAGCCTGCTCTGCTCCTCTCCACGCAGGGTTTCCAGCTCCTGTGAATCTGCAGATGGTTTTACAGGAGAACTATTTAAAAGGTTTCATCCGAAAGCTGAATCTTCACAGTTTTAGGGTTGCAGGGTTTCAGAAAACCATCACTCTGTCGCGAGCACAACCGCTGCTTTGGCTTTTCACAGGCAGTGGGACACTTCTACCTTCTCCCAAAAGCTGGCAGCGTATCCTACCACTTAAGAATGGTGGCTTGGGCCCCTCACCACAGAAAAGAGCAATATGGCACAGCAAAACTACTAGCAGCCAGGTATGGAGTGGAATGCAAACAGGACAGCAACATGCACAGGTGCTGCTCTGCTCATCCTGGGAGGAGGCAGCACAAGCAAAGACTGACCCAGAAAATGTTTGAATTGTCACAGAGTTGGTCTGCAGGAGCACTGAGGCAGAGAGAGGCCAAAAGTTTTCAGTGGGACATCAGAAGTCTACGCAGACCCTGAGGTGGGAAGGAGTTGTGAAGGACAAAGAGACAACCTGGGGCATCAACACTACAGGGAAACAGGCCCCTCCTTATCTCATGAGAGATAAGGCAATACAGTGATACTTACTTATTTATTTATTTATTTTAAAGCCCACAGGAGATTTCTCACATATAGCCTCTCACACAGACAAAGCTCTGCAGACAGATAATCGGCACCTGAGGATCAAGTACAGGTCTGACCCTGCTCAAAAGTGGGTCAAGCTGATCACACGTTTTGCAAGACAGCGCTTTGCCTTGTGCGGCTGCCGCAAAACCCGTTGCATTGGCACAGAGCGACTGTGATAGCACTCACTATGAAGGCTACGAGAGCTGGCTTTCAGTTACATTATTCCCTCATAATTCCTCGTTAAATGAACCCTCCTCTTCTTAGCAGGTGAGAGTGTAGTGTCAGACTGAGAAGTCCCACGTTTTCTGGGCCCTTTGCCGGAGTAGCTCCAGGAATGTCAAGTGGCTCCAGAAGAGGCCACAACTCTAATCCTGCTTCCCGGCTGCTAACTCAGAGGTGACTCTTCTCCTCTAGTTTTTGGGGGGGTTCTGTTTTGTTCTTCAAAGCAGGAACTTGACAGCAGAGTTTGCAACCAGACAGTGGTGCTGACACTTGTGGGTACACATTTGTCGATAAATGCTCTGGAAATTTTTAGGCTGAAAAGTATTAAAAACAAACTGCCACACCTCCAGATCTTCGCCTCCCTAGAGAGCCACACAGTAAAGGGACTCACTTTTCGCTGTCTCTGAAACAGAACAACATAAACCTTCTGCCCTACGTCTCCTTTTCCTCCCACTCTGAGAAAGTTTGCTCTCCATGGGTCATAGGTAAAATATGTAGGGACTCAACTAACCCAGTGCATCTTTCCAGACACAGCACAAATCTTGTATCCACCAACACTTTGAGGAAGCTGGTCTGGGGAAAACAAACAAACAAATAAACAAACAAACCACCACCAAAAAGACAGAAAAAAGAAAAATCAATGTAGTACAGGCGCTCCCAAGTGCTCCAGTGCTGAGGGAGAGACAGTCAGAGGGTGATTTTGTTCAACTGGCGACAACTGATCGGGCAAGAACCATGTAAAGGCAGGTTGAGAATGATCTGCAGGGATATTAATCTTCTGCTGAAAGATAAGATTATCTACCTGAACACAGCAAGACTGGAGGAGAGAATCAGCCAGCCCTAAAGTCTTCTCAATCCCATCAAGGTCATCAGTGTGAATTACTCCTTCTCCCCATGTGGTAGGAGAAAGTGCTCTAATCTCCAATGAGGTAATTTCACAACATCACTTCTGGGGTATAAACCTCCTCGGCCATCCCTTGGACTTCATTTGGCCCAGCCATCTGCCTTTCCAACCAGGAGCATTGGCCTGAGGCAATGTGGCCGCTTAAAGCTTTTCCAGAAAAAGGTATGAAGTGTTAAATCCCTGAACAAAACAGGTTTAATACGACTTAATACTAAGTCTGCTCTAATCATAATTACCTTCTCCAGAATAGACTACTGCAAATTCTAATCAGCCCTCTGCCTTTCCATTAATTAACTGCTGCAGACAAGTTATGCCTTTAAGAATTGCATGGCACTTAGGCAAGCACTGTGGAAGTTGCAGGGAAGAGAGAAGACGAACATCATGCGGTCCTTTGAAACAGTTTATTTTCCAGTATAGGTTTTACAGATCTTCCTCATAGTCTGCTTACATTTTATGGATGCTCTAATATACTGATGGCTGAAAAACTGCTGGTCTGAAAATCTGACTCATTTTCTTCTACTGATTTTTAATATTTATAAAGCATTGATCATAACAAGACCTAAGCAGCAGCACTCGCTTCTATTCACTTTCTAATCTTCATTCTCCCAAACTTTGACCTCTCTCGCTTAAAGGAGATAACCTATCATTGTGTTTTAGGTCATTTACCTAAATTCTGGGAGTTAAACAGCTCCAAATCCAAAAGCTTTTCAAATTTTCTAAAAATGTATGGATCTGAAATCCCCAGTTTTCAACAAGGGAATTCTTCCATTTGCTCCCTTCTTCTGTGAACCACCGTTCTTCCAACAACCACTTCCCAGGGCAATTCACCCAACCTTTCACCAGTGTGAGGCTAAGACAGGTGTCATGCACTGTACTCGGAACAACCACCGAGAAACGTCTGGAAGTCTCGGTGCAATAAACTCAGCTACTGGGAAGGGGACCACATCCCCATGAGGGTTTAGCCATCAGTTAACTCTCCGTGTTACTGAATAGTTGTTGAATAATGAAGTATTTGATTCATAAGCAGTTAATAGGCAACAAAAGAAAAAGGGGAATTTAAATTATGCAATTATTGAAAACATTTACAAATATCTTTTTCCAATGAAAAGTGCAAGAACCAATCAGGCAAATTACCCACTCAGTGTGATTCAGCCAGCTGTAGTATCAATAGCCTTTAAGCATGCTTATTTTGAAAAGCCAGAGATGCTGTGTAAATCTACTGAAGCACATTTAGCCAACAGACCATTCACTGTTTGTATATTTGCTTAGGACTGTTTAAAGAAATAATATCAGCCCTTTCATCTGAGGCAGGTAATATATTTCTTTTCATAAAAGCTAAATAAAATCACGAGTGACATGAGTTACATGCTGCTCTGAGCAAACAAGGTGTAGTTTTTCCTAACAACATCTTTGCGAGCTTTTTACAAAAGGTTAGTTAAGAGGCTGCTGGGGCAAGGGAGAAACCATGCTCTGATTTGTTTTCACCAGTGAATACGTTATCACAAATTTAATGTCAGCTACATTTCAAACAAAACTGTTGTCTGATTGGGAACCAAAATCCTGAAAGAGCTCTTTGCTTCAATTACTCTGGAGTTAGTGGGTACAGAAGTGCCAATTACAACTCTTCCCCCCTCCCCCCCCCCTTATCTGCTCAGTGTTGGCCAAGTCGCCTCAAGTGAAATCTGCAGGAAGCAACGGAGCTCTGGTCCTGCAGCAGTCGGCAAAAATTCCCCTTGTTACTACTGCAAACAGGATTAGTCCAGTGACAACCATCAACCAGGGGTGGGGAACGCCAAGTGGAAAGCTTGACAAACTGATCTGCATACTGCCTGGAAATACAGCACAGCTTAGAGAGGACAAGGAAGTACTGCATTTCCATTAGCACAGCCTGAGTCTTACAAATACTGTTTTGCTTGGGCTCGTGCACCAATCCTGCCCTCCTGGCAGGATGGCCGAACGTCTACCCAGACTGTAAAGCAGAAGGGTCACGTATCCACGTCCCTCCTGCAGATTTCGTAGCCCTGCTCACAGGTGCTGGTGCAGAGATGACAGCCAGGCGGGTGGGCAGTGCCACTGCGCCTGAGCAAGGGGAGCAGGGCAGTCCCGGGGATGGCACCCAGGTGCTGCCAACAGATCTCCAGACAAGTCCATAGCGGCAAGCAGGTCTGAGGTCAAGCTGGGAAGTCAAGTCAGCAAGCTGGGATCAGCGGGGAACGTGGCCGGGCACAGCGTACCTGCAGCGTAGCTCAGGCAAGGGTGAATGAAGAGGAGGTTCACAGCTGTTTTCGCAGCAGTCTGAGCCAAGGTTACACAGCTGCACTGCACAGCTGCACTGCCAGCCGTCAGCCCCAAAGCCCTGGCAAGGGGAGAGAGGCTGAGAAGCCGCTTGGTGCTGAGGGCTCTGGCACCAAAGCTGCCATTGCCGCGAGCTGCAGAGAGCTCAGAGTACAGGGTGCAAAATGCTTATCCTGAATATGAAACACAAAGCATCCGAGGAGAACAGTGTCTGAGAGCCATGGGCAACCTCAGCCACCAGCACTGAAAACAGCTGCTCTTAGCGCTCAAAAGTAACAGGGGATCCAAAGCCAGGGATTACTTCTGACCGGGTCCCAGTACTTCCCCATCCCTTAAGCAGAAAGTGTAGTAGAAGTGGACTCCATTCATTGAGGAACCACCCCGTTAGCACTATTTCTACTGCATTATCATTTCTCTTCAAAAACCTCAAGAATTATCCAGTTCTTTTACATCATAGGCAAACACAAAGCAAAATAGTCAAATGCATAAATAAGCCTGCTGATAAAAGAAGTGATGAGTGTTTGTTAACCTCAGCCTGTTGGCCTAATTAGTATAACAGCAGCATATTTTGCATTCAAAGTGAGGTGGAACAAGCTAACAAAGGAGAAAGCTTTGTACTTGCTAATGATATGAGTAAGCGCAGCTCAGAAAGCGATTCAGCAGACTTTGATCCACTCAGAAAAGAGAACGAGAGCTCTTCAGGCACTTCTGACAGCACAGCATTACCATGAGCATGCGCCAGTAACCAGCCTCTACCATATTCATATTCATTTAGGAAGTTTATCCGACATTAGGTTTGTTGTCTGTAAGAAGCAGAAAGACTCCATTCAATATATTTCACACACCTTAAAAATAGCAAGGCCAAAGGAAATCAAGAGCAGACTCTAAGGTCCAAACAATCACAGTTGGGTCTGCCCGTTAAAGCAGGTTTTTTGTATTCATTTCACCTCCTTGCTGAATCATTTCAGCCTTTCTGAAACAGAGGATGTGTCCAGATTTTTCATTCCTAGCCAATCTGTTATGTTCCATCAGTGTTTCAAAGTGAAATGAGCTTGGAGGACCGTTCTCAGCCTGCAGATTTTAGACACACACACCCCCATCCACTGAAATCCTGGTAGTCACACAGCAAAAGAGACTACTGACGGCAAATTGAGGTCTAGGTACTAACACTGACCACTGGTCAGTGTGAACAAAGTAAATTAAATCACAGTTACTTTCTGCTGTAAGGATGAAAACCAGCAAGCAATGTAAACCCATCAGTTCACAGCAGGGACTTTAAACACGCCGGCAATTGCAAAATGTTCAGCCTCGGAGCTGTAAAACACATCATCATTTCCAAGATTAGCAAAAGCTGTTCATCTCGCTGTGTTCTCATGACAGACGTTTTTTCCCCTCTGAGTTTCTTTTATCTTATTAGATTTTAGCTCCCATTACAGTTAGGACAATTTTGCAATGGGGCAAAATTAATTAGTTTGCATCAAAGAAAGGCTCCTTGAAACGTAACACTAATGAGTTTCATCTGCCTGATTAGAGGGCTTTGCTTTTAGTAACACTTGGTGCAAAATTTTGTTTCAGAGAAATACAACATTATAAGAATATTCAAGGCTAAAAGCATTAGCTAAACAGTAACCAGGATAATGGATAAAAGATTAGGCTGGTAAACTGTGAGCAGACATATAACTGAATATTGACAAGAGGATGCAAGTGTTGACCAGAACAGGTTAATGAAAATTTAACGAAGATGTGTTTGTGCAAGTAGAGCTTGGTACAATTCGCAACAGTATATTTAGTGAACTAACACCGCACCTCCCATCTTTTCACAATGCTTTTAGGAATTAAATGGAAAAGAGAGTATTAATTTTTAGAAAGATTAGAAAAGTTCATTTTAGATGAGTCAAACTGATTTTTAATATCTGGCAAACTACCTGGACAAACTATTTGCTTATTTTTAAATGTGTTTTTAGTCAAGAACAAATTGTGTTTAATCAACTTTGTTTTCAATTGATGGGAGAATTGCTCCAGAGGACAAAGGGGATTAAATAGATTTGGTATTTCTTGCTCTTATTGAGCTTTTTCACCCCAACTGCTTTCTCTTACCCTATTAGTACAAACAAGTAAGAAAATACAGTCTAGAATGAATTTACTGATAGGGAGGTGCAAATTCACCTGAAAAATCACATGGTAAACGTAGTTATCAGAGATTTGCTGGTAAATCGGGCATAGCACACCGTAAATGACATCTACATAGACACATGCTGTGTCATTTGCAAATGACAAACACATGACGCAAGTGCATGTAGTAGAATATAAGGGAACTGTCTTTCCCATGATTACATCTCCCTCCATAAACCTCCCCAACACATACACAAGACTAGAAATGAAGACACGGTGTTAGGAGAGGGCAGGCCTAAGCTGCTGTCAGGAACAGCTCCATTTGAGAGGAGGCCGAAAGCCCACATTAGGGCAAGGATGTACTTTTACACAACGCTCTCCATCTGTGGCCAGACAAATGAAACCACTTTAAATTTGTGACTATGCTCTCAAAAACACACAAGCAGACAGTTGAGCAGTACAGCTGAACATGCAGTCACTTCTGGCTGGGGGAAAACACTTAATCCAGATTTGCTGCTGAATCACTTTGCAAGGCACCAAGGGGTTACCCAGCTTAAGGTGGTTAAAAACAAAAAGCCTTTGGATAAGCTGAGAACTGAACTCAAACCTCTTATCTCTTTCCTCTGTTTTAATAAGGTTTCAACTTGAACATTACCACTTTTTGTCAAAATTATCTTGGCCTGCAACAGGCAACACTGAAACCTTGACAGTTTTATCCTTTTGCCAACCTAACACAGGAATTTAAATTAAAAAAAAACACCAAACAAATCACACACTCATTTCAAACACCCATGTGTCCTCTTCCTCTGATGCCATGCACATACTGCACCTGCATAATCTTTCTCCTGCTGGCCTTCTGCAACAGGTCAACAACAACAAAAAAAGACTGCATCTGTTATTCATAAGCTTTTTGTTATCTCTGAGAAGAAGCAAAAGGGCCCAGAGCATGTGTGGGAAGGAAAAAGCTTTGTTTAATTTAATTAAGTTTACTTCTTTCAAGTCTGAGTAAACTCAGGGATCAGCAGAATGACTGGTTAATTAAATCACGAAAGCAGTTCCTTTACCCTGTAAGGGCAACCACATCATGCTGTGTCGCATTCAGCAGGTTCTTCCAAAAAAGAGCGCTCAACCTTTACACCATGGACCAAAAATAAGCCTACCACACAGAGGGTAGTGCAGTATTAGGAGCTCTTCTAATGCAAAAGATGACAGCTGTGGAGTAGCGCTGTGATTATTTTCACACTTCCATCTTGAGGGTTGGCTCCAGATCCGTTAGTGAACGTTAGTGATAACATTGCAATAAAAGATCTGATTCTGATCCTTAAGTTCATCACTGGAGAGCACTGCTCAAGAGGGAAGCGAGCAGGGTGGGCTCCAAGACGCACTTGCACAGATGCTGCCCCAACACAGTGCTGGATGCTGTCCTTACCCACCCGCTCTAGCATCCACAAAGGCTGGAGAAGCAGGAAGGCTGCAAGAAGTTTGCCTCTTGGGGCTACACCTGGCTGCTCTTGCTGGGTTTGTCCCTTGTACCCATAAACACATGCGCTGCACAAGAATTGGCCTGGGCAACTCCAACCCCACTCCAGAGCAACTCCATGCCAGTATCTTCTGCATCTATCTCCCACCTCCTTTTATGAGTTGTCAAATCCTCTCCAAGAGGAGAAAAAGGGAAAGGACAAATCTTCCCTCCATTTGGGACTTTCCCACGTGAACAGTTCACAGCTGCACAGCAACAATACATTTAGGTCCGTCAAAGACTTTCCTTGAACCTACATCATTTGCCAGCTCATAGGCAATTTCCCATGTTTCTTTTTATCCCCTCATAAATGTCTTCCATCTAAAGAGCTCACAAAGCCAGAGTCCTTCCTTGGTCTTCCATGTTTTCACCATTCATTTTTCCCTTTCCCATTACTCCAGCCTTTTCTATCCACTATTTCTCCTCCTTCCATTCAGCCATTCTAGTGGCCTCATCCCAAATGACAAAATGGAGTATTTTTCAGTTTTATTTATTCCCACCTAAGCTGAAGTGTTTCTCCTTCCTTTCTACTCTCTTAACTCATTAAATCAAAATCCTTACTAATCAGGCTGGCATAAACTCAACATGTCTTCCCATGGTTCCTGTGCCCAGCCTTCCTACCTGACTAAAGAGGAAATTCTCTGATGTTGAATAAAAGTTTGTGCACTACAGAGAATTTTTAATGGAAAATAAAACCTTCTGACATAACTGGCTAATTACAATTTGCTACACTAAAACACAACACTGTGGCTATATTGCAGGGCAGGATAAAAGTGTGCACGTATTTTCCTGTGTGTTTCAATATCCTCCTATTGACAGAAGATAGGATGACTGGTCTACAACTGGAGACCAGGAAATGATTTTTGTGATTTCATTAGGGTAATTGACAAAAGCATTTCCTTTCTACGTAAGGCTAACAGATGGCTTGTTAAAGTTACAACTTCTTTAAACAGGGCTGTCACCAAAAACTATGTGCGTGACAACAAAAATAATATTGATACAAGCTCATTGCAAAATTAAAATGGAGTTTGCATAACCTAAAGCACAATATAAATAACTGCCACCATTGCAACACAGAATATCAAGGCGCATTTGCTTTTCTAAGGTTTCCTTGGAAATTGGATGAAGGGACATAAATTGGGGAAGCGTTAACAACATGGGACTTCAGTTATTATGGGCACAAACATGCCGTCGGTCATCGTGCCTACTCCACATATATGAAGAAACTACCATGGATGTACGAGCATGTTACATCGAGGCTTGGATTTTAATCTCAGTAGTAACAATATCTTAATCACACAGAATTTTTAATTTTTGGTAAGTATGTTTTCATATAAAAATGCTGAAGTCAAACTCAAGATTGTAGATTTGTACTCGTACTGACTGCTACTACAGACCGAGCAGGATTTTGTTCTCCTCGAGTAAACACAGGCAGGCATCAAGCAGGCCCCTTCCCCTCAACACCTAACTAGTTATCAAAACCAGGAGTACGCTGCAGTCTGCTGTGCTCATCTCAGACCAGCGTGCAACGCAAACATCAACCCTGTAGGACTCTGCTTTCAGATCTCACCTCTGGCAGGTCCGAGACCTGTGCAAGGCAAGGGCATGCAACACCTGAAACTGCCGCACCTCTGTCGTGAAACAGCTCCTTGATGCCTCAGCCAGCCAGCAAAAACGGGGGAGGTGGTAGGGGGTAGTGAATAAGAATGAAAAAAATTTAAAAAAAAAAAAAAAATCAAGCAATACTAATTTGCCCACCTGCTGTGGTTTTTAAGACCTCACCTTCACCTTAAATTTGTCTCATTTCCAAGAGAGCAGGAAAAACTACAAAAGAGATTCAGCTTTGAAAACAGAAAACGTAATCAACGTTACACCTTTTTGATAGGTGACCGCACATAAGCTATTCCACCTGGACAAATCTAGAATGCTAACATTGTTATTGATATTTAGTACTTTTCTCCTTCAACATTACACTTACTCGCTCTTTATCCCCTTTTGTCATAATTCTCCCAGTTTTTTTCCTGCTTGCTTTCTTTCTGTAGTATCCCTTCATCATCTCTTTTCTTTCTCTAGTATTACTGCTTTACTTCTCTTCACAGCATCCTACCACTGTTACCTTTTCAAGCAATCTTGTTTGCATTAGTCTTCGTATAAAATTCAGCTCTCAGACTTTTCTGAGACATCATTAAGACACACAGCTAACTCCAAAAGACCTGAACTGGAAAAAAGAAAGAAAACAGAACCCGTTTTCCCTGGGTTTGTTAATTTTCTTCACAATAACTCAGGAGCAAACCTTTTCTCTTACCAATCTTAGATGTCAGCTCCTTGCATTATAAAACCGTTTTTTTGGAAAAGAGGTAAATAATTGAATTGGGGAGGCAAATAAAAGGAGGAATAGGAGCAATATTTCTGATAGCAAAACCTCTGTCAATAGCTATTGGAAATAAACTGGTGTATTTTACCAACCTTGTGATGTCAGGTTCACTTAGCACACGCCTTGTCAGCTCTGACTGAGGGGCACACTAACTGCATGACGGACGCACACGACCGTGACTGGAGAGCAAACGCACAGCTGCTCGCTGCTTTTGTTTGCCTTCACATGAAGGATTTTTGAGAAATTGTATAATATTACAGCAGACTGGTCCTTGCCCCAGGTGTAGCAGGTTCTTCCTTTCTCATTGAGTTTGGCAGAGCACATTAATGTCGTCATCATCTAGAACAAAAAAATAAGTAAACAGCAAGCATTAAAAAGGAAAAAATGGGCAACATTTAATTCTGAGGGAAAAATAAAGGATATGCTAAGGAACTGCTGTGACCAAGAGATTCTGCTCTAGAAACAAAAGCAAATTCTCAAGTAAAAAAGATAACAGAGATACTGCTGCTTTTGTAACTCTCAATAACAGCCAAAATATAATCCACAGATAGTGGGAAAGAACACGGATTTTCAAAACAAACAAAACCACAGTAACATATCCTTACCTTTTCATACCAGTATCATAAACTATGAAGATGGCTGAATAACAAATAATTTTGGGTTGTTTTTTTTTTTTATTCAGCTTAGTTACAGCCAAAGGTAGTTATAATAGGTCAATACTAAGAACGCAAATCTTACAGACAAAGGAATCATCATAGCAGTTATAAGAAAATATGAACTAAACATGCAATGACAGAAAATTAAGAAAGCAGAGCGACCCGAATATGGAGAAGCATAGAAAAGAACTTCCCAGCATATTAGGTTTCATGGTTTAGTCTACCGGAAAGGACAGGTTTGTGACATGAATACTGGTCAAGCATTAAGATATAAAGAGCAGCAACAATCTCCTCACACCATCAAGGGAGCAGATGAAGCATTTAGTATCATTGATTTTTCTCCACATACCAAATTTCTTTGGGTTTATATTTCTTTGCCCCATCAGGAAGAAGTTACTATGTGGGATAAAGATGCCAAATGTACATAAAACATGAGTCAAAAGAATGTTAGAATCCTATCTTTGAATGAAATTATTGTATGGATCTATTAAGTCTAATTTAAGGCCTTCCAGTCTGATTTCTACCTCTGTTTTCTAGGTGTGCTCATGCCACAATACACATCCAGCTCTGTCCAAGCAGGACTGCGTTCCTGTTACTTTAGTTCAATGCTTCAGATACTCGCCTTTTGTTCAGAGCTCCGCACAAAGCAGTGACGAGTACTTCTCTTTTTTCCCCCAAAAGGAGGGTGTTACGGAGGTAATCAGATCTTTGGTCTGGAAGAAAGCTGCTTGCCTGCTTGTACAGATAGATAGCCATTCTGAATCAACTAGCCCAGAGAGATCTGGCTTGCCAGTCGGTGTCAAAGCATGGCTAGGAGAGGGAACAAAAAACAAACAAACAAAAAAAACCCAAAACCCCAGCCCCTCCAAAAAACACACCACCACCACCACCAAAAAACCCACACATATGATGTTCACGAAGCACAGGCTAAGGGAGATCCCTGCTGGCAAGACGATGAAATACATGCACACCACTTCCAAACACATCATCCACCCGCTACCACAAATAGTTTCTTCCACATCTGAATGCCAAAAACTTTGCACATTTACCTTGCATTCAATTTGGCGCCAGCCTGTTGCTCCTAAAGACAGTGCTGCCCCACCCAGGCAGCACAGACTGCACAAGAGCAGCTGTTTGGTGGGGCAAAGGGGGAATTCAGTCTCCATTTCACCATATTTATCAAGGATAAAAATTCCCGGCATACTTGAACTATCATTCTACTGAAGCAAGGCTGATGGACCCGTTTCTACAGCTTCTTCAACTGCAGAAGAGCGGGAGGATGGGACCCAATCAGTTTCCCACTTATTGACATCGGCCATTTTTTCTACCACGACAGGCATTAGGTATCATCCCAATTAGGCAATAATTATATCAGGGAAATTATGTGTTTCGCCTACTCGTTGTAATTAGTGATACCACATTGAACAATTAATCAGCCAACACTGGATACTTGTGTATTGAAAAGAAGAAGGAACAAAATAAAACAACAGATCTTGTCTCAGCTTTTTTGTATATTACATTAAACTACCACAAAACTCCAACGACGACAACAAATTTCAAGACACAAGTAATTCAAGACAGAAATAATTCTTAACTATGGTGGACTATCATAAAGATACTTATGATACACCTGGGGACAAACTAAGCTCAGAAAGACGTTAACAACTGGATGAGAGACATTAACTTCCAGACCATAAAAATGACTAAGCAAAGAAAGCAAGAGAGGTAAAATGAATATCCAATGAAGGAAAACATATTCTACAGGACATTGACATTATGAAGAGGTTCAATTTTCCTCTTACAAATGACATACTTGAGAGTAACAGACATTTCCAGTGGCTCAGAAAACAAATGTAATTGACACTTAGAATGAAGGAAAGCATACAGGTTTTTTTTTTTTTTTACAAAGAAACTTTATTACAAATCTGTAGGTTTAAGAAAATATCCAAAAACTGTCAAAGTAGTATGAAAAATGCTGTCATCCTATTCACAGTTACCAGTTTTCTCCAATAAACATAGCATAAAAAAATTGACAGAAACCACGGCAATTCTTTTTGGTGACACAAGTCAGATATTTGTAATTCTAAATCCCCTGCCGACAACTAAGATGCTGCTGGCAGCCCAAGGGAATGATTGAATTGCACTATTTTTGAAAACTGCAAGTTTGGATGAAAAGGCTATATACATATACACATACTGTATTTTACCACATGTACAGGTGACTCAGGGCAAACAAAACATGGCCCAGCACTTTAATACTTAAAGTCTGTAAAAATCTGGAGAGCCAGGGAATGTGTGTATATGGTATTAACTTATTCTCTATGCTCTGGTTCCCATCTTCTTTTGCATCCCAAACCTAATAAGAGATCAATTGTTTTCCACTCTCATTTATAGAAACAGTGAAGCTGATGTGTTGCTATACTGTCTTTTCAGACACAGAAAAGATTAGCTGCACTGCATGCAGGCAAGTGATCTAAAAATTGCATTATGTTTTAACTGCATTACATTAAAAGTGGGATTTTTAGAAGACTGTAGACTGAATTTACTGCAAGTGACCTAACACCTTAAGCTCCCCTGAAAAACCAAGGCTAATGTGGCATTTCTAATATCATTCACAGATAATTCATAAGATACATGAATGAGGAAAGAATTGTCTGATACACGTTACATTCCTAAACTGAAGTACAGACTGCTTTAAAAGAGCGGAGAGTTTGCAAGTATGCCACGGATTAAATCCAAACCTACCCTACAACTCTAACTCTGGGTAACTGGCTGCAGTGGTTGGAAGCTGCAGCATAGACCATTGGTAACCATATTCTCAAACCCTTTAAACTGCACAGGACCTAGATGCCACAGCTCAGAGCTGCAGTGTAGAAGAGGCTTCAATGTAAGAAGTGTGAAGATTTTAAAGGAGCAGGATGAAACATTTCTGTTACAATACCTGCTCGAGGTACTGATATGATTTAAAAGACAAAAAAAAAAAAGAAAGAAAAAACCCCCAAACAACTCTGTGTAATTTAACTCTGTTTTTATCAGGTGCTTGAAGGTCCTTAGGCAGAGGACATCTGAAATTTCCTATTGATCAATCCTCCTTTTGCCAACAGCAACTTGGAAGAAACCAGCATCATGTTAAAAACCTACTCAGTGCATTTCATTCATTTTACTGTTTCAACTTAAGTTGAAAAGCACAAAATCAAGAGTTATTCAAAGAACACTATGCTGCAGAAGAGCAACTAGAAATCAACAGTTGATCTCATCACTAGGGCAAACAGGATGGAAGATGCAGAACTGAATTTACAGTAATTTCCTTCCTCATGCAGAGCAGATTAACCCTAGGTTAATCAGGGCTATCTGCAACATTTCTTAAAAGCCACCTGTTGGTAAGGAGGTTGCCTCATTCTCCTGCATTTATTGAAAACTTGATTTCTGAAACACTGTAATGAAAGAGTCAAAAATCTTCATTCCAAAGAAGGAAAATATTTCATGCACATTCTTAGGCGTGAACCTTCAGGCTTGGGAAACGTTTTTCTAGATTGTCAGCAAGTGTCTGATCAGCCTCACGCAGAACTTCAAGGAAACTCTCCACCTGGAAATAAATTGCAAACACACACACAAAGAAGAAAAAAAAAACCACCAAACTTGCATGGAACACAGAATTCTTACACTTGGTATAGGGGGTCTTTCTACTCCTCTACCTTCCCACCAACAGCAGCCAGCAGCAGCCACTGCAAAGAATAATGGAAAATGCTCCACAGTAGATAACTTCATCCTAAACCCCACAGTTTCAGTTGGTCTAAATTTTGAAACGTTATCGCCCTCCCCAAACTCTTATTTTATTGTTTAAAAGTACACAAAGAAAAGCTCCCTATGAAAAATATTTAGAATAATTATTCCATAAAAATGTACAGGACAAATTTTCAGCTAGCATAAATTTGCAGACATTCCTTCATTTCAGCACAGTTTGACCCTTGTATCAGCTGATGATCTAAGCAAAGCTCTGGCTGAAGTAATCCAGAAGAGACAGAGAGGCTAAGTGGCACACTACCTGTGTCTGAGCAACTCTGTCCTACCTCTACATCTGATTCTGAAAGGCCTTACCACCCGAGTAGTATTTTTTCAGCTATGTTAAAGACCTTGTCATATACTCACCGATGTGAAATACAGAGGTAAGAGGTTCTGAAATGCACAGGAACATGTCTGTTCATTTAAATGTCCCTGGTGTAGTCCTTCTAACGTATTTTCCTGGAAAATACAACTAGCATGTCATGAACAGTTGTCGAAAGAACAAACTCGAAATTGTGCACACAGTATCTACAGTATGTGCTTCATCCTCAAAAATGGGTATAACAACCAGAACTTACAGTTCTCAGAGAATGCCAGATGTAGCTAATACAAAAAGGTGTGAAAGCTCACACACCACAAGTCTCTTAATCTGAATGCTCCCACAATAAAGAAGTCCAGCTGAGAAGGTGAGTTTATATATTGATACTCTTTCCTTTTCTTAAATAAATTGACTTTCATTCAAAAGAAATGGCGACATACACCTGGAGAATTTATCATACAGAATCTTGGCCCTGAAGGCATACAGCTCAGAAAACCTGTGTCCCTGCCATCTAACACACATTGCTACTTACCTTCTGATTGATTCTCTAATGAATTTCCAGTACGCAACTTCACTTGTGCAGAAAAATGTGCACATTAATAGTAACGTCTTTTTTCTTACCTACCCTGCAGAAATCCCTCTCAGAATTTTGTTTATTCTTACCTTGGTCAGTTCTTGAAGCATATTGGAAAGTAATTCACAGCAAATATCCTTCAAAATTTTTAAATGGAAATCTTCCTCATTTAGATCGGCCCTTCCAGTCTCTTGTTGTTCAGAATCCTTTGAGTTATCAACAGATCTCTTCCCACAGCCCTCCATGTATTGTAAGATACGAATCAAGCTCCCAATCAGAGGCATATCTAATATAAAGTAACAAGAAAATGGAAGTTTAACACTGAAATTTTTTCCCCATCCTTTTAAGGCATCAGAATTTTGAAACACACCACAAGATTTTATACAAAAGCTACAGGAATGTATAATCTAAGTGTTGTGTTTTATCAAAGACTGTTTTAAAAAAGCAAGTGGAAGCGTGGTAGAAAACCCCAAACATTTCTTCTGCAAGCTAACCTGTATCTATAAAAAGTATATGCCAGTGGTAAGGAATATGAGAAGGAAAATGTCTCTAGTAGTAACTCAGAGAGGCTAGTAAGTTAAATTTGCATCCAGATAATCCTATCTGATAAACCAAACGACACAACGTCTTTCTGCTGCAGATGACCCTGACTCACATTCTCAAGATAGGCTTTTAATTCTAAAGACTTGTCAATGGATTGAAAAGTAACAAGTGATAAAGATGGGTTTAAGTAAGTGCAGAATCTCCCTCTACTAAAAAAAACATTACTATCAAGACCTCGTATTTTAGCAAAGATGAATTCTGCAGTTTTCATTAATTTACCCAATGGAGAAGACTGAACATAATCTGTAGATTCTATTACTGTAAGTCTTCAGAGATATCCAGTAACTGAACTTTGAGCTAGCTGTGATTTTGAGAGTCACCAGAAAAGAGCCTTACTGTATTCAAACATGTAACTGAATTCTGTGTTCTGAACGGATCTCCAGTAAACAGTAATAAATTAACCACTTTCACCCCACATACATAAAGTCAATTGTGAAAATAACTTTAAAAAAAAAGAACAGAAAAAAGCACGACTTGCTTTTCCTCATCTTGATGTATTCTTGTTCTGACTGTGAAGCAAACATAGCAGACAGTACAGACAAAATAGAGGCCAACACAGTCTTTTGCTCCTGCACAATGATCGGTGGATCGTCTGGCTGGCAAAGTTCATGGCAAATGAGGTCATAAAGCAAACTCCAAGTCTCTTTTCCTCCATCAGGAGCCTGCACTTGAGAAAGAAAGAAAGAGAACCCACCAACCCATCAAATTTAATCTAGGTACGTGAATTATTTTTCTCCCCATTAAATATCTGATGATCTAGAAGTTATTGCCATTCTTGGTCCTATCATATGCAGCAATTCAAGTGTCTTACCGATGGCCTGAATACCCTCATCCACCGTGGTCAGGAGCTGCAAAATATGCATATAGACATCAAGTCCTTCCGGATTATCTGATCTACACAGAACAAACAAAAAAGACAGACAAATTAAAGATCTGATTACTGAGTTTACATTCTGTGTGTTTTGGACACACAGAAGACTATCAGCAATCACTGCCGTTCTCTTTGCTAACAAACTGGTTGACTCATTTCAAATGGTAAGTACAGGGAAATGTATTCTAATGATCTGTCAAACTATGTAGCTCCCACCAAAATCAAGATGTTCAGACGCAGGCCTTAACAAGGTTATAAGGAGTCTCCCCAGCCATGAAACTGAAAAGAAATCTCACATACCGGACTTGTTTGGCTGCTTCAAGTATACAAGGCACAATCTTAAAATCTGGAAGTTCTTCGGGAGAATCATCTACAGACGGTCCCACAGACCGACAAGTGCCATTTTTAATCCAGTTTAACATCAGCTCTTCATCTAGATCAAAGAGTTTGTCCACCACTTCACCCACTTTTACCAGCAATTCAACTGCACAAGAGAGAATGTGTACATTTCAACAAGACTAAAAACAAAGAGCAAAAATCAGCTCGCAAAATGCTAATATATAAAAGTATTCAGAGTAAATTCAGTGCTGAAATATATTAGTTTCGTTCACGACCTACTCATGGTTGCTATGTTTATTTCCTTTTTGCGGCACAGATCAGGTGAAGAGTTTGATAAATAGGGACTGTTGGAAAGCCCACAGGCACCTTCTACCTTATCATGCCACTTATAAAACAGGAACATTATTCTGCAAAGAGACTTCAGGTTCCTGAAAAGTCGTAACTTGTGCTTCTGAAGTAAAAGTTTCCAAGATTTGTCCCTAAATATGCAGCTTTCTGCTAACCTGACACCTGCCAATCTGCATTTTACTTAAGTAGATCTGTCATTTCAATTGGACGGAGCAGGATTTCTGAGCATTGTCATAAAAAAAAAAAAAAAAAACAACAAACCACCAAACTGAAAAAGCTAAATTATTAGGATTCCTAGACAAATGGTAACTCCTGTTACAATTGAGTTGGATGTGAAAAATAAATGCTATTCAAAATATTTCCATGATTAGGTGCTTAGTGTGGTTTTTGCTAAATCAATGCGAAGAAAGATTTGCGTATCACTGACTGCATACCCAAAGCCTGTGACGTATTCTGCTGCCATTCAGAGTAACTGAATCATTCCTCCAGTTCACATTCCTCAAGTATGGTAGTTTTAAAAATGGAAAATACATATCTAATTTGAAAAAAATTTTAAATGAGATCTTGTTTCAAGGATCAAAAATGACGTGTATATTCCTGAATGAGGACTATGTCCTTTCCTTTACTGTGCCGAATAACAATTTCTTCTATTAGACTTATTTTTATTCCCCCGCAGAGCTTTCTTCTTCCTCTATGGGTGCTTTTCTGGTTGGTTTTACATATATATATAAACCTGCAAAGGCAGGACAAGTTCATTTTGGTGTCCTTTAAATTCATGAGGTTTACTTTATTTTAAAGAAATTCTGTACTCCCAATTGAAAATATTTGTCTTTGAAACTGCATACTTCAGTTCTTATTTTTTTCTGCAAACACCCACTAATTCCCAGGTTATTTTGGCAACTTACCATTTGTAGAGCTGGACATGATAAAGCAAACACAGTCATACACAGAAGGGTTTTCTCGGATTCTCTCAACCCAGACACTGGCCACCTCAGGCTGGGAGAGGCAAGTTAACAACAACCTAGACAAGAATTGCCCATTTAACAAATCAGAAGCCAACTCATTGATTTTAGCTGTATAAATGTAAATTCAAAACAATGAGAACGATGTGACAGAAACAGGAACCTAGCTCACAGCAAATCAATTCCAGAACAATGCGGAAATGACAAAAAGGTAGGATGAGAGAATAATAAAATAGTGAACCCACTTGTCAATTTTCTTCCCAGGCCTCAGAACATAGCAGAACTACACTAATGATACATTAATTTCTGAGATGTCCTACCTGCTTGTTTCCAGGAGAGTTGGAGAGTCTGAATCACACAAACGTTGCAATAACACTTGGCTTTAAGGAGAAAATGCAAGATTAGATTAATAAATCATAGAATCATAGAATGGTTTGGGTTGGAAGGGACCTTTAAAGGTCATTAGTCCAACCCCCCTGCAATGAGCAGGGACATCTTCAACTACAGCAGGTTGCTCAGAGCCCCGTCCAACCTGACCTTGAATGTTTCCAGGGATGGGGCATCCACCACCTCTCTGGGCAACCTCTTCCAGTGTTTCACCACCCTCAGCGTCAAAAATTTCTTCCTTATATCTAGTCTGAATCTACTCTCTTTCAGTTCAAAACCATTACCCCTTGTCCTGTCACAACAGGCCCTGCTAAAAAGTCTGTCCCCATCTCTCTTATGAGCCCCCTTTAAGTACTGATAGGCTGCAACAAGGTCTCCCTGGAGCCTTCTCTTCTCTAGGCTGAACAACCCCAACTCTCTCAGCCTGTCCTCATAGGAGAGGTGTTCCATCCCTCTGATCATTTTTGTGGCCCTCTTCTGGACCCACTCCAACAGGTCCATGTCTTTCCTGTGCTGAGGACTCCAGAGCTGGACACAGTACTCCAGGTGGGGTCTCACCAGAGCAGAGTAGAGGGGCAGAATCCCCTCCCTCGACCTGCTGGCCACGCTTCTTTTGATGCAGCCCAGGATACGGTTGGCCTTCTGGGCTGCGAGCGCACATTGCTGGCTCATGTCCAGCTTTTCATCCACCAGTACCCCCAAGTCCTTCTCGGCAGGGCTGCTCTCAATCCCTTCATCCCCCAGCCTGTCTTGATACCGGGGGTTGCCCTGACCCAGGTGCTGGACCTTGTACTTGGCCTTGTTAAACCTCATGAGGTTCACATGGGCCCACTTCTCCAGCTTGTCCAGGTCCCTCTGGATGGCATCCCGTCCCTCTGGCGTGTTGACCGCGCCACTCAGCTTGGTGTCATCTGCAAATTTGCCGAGGATGCACTCGATCCCACTGTCTATGTCACTGATGAAGATACTAAATAGTATTGGTCCCAATACGGACCCCTGTGGAACACCACTTGTCACCAATCTCTATCTGGACATTGAGCTGTTGACCACTACCCTCTGGGTGCGACCATCCTCCTCATCTACCGAACAGTCCACCCATCAAATCCATATCTCTCCAATTTAGACTCCAATAAAAACTATCTTTGTTTAAAAAAAAAAAAAAATTATAAAAAGGTTAATTTCACAGCTGCAGCCATGTACTGAGACTAAAACCAGCTTTTCCTGACTGTGCATGCATTACCAATGTTTCAAGATTGCCAAACTTAGACATTAAAGATTCAAGAACTTGACTGGTGATTTAAAAAAAAAAAAAAAGTGGTCTGTAGCCTTTTTTTCTTCACTGAACACTTCCCACACAACTATGGTCAGCCAAAAAGGTGTGAACGAAGATGAGGCACGGCAGGCAAACTTAGTTCCTTCTATTACATATATTTCATGATTGTGAGTCCAGAAAAGCAGTACTCACGCATGTATAAAGCACATATACACTTACCCGAGATTCTCATCTTTACTAATGGACATGCATATGTCTTGGAAACAGGCCATATTTCCTAATATTCCCACACAGATTTCCTGAAAAGTCAAAACACAGTATAATGAAGCAACTGCAACATAGTTCATGATTTTATTTCCACAGCCGTAAGACAAAAGTAAGAAAGGTTCAAAGATGTTTTCCATTTTTATTTCCAAGTTCTTATGACCCATCGATTTCAAGACAGATTTTTTCTACAGGATGCTATTAGACTAGCCTAAAGTATACTCCTGACAAGTACTATTCAGATATTTTGGGGTTACAGTGTTCCATAAAAGCAAATATAACTTGAAATCAACTTTACTTGCATATTCTATGTATACTGTTTTGAAGCTAATCTGGCATCCCTATTATTAAAGCAATAAAGTCCTAAGAACAAATATATCACCATGTAAGTACAACCCTCACAGATATTCAGTTCCTCCCAAAAGAAAGGGGTCTTAATACAAGCTTCCAGCAAAGCCCATTTTCTGATTGCAGACATTTAAAAAAAACAAACAAACAAAACCAAAAGCAGTGCATCCCATTAGGATATTCATGCCTAGACAATCATTAAAACGATGCATGCTCCTATAAAGGGGACTGTGAGAGCTCTGAAACCCCTGCAGGTGACTGGTGCTAACACAGAATGTCCTGGGAATCGCTTCCTTTCAGCAACTTTAAGTTGGAAATCAACCCTCACCACTCAAGGTTATCTTTTTAACATTCTATTACCTCTGCTAAATTACAGCAGACACTCAGCAGCCACTATTTCAAGAAAGTAGTGTGACAGCCGATTTGCACTGACTTCCAAATTTTGGTTGTACTTTCAAAAGACAAAGTACTGAACTTTCAAAGCCTTATGTGTCTCTACTCATCTCCTGAAGTAAAGCTTCTGATAACTTCAGAGAAAGGGGAGTTATACCAACACTGAATACCTTTCAAAACCCTATCTTGAATCCTAAATGCCAGTGCTCTGTGTAATACAAGCTGCAAAACAATGACATCAAAACAAAGGAGGAAGAAAAAAAAATGCAAAGTACTGGTGTCTAAGAGTTCCTAATCGCTAACGCGGACACCAAGGTGAAGAAGGAGGTGGAGGAGGTGCTCCAGGTGCCGGAACAGAGATTCCTCTGCAGCCCATGGTGAAGACCATGGTGAGGCAGGCTGTCCCCCTGCTGCCCATGGAGGTTAACGGTGGAGCAGATATCCACCTGCAGCCCATGGGGGACCCCACGCCGGAGCAGGTGGATGCCCAAAGGAGGCTGTGACCCCGTGGAGAGGAGCCTGTGCTGGAGCAGGCTGCTGGCAGGACTTGTGGCCCCATGGAAAGGAGCCCATGCTGGAGCAGGTTTGCTGACAGGACCTGTGACCCCGCAGGGGATCCACGCTGGAGCAGCCCATTCCTGAAGGACTGCACACCATGGAAAGGACCCTCGCTGGAGCAGACCTTGAAGAACTGCAGCCCATGGAAAGGACCCACGTTAGAGAAGTTCATGAAGGACTGTCTCCCATGGGAGGGACCCCATCCTGGAGCAGGGGAGGAGTGTGAGGAGGAAGGAGCAGCAGAAACAACGTGTGATGAACTGACCGCAACCCCCATTCCCCATCCCCCTGCACCACTCAGGGGGAGGAGGTAGAGAATTTGGGAGTGAAGTTGAGCCTGGGAAGAAGGGAGGAGTGGGGGGAAGGCATTTTAAGATTTGGTTTTATTTCTCATTATCCTACTCTGATTTGATTGGTAATAAATTTAATTAATTTCCCCAAGTCGAGTCTGTTATGCCTGTGAGTGCAATTGCTGAGTGATCTCCCTGTCCTTATCTCGACTCACAAGCCTTTCGTTTTATTTTCTCTCCCCTGTCCAGTTGAGATATAGCATACATATATATATAGCTTAGATCTACTATTGCTATTAATGTGGGACAGTTTTTTGACAGCCCATACTTACAGTAAGGCGAGGGCATTTTGACTTTGCAAAAACTCCCATGAATATATCAGGGGCGTTGAACTCCTGAAGAAATAAAGCGACATCCTGTGGAGAAAGTGAATAGAGAAGTAAATGGACTTCTACAATTTCCAAATGCAAAATCAAACCTTTTCTCACAGCACAAGGACTGGATCAAAGAGATTTCAAACTCACTACAAGAGATCTCTTATTTCCCAACAGTTAATACCAATTATCCTTGCTTTTCAATAAGAGAAGATCAGCAAGCCCCTATGGTGATTCAGGATGCCAGTGATTTGCTATACAATGAGCCAAAAAGTCACATTTAGTTTCTTTTGCTCTCTGTCTCAACAGAGGGTCAGAGACACTAAATCAGAATTCAGCAAATACCATGTTTTCAGACAGTGACATCACCCACACATACAAAAAGAAACAAGGGAAGGGATTACCATTAGCACCTGATCGGAGCATACAAAAGAGGAAATCTCCTCCTCATTTTACATTAAACCACAAGATTAGTCCTCTATTTGGGAGTAAAGGACACATCCTCCATGTTTATTTAAAATATCTAACAAAGAGCCAGGGAATAAAATCATAATAATTTAAAAAAATATGTATCTCTTACTTGAGAGTTTGTTCCAGCATTTGAGAATGTTGAGAAAAATACCAAAAAGTTATGCTGGATTGCCATTGTGAATCTGTAGCTAAAGTTTAAAAGGTTGTTTATCTATCAGAGAAAACTATGCTTACTAGCAGGATGCATTACAATTGCTAGAGGAGTATATGCCTGTTTAGAGACGGCATCAATATTATCTCCATAATCAAACTGCTGAAGATACAGGTTATGTGCCTGAGTTAATTTCAGCTACAGCTAAGGTACTGTCTCCTAATAACTCCGAGCTTCGGTTCAACTCCTTGTGCTGGTTTTGGCTGGGATAGAGTTAATTTTCTTCACAGTAGCTAGTATGGAGCTACGTTTTGGATTTGTGCTGGAAACAGTGTTGATAATACAGGGATGTTTTAGTCACTGCTGAGCAGTGCTGACACAGAGTCAAGGCCTTTCCTGCTTCTCACACCACCCCACCAGCGAGTAGGCTGGGGGTGCTCAAGAAGCTGGGAGGGGGCACAGCTGGGACAGCTGACCCCAACTGACCCAAGGGATATTCCACACCATATGACGTCATGCTCAGCATGTAAAGCTGGGGGAAGAAGGAAGGGGGGGGATGTTCGGAGTGATGGCATTTGTCTTCCCAAGTTACCGTTACGTGTGATGGAGCCCTGCTTTCCTGGAGATGGCTGAACACCTGCCTGCTGATGGGAAGTAGTGAATGAATTCCTTGTTTTGCTTTACCTACTAAACTGTCTTTATCTCAACCCACGAGTTTTCTCAATTTTCCGATTCTCTCCCCCATCCCACCGGGGGGGGGGGGGACAGTGAGCGAGTGGCTGTGTCGTGCTCAGTTGCGGACTGGGGTTAAACCAGCACACTCCTACACATAATACAGAAAACCAACAGATGTGAATACAGCCCCAGTTATGCCAGCTGACCCTAAGCAATAACACCACACGATCCATTAGACACCTGGGGGAAGGTCTGGCAGACCACCTTGTTTCTTTTACATTCACACACAGCTCTGCTTTATATCCTCAAACAGCAGCATGGCATCCAGCAGCTAGGATGCAACAGAAGGCCTGCTTCTGCAAACTAGTGCTGGGCCTAAGAATGCACACAAAGTACTTGCTCATCTTGAAAAGCAGCCTTTGTGATGAGCCTGCTCAATGCCAATTCACCACACCTGCCTTTCCTAATGACTCACAGGACACCGTCAGCCAAACCAGAGAATAAACAATACCATCGACATCAGAAAGCTGACCCAGCCTGTTTAACTCTGTGCCTTCTCCCACTTCCAGAAGGATTTTGACTGAACACGCTCAGCAACAGAAACGGGGCAGAAGCTGCCTGTAGCCGTGAACCACCCTCGAGGTCTGACTCCCGCACATCGCTCCTACCTCGTCCATCGACATGTCCCACACTTTGCAAATGTCATTCTCCATCTCTTCGTCCAGTTCCGTCTGGATTCCCTCAGGGCTCACGGTGGGCTCCGTCTTCTCGGGGCTAATGACCTGAGAGAAAACGAGGGGGGGGGGCGCGCGGCACACGGGGGTACGGCGGTACGTGAGCTACGACCGAGAAATGCCATGAAACACTAACAACGACCTATCGCTTCAGTCACAGTTTAAAAAAAACCTCCACACAACTAGGAAACCGGTGTGTCGTGTGTCCCCCCCCAGCCCCGGTAACGGTCGCACCGCACCCGCCAGGCGCTGACCGTTACCGGGCCCGCCGGCCTCTGCCCTCACGGCGCCCCCGCTCCCCCAGGCCCGCACCTCGATAAGGCGGGTGAGGATGCTGAACAGCCAGTGCTTGCTGTACACCGTGTTCCCCACCGCGTCGCCCTCCTCCTCCGCCTCGCTGGAGGGCGGCGATGGGTTACGGTCCATAGCGGCCCGGCACCGCCACCACAACGGCACCGGCGCCAACGAGGCGGCAGCGGCAAGAGCGGCGCCCGGGCGACGCCCCACAGCGCCCCCTGCCGAGGCGGGGCGCCGGGAGGCCACAGCCCAACGGCCACCGTAAGCCGGCGCCGGCGCCCAGCGGCCGGGGCGGGTCCGTGGCGGCGGTCTCTGACCGCCGCCGCCCCGTCCGCGGGAAGCAGCCCCCGGGCTCCCAGCGCAGCCGAGGGGCCAAGGGAGGCCCCCACCCCTTGGCAGCGCCGGTGGCCCCCGTGATCGCCCCGCGGGGACGCGCACAGGGAGCACCTGCCCGCGAGAGCGTCCTGCTCCCCTCGAAGCCAGCGCGGTGACTTCAGATCCCTAGCCCCGAAGGAAAGCCAGCGGCGAGCGGGAGCAGTTTTCAGGAGAATTTCTTTATTCGGCTGCACAGAAAAGGTGTAACAGGGGAGCAGAGATGGTCTCCTGGGGGGCAGCGTTAGTATTTTTTGGGAAGGCCTTGAGGTCTGTAGCGGTTGGGATCCCCGCCGTTTCTGCCCCACGCGTTCGCCTCTTGGTCAGCTCGGGTGTCTTCTGCGCCTCTGCCACTCACGCCGCTTTGCCATGTTTCCCGGGCGTCGCTAGCAGGAAGAAAAAAGGCCACCTGAACCTATGAGCATTTAACTCACTTTATGTTGATTTCCTCACTTACGTAAAACTAGCTTTTCCACAGGACTTCTCAAAGTGAGATGCAAGCACTTACTCAGTCCTTGTCTGAGAACCACAGTGGAATCCGTAACTGTTATGTCAGGAAACAAACCAGCAAGGAAAGAGAGTTCCTTATCACCAGAAATGCAGAGGTAAGGAATCTGCCTTATACACTCACGTGGGAGGAGAAGCGCCATTCCTATAGAGACAGGCTGTTCAGACATTAACTGCTTCCTCTCCCCTCCACTGTCCTTCTAGGTCAAAAGCTGAGTACAAGTCAAAAAGTACTTCACTCTAACTGGAATGCCTGGATCCCTGGTAACTCGCTGTTGACAAGTCCAATACCCTCCATTACCTGATCACTTTGGCTGCCCAGGCACCGCCAGGTCCTCTTCGGGCAGCATCATAATTCCCACGAGCATGGAAATATTTGTCAGCACCTTTATAATTTGCCTCACGCATGTCCTGGTATGCTCTTAACATATCCCGTGCCCCTGAAGAAAGCAGAGAAACGGAGATGATGTTGACTTTAAAGAGTCATCCCAGAAACAGTTAAGTATCATTTCAGCCAGGAGCTGAAAGGCCCAAGGAGCAGTAACACAGAGAGGCACTCCTCCACATTGGCCTTTGCATGGGGGTGTGCCCCTGGAAAGGGCCTGCAGGGGCTGATCAAGGCCCTCTTCCACCAGCAGAAACCAGCGAGTTCCCTCATGTGGAGCTGCGGACCTCCCAGCTCCGAGGACTGCATCCATTGACTGCTGGTAACCTGTGCTCAGGGAGGGGGTTCCTGAGAGAAAGGCCCGTGGTCACAGCAACTTACCTCCCACTGCATCCCGGACAAAGTGTGCACCTCGGGTTAGGAATGGCACATCAGCACTTGCACATAGAATAAAGGAGAGCAACACGAGGCAGACACAGAGCCTCATGGTTCCCGGCCCAAGCCTGACACGGAGCTGTGAGACAACCAGAGAGATGAGCAGTTCTGGAGCACCTTTGAGAGACTGCTGACATACCATCCATCACACCCATAGCTGTGCCTGGGCAGCTGCCCCAGCACTGATGGCTAGCCCAGGAACTCGCTTCTCCCCCCACAAGGACTGATGCCCTCTGTGCGACCTCAAGCTCAGCTAAGGACTCTGCAACAGAGGAGACTTGCATTTTAGCATTCCCTGCTGCTCCTATCATGAGTACAGAGAAGCCCCACATGCTAAAGCATTAGTCCTGTTCCCAAATAGCAGCTAAAAACACTGCATATAGCTCACAAATTCAGAATATCACTCACCACCGCAGAAAGGCAAAGCCAAAGGAGATGGAGCTTGTCTTGTGTGCTCACAGACTCGGAGAGGGTATTTATAAGCAATTCAAACCCCTCAAAAGAGGAAATTGGAAAGGATACCCATGGCTGGGAATTCCCCCCCCACCACTCCACTTCCAACACAGAAATCATTACGGTAAGCCTGTCCTTGTCCTTACTGAAAGTTCATAGCTCCTGTTACACAATTTTTTTAGAAAGTACGTGGTGCTTCTTCAGCTGTCCATGGGACTATTTGCTCATAACAAGCAGGCTGAGAAGCTGCCTCGAAGACTGAAGTGTTCTATGTGCTTGAAGTGTTACAGTTGGCTTAAGGGTGACACTTTTGTTTGGCTCTTGTGCTGGGCAGAGCTCAGAGGAGAAGGTGCCTGATCGTCTGCACTGTACCTTGAAGCACAAGGTTGGGTCTGTGTCTGGGCACAAGGAACGGTCAGCTGTGTTACCAGAATGGCTGCAGGAACTGCTAAGTGAAATTCCCATGCGTGCTGGGATGACAAGATGGATCCCAGAGTTGCTGGAATGGAAAATGTGAACTGTTGCTCTTAACCCCATTGCAAAGCAAACCGCATACACCTACGTTCCTGCCAATAATGCATTAAGATAGCACACACACACCCCACTATAAGGAGGGCATGAACAGTTCGTCCTGCCTTTGCTTGCTCTCATAGATCCTTCTCAAGGGACTTCCAGCCATCCTGCTGCAACAGCAGCTCAGTGGGGCTCAAGTGGGCTAAACTAGGGAGAGTTTTTGATGCGGCAGTAAACATTTTACATAAGGAGAAGTTCAGATCCGTACAGCCACAACTCTGCTAGATTTTTGTATTAACTGTCAGGCCCTATTGGCATGGTTCACAGTTTGAGCACCCACTGTGCTCTCTCTGCTTAGGAGCCTGCTTGCTGCTTGCTTCCCTTGGTTAACAACTGACACAACTGTTTCCCCTGCAGAAAGCTCTGGCTTTGAGTGCAATTACACTGTAGAATGAATGTGCAAAATGTCTCCCCATTGTGTGGTCTGATACATGATTTAACGAGTCTAAGACAGCTTCTTTAAATTCTCTGCAGAAGAGGTTATGTGCCCCATTCACAACTCTGTCACTTTAAACAATTAGCTGCTGGAGCTGAAGGGCAGAGGCATGAGGTAAGAGAGGTGCAGTAACAAACTGATCTAATAAAGTGCCAGCAGCTAACTGCCTTGAGCATCGCTGGACTTCAGACAAGAATTCAGCTTAAGGGAAGAAGAGACCTTTTCCACAAACAGGCCTGGACCGGCAGGACAGATATTCTCTAGTACACTGTATCTCTGAATGGAACAATTTGAGACGAGACTCTAAACCCTAACCCAATGGACAAGGAAACCTTGCAAAAAGCAGGGGGCCAGACATAATTTTGTCACTCGCTGCCCGTGAACTTGATGCTTAACAGTGTAAGAGCTCAGTTACTGCAGAGACTGGAGTGCTGTGTTTTGCTGCAACTCTGTCCATGTCCTAGTGATGACTTATGCCCTTACAGTACACATCAGCTCAAGTGCCTTCTCTGCTGGCTGCAAGTAGCCCTCTCTGTCACCTTTTTGGGTTTGATTTAAAAAAAAAAAAAAAGACTAGAAAATTATTTCTGTAAGTTGGGGTACAGGCTCACTAATGTGCCATTTTGTCCAGGGACCTAGAACAGAGCACTGCCTTCAAAACTGACTTAAGGAACTTTTCCCTACAAGAGCTCAGACATTTTTGGACCATAGAGAGTATTTCTGAGTCTTCCAATGTGGTCTGATGTGTTTCACATTCTCTCCAAACTAAAACACTCTGCAAAGAGCACAAACATGAGGATAATTGCAAGAAGATAGGTGCTGGAGGGGATCTTTAGAAGATCTCGGATTGCATCCCCTTGACTTGTCTCCAACAAGGAAGGCAGCAGCAGTGACAATGCTGGAGCTCCCTACAGTAACTGAAATAAAGCACCAGCTTTGTGCTCCAGCACATAACAGCCTGAGCACTGCTTTCCCGTATCCTCTTGGCCTGCTTTCTGGGTCACAGCCCTTGGCCCACAGAAACAAGCTGCAGCCAAAACTGTTGCTTTTGCAACAGAAATGGGCAAGCTGCCTCTGAGCATACACAAGGGTTTGAATGGAATATTCCTTTCTGGCCTAGCACTAAAACACGGGCTGCGTGTGCACACTGGGTAAACGTAACACATATAGGGGCCCTTGGGAGACCATTTTCTGTGTTTGTACATTCTGATACAGTTAAGATAAAAAGCAACCTCAAACTGGTTACCCTTTAATTCTAAATATCTATAAATGCAAGCTACATTCTGCAAACATTCCGCAATATAGGCATTTTGCAATCTAAGTAAGTCTCAGATTGAGAAAGGGGATGAGGTGAATTCCCAGCTCAGGCACAATAATAGATGGAGTTATTCCTTATTCTGGGAAGTAACAGCACCTTATCTAAGTTTAGATGGGCAATAATTCACTTCAGGAGTTTTGCCATGCTGCTGTATGGAATATTTACTAGCATTGGCCTCCGGCTTATAGATGTGTAGAACGACTGCAAAGCTGTCCCCTCTTCAAGAAACAGATTGCATATGCAGATGTTTATCTTAAATAAAGTTGATTTCCCCATAGGTTTTGATGATTATTCTAACAGTGAAATAATGTTTTGAAGCTGGTATAAGACTTCTATATATTTTTTTGGAAAAAAAAAAAGAACAGAAACAACACAGCTTCTATTTAAAGTTGCTCTGGGCAAAGCCCACTTTATTCATCTCTGCTTTTCAAGGCTCCCCTCCACCAACAGTCAGTCACCAAAACCAAAGATGAGCTGCAGCTCATCTGCTGCAGCGCAGGCTGGCTTAAACTATCAGTGGTGTATGTTTAGCTGGCTGACAAGACCTGGTAGGGGCTGTAGCTTTAGGATGAGGATGTTGCTCTGTACAACTGTAACTTCTAAACAGAAGACTATTTCATTTCACAGCCCCTTCACCTTACCCACATGAGATGAACACACGCGTATCAAGAATAGGAAACAGCGATTTTCCAACTTTTCTTCAGAGAGTAAATTCTTACTCTTTATTGACAGCAAGTTAGTTGAAATCATCAACACAAGCTCACTTTAGACACCAAATTTGAACAAATGCTTCCCATTATGTTAGCCATATGACCATTCTGACACAAAGAAAAAGCTCTGAATGGAAAGTTATGATTTATTGTTTAAAAAAAAAAAGCCCCAACCCTCACTCAGAGTTAACCAAGTGTACAAAAACCCCACAGAAGAAAGAAAGAGACTGCTGTGTACACAAAATACATAGAGCAAATAAAGCGGAAGCGTTACATACAGAGATTAAGCCAGGTACATTCTTGGAAAGCCAGCCAACTTCCTCTAAGGAGGGCAACACGAGTACTCGGCTAAAGCTGTACTACATTCACACACTGTATGAAATGGAGTTAGTTAAGCGCAACAGCCACTGAGGTAGCAGCATGCTCATTTGGCATGTAAGAGAACAGGCACTAACATCATCTGATTTGCGTAACCTCACCACACACTGCAAGTGCCTGGCTCCTAGTGCAAGTCTTACTGTAAGAGCATGGGGTGTTTCCAATAGAAGGATCTGTACCGTTTCCAATGTCAAAATCTAAACCACAAAAGATTTAAAGTTTTCTTTTTTAGAAGTAGTTCTGTATTGGCTTTTCCACAAGCAACACTATTAACAGATGAAAGCCTGCCATTAACTGCCTCCCTGTAACTTCATTTCCTCTAGTGAAGTAACCGACCCTCCACAATAAAGTCTTTCTTGCAATTGAGATGAAATAGTCAGACTGCACCTCTCAAAAGTCTGAAAGTTGTATTGCTAAGTCCTGTTTTGATGAAAATAAAAACATTATTTTGCAGCACTACAAGTGCTGCCAGACTACATAAAAAGATGCTTTATAAAGAAATATTTTCAAATCATTTAGTGACAAAATTATGGATTTTAATAAAATTTAGTTCCAATACATGTGTTAGTTTTTTACTTAAATGACATTTGTGAAAATCAAATATTGACCGGACACTGTGGCCTTCTGGTAAAAATGTGAGAGTCTGACAGTGAAGAGGGCCAAAACTAGAAGTCTAAAAAGAAACTTGTTCAGAGATGTATTAAGTGCAGAAAGAGTGCTGGTACAAAGCATAGTTCTGTAAATGAGAAATAAAGTCCAAGTGATTTTATGAATCTTCATATTCTATCAGATATTTAAAAAGACTTCTTTCTTGACAGCATCCATCTAAAAATACTTATCTAAACCTTCAGCTTTTAAAAAGATTATTAAAATAAGACATGTGGCCCTCTCACTTTCCAAAATGTCAAAATTCATTGTGGAATTACCAAAGTTTACCTGGACTTTAGTAAAGCCTTTGACACCGTCTCCCACAGCATTCTCCCGGAAACACTGGCTGCTCATGGCTTGGATGGACGTACTCTTTGCTGGGTAAAAAAAACCTGGCTGGACGGCCAGGCCCAAAGAGTTGTGGTGAATGGAGTTAAATCCAGTTGGTGGCCGGTCACGAGCGGTGTTCCCCAGGGCTGTTTTGGGGCCGGTCTTGTTCAATATCTTTATCAATGATCTGGATGAGGGGATTGAGTGCACCCTCAGTAAGTTTGCAGACGACACCAAGTTGGGCGGGAGTGTTGATCTGCTCGAGGGTAGGAAGGCTCTGCAGAGGGACCTGGACAGGCTGGATCGATGGGCTGAGGCCAACTGTATGAGCTTCAACAAGGCCAAGTGCCGGGTCCTGCACTTGGGTCACAACAACCCCATGCAGCGCTACAGGCTAGGGGAAGAGTGGCTGGAAATCTGCCAGGTGGAAAAGGACCTGGGGGTGTTGGTCGACAGCTGCCCGAGTATGAGTCGGCAGTGTGCCCAGGTGGCCAACAGCATCCTGGCTTGTATCAGAAATAGTGTGGCCTGTGGGGATGGGAACTTTAACAACGGACATTCCTGAGTTTGATTTTAATGAGCAAACACTGTACCACCTGGCATGACAAGGCACATAAGCAGAAGATAACGGAGAAAGGAAAGTACAGCTGGAAGGAGAAAAAACAAGATAAAGGCCATGAGGGCATTTCGCATGATCAGGAAGAACAGGCCAATCTGCTAGAGCATAGGTTATAGCCTTGTGTTCATGCGCATCTATCTGCAAGCTGCAGGTAGCGCGTGTACACTTCTGCTTGCTATAAAAGATGCTAACAAAGAGCAGTAAAGGTCTTTGGTTGCCGTGCCTGCCAGAGTCCGTGCTGTTTAATCCCCACAGTGGCCAGCAGGAGTAGGGAAGTGATGGTGCCCCTGTACTCGGCACTGGTGAGGCCGCCCCTCGAATACTGTGTTCAGTTTTGGGCCCCTCACTGTAAGAAGGACGTTGAGGTGCTGGAGCGTGTCCAGAGAAGAGCAACAAAGCTGGTGAAGGGTCTGGAGAACAAGTCCTATGAGGAACAGCTGAGGGAACTGGGGTTGTTTAGTCTGGAGAAAAGGAGGCTCAGGGGAGACCTCATCGCTCTCTACAACTATCTGAAAGGAGGTTGTGGCAAGGTGGGTGCCGGACTCTTGTCCCAAGTAACAAGCGATAGGACGAGAGGAAATGGCCTCAAGTTGCGCCAGGGGAGGTTTAGATTGGACGTGAGGAAAAATTTCTTCACCAAAAGGGTTGTCAAGCACTGGAACAGGCTGTCCAGGGAGGTGGTTGAGTCCCCATCCCTGGAGGTATTTAAAAGACGTGTAGATGTGCTTAGGGACATGGTTTAGTGGTGGACATGGCAGTGTTAGGTTTACGGTTGGACTCGATGATCTTAAGGGTCTTTTCCAACCTAAACGATTCTATGATTCTGTGATTCTAATTCCACTGTTGTAAAGTTTGTTGAAATATCATGACTGATGTCTATAGTCATGTTGCACAAATAGATATGGGCAATTTAGAAATATCATGCTTATAGTTTAACAGTGAGTTCATTTAACAAGTTCTTCTGTTAATCAGCATTCATAACCATTAACCCACTCCTGAAAAATACTTCCCTCCCATTTTAAGACTTGGCTCAATTAATGCATTTCAATTGGGCAAGACCAGTCCATATAATTTAAGAGAGGAAAAAAAAGTATCATAACAAGCACTTTTACAGTAACTTGAAAACATCAATATCATTTACAGGAAAATTAAACAAATACGGGTTTAGATATATCCGAGTAATGGCTTCTCATGTTTGCAAACAAACAAACAATTTTATACTCCATAATTTAATACTTAGGGGCTCATATCCTTAACACTTAAGTCATATAGACTCAGAAAATAAATTCAGGAATTTTCATCTCAGAAATCTGTGAGCTTAATTTCAGGATAAATACTGGACTGTTTTGATTTAAGTTCTAGAGTTCAAAACTCATCTCCAAAGGAATAAGGAAGAACCGTCAACAGTTCCCGGTCAGATACCTGCCAGATGGAGACTGGCTCAATATAACTGAACTTTTAGACAGGAGTTCATTTCTTTACGAGCCTGTTATGTTTAAGAGGCACTTTAATATACAATCATTACAGTAAAAAATGTTCCCAAAGTTTTTCAAGTTGTTTTCTATGCTTGCTGAGACCACAGAAACCGGTCACACCTTTCCAACATGGACTGAATCAGCGCTCTGCAATTAAAGCAAAGGGGGGGAAAGAAGAAGAAAAAAAAAAAAAAAAGGTCAAACAGTTAAAAAAAACTAACAACAGAACAACAGAGTTTTGCTTTGCTTTTTAAATAAAAGTTTGTAAAAAATGCAATTGTACTTCAGAAGTAACATCATGACATCACCATACATGCCTTCTCTGGAAGGGATAGATGAGATCTGAGTCTGTGCAGGACTCAGCAAGACCGATATCCCCTTCAGAGAATCTCCTTCACATACATCTTTAATGTACGATTTCCTGTTTCCTCGTTTTCCATTTTAAAATGCCTATATTGCACAATACATAGTTCTTAAATAATAGAAAAGCTTTCAGCCGAGTTTAAAATCCAAGGTAAAAATGTGAAGTATTTTATCTTTTTGTTAACTGAAAATAAAGTTTAAAGCACCAAGAAGATCCAAAATGAATAGGGTGCATACATGGATCTTCTGTTGACGTGTCATCTTACCTTTGCCTTTTCTCAGCAATTCTCAGTATCTCACAGACATCAGTAAATCTCTCAGACAATTCTAGTGTCAAGCCACACTCCTGCAAGAGAGGCAAGGCACGATTTGGGCCAATGGCCTTTGCCAGTAAGAGAGCTACGTTTTCCACAGTGATGCAGTCTGGGCAGCTCGGGCTACCATTGCTGACAGTGTTCCCATTCTCTGGGCCATGGTGGTGGAAAGCTGTGCTGTGACTTTGTGCAAGATGCAGAAGAAACTTCCATTCTTCTATGGTCTCTGGAATGGAACCTAAATGTAAAATGAGTTTGTTACATTATTTGTAAAACAAGGATTATTCTAAGTCTACTATTTTAAATATATCAGTACTTAAGTACTGGGAAGCTAGCTATTCTGTTTTTCTCTGTGAAGATTTAAGGAAATCAAGCATTATCAACAAGCAAATTGTGTATAGAAGTGTACTGCCTTGACTGATTCAGTGGTGAACTACACAAAAAGCTTCACAATAGTTCAGTATTTAAGGCTTTGGATTAAGTCAAGAGACAAAGAATTGTTTTGTCCATCTTAGGGCTACTAGGAATTTTCTTCTAAGTTCTGCCATGTGATACAATGCTTTGCTCATCGTAACTTTGTGAGTGCGCATGTGTAGCGGGGGGAGTTTTGTGCTGTGCAGGGAGGCTAGCTATTCCTCTAACTACAACACCAAGTGTAGCTTTTACTCCCAGCTGATAAACAGCTCTACATTCTTGAACTTTTAAGCATTTTCTAGCACAACTGATTTCACAAAGCACAGTGTGAAGATACAAGAGTGTAACACCCATTTATGTGTTTCAAATATGCTGCACTACACAGTTAGCGCTACCAAAACACTTCAAAAAATAAAAGTTCAACTTGACTTCGGTCAAACTAAATCAGTATATAATAAGGGCAGTTCCTATATTACAGAAGTATGTTTAAACAGCTTAAGACTCACTAACCATCTTCTCCATTCAACAGGCTCAAATCATCCAAATGAGCAATATTAGTAAAGGCTTCTATTCTTCTATCCAGCTCCAGACAGAGAATAAGATATCCAGGCCAAAATCTTGAATAAGAGAGTAAAGATTTCCAGGAATCAAATAGTCTAAACTAAAGTCAACAGTAATTAAATGCTTATTTAAATATCAGTGAAGACAAAAGCAATGGAATTTCTTGAATGCCAGAAATCACTGCAGAGTGGGGACACGGGGAATCCCCCTTAGCCACAAGTGGTATTTGGTACATTAAATTGGATCCTCAATATTCATCCTCAAAACAGGAAAGGTTTTTAGATAAAACCTGTCCAAGTAAGGAGCAGATGGGTCGTTTTCATTTGTATCTTTTTGGGGTCAGAATACCAACTAACCAAGTATTAAGAATTACCAAGTTTTCTTCTTACCCATGTGATTTACAGATGTCAGCCATCTTCTTTTTTGTAACAAAATCAGCTGGGAGTTTAATCAAAAGCAGAATGAGCTGGTTGTAGCCCCAAGTAAACAAATGCGATCGTGGCCTAGAAGATGAGAAATTCCGTTTTAAAGCATTAATGGTTTTCTTCAAACATTATGTTCTCTTTACGAGAAAGGCAGGTATGTGAAAAGAGAGAAGGAAAAATGAATGAAACACTGTGTAGTCTCGGTAGAGCAGTCACTCTGAAAAGCATTACAGATAAAGTTATTTAATCCTTTGGTTGCTTCTGCTGAACTCTGCAATATGCAAAATGCTTGAAGGATTCACTGACATCCAAACTGTCATACAAAATCCAAGCCAAAAGCCTGCAGACCCGTTAAAGCTTTTTGCTGCACTCAGGACCTTGGGTGAACCCTACTTTACCTAGGATTTCCTTCCACATCTACTGTATTTGCTCTTTGGGGTGCATCATGAGAAACTGCCAAGCACAACCAATCTAGTCGTACAGATTCGGGCTGCAGAAGAGATCTAAGGAGAGATGACCTAGAAAACAAAACACATAAAAAACCTACCAGTTTTAAACATACCAGATATGGAGAAGTAGAGTGTGTGTGTGCAGAAAAAAACCCCAAAAATATGGATGTAAAATTAAATATAGAAAAGCACAGAATGATTTCTGTTTCTAGAAACTGAGGGGATCATAGAAAACCATCAAGTTTGTAGGTGGGGTTCCCCTAACTTTTTTTTTTTTTTTTTTTTTTTTTTTAAAATGTTGTCTAACCTTGGTATACCAAACTGCAGGCACAGGAACAAAAGTAGTCAGTTCCATTGAAAATATTATTTAGAAAAACCCTGTTAAAACTAGCATCTAATCTAACAAAAAAAAAAAAAACCACAACAGTCTGAGAGACCAACTAAAACTGGCAGAATGAATTGGAATCTAATGCTAAAGAACACCAACTAGACAGATACAGAAACAGTAAAAAAAGCCCCCAAAAACCAAAATCAAAAACAACCCCGCACAGCTACATGATGAAGAGAGCGGACAGACGAAGAAGATTCTACATTCCCTTTACCTTTTATCCTCTGGCTTTGATTTCACCAAACTATCTAAATATGCTAAAAAGTGAGCTGGATCATTCCTGCAAAGCTGTTTGATATCAGTAGGCAAAATAGAGGGGTGGAACTTGATCAAGGGCCGAAGAGCTGTTTCCCCAAATTTTTCATAAAGCCTGGAGAGAGAGGATAAAAACTATTTTCAGTACCAAACAGCAAAATTATATTTTTTTTTCTTGCAAATTCAAGATAGTACTGAAAAGTGATCTCTTTAAAAGATTCCCAGAAAGCTTCATGAAATGCTAAGTGAACCAATTCCTGCTAGCAAGTTAACAACACTGAAGAGAAAAAAAAGGACTGGGCTACAAACCTTTGAGCATGTACCAGTAATATCGGGCTATCATCCCAAGGCCCCAGGTCATGCAGCTGTTTCAGTATTTTCAACATATCTTCATTTTCCATTGCTAAAGCCACTGGACTGTGACAAGTTAGTTCTGAAATAAGTCAGCGCACAAGTTACAAGACACGGACAAGTTGTTTTTTTTTTCTTAACACGCACACAGCTCTTTTTAAGCTTAAGGACAAAAGTTATCACTACTTTCATGGAACTCTCTAGCTAACAGTAGTAAGTGAACAGATCCTACTTGTTCATTTCATAGAAATCAACATCACTAATCTATGCTTACAGCAAATTACAGTTATAAAATGATACAATTAAGGCATGGAATAATATTCTTGATATATTTTACTTTTCTTTAGATTTCTGAGGAGGCAATTTTTCCTCTCGTGAAAAAAGATAGCCCACTGCAGGACATATGGCTTGCTGAATACAACGCAGATCTGCATCAGTTTTCATGTATTACGATTTGCTTCTATTAATAAAACCTTCAGCTTAGACACTGACTTCACAGAATGCAGAATTCAACACAAACCTTGATCCTGATGAAATGTGAGTATTAATCTACAGGCACAAGTGCAGTCCAACTGAGGACAAACTGGGAATCACGCATTACTGTCGCTTCTAGGGCTCTCAGAATCCAAATAGTGAACAGAGAAACTAACCCTCAAAGCAAGATTCTGTTGTTTGACTACTCTCTGTTGGTGCCAAATCAATGCTAAGACTTTAATTCACTCTTAAAAGAAATGTGTAAAGCAGAAACTGAATGCAGAGAACAGATGAAGTTCTGTTTTCCAATATAATCAGGAAGCTTTGGTTCAATAAGGCTAAAGAGGCATCAAAAAGATCAGAAAAGATTTCTGTGGAAAAAGGAAGTCTCATGTGATCACAAGCCACTCATTTGCATGGAACCATCTATCCCATTCAGTTTTGTTTCACATTAACGACATTTTTCTACAAGTCGAATCTTCCATTTCCAGTGCAAATACTGAAGCCCCTCCCCTAGCTTTTGCCTTGTTTCTATAGACATATGATTCTAATTAAGATGCTTTTGCTCTTTGAAGCACATATATTTGTTTTTAAATAGATCTGGTCTGTAATCACTACAATGTTCAACCAACAAGCTCCATATAAATTAAAAGGTTCACAATTGCAAAGTGGGGGGGAGCAACAGTCTCTCCAAGGAGCCAGCAGTTCTTCATAAGTTAGCCTTTGGGGAGAAAACAAACCACCAAGCAACCCAAAACCAGAACAAAAACTCCCACACACAAACCATCCTCCCCCTCCCCCTTCTACACCTGCAGAAGGAAAATTTGCAGACACAAATGGAAGTGTCTTCAAGCTTTTTTCTTTTTTCTCCCAGTCTTATGCAATAAAATTTTCATTAGTTACCTTTCAATCCTGTGATGTACGTTTCCCATACATTAGGACTGGTTGCATACATGGTTATAATACACTGCTTTAGTCTTTTTAAATCCAAAAGAAAGAAGTAGCTTCGCATAAACCTACAAGCCAAGGTCCACGAAGCTGCTAGTGGCAGACTTCCATCAGAGCTTTCCTCTGCCTCACCATTTCCACAAGAAAATACACGCAGCTCAAAACACAGTGTTGTCAACTCAACGAGATCTTTCTGAACATCCGGTTCTATGACACATGGAGGAGACACTTGAAAGCAGCAGTCCAAAGGTCCCTTCAAATCAGTACTATTTTCACACATGGTTTTGCTTACACAGGTTTCATCAGCATTTTCCTCTTCAGTGCAGTCTTCCAAGATACTACTCTGTTCTTTGTCTGCTGGGTCTCCATCAGTTGGATCCAGTCGTAGGTTTTCCTCCAGGACTGCCCTCTCTTCTTCAGCACACACAGTCTTGCTTTTCTTAATAGAGGAAGCAGAATGCTCTTTGCTGCCTAACTTTTCTTCTAGATAGATAAGCCATTCCTGTAAAACCCTTCTCATAGACTGCGGTTCTAACAAAACCAGGGGATCCTGGAGTTTGGCTCTGTAGCATAAAAAAGAAGTTTGCTAAGTTGCTTGACGGTTATAAGATGCCACAAGTGAAGTATTATATATGTTTTGTGAAACTCAAAGTATATTCCTAAACTTGACTTATGGTCGGCTGTTGTTTTGAGTGCATCAAACAGAATTTAGGCTACTTAGGCTGTCTACATTTGATATTAGAACATTCTGAGTTCCTCAAGATTTCTTTCAGAATAGATTTTTCTTTGTTAGGTGGTTTAGGATTTGTTTTTTTAAACTATGCTTGTAATTAGGACAAAAGGATAATGCTAAAGTTTTTAGTGGTTTTTGCTTGGTTTTACATAGGGGAAACAAATCATTAACCAAATGAGATCCTTTCAGATTATGTTAATAGACATTTACAGCATTACTTTTATATTTATGTAACGAATAAAAAAATAGTAATTTAAAAAATCATTTTTCTACCAAAACCCAATATATCTATACACTAAAAAGTTTCCCTGCTTACATAGCTTCTGCTGTTGCAGCCTTGAGATCTCTTAGATGGTCCTCCTCTGGAAGCTGGCAGCTCTGTGGTTCTAACCTAGAAAAACACATTAATTTCAGTCTTATCTGAAGCATTATCTTTAGTAATTTAAGTGAAGATTTCCTCACAAATTTCCTCAAATTTGTGAGGAAACAACATTAATTCCTTTATTAAAAAAAATAGAAAGCTTTAATTTCTAAAGAAGGAACAGCTCAACAGACATTATGGATGAATTGGGCATGAAGAGCAACCGATAATATATTTTTGTGACCTTCTATAATGGCTTCTACTCCAACTACAGCAGATTTCTGAAGGTACTGAATAAAAATCAGTATCGTGCCACTATATGAAAGTTAGTCCAAAACGTAAGTTAGCAAATCATTGGAGTATGAAGTAACTTAGCTCTGTATTAATTGGACAACTATTAAAGAAGTTCAATGTTTTATAGCTACCATTATTAAAAAAAAAAAAAGTTTTTAGGGAGATAAAAGCGTTTACTCCCCACTCAGAAATGACAGCAAATGAACTGTTGGACTCACAGTTCATATCACGTCCATAACTATAATGAGCATCACAGATCAGCAATTCTCATGTAGTGTAATATACTACGTTCTTGCTCTTCAGTTATTACAGCACTGTGGAGAGTGCATGCTCCACCACCCAGAAGTGTTCATTGCCTAATCAGCTTCTAGGAAAGGAGTCAGGGAGAACCAGTGAAACCCACCATAGTAATGAAGGCAGCTGCAAAAACCTAACACTGAGCTCGCCGTTCTACTCGAAACAGTAGTTTTTCCTTTAGGTTGTTATCCTCAGAATCCCCAGCAAATGCAATTGCTAAGAAAACGTGATTTTGCACTCACTCTTTCTCTTCCTGGGGAGATGCTACCAGATTAACAGTCAACTCCTGCAGCTGCTCATCATCCTTTGCTTCTTGCCTCCCTCTAGTATCAGGACTTATATGAAGCGTGCCAATCTTTTCAGTAGTTTTGCGTACAAAGCTGGAAACACTAGGAGTCAGAAGTTCAAACATTTAAAATTGGAAGTTCAGAACCAAACAAATCAAGCACTTCCTTTCCATTCAAACCATGATTTCAGAAAACTTTATAATCTGAAGAACTCTTGAGAAAAGGATGAGAACAGTGATGACCAACAAGAACAAAACCCACTAAGAAGCTGCTCAAAATTCGTATTTCAGTCATGATCCATACTTCCAGCACAGAATAAAAACCTAAAGTATTTAAGACTTGGTTTCTTTGCTGCTGGAGAAACAGGATCACATACTAACATTAGTGCTTACATTTTCACATATATTCGTATGCAAATAAATGCAGATTGGCTACATTGCATTTTAAAGCTTATAAACAGAAAGCATCATTAGGAAATTATGTCCCTCTTGGTGGTAAGAAAGTTTTACAATACCCCAAGTTAATTCTTCAGATGACAAAGCTTACTAAAAACGTCCTTTTCACGTCATCAGTCCCTATCCCTTTGGGTATTTTATTCAAGAGGAAGCCCAGTGAACATACCAAAACCCAATTATTTGTACCACCGCCATGAAGAGAACTATGTCATTGAGAGTTGAACAGAAGAATCAGCTTCTTGCTTTCTGGCCAAGAACTAGTTTAAGAGCATCAAGAAAAAAGCAACCCTTTTACTTGCTTGCCAGAGAATATGGCATCTTTACTATACCAAGGTATAGCAAAAGCTGAAGGTTGCTGCAGAAGAGAGAAAGGATTCAAATGTAGCAAAACAATTGGACTTTAACGTATAGAAGGATTAAAGGTAAATTTTTAAAAATTAACTGTAAATATGATAGTATTTTATTCAATTATAAACTGAATATAGTGATAACTAAATCTTCAAGTATTCACTATTAGTGGAAACACTTATTACTAGCAAAGTCCTAAAAACTGCTTACAGTTTAGAAAGAATTCAAAACATTGCATGTACTTCTGAAGGTTATTCTGAGATCCTCACACTATTGATATCAGCTACAATTTTTTGTTGCAGGACATAATTCACACACCTAAGTGATCAAGGGAGGGCTACGCAATTTTTCAGACTATCATTATGGGCCAGCAACATTTTAGCTAAGAAACTAACAAACTCCCCCCCCCCCAACTTTTTAAGTTACGGATTTAACACCATCTCCTTTATATTCATCCCCCCCTGTTTTTTAAAGTGAGTTTTAAAATAGCAATTTGATTTCTGCATAAAACGGACACTACCATATTTACTTGTACCAGGTATAAGCTACCATTATTCCATAAACACTCGGGGAATTGATTAGATTCACTGCAAGGTGTATGGGGGGGAGATGGCAGATCACATGGTATACTTCGCAAGAGTGTTTTAGCAATATCTAGCATGCTTTTAATATTTTAATGTTTGTCCCCAAGCAACACAGGCAGCCTTCACTCACTGTTCAGAAATCTAAGTACCAGAAAAGCAAAATCCCAAAACAATACTCAGCAAGTTTGCTTTGAATACAAATCACAACCACAGTTTACAGGGTAATGTTAAACATTCTTGGACATTTGAACATTCTTAGCCATTTCAAAACTGAGGCTGAAATCTTGGCTCCACTGAAGTTAACAGCAGCTCTTCATATCTTCATTAGAGTCAAGATGGAAGGTTTAAATTGTCTAGCAAACTTGACTACATCTCCAGTGTTTCAGTTCAAATGTTACATTTTTGCAGAACAGAGTACGAACTAAACCAGATAACGCTACAAATTCAGAGGACAGAAAAAGGAAAGATGTAATGGATGAGTGAACCTGCTGCAAGTTTTACCTTTCTTTGACAGCTTGGAGAGAGACGAGAGGAGATGGGGAACGAAATGACAAAGGAATACCGAATGGGAGAAATGTCTCATTCCGGTCAGCCTCAACCGTCACAGATGCATGAGATACATTGTCTAACAAATGGAATTGAAATAAAGAGTCATGAAACAGTGGCCTGGCAAAAATGGAACAGTGAAACAAACTGCAAGTCCCTAATTCAGTAATGGATAACCTGCATGGGATATTTTCATACTTAATATTCAAGAATGTGGGGAGCCAGAAAAGTGCTATTTGGTTTCAAGGGCCATTTTATTACTGCCTTTGAATCTGGTAGGTCTGCTTTGCTAATAGTCTTTTGGCTCTATAACAAGGCAAATGATGATCAACGACTGTATGAAAACTATCTTCTAAAAGTAGACTTACAGTCCATTTAGGGGACAAAAATCTTGATTTAATCCACTGACAGTTACTTAAACATCTAGGAAAATTAAGTATTGTGGCATACATCAATTCACATTGCATGATTTCCTAAAACCTAAATCACATACGAACATACAGAGACACATAAACCATCGTTAAGGTATAAATCACCCTTTTATTTGAACGGACTTCAAAATATAATTGAACCCACAGCTCTCTGGCTTTTGATAAGAATCACAGGAAATATAGAATCACTGACTATTTCCTTTTCACTCTTATACCCCTAACAGTATCTACAATGTGTTTTGATTAATCATTTCCTGGTACAAACACACACTGTATCTTTTAAGTGATGTAAATAAGAAAAAAAGGATCCTTTTAAGTAAGGATGACACTGCATTTTGCAACAGTCAGCACTATCTGCACTGTTGAGAGGAAAAGATACCATGCTGTTAGAGAAATTCTACCATCAGAATCCACAATATCTCTAGATAGCGCCTAAAGGTCACAACTGATTTTAAGACTGCTTGTAACTAAGGCTGCTTTTGTTCATTATGCAGGTTAGAAGCCTAAAAACTTATGACATCTTACATAAATGTGAGCAGGGAAACACTAAGTCCATTTCTCTTAAATACCAAATTAAGTACACATGCTTCAAGAAGCATCTAGAACTTCTCTACTTTGAAATAATCAGAAAATTTGTTATCTCTTGTTGAACAGATAGAACTTTTCTATATTCTGACATTCAAAAACTACGTCCCTTCATTTTAGAGCTTTAATATGGGAAATGATACACTTCTTTCCAAGTTTTCTCATCTGTTGTTTTAATGGTGATGTAGGTAAAGAGGCAAACGTACACATAAGTGCTACAAACAGCACATAGGTTTGTCAGCAGGATAACACTACTGACAAGTAGGGGCATAAATACTAATTCCTATACTCTCCTTCCCCATTGTGGTCTTCCCACAACAAGGCACCCAAATTCTCTCCGTCCTCAACTGGCATCTACTCTCTGCAAAAGCTAAAGAGCAGCTTTTTTATTAGAAAGCCTCTCTACCGTACCTGGAACTAAGCCAGCTCCTCATCATCCCGGGTTTCTGCATCCCTCCCAATCCCAACCAGAGCAGAGAACAAGACCCATTATTGTCTCACTCTAGCTTTCGCCCAGTGACAGATATTCATTAGGAAATAAAAAAAGCTCCCTGGATGTTAGCTAATAACAATTCTATCATCCCTATGCTAATGTATACACATGTAAGAGATGATCCCTTTTACAAATGAAACCCCGCAAGAAAGTTAAGAACACATCATAAACCTACTGTTTTGCGTGAAGAAATATAAAGCCAGAGCCAAGATTAAGAAATGCTTTCCTGGACCTAATATTACTGGACGGATAGCGTCAGCAAACAAATCTCATTTGAAGCTCAAGTAACACTGGCATAGTCAGCTGGGAGAATCTTAGTATTAATGCTGAAGTGCACAGAGAGGAGAGGTGGCGGAAATTTGAGTGAAGTCCTAGCTTGGTAAAAGCCCTCTAGACCTTTTGTTTTGTTTCTCTGGGTTGTGCTTGTTTTTAAGCTTGGATTTCTGTGGAGCCAGCGTTTCACCCCAATGTTTCAAGAAAAGAGTTTGACTGCAAGGTGGGGCGACTGTGTTCCCATTGATCAATTAGAGGATTTAATCATGGATAACTTGATAGTGGAAAATAAGAGCACAGAGCCAACCCAATCAAATTCTTGTAGAATAAATAAAAATTGCATCCGAACAACATATTTTCATTAAGAAATATTACCAAGTTCTACTTGCTCATCTTCCTGGTGTGCAGGAAATTCTTTAAGTCTCTCATCTTCTGAGAACGTCTGACTGTGGAGAGAACATGAATCTTCATCTGACTGACTGCCTCTTCGACTGATAACACGATATATTCCAGAGTCTAAGACACTGAAGCTTTCCTGTCAGACAAGGGAGAGGAGTTAGATGTTGTGTGAGTTGCACTTCCTTGTTAAACTTCCTGCAACGAACTCAACCAACCATACCCACACAAATAACCTCACAGCACTTCGTAATTCACTGTCTGGAAAATCCCGATATAACAGCGTATTTTTGACATATCCAGAATGGAAAAGTACACGCATGCCAACAAGCGTGCAGTCCAGTGACTTTATGAAGATTTATATGCCACAACTGCTTTTAGGAAAGCAGCCTGCAGAACAACTGGTGTACTTAGTACAAGATAAAAACCATCTCTGCCTTAGCCCTGCATCCAAGACTGTCACTTCACCCCTTTGTACCTGTGTACCCAAGAGTCTGTATTCTTTTTGCTGGTTAACCATACCCAGCTAGCACAATTACGGAACCTGCAAAACTATTTAGTTCCAGGACACACGTACATTCTTTTGCTCATGGTCAGTCTATGTAGTTTACTTTCCCATCTACTAATGAAAAAAAACTCGTCTACCACATCAAGATGGAATTTACATTACTTTGCCTTTTTAAACTTTACTTTTTAAACATTGTTACAGTGAAAGCAGCAACTGATACTGTATTTAACTACGAAATATTTCCCCTTTCTTGAAAAGCTGCTGGGAAGCCAAGACAATACCAAGCAGCTGTACGTGTAAAAGAATATTAGAAATGTGCTTTGATTTTTTTTTTTTCCTTAGAGCTTTCTGCTTAAGCTTCATAGAGTGAGACAATTTTTTAAATAGGGCTAGGATAGTTCTGAGCATTCGGACATTCCATTTTCACCACATAAAACTACAGTTACAATCAAGATGACCTTTACTGAAGCATGTTAAGACACTAAACTCAGCTGTGGAGAAAGTCATCTTCGTATCAATCTTTGTCCACATCTCAACTATTAGCCACAAAATAATATGGAAAAAAGGCAGAGGTCTAAGAGCTTAAAGAATACAAATAGTAGTACTTCATACCTCTGTACCCCACCTAATTTTAGAAAATAGCATTATCAGCTATAGTAGACATGGTAAAAATGAAAGCCTTATCTTCAAAGTGAGCAACGAGGTGATTTTAATTCATAAAGATAAAATCTGCAGGTAACATTTTTGGCACTACCAATACGCTTACATGAGATGAAATACTGCTCCTTCTACTGCTGCACGCAGAATCTAGAGGTTCCAACTTTGAAATTAGTTCTTCCAGCTGCATAATGAGATCTTGTTGGGTTGAGGCATCCAGCTGAGACTTCAAGTGCTCCAGCTTGTCTAGAGGCAAATTTTTTCTTGCCTATAAAGCACACAGTGAAACAGAAACATTATTTCTAATGCACATGTGAAAAGCAAAAGGTACCATATATGGAAGCTAATTTTCATCCTAAAAGTGTAACGTTTAGAAGACTTTTTAAAAACTCCAAGAATATGAATCTCAGAAACCTACGTAACTTAATGGAAGAGGGTGACAGGAAACAGAGTGAAGTTGCATTGCACATTTACAAAGACGTATTTACTTACTCTGCAAGAAATGATTGAATTTTGGAAGAGACAACAGACCCTGGCAGCAAGTGTCCAGAACCCTCTTCTTATCAGACGCTCTATGCAGCGGTCTACCAGCAGAAGGGAGAGGTGCAGAACTTTTCCATTTGTATGCAGACAGAACAACTCACTTTTGTAAACTGCAATATCCTGAATATCTGCAAAACAAGATGCACAGAAATATCTAAAGGACTGAAATTGTTAGTCAACATTCCTTTCTGTTCCTGAAGGAAGGTGAAAACATGTTTCCCATCTGACTGCAAATGCATGCAAAAGCCTAATACACTGTAGCACAAGTGGCATGGAGAAAACAAACACTGAAGAGTGCTAAGCTAGTATCTAACAACTATAAAGCACAGTTAAAGTATCAAAACTTTACAGAGCTGCATTTCTAGAAAGCATTCAAAAAGTACACTGACGTTACTGAGAAGTTTCCTTTTCCTCTGAAGGGGGATGAAAAACTAAAGACTGATAAAGATGAGAAATACATCATTGTAAGCTTTGAAACAGAAGGAAAACATTTGCTAGTAGAAAAACACTTCAACCTTTCAGCAGTTTTCAAATGAAATAGTTATGCTATATGCAAACACTCTATGACAAAGGCACTGGAAACTTAACATCAAAGGCAGAGAGAGAAGGGGAAGGAAAAGACTGACTGTGACTAACGGTTCTAGGACTACGCTTAAAACCATTTATGAGGCCTCACTCATCTGCCAAATAAGTACATTCCCTGGCTCCAATTTAGACAGGTGTTAGAAAAAACAGGTTTTAAGCTTTCAGCTGCCAGATTATCCTTCACAGGACACCTGACAATAAACCTGAATAAACAGAAGTGAGTAAAGGATACTGCAGGTATTACCTCACTAATACTGCAGGTTATTACCTCTCACTATTTGATAACTGTATTTTAAGATTCACTCTACACCACGTTTTGTTTCTCAAGCATGTTTTCAGAAGTGTGGAGGGAGGGGTTGGCTGGAGGAGGTGGGGAGAGGGTTAATATTCAAGCATATACCTCACAGATGACAATGAAAAACAGTTTTCTGATCAATGTTCTGCAATCTAGCTGCAGAAATTGAGCTTGAAAAGGCTCCATGTTAGGCAAGGGCTTCAGAAGTGACAAACGTAACAGACAATATTACAAAGCGAAGATTCTTGGTTTACCTTTTATTTCACTCCAGAGTAAGACTTGAACACTTTGGGGAAGAAAAATATAAATGCCTCTTTCTGTCCAGGTCATCACACAGTGCTCACTGCAAGCAAAGCAGACGTTAACGGTGCAACAGTTAATTGTGGTAGTCACTGTAAAATATGCAGGGATGGCATTGGCTTACATACAGCAAATGAGAAGTGCGTTGTTTAGCACGATACTTGGAAAATTCTTAGGCAAAAAGATGAAGTCGATAATATAAATTAGGAGAAAATACAACTGTTTTATTTTTAAAGTCTACTTTATCAACAGGAAGTTATGCTGACAAATACTCACGTCAAATACAGTAGCTTGGGGAAAGATAAAGATTGTGGAGAGCAGCTGGAACTAGTATAATGAGGATCCAGCCTGTAAAGTAAAACTAGTATCCGTTACAAGCATAACTACAACAATATCGCTTCCTTAATATAGTATTCTTAACCCTGGAAATACAAGGCTGGCTTAAATAAACATAGTCTTATGACAGCAGCATTCATTGCGGTAGTCACACAGACATACCTGCAGAATCAAGGCTCTGGCATTTTTGAAAACTCAGATACTGGTTTCTGTTATTAGAGGAGAACGTATTAAGATGACAGCTAGGATTAATGCTTAACTGCACTAGGAGGTTATTTAATCTTCTCAGTATTAAGGCAGTTCTTTTCGTTAGTCTAGAAGTCCCAAGCAAGTTTATCACCGATAACACTCATGCTTCTACCTGAGGGTAACAACAGGGAGAGGCGGTGATGAGAGCAGCTGCTTGAACTGATGTGTGCTTTGCACTTCCCCGTCAAAGTTCACCTCCCACATCCTTGAGCCAGGTCGAGCACAATATATTAACGGCTGTTGATTCCCACTGTTTTTTCCAACAGGGAAGAAACATGCTCCAAATTCTCCATCTCTCTCTTTGTTACCAATTTTCCAGAACTTCTCTCTAGGGGAAGAAACATACTTGTTAAAGCAACGTTAATAAAGGCTCTTATTAATTTTATGTTGTTCTTGAAGAATAAAAATACTAAATCCTAGTTGCTGAATTGGTTTTGGTGCTTTAAAAAAGTCTGTAATAGATATTATAAAGCCTGCACAAAGTTTATAAAAGACAGGGTGCAGAAATATTTATTAGTTTAAACGAATGCTCAGATCACGAAGGGGTTTTTTTTCAGCAGAACCAGTTGATCAACCTGGTAATGGGAAGGTGATGGTGCAAATGATCCCAGAAACCTTTTCCAATCCCATGAAAGACGAGACAGTGATTATGAATAGTTGGCATGGATTTACGAAGGGGAAATCATGTTTATAGCCCTCTACAACAGAATGATTGGCTTGATAGATGAGAGGAGAGCAGTGGATGTTGTTTATCTTGACTTCAGTAAGGCTTTTGACACCGCCCCTCCTAACATCTTCACAGACAAACTGAGGAAGCGTGGGCTAGATAAACAGACATGGAGAAACACAAAGTCCTGCACTGGGGGAGGAATAATCCCAGGCACCAGGACAGGCCAACTGGCTGGAAAGCAGTTTTGTAGAGAAGGGCCTGGGAGTCCTGGTGAACAACAAGGTCATCATGAGCCAGCAATGCACCCTTTTGGCAAAGAAGGCCAAAAGCTTCCTGTGGTGCATTAGGAAGAGCATTGCCAGTAGGCCAAGGGAGGTGATCTTTCCCCTCTTCTCAGCACTGATGAGACATATCTGGAGTGCTGGCTCCCCAGTACAAGAGACACATGGACATACTGGAGCAAATCCAGCGATGGGCCACAGAGACAACTAAGGAATTGCAGCACCTGTCTTATAAGAAGAGGCTGAGAGAGCTGGGCTGGTCAGCCTGGAACAGAGAAGGCTCAGAGTTGGAACTCATCTCATCCCACGTGTATAAATACCTGATGAGGGAGTAAAGAAGACGGAGCCAGACTACTCTCAGTGGTGCCCAGTGAAAGGACAAGAGGCAATGGGCACAAATGGAAACACAGGAAATTCCATTTCAACATAAGAAAAAGCTCTATTATTGTGAGGGTGGTGAACCACTGGAAAAGGTTGCCCAGAGAGCTTGTGGAGTCTCCATCCCTGGAGATGCTCAAAATCTAACTGGACACAGTCCCGCACAATCTATTCTACCCAACTCTGCTTTGAGCAGGAAAATTGGACTAGATCTCCAGAGGTCACTTTAGAAACTCTGTGTGACTCTGTAAAGTCCAATATTTTACAAGTAAAACATAACTTGCCTCTCGGTATCACACAAATAAGTGCGTGTAAGTGAAGATATGAGCAGTCTTCCATCCAAATAATCAAGCTGAACAACACGAGAATCTACGGTGGTTATAATCTGAACAGGAAACATCACAAAAGTAGCAGCAGCCTACAGTTAAAAAGAAAAAAGAAAGAAAACATACAGGGCCTCAGTTCAAAGTAAAGACTATTTCATTAAGTTAAAATCACAAAATTCGGAAAAGACTCATGTATGGTACAAATACACAGCATAAGACAGAGCAGTTCCTTTCTTCTCTCTCCCTTACAAAACAAGGCTTCAATGCTTAGAGGCATAAAAGTCTAAATCCTCCTTTTCCTAAAACCATTATTGAAGTTTTAAGAAAAAAAAAAAAAATCCCTGTAGCACCCTGCCATTTCTTTATAAAGAGTGTGTTTTTTGTAATATTAAGAGGGGTTTTTATTCTTGCTCTTGTAAGCTTCGTGCTTTTGTCAATTCTCTCCCATGGGTACTTTCAGCCAGCAAACAGTTTTATGGAGACAGACCTGAGGGATTACTTGATACAAAAAAACTTCCATCGGATTTAGGTGGTTTACATGAACTCACTTTCTCTATTACCCTGCAGCAAATTACCCAAATACTATTTATTATACAAGTGTCTCAGTTTGCATGGGTGGCAAAACAAAGCCATAGACAGACTTCTTATGAATAAGAAACTACTTGGAACTGCACTCAAATTTTCTAGCAGATGGTCACCATTTTTGACAGCTTGAAGCTGTTTTCTTTGTTAGGAATGTGTCAATTCCCTACTTCAAACAAAGTGCATTACATGAGAGATTCAACAGTCCGATTCCTTTAACAGGCATGAGCAGACATATTCTGTGGGCCTTGCCCTTCTCTCCTCTCCTTTTCCCTCTCTTTGCACAGTTGAATTTTTTTGCCTTTTCTTTAAATGCAATAGTCTTGCTACTTTTAAGTTAATTTTCCATCAAGATCCTTCATGAGGGCTAGAAAGGATCTGGAGGAACACACCTATTTCCAGGCTGTGCTCCTTCTTACAGATTAAAAGGAGAAGAAAAGGACCTAGTAATGGTAAAAGTTAAAGAACACTCAAGGGCTAAAAATCAGGCTAGTATCATTAATTTGTGTGCCCTTCGCACAAAATGCAATGGATGTAAGCTTGACATCCACCTACCATTTATTTTAACTAATCCACATCTTTAAGAATAAGAGTATCCAGACAGAGCCAAGCAAAATCAGGGTCTGGGATTGCCCTTTCTCAGACCGACAGCTGAGCCGAGGACTAAAACACACAGCTGAACCTGTAGCTGGAGTCTAAGGAATCCAACAGGCTCAGAAACACCAAGACCCTGGGCTTGGATGCTTGTAAATTCCAAGAGGAAGAAGCTCGGCCAGTTTTTAATTCTGTACATTTGAAAGCATTTTTATGTTACATTACTAAAACAGCTAAAAGAGGGGGTGGGGGAAGTTCACGGGTTAGGAATTCTACTGTTGTCTCAAGAGTAGAAGACTGTTCTTCATCCCAACAGTCAAAGTTACCAGAACTTCATCAGCTGGCAAGTTTCCTCTGTTCTACTTTACTATACTGAACAAAAAGATTCCACACATCATCCCCTGGGAACCTCTTCATCTCAAACAAAGTATGCAACATTTTACCTTCCCGTGTTTCGATGTGTTAATCTTGATGGCTGATACTTTTCCCACATGATCTCCTACAAAAACACGAAGAGCAGCTGTATCCCAACACAGAGCTGTGACTTTTCTGCCCTTATGCTCAGAGGAAACATAAATCCGTTCTGGCTTCCCACGACGTTCCTGATTCAGCTCCCAGACTACTACAAGACCTTGGCTACAATAATTCAAAAAGAAAATACAATTTGAGAATAAATTTTCTGATGTTTTATCATTAATAAAGATGCATTATTCCAAAGAAACAGAAAATCTAAGCAAAGTAGTACATCTCAGAGCTGGTTGTGTTTAAGATTGCATGCTTTCAAGAAGTGTCACATTCTTAATTCTGAAGAAGAATAAGTGTCCTTTCTTGCACTATGATGTATCAGCAGCTTTGGAAGGCTACTCTCACATTTACTGGAATTGCCAGTAAGGATGCAGAAAAATAAGCATTTAAATGGATTTTAAACAATGTAAGTGGTATTAACTACCAATCTCACTCTGCCAGGTTAATGAGGGTATTTATTTTGATGCTGAAAGGTCTCAGGGAGACATTTATCATCATAACTTCACATGCATCAGCTCTCCCATAGATGTCCTGTTACAGAAATAATACTTATTCTGGAACAATTATTCCAGAAAAAAAGTTAAGCAAACTGTCTATGCAGGGAATTATTCTGTAGGGGCCTCTACCAGTTAATTCCCTGACCCCCTCCAAGTTCTCAGCAGATGTCCAAGTCTGAAACTTAGAAGCTACTTAAAAATATTTATCTAGAATTTAGGTTTCTAAGTCACTCACCTGGTGGCGACAGCAACATAGTCTTCATCATGTAAACAACAGGCAACCCGGGAAATGGCACCTTCCTGAAAGCAAGTATGGGAGTAAGCACAGGTAAAAGTTGTTCTTGTACTGCCTTTACCACTACACAACTTTTATCTCTAAGATATAAACCAGATTCACGTCAACAGCTGCTACCACTTTGTTGTAATGTGTTGGGTTTTTTTTTGTTTGGGTTTTGTTTGCAAACACTGAGTTTACTCTAAAAAGATGCAGCTGACAACAACATGACAGCATCAAGAGAAACAACTGCAGTTCATTCTCTGATGTGGAGAACACTGAAATCAGTCTCCTGTCCTTGCACCTATGGAAGTTGTTTTGCCAGAATTAAGCGAGATGCTCCCAACCTTAAAAAAATGGCTGCATTCACGTTACAGTGGGAGCAGCAGTGGCTCCCAGGAAATAGCATCTGGCTGTAGAAACAGCAATCCCTGTTCCATAATCTCTTTCAGCAAAAGCAAGCCAGCCTGTCTTTTCTTTGCTTATCCAGGTAGTTCATAGTTTGGACATCCAAACATTGGTAGTTATCTACATGTGAGTTGCTCTGGTTTCATATTCAAAGTTTTCTTCTAATTCTTAAATAGTCAGGTAACTTTGTTGCTGCTGTTAAAAGTAAGAATTTGAAAAACAAAGGTCTGACCCTCTCAAGTAATTTCTTTCATACCTCATGAATTCTATTACACCACACACTGTGGGGATACACTCCAATACCACAACCTGTTTTAAATGGAGCAGTCCAAACCTTCACCTTATTTGGACAATTTAGCAAGCTGAAAATGCCTGTTGACTCTTAATAAAAATTAACTTGAAACAATGTCTCTTTCCCAGTCCCATTTTCCCTGGAAAGTTTTGTATAGAATTCTCTACCCTTACCTTATGAGTGAGAAAGAGTCTTTGCTTCCAGCCATCTTTCTGTATAAGGTTCAGTCCTCCTCCTGAACTGCCTAGAGCTAGCCATCTCTTCGACACAGCTATACACGTGCACTGAAGGAATAAAAATTATAATGCACAACACGGCTGCTAGTAAGTACTAGTAACAGTATCTTTTTCTTACATTATTATGTTATTTTTTAAAGGCTTCATTGCCAGCTGTGTGTACCAGTCCTGAAACACTGGCAGCACAGTCATCAAAGATAATAGAATAGCACTCTCCGCAACTGGAGCAAACAGTAGAAGACAGCAACTGTGTAAGGCTGTATTATTTACCCCACAGTTACATTAAGAAAACACACACACAGAGGCAATAAGATCCTTTGTCTTCACTACTTCTTCCCAAAGTGTTCCCCCCCCACATAAGATAGCATGCATACACCCAAAAAGAACAAGATTAATCCTGTGGGTTAATCAGATAAAAAACAAAATAAGGTCATTATTTGAATTAAAAAAAAAAAAACCAACCAAAAAACCAAAACCAAAAAAATTCCCAACTACCACAAACTCACCTTCAGACGACTAGAATCCAGCCTGAGCGCAGAAAGCAACGGATCCAAACATTCAAACTCTGCCAACACATGGTTGTAAGAGTCTGGAATTATTGGCGCAGAGGCCATTGATGTACAAGACTAGCACTACTCATTCATGGGTGCATTACAGCTTCAGCTTTTAGCTGTACCTGCCAAAATAAAGTAAGTTCTTGATTAGTTCACTTTTTAGTATTACATCTGTTTTTCTGTGTTTAAAGAACCACAGAACGTCTTCCCATTCAAACAGCATCAGGTTTCAGTTTGCCAAAAAGGCCCAAGGGCTGCAAAATTAGACCCCTGCTTCATTTACGAGAAGTTTTTGTTGAAGTTCATTTCAGAATACCAACCTTGGAAATATTTAATATGTAGCCATAAGATATATTTACATCCACCTGTAAAACAAGTTCTGTCTACCTATGGAAAGAGCCTTGTTTTATGGTAAAATGCACTTCCCCCCACAACATGCACCCTTGATTTTAAACTAATTTTCTCAAGGAAAACATTTAGCATTGGCATTTTATACCCACATCACCTTCTCCCCCAAAACTAAATTTAAGGAGTATTATCCTCAACCAATACCAAATTTAGAATTACCTGCATTTGTGCATTTTTAATACAACTATACATAAACATGTATAAACTATCCGTTCTATAGTACCTCCTTTCCAGCATACAAGATAGATAACACAGAGTGAAAACCAAGAATCAAAGTTATTGAAGCTGCAACCTCATATATTTTTCCTAAACAGCACATACTTTAAAAGAATCTCTTGTTGGGAATTTTTACAGTTTAGACCTCTATGTTGCTTAAAAAAAACCTTTGTTACACTTCACACTCAAGCCTTTGAATTTCTAAATAATGTTTAGTATGCAATCCCATAAATGAAATAATCCCCCCCCAGAAATACTATCATGCGAAACCTTACATTTCCCTTTTACAAGAAAAGGGAACGCTTACTCTCGCCACGCACTAGGAAAAGGGAAGATACACATTTAGCCAGAGAGACTGAAAATTATTCCTCAAAAATTCTCAAAAACGTCTTAAAAATCTTAAATTATGGGATGTGAGAACGACTCCACCCCAGCGATAAAGACTAGAACATCTCTGATGACTAAAAAAGGACTGTTGCTCTGGATTAGAGCATTTAGTCCAGAAAGACACCCTAATGCCCGTTTTACACACTCTGCCGTACGGAAGGTCGCAGATAACCTCGATCAAACGAAGCCAGCCTGAGATTTTAAAGCCTTCCTTGGAATTCTGTTCTTGGAAACCAGCAACCACCTCGGTGTCTGACCTACCTCTAAACACACGCTGCCCGTTTGCCAGCCTCCAGCTCGAGAAAAGAACTACAAACCCATCTTACTTTCTCTCAGATACACGGAGTAAAGCAAAGTATCCCAAAAGCTCAGAAGAACCCCCCGACTCCTTCAGAAACAGCTGTCCGCGGAAAGCAGGCGGGCAGGGGACGCTGCTGGCCCAGCCACGGCCCCGCAGACCGAGCCCCCGAGGGCCGCCGCCCGGGCGGGGCACCGAACGCCAGCGGGGCGCGGAGGAGCAACGCCGGCACCAGGGAACGAACGCACGCCGGCTCCCGCATCGGGGCTGCGCTTCCCCAGCACCGGCGTGAGGCAACGCCCGCACCAGCGCTCCGAAAGCGGCGGCTGCAAGAGCAAAAGCTGCCGCTGGACGGGCCGCCGGCCGGGAACCGGGACACAGGAAGTCACGGGGACGGCAGGGACTCCCCGGGGCCGAGCCGGCTTCCCCTCCCGCAGGCACCCACCGCCGGCAAGGCACCGAACTCGCCGGCGGCGACACCCAAGCCTCGCCGGGGGGCCGCGGCGCAGCCCCCGGCCGGAGGGAAGGCGCCACCCCATCTCGGGGAGACGTACAGCCAAGAAGCACCGCTCCCTCCCGGCGGCCCGGCCAGGCCCCCTCACCTTCACCCGCGGATCCCGCTCGCTCGCTCGCTCCTTCCTTCCCTCCCTCACGCCAACGGCCGCCAACCGCCAGCGGTGCCGCTGCTCTGCAACACCGCCCCCAAACAGCGCTGCACGTGACCGGCGGGAGGGGCGGCGCTGGGGCGTGCGGCCGCTCCGTGCTGCGTCACGCCGGGCGCGCCCGCGCGGGAGGAAGCTGCGTCACGCGCGCCCGCCTGCCCTGGCCACGTGACGCTGACGCGCGGCGCCCCCTCCCGCCGCGGGCCGTTGCCGAGGGGAGGCCCCTCCCCCGCAGCGCGGTGGCGGCGGCGCCGCCGACCTGGGAGCGGAGCAGCCGGGCCACCGGGGCCGATGGCGGGGGACGAGCGGGGCCCCGTCCCGCGGGGCCGGGTGACGGCGGGGGACGGGGAGGGCCGGGCGCGGCGGGGAGGGGGGGGGGGGCGGCGGCGCTGCTGTTTACAGCCCCGTTACGCCCCCCTCCGCCCGCTACTGTCATGGCGACGGGGGAGGGGCCGTCACGTGAGCGGGGAGGGGGGCGGGAGGGGGAGCCGGCCCGCCCCACGTGACTGTAGGGGACGCGCCGTGGCGGCCCGTTCCTGTGTCACGTGAGGCGGACTCCCTCCCCTTCCCCTCCCCCGCCCTCCCAGCGCCCCGCGGCTTGTTCCGGTCACGTGCCCGCCCCCTGCCCGCCCCATGGCCCCGGCGGCGGCGGCGGCCCGACCCCCGTAGCGCCCGCTCCCGCCCCGGGCCCCTCCCGCGCGGCCCGCCGGCAGCAGCCAGCGCGCCGGCCCGGAGCAGGTCCCCGCCACCGCCCGCACGGTAAGGAGCCCGCTGGCGCGGGGGACGGGGAGGCGGCGGCGCCGGGCACTCTGCGTGTGTGTGAGAGCGAGCGGGCGAGGGGCCGCGCTGCCCCGGCCCTGGCGGTTCCCTCCCGGGTGCGGCGGGGCAGTGCCTGCTGGGGCGCGCTGCGGTGGTGCCGCGGCGGCCTTTGGCCTCCCGCTCTTCCTCCCTGCCCGCTCCCCGCCGCGGCGCCGGCGGCCGTTTAACGGCGGCGGCCTGGCGGGGCCGGGGGTGCCGTGAGGGAAGGGACCGAGAGGCGGCGGCAGCGCCGGTCTGTGCTCCCCGGGGAGGGGGGCGGCGGGAAGACGGCGGCGCTGCGCCGGCGGGATCGCGGCTGGGGGACACTGGGCTTCACCCGAGCGCTTGGTCGCGGGTAATAGACAAAGAGGTGCCCTCGCACCGCCTTCCCGGGCCGCGGCCACCTTCTGCCGGGGACGCCAGAAGTCGGACAGACCCCCCCGCCAGTGCCCTGCCGGGGCCGTACGGGGTGTTCTCGGGCCCGTTTCGCCGCAGGCAGAAACGCGACACGAAGCGTAGGTGATGCGAATCGCGGAGGAAGGCCGGATTGACCCTTCAGGCGGGCTCAGGGGTGCAAACTGTGGATTCCTTCAGCGCGCTGTCGTGCTCGCCGGTGTCCAAGATAAATGGCACTTCTCGCACCTCCCCGTTCTGCTGAGCTGTATTCCGCCGACAGGTCCGCTGCCGCCCTCGGGGTGCTGCTCTGCCAGCTCCTGGCCCCACCCAGAGGTCCCTGGGCTGTGCAGCCGAACCGTCGGGGCCCGGCTGCGTACCCGTGCCGCTGCGGTTCAGTCTGAGCCATTAGCGTAGATATTCCGCTGTTCCCTGCAGGGAGTGGAAACCTGGCAGCAAGGCCTGCATCAAATCTGTCTGAGCTCACCTGCCAGCCCATGCCTACCCTGATCAAGTCAGGATTATTAAAATGTGCAAAGGTTTCCTTTATTTCTGCTCAGAACTCGACAAAACCACATGGGAAGAGACTGGAGTGAAATGCTGGTAATGGACAGCGTTCAGATCAGGTGTTGTAAGGAACAGAGAAGAGAGGTACCTGGTTTTAAAAGTGGTTAGGAAGAGTCGCTGCGTTAGAGGAAGGATAGCTGTTGGAATTTGACTGTATTTCCAGAAGCTGCATTGACTCCCACAGAGCTGGGAGGGGTTATAGGTGGATAAGCAAACAGGACCTTTTTTTTTGTTTTATGCCAACAGTGAAGCTTCCTGATAGACCTTGCCAGTTGTAAACTGCAGCTGCAATTAACATCCTCAAGACAGGCTTGATGACAAGTCATATCCCATGGGTTAGGGCTACTGATTGATCCAACTGCTTTTCAAAACTATTAACCATCACTTCAAAAGCTCTACTGCTGGAGAATTTAAAATAAACTGTGTCTGCCCTGCTTTTCTGGAAGATACTAAAACCTGAGAAAGGTCTGTCTACCAAAATTTGCAGCTGAAGAACTCTAATGCTACTTCTTCTAGCAGCAGATTAAAATTATCACTTAAAGCTGTAAAATAACAGAATGTCTCTGTATGCATGTTGCAGTTCTTGTCCCTGTGAGCAGCAGTGTCATTATCCACAGTACTGATTCCTGGAAACTTCAGCTGTTAAATACAGAGGTTATGAGATTTGGGGAGTTGTGAATAGATCATTGATGGCTCTCACCCTTCTGCATACTAAGCCTTAAGTGTCCAAAAAGAAAAGAAAATGACTGGTGTACTGTGTTTGCTTAGCGAGGACATAGCCTTCCCCTCTGCAGTCGGTAGGAGACCATCCTCACGCTTTTCTAGCAGCTAGGCAAGATTTCTATTTTAGAATTTTTCCTGTATTACTTGTAACAAGAAGCCATCTTGTTTTCATTAGTGGAAGACGGTAACTTTCCTAAATCCTGATTATTAATTTTTTTTTTATTCTTTCTGATGTACTGCTCAAAAGACAGCTTGGGGTTTTCTCCATTTTGGGTAATGCTTACTGTGCTTGTGAGTTGTATCATCCTACTGCCACCGTAAATTACTGCATGAAAAAGGAAGAACAGCAATGGCATAAATAAGAACGGCAGCGAGCTAGTGTGTTCATCCGCCCAGAAGGTAGAATGAGCCACTTTTGGGGTAATTGTGCGTTCACAGATTGTACACTGCAGGGTACTGTGCTAGAAACACTGAGGTTGTAAAGGAGAAGTTGCTAGCTGCTGATCGTTTTCTTCCGTAGTTGAAAGACTGGTTGTAGGTGGGTGAAATAGTATGGTAGAAAAGCAAAGCAACTTGCATCAGAATGAGCCTGACTATGGAAATGCTTTCCTTTTTCTTTCTGTTCGGTACAGGTTTAATTCCTTCGCATTCTGTGGCTTTGTCTCTACTGCACTGGATAATAATGACCTTAAAGGACTGTAAAGTAACAAAGGGAGAAAAAAGTCAAAATCCTTAGTCTTGCATATGTTGAGGTTTCTAGTCTATTAGTGTCTGCGGCCAGCTGCCTTTTTCCGGTAAGGATAAGGTGCTGATGAGAGACTACAGACCTGCAACAGGAAACTCTACATAAAATGGTAGTGCAAATAGCACTGAAGGAGAATAATGCTGCTGGGGAGACTGTAATGGATTATGCTAGGAAATGGTCCTGAAATCATGCCACGCAGTTTTCTTTGAGAGAGAAGTATTAGCAGGGCTGCTCTGAATGTGGCACAGCGTGTTCTAGTGACTGCTGCAGTGGTGCCGATCTGAAACCCCACGTTCAGCTCAGCATCACTGAAGTCTGGCAAAGCTTTGAATGACTGAAATGATGAAGGAGCGAAGCTTAAGTGAAGAGCCCTTTTGCCATTAAGTCTTTCCATTTATTATTTTACTTAACTCATTTCAGAGATAGGCTTGTAAGACTTTTGCTGAAGAGAATGCTGTGCTACTGTCCAGATACTGATACTGTGATAGTTCTACTGTCAGAGTAGAATATCCTATCTTACTGCTGTTTTTTTAAAGAAAAAAAAAGTATGTGAATTAAATGCTTAGAATTACCATTTTGTGGTACCTACTAGTAGTGTGATAGCTGATGCAGGTTGCTGTTTGAAGTTTGATGTGGGCTCCAGCAAATATTACAGGTATTCTAAAGCACATGAAACATGCATTATCAGCATTTGAAAATACTATTTTACATATCAATAGTAAAGTTTATGGTATGCAAAATACAGCAATTGGACAGACTAAACTTTTACAACAAACATACCAAAGATGTAATTTTTTCATAGGTGTACGACAGTATGTTAATAGAATGTAGTCATACTTGCAATGTCCTTAATCTCTTGAGAAATTTAAGGCTGTATGGTGAACCTGTAGAGAGGAAATGATAGTGACTGCTGGGGAGAAGAATGCAGCAAGTATCAAAAGGCTTGTTGATGTGAGACTGGTGACAAAATTACCATCGTGTTGAAGTAGGTATAACATTAGTCCCTTGGACTTTGGGGGAGAGGGATAGGAAACTGGCCAGCTGGAATCAAGCATACAAAACATCGTTCGAGCCTTGGGCAAAAACCACCACAATAAGAACAGGAGTGTAACTGGGCTATCTTATCTTTAGCACAGAGAACTGGAAATCCATGATTTTTCACATGCCTTGTATCCTTCCCTTTTGTGAAATGACTTAACATCTGCCGTTCACACTGAAGAAGAGAATTGCTGCCAAATGCCAGAGGAGATTTGGCATTTATGTCATTGCTTAGCTTCGGTATTCTTCTGAACTTGAAAAACCAGTAAAGGAACATTAAAACAGGAAAATTTGGTTATCAGTTTAAATGTAAGATTTGCGGGTCTTTTATTGGCGCAAAAGCAGTATCAGCAATACAGTTAGATGAATTATTTAGGTAGCTGGCAGTATTTGGTTTAAATAAACTCTGTCAGTGCAATCAGCAAATTTATCTGGAATGTTTCAAAAATGATGTAGGCATTAACAAGTAAATGTGGGTTGTAATACTTTGATATAGATAGTAGTGAAAGAGTTACAGCAAAAACAATTCTACTAATCAGCTCAACTGTATGTTTTTAATAGCTCCTTATAGCCACAATGGCAACGTCATCTGAAGAAGTGTTACTGATTGTAAAGAAGGTACGTCAGAAGAAGCAGGATGGAGCTCTCTACCTTATGGCTGAAAGGATAGCATGGGCACCCGAAGGCAAAGACCGATTCACAGTCAGCCATATGTATGCAGACATAAAATGTAAGTGAACGCTTTTCCTATTCCAGCTTCAGTAAGCAGTATTTTGATAAACATTTAAATACAACCCAAAGCTTATTTGCCATAAAACACTAGTAGGTAAATTAGGAAGGTTGCAAGGGTCTGGAGCTTTGACTAGGTTATTCTGTGTAGCAGCAGAGATCAGGACCATGGTGAAGTATCACCAGTTTATTAAGGATGCTACTGCAGAATTTCTGTAGTGTTCAGATGTTTAAGTTATAATGCATTTACTATTAACTTCTGATAAACTTCTGCAATAAATTGAACAGAAAAATAATCTATGCCATAGGCTTGTGGAGGGAAAGGTGGGAGAAGGGTTCAAGAAGAGTACAGGGTTTTCAGGGTCTAACACAAACTATCTGGCATGTCATCTGTTAAACTATGCATCTAAAGCTGTTTCAATTTTCCTATAAAATGAACCTAGCTGTTTTATTTTCATCCAACAGACCATAGCTTCAGAAGTGCTAGCTTCTGTAGTTTGGCCTAACCGGTAACATTCCGAATAAGCATTTGCTGTTGCAATAGCAGAGTACTTGCAAGTCAAAACTGAACAGTAAATGTCTATAGCATGCTGCCTTTCTGGCTCCAATTAGTGCTCATATTCCATGTGCTGTAATGCCAAAGAAGGAATAAAAAGAAAGTTGTATGCGTCACTTGGTAAAGGTTTAGTGATTGTTGCTGTTTAAAGTCACATACAAGTACTGCAGCATGATCAAAAGTGTGTGTGATGAATCAGAACTAATACGCTGTTTTCTTAAATACAAATGTGATAAGGAGTTTAAAAGCTCTGTTCACCTATAATAATCAACTTTGTGAAGGTTTTATTTAGCTATTTGCTTATACTTAAGCAGCTTATATTTTAAATTTTTACATGTATAGGCATTGAAGTCTTTAACTCAGATGAAAGAATCTCTTTTTCGTCATCGAAAATTTAAAAGAAAGGGGGGCAGGTATTTGTAAATTTGTAATAGAGATGATGATTTAGTGGTGACATCTGGTTCCTGTCTCCCACTTGCACTGGAGGAAGGGGTAAGATTCAAAGTTAGGTTAGTGCCATTTGCATTGCTACACTGAAGTCAATATAGCACAACAGTCCGTAAACGTAGTTGTTCTAGCCTCTCTTCCCTCTGGTTATGAAAAAGGAAGCAGGAGTTAGGTTTTTCTTATGAGTCATGAGGGTGTAATAGCACCTTGGAGGCATTGGCGATCGACTTTGGGAGTACTAATGGCTAAATGTGCCTACCGCACCACTTGAAACCAGCATACCTTTGCTGTCAACAGACATGCTGTTCCCCCACCCTGCATCTGCTTTCTTACCGCTTTTCTTCTGTTGGAACTGGTCCAGCTGGAAAAACAAAAGGGGGGTTTACTTTTCAGGGGATCAGTTCCTTGGTTCAGTTTGCTGCACAAAAGCTAACACTAGTACAAGAAAGGCAGCAGGAAGAAGTGGAAAGGGGGAATGAGGTTGTCACCTTTCAGCAGCAGCCTGGATTGGTACCAGGTTAAAGTGTCCAGGTGATGACAGTCTAATTTGCAGAAGTTTTCTAATGGAGGATGTGGGGGATGCAAAGATGAATCAGGGCTCCTGAGCAGTAGCTGAAGGATACTGAGCAATAGGCCACTGGTGTCCGTGTCTTGTGTTTTAGAGAGAACAAGGTGCAGGGTTCAAACTAATTTAAGGGGAAGACTGTCTGTTCCACTTTCATGGCTGGAATTCACACACAGGGTAATGGTATTTAATTGGATGATGAGGATGACTGCATATAAGCAAATACTCTAGGGAAGAGAGTTTCTTGTATAAGCTTACTGTCTGTTCCTAATTAATACTCTCTGTGTAATCTAGGCCAGAAAATCAGTCCAGAAGGTAAAGCTAAAATTCAGCTTCAGCTAGTATTGCATGCAGGGGACACAACCAACTTTCACTTCTCCAATGAAAGCACAGCAGTGAAGGAGCGAGATGCAGTAAAGGATCTTCTTCAACAACTGTTGCCCAAGTTCAAAAGGAAAGCTAATAAAGAACTTGAGGAGAAGAACAGGTAAAGGGAAGGGAGCCTTAAAGTTTTTTTGGGTTTGTTTTTTTTTTTTTTAATTGTTACCTAACTATAGTGTATTTATGCTAACAGTTGTTGTTATTGCAACATCGTTAGTGATATGGCATTTGTTTCCCTAGTAAAAATCTCTCCGCTTTCAATTTAGAGGCAGTTCCTCGAGACTTACATAACTGTAACATGTTGAGACTATACTTGTGTTCTCAGTGACACGTTCTTGAGGTGTAAGGCAGCTAGCCCAGCTGCCACCCAGTCTTTGTTATCCATGGCTATGAGATGAAAGCACCCAACTGGCAGTCTGTCTCTTTAGTCTGCTTGAGTATATATTTATCAGTTAGAAAAGCTGCTTGAAAGATTTTTTTTTTCTTTTCCAGAAGTTCTCACCTTCCTTGATTTGTGATTCCCACCCCCCCACCCCCCTGTATAACCTCTTCCCCCTCAAATCTTCTTTTCTGGTGTTTTACGTACTCTGCTAAATTGCTAGGTATTTTCATGCATCTCACTTGAGATGCAGTAGTTTGTTATTTGGCATGCAGGATGCTTATTCTAAAAAACGTTTTGAGAAGACGTTCAGGACCTAAGTCCTCTTCCCAAAAGGGCTTTTAAGATACGCTTCCGTTCCTTTAAAATGCTTGTGTTAAACCAGTCCTTGTGGCCATAGAGCACCCTTCTCTGCGTCTCCCCAGATGAGTTTCACTTCATTCTAGCATCTGCTGTGAATCCTGTATCTACTAGCATCCGTTTCCAACGACTGTTCTAGCTTTGAACTTAGGTAAGTTAAAGCTAGATTTTTCAAAACATAGGAGCATTGCCTCATTGGGCAGATCAGATCTTTACAAGAAGATTTCCCAGCAGAAGGGCAAAAGAACTTGTGCTGGAGCTCTGACACATCCAGGATTAACTGGTTCCAGTACTTCAGTGACCACTAGGTTCTACAGCAGTGCAGACTGCTTTGGCGCTATTACCATACTAGTTTCATTATGCTACATGCCTTATTTCTAACAGTAATAATACTGAGTACATGGGCAGTCTTAGCTCTGAATCTCTGTATCCTTAAATGGAGTTTTACAGTATTATGTCATGTGGCATTAAGAGCTTTTCTAGTTAGAGAAAAGCCAGAATCTCTGCACGTACTCAGTCATAGTCTGTTCTTTTGATGATTAGAAGTCCAAGTCTAGTGATGGGGCTTCATTAGCTTAATTTGCAACAGATGAGGCAAAAAAGTTTCAACCTGTTTTGGAAGGGTACTACATCCAGAGTCCCTGCGGCACTTCCTCCATTTATTGATATGTGGGGGTCAGGTATGTACCAAAATTCCAAGTTTTAATGAAATAATTAGAATAACAGACTGCTTCCTGCTGCACTAATTTGTAAGAATTGCCACTAATCTGTATTTGTACCAGCAAGAAAAACTGGAAAAACCTTGGTGGTTAAAACATAATAGGGATGTCCTGCCACAAAGTTTTCACTTCCACCTCATCCTACTTCATCTTTAGAGCAGCTACAGATTTTCATTCAGTCCAGATTGTAGTTTATCCGTGTTCTTCTCTAGACCATGTACTATGTATTTGTAAGATTCCTATTTTTTTTTGTTTGCAAATGATCAAGACCCTGAGGTACGTGCTAAAGATTGTTGAGGTTATTTGCTGACTCTGAACACGCATGCACGTTTCCCTGAAAATGGCCTAGTGAGTTTCAAATTAGGTACACAGCTGTATGAAAAGCTGCTTAAACATGAATTAACTGAAGTTTCAGGTGCATCAATTCTTTGCATTTTTGATAGTAAAGGTGATACTTGATATTCAGATGATAACTTTTGTAAACATTATTCCCTGGTAGAATAGTGACACTGAATGTTTCTGTAGCACTTGTGCTGCATGTGATAGTTCAGGGATGAAGATCCTGCTGTCACCAACAGAAACATAAATGAACAAACAACTCAGGGGAATGTGTGTTTTAAGGTATCTTATCCCACACATATTTTGTAATCTGTACTCTTGCACTAGAGACCTGTAACTACTGAATTTTAAGATCTTAAACAAGAATTAGATAGTGGTGAAATTTCTTTTTTTCCCCCCACAAGACCTTTGTAATGGAAGTTCAGGAAAACTCATTGTGCTTTTACAGTTCAGGAGACTCCAGTCCTGGACGTGCAAAGACACAAGAGCACCACAGAATATTTTAGGACCCATTTTAATCCCACATAACTTTTTCTTAGGCATTGTTCTCTAGCATTTAATGCTATTCCTTAAACATTTTTTATTCCTTTCTTAAGTCTTTTGAGACAAATATAGCTATTGAGGTTGGTTATTTACACAATCTTGTTAAGAAATGCACAGCATTTTGAAAGAAAGAAAAGTTGGTTTCTGTTCCTTTTGTGAACTCATGTTAGTTATGGAAATCCTAGTGATTTATTCTGCAGCGTTTCAATTCTATTCAATACATTCTTTTACCAGAATGCTGCAAGAAGATCCTGTTTTGTTTCAGCTCTATAAAGACCTTGTTGTGAGCCAAGTAATCAGTGCTGAAGAATTCTGGGCCAACCGTTTAAGCCTGAATGCAGGGGATAATTCTACAGCACCTAGTAAGCAGGATGTGGGCATCTCTGCAGCATTTCTGGTACGTTGAACCTCTAACTTAAAGGACTTAAGAGCAAACAAATTGGGGAAAGTGAGAGTTCTGCTCATGTACTTTATTCCCATATACTTTAATGATGTTCTTTCCTGGTTCCTCAACTTAACATCTCTCCACATGTTAGTCAGACTATTGAAAGTGTGAAGGAGAAAAAAGAAAAGTAAAGGGTTTATGCAAATCTGCAATCTCAAAATTTTGTCAATTTAAGATGCCGAATTTGACCTTTAAATTGAAAATAGGCAGATGTTGTTTATACTGGTGCTCTGCCTTCCGTAAAACAGGAATAATGGTGAACTTTCGGTCACTAGATTACAGTGTATTAACTAAAAAATTTAAAAAGAATATCTGTTGCAGCATTGACATGCATAAATGAAGCTGCAAAGACTTTCCACAAGAGGTTTTATTCCCTCCCCAATTTTTTTAAACCAGTACATGCTTTCAGCTACTTGATACTGAGATGCTTTTAGTATATAAGGAAATAAGGTATAAGAGCCATAAAGCCTTTTTTGTCACTTCATTATCATCACTGATTATTCACTAGCTGAATTGTTGAATGAACAACAAAAGATTAGGCATATACAGTAAACGTGTCTATTTTTACTTTGAAACAAGAATATATTAAACTAAGTATACCTTCTTTTGACTGATGGAGTGGTCTTTGCTTTTCATCTTCTAAAGCTTACAGTCTTACTTGTTGAATCATCCCTTAAATGGCAAGTATAATAAAGTAATTAATGCATGCTCTTTCATTTCTCATTCTAAAAATATGTATTTATGATCAAATATGCTATGGATTATTGGAGGAAGAAGATTATTTTATCTGCAGCAGAATTTGATTGTAAGATGCCAGGTTTTTTCCTTCTCCAGTTACAGAAGGCATTCAGACACGACTGTTTTTCCTCCTGTATGCTTTTTCTTAGGCTGATGTACGGCCTCAAACAGATGGCTGCAATGGTCTGAGGTATAATTTGACTTCAGATATCATTGAATCCATATTTCGAACATATCCTGCAGGTAAGAATAGTGCTTTACATAACAAATACATGCATTTAAGCTTTGTTTTTTACTGTGGGAAAACTAGAATGTTAGCCTGAGCCTGGAAGTATAAAGGACCATAGCTTCAGTCTTCTGGATGATTTTCCTTGCCTCGTTTGAGGGATGGGAAGAAGCATGTGTTAAAACATGCTTTTGAAATGAAAACTTGATTTCGTTAAATGAAAACATTTTAACTTGTTGCGTTGGCCTTTTTTTTTTTAATTGTGAGTAGATGTTTGGTTCCCATGATACTCTCCTACTCAGCATTTCAATTGTTATTTTTCATGAAATCACCATTGGGAGGAAAAGAATCTGATTTCTGTCGTTCCCCTGCACTATATTGAATGCTGACACTGGTTCGTTTTGGCCCCAGGTTAAAAAGACTAGGTCCATTCTGAGAAAAACTAGAACTCTGGCAAATCAGACTTCTTGTCTGCGTGCAATTCAAATTAAAGTATTCAGACCGCTGTTATGTGCATTTCTTTTCAAAGCATTAGCTAGCATTGCAGGGCATAAAAGAGCACCTGTTTGCTTATGCTTAACTACTGCATTCCCTTACATTTAATTGGCATGAATGAAGGCAGCATTAGACAGAAAGCAAGGAAGCAAGCAAGGAAATTTTAGCATAAAAATACCATATTAAGATTTGCAGAACAGTTTGTAATCATTATGGTTTTTGTCCACAGTAAAAATGAAATATGCAGAAAACGTTCCACATAACATGACCGAGAGGGAATTCTGGACACGATTTTTTCAGTCTCATTATTTCCATCGGGACAGGCTCAATACAGGCTCAAAAGACCTCTTCGCGGAATGTGCCAAACTGGATGAAAAAGGTAAGCTTTTTGACTTTGTTTCTGCGTAGGCTGCTACAGTCTTAGCTATATCATAGAGCACAACACTCCAGAGGTATATCTAGTAAACCTAGCAAAGCTGAAGTCAAAAGTTTTCTTATGTCCATTTACTGGACATCTTGTTTGTTGAACTGTAAAGTGAAAGCTACAGATGTCATTGAAAGTTAGCTATCGCTTTGCTATTCTTAGCATGTCTGATAGTGAACTAGCCTTTGGAAAGTGGTAGCCTAGAAATACTCTTTATTACAACTCATGCAACAGTAAATCTGTGATAAATTCCATAATATGCTATCATGCTAGATTGATTATGCTCTGCTATCAGTCACTATGGAATAATTTTGTTTACATAAGGCTTCGTTTTGTGGTATGTGCACAATTTGTAACAGGTACAGCTTTTGTTATAGATTAGTTTCTAGTAATAGACAAATATGGATCCTGTTTAAGATTTTCCAGAGGAGTTGCCATCCCTGTTCTCTGTCAGCCTTTTTAATGTGAAATCTTAAAATATTATCTGCCTTAAATTTTTATTGAACTTTGGAGGTAGGTTTATGATGATACAGAAATGTGGAGAGTTGAGATCACTTAACACCATTCCTTAATAAGTATTCTGACTAATGAAGGCATTCTATTAGGAATCCACAACCTTCACAAGTAAAAGCTACCACCAGATATAAATTACCATTCTACCCAAGGCAGGGCAGCAAAACAGTGCCAAAATTAGAAGAAACACACAATTAAGGCTTCCCAGTTCCCAGTAATACAACTAATATAACTGCATCTTCGATTATTTTTTTTTTTACCAAACAGTATTCAGTGATGTGTAGAAGTTGATAAAAACTGCGCTAATTAGCAGGACAATTTTTACAATAACTTTCCAAGTTTATTGCTTATTTTAAATGGAACTTTGAAAAGGGTTGAAAGTTTTAGTCACAGCGATACTTGGGCATCTGTAGAACCTTTGTCTTCTCCTTTTAAAGGTTAAATATAATCTAATAATTCCACAATTATTTCTGTTTGCTTAGATACAGTTTTTCATGGTTTTTTTTCTTTGTTTCATACAGGGTTAAAAACAATGGTGTCTCAAGGAGTAAAAAACCCTCTCATAGATTTAACAGCTTTGGAAGATAAAACGTTAGATGAAGTAAGTAGTTGGCAAAAAAAAAAAAAAAAACCACAAAAACCAAACCATCCCCCCTTAGTTTCATTTAAGGAGAAAGTGGGTCTTTTTCTTGTTAAAATAACTACAAATACTAATTCTAAAACACATCACTTACTAGGCTGCTGCAGTGGTTGGGTAGTCAACGTTTATACAGTCATATGTGTGTAAAGAAATGGAGACTGTGCCCATGGACCTATATGTCTGCCTTAGTGTGCTGGGTATAAAAGCAGGACTTCCCCTTTTTAAAGAATTATTATTTCACTTGGATGACTTTTTTGTCTAAAGCGGACTCTCTGGTTTCTTCCTACCTTTTAGAAGCTGTGACAATGTACAGAAGAGTAGCACAAAACAGGGAAAGTCTTTGCATTTGTTCTCACTTTGAACATTGCTATTTGTTTGATTCAGCTTAATTTTAAGGACACTTTATACAGTTTTCTTTGTTTAGCTTTAAATACCATGTTTTGCTAAAAATATGACTACCTTAAACTACTACCTGCCTCCAAGTACAAATTAAAACAGTTGTTATAAATGGTGTACCATAATGTGAAATAACTTAAAGGTACACTTTTCTGCAGTTGATTTAACTTAGACTTTCGAGTTGTAATTAATAATGATGCTGCATTTCTAAGTTTTTGGGGTTTGGGTTTTTTTGTAAGAGTTGTACAAAGCTACCAGCCTGAAACTGGACTAGGAGTTTAGGATAGGTATGTTTGAAGTGGTGTGCAAACTGTCCTAGTTTGCTTTTGAGGCTGGTGAACTGCAAGCCTGAAACTGAGCATGGGGTAAAGTGAGTTGCCTTCAGCCACCTGGTAACTGGGGAACACTGCCAACATTAACGCTTGAGGTTTTTTGAATTCCTAGTGGTATCGCATCCTCCTGACAGGTGTCATTTAGCCTGTGGGCTGCTGGTGTCCCACAAGATGTTAAAAAGAGGTCAGTAAAACAATTGCTAGCTCTTACTTGCTATTAATGCCTGTCTGTTTCGTACAGGTGATCCTTAATTTTTTTTTTTAAGCTAGTTCTGTTTTTACTTATAACAGATCATGGTCTTATAAAACTATCTGTTTAAGAATTTTCTTCTTCTCTCAGACACCTCTAAACTGCCAAGTGTTAGCAGAATAAAATAGTCTATGGAGACTTGTCAAAGTACATAAAGTGATGGTGGGGGGAAAGTAGGAAAATACTGCTTCAGATGATGATGCAGTATCAGTCAGTAAAGTTCAGAGGTGGTGGCATGCAGGCTTCCTGACTCAATGGAAAACAGAGAATCGCCCTTCTGGTTTTGGGGCAGGAGGTAGCTAATGTTGTTTTCTTTGTAGGGCTATGGTGTTGCTTCTGTGGCCTCTACATCAAATGCCTCAAAATCCGCTAGAGAAAGTAGCAATGCTGCCATTATAAAACGCTTTAATCATCATAGTGCCATGGTCCTTGCAGCTGGCCTCAGGAAACAGTAAGTTTCAATGCTGTGTAAAAGCTTTTTTGTAACAAATTCTAAGGCATTTCCAAAACAAAGATATATCTTCAATTACTCATCCAACCTTTTTTTTTTTTATGAATGAAGTATTTTGCTCCAGAAATGAAAATACCTTTAGGTTCCATTTTACTTTATAAAAGTTCTTCAGAGCTGTCCGAGATGACAAATGCTATTTTTAGATGAGTTGTTATCATACAAAGCAGATTAAAAAAAAGAAAGGCTGTTTCTGCTTTCGTTCTCTAGCCCTGGTGAAGGCTGCAGAAGTAATATTCCGTTTGCTGTGTGGAGGTGAGGTCTGGTGCAGGGAGTTCCTATTGCCTGCCTTCCAGAAGCAGGTCTGCTGGGGCTTCCTGTAGTGGGGTGCATGGACATAAGTAAATGAGGAAGCAAAAGAACAGTGTGGCATGGGTGGATCAGATGAAAGATTCCTCCAGTGCAGTACCCTGCCCCTGACCAAAAAAATGTATCAGATGGTTACATACATTTACAGTAAACTTCACAAATGAAACTTCTTAAAAGAGGCATGAAATGGGTTTGTGAAGTCTGCTTTACAACTGGTTTATAGACAACCACTCTACCCAAATCCTACAGACTTTACCTGTGAGAGATCTTAATTAAATACTTTCTTCTGTGTAGCTGTGCTCCCTCATGTTGTTCTGTCTTGCACAAATCAAACAGTGGACCTTAAACAATCTCTTCTGGGTAATGTGTGTTTCTGTTTCTTGGTTCAGAAAGAGACAAAACAATAGCTCTCATTCTGAAACAGTAGTGTCTCAGGGCTCCCGTAGCTCTGCTAATACCGGGTTGGCATAAGTGTGTATGCAAAGTGTTTCTAATTTAGGTGTGATTTGTTGTGTCCCACTTGCATTGTGGGCATGCTGCTATTTCTGAAGAGAGGGAGAAGCACCCTTCCCTGCTGTTGAATTTCCCGCTTGACAAACAGGGTTATTTGAGGAGTTGGTTCCTCCTATCTAGACCAACTTCTAGAAATGAAGACATAAGGGGGAAAAAGTTGATATACAGTATGTGAACTTGCATATAAAATTTTTGAAACAGATGTATTTACTTTGCCTCTAGCTTGTATCTTAAGTTTCCTGTGAAGTGAATTCTTCTTAATGCTGTTTCTCTATTTTAAGAGAAGCACAAAATGACCATTACAGTGAGACCAGCAGTACGGATGGAAACTCCAGGGATTCAGATTTCTTTCAACCACCAATGAAAAAGGTATAAAGTTAGCTGATGCAATTCTAATTGAATAGAACTGGAAGGTCTGTCTCTCAAAAGATCGCTGAAGGTTCCTTACTTGTTTTATGACACATCTAAAGTGACACTTATTTAGCTTTGCTTAGAAGTATATAGAGTAAAAACCTGAGGGCCTGTAAGAAGCTTTGTACCTCTGTTAGTAAACACAAATAAATTACACCTTGAAGTATTGTTCTGTTTATCTCTTCAGTAGTGCCCAATGAAAGTAAAAAATTTCCAACATGCTTCTGATTGGACCCAGAAATCTGGTTCTTTCCATTCAGTGCAGTTCTATCCCCCCCCCTTTTTTTTTTCCAAATGCCTGAAAACTTCTAGAGAACATCCATCTGAAAGGGATATTGGTGTTCAAGCACCAATATTAACCTATCAAGTGTATTATTTGTAGAGGGGATGATTAAACTGGTACATGGCAGCCTTCATCTTAAGGTCAGAAGCTGAAGTGAGGTTAAACTGAAAGCGTGGTGACCTGGTGCACTGAAATAGAGGATAACAGTCTGTTTTAGACTAATCATAGCAGCTCACAAAGTAGAAAAGAATACTGTAATTGCTGCAAAACTGAACTGAATGCTCTTGCCAGAGTTGACAGCCTAAATAGAAAACGCCAGGGGGACTCAAAACCTGCATATATTGTGAGAACAGGTTGTAGCATACATGTGGTGTTAAATGTTGAGTTAGTCAACAGCTTTGACTTTCCTGAAAGCTGCAATTTTTACTGGGGAGTAAATGATATACCAGGACTAGAATAAGTGTGGTGAGAAGAGGACTGAAAGTAGCATAAGAGTAGGAGACTTCAAAAGTAGTTTTCTCATTGTACAAATCTAGTATCACTGTGCTGTTACCTCTCATCGCTAATGCTCTAGCTCTACTGTCACCAAATTGCTTGGGTAACTATTACGGTTTTAGTCTTACACTCTTGTATGCCAACTATTAAATCATTACTATTTCTGCTAACCTGGAGATAGATGGACATGAATAGAGAGCACAAAGAATGATCTATGCATAGCAGACCACTTCTTGGAAGTAGCAGGGACTGCAAGTTTTGGCCAGAATCTGCAGAAAAAGTGGTAGTGCCAAGACTCCCAAATCACATACTTTAAACAATATTGGGCACTGCTCCCTCTGGAGGGTAGACATAAACCATTCCACACTTGCGTTTTATTTAAGGTTTTAGTAACCCTTCTGCTCAAACTCGGTGAACTGGAAAAAAGCACTAGATGCATTGAATTGTGTCCTCATGAGTAATGTGTATAATTATTTGGCTTATTTTAGGTGAAACTGCAGGAGTCCATTGAATATGAAGATTTAGCAAAGAATAATAGCATTAAAACTATTGCACTAAACTTAAAGAAGTCTGATAGGTAAGTTAAAATATGCACGGCTATTTCAGCATATTCAATCTAGCAGCGCTCTCGTCACAGCCTGCACAGAATCAGCTGATTTAGTCTCTACTGTGTCACACTCAAGTGTGTTTAGGCTAAGTTTAGAAACCTAATATGAATTCCTGCATAAACCAACTTCCAAGTAATTCCCATTTAAATTTGTATTTTGATTTCATCTTGCTTTTCAGCAAGTTAAGTTGCTGTAAGCCTACTTGAAGGGCTTTGACACGTAATTTCTGTGAAAGTCTAACAGACCTGTATTCACGGTTCAGCACTTTGTTGCAGCTTACAGTGGGAACATATGTGTGTTACATATGAAAATATATACAATTCCAAGGAATATCCACTCCCAGGCAAAAAAAGTGCAATCAGGATAGTTTGGACTGCTCACTGGTCTAATATTTTTCTAGTAATAGTCCTCTTGTTTTCTAGACTTTTGAGTTTGAGAACCATAGATGTAACTTCAGAAAATAAGTGATACCACAGGAAACAGAACAGTTCCAAATGTGCACCTAACTTCATTTAACTTAGTTTCAATCGAAAGTGGTGTGAATTCCTCCATTCTAATGATATTCCCAGAATTAGGTGGCACAGGTAGTTTTTCATTAGCAAAATGATGCTCGCAGATTCAACAATAGAAGCTCTTCTCTTATTCTGCTGCCATACCATTCCAAACCCAACCTCTTCCTCTGTGGCAATGTACTTTAGTTTATCAATAAATAAGATTTAGATGGTAGCATCAACAGTTGCAAAGCATCTAAAATTGGAAACATTTGAAGAACTGTCCACTGAGTTTGGCCTCTGTTTTACCAACACTCCTACTAATACACTTTTCTCTTTCCTTTTCTCACCTCACAGGTATTATCATGGTCCAACTCCAATTCAATCACAGCAATATGCAACCAGTCAGGATATAATTAATTCTTTTCATAGTATTAGGCAAGAAATGGAAGCATATGTACCCAAACTAACTCAGGTATGGAAGAATACTCACAAAAATTCCCTTCTTGATGTTAGCATCTTGCTTTCTGTATAATTGTGTCTCGTGTCTACTGGAATTTTAATTTTTCAGAGTAAGCTTAATTATCTCCAATAGTTTTATGTTACTCAATTTATTTTACAGCTTTAGGTGATACCTTTTGAGCTATTGTGTTTAAAATCTAAACAATAGGAAACAGAGTCATTGCTGATACTCAAGAGTTATATTCTACTGTTACCATGTTCTTTTGAGGAAATGGTAAAGGAGTAAAGCAGGACAGTCATGCAACATGAAGCACAGGCCAATATTTTGATCCCACCCCCTGAAATTTAGGATGTAACAGTCTTAGGAGGTTATAGTAAGCAGGTTTATAACTGAACGGGTCTTTCGCTCCTAAATGCGCTTAGGTAAGATGTAGATCTCACAGTGGGCTGCACAGAAGCTCTGTCCTGGCAACTGGAGGGCAGCATAGCCATGTAGGCAATCTCCCCAGCCCGTATCTGAACTTCCTCTGTTAGTAAACCTAGATTTGGCCCTAAGTAAAGCAGCCACAACTGTCAATGTGTCACATTTCTGTATAGTAATTCTCTGTCTCATTTCAAAGTAGCTGCACAGCCAGTTCACGTACTAGGTAAAGAAAAGGTTTGTTTGTCTGTAATTAATTGGAGAGCTTTCACTGAAAGCATGAGCTATAGCACTTAAAGGCACTGTGTCTAATTCTGGAGAAGAGCAAACTGTTCATCAGAACTTCCATTGTATCTGCTCAACTGTATCTTTGCCATTAGAGTTCAAATACAACTGATTTTAAAAAGATTTTGTTGGGAAAAGTGATCTGAAGTACTTGTTCCTGCTCTCCCTTCAGGTTCTTTCAAGTGGTGATGCTACTAGCACTATTGCAGTCCTGTCACCTGGAGGAGCACTTATGCAGGGTGGAACACAGCAAGCCATAAACCGTAAGGATTTAGGATGTATAATACTTTAATCGTATCTTATTGCATTATACAGCAGTACCTGGCTTGCTGTTTTATCTCCTTCTTAGAATATGTTACAGTGATAAAGGAAATTATGGAAACATGTAGCTGGAGTAAAACTGGGTTACAGCAACAAAACAAAAGCAACAACCCAGCCACACCATGAGGGTGGTACTAGCTACACCAGTGCTGAGGCAAGTGAATGAGAGAAAATTTTACAGAGCAAGTGATGAAGGATGCACTTGAAACTAAGTCCTTTTACAGATAATGGATTTTGCCTGTTCAGTGTTTCTCTTTTCTGATTCCCCCCCCCGCCCCCCCGATTTTAGAAAATAAAGGCATACTTTAGGAAAGCTCTAAGGAGGAAAGGCCTAGATAATTGTCTGGAACTAGTTTTTTTGCAGCCTGCATTTAAGATCCACAGCTTGCTGTGAAAAAGGACAACTTTCTTGTAGACTGCAAGGGCAAAACAGGCAACCCCTCCTTCTCACATCTCCATTCAGCCACCCCTTTCCCTGTTGTCACATTCCTGCCAGTCTGAGTTCCTTTCTCTTTAGTCTCACAGCAGATGAATCCCTATTCTCACGAGGCTGGGTTTATAACAGTTTTCCGGTTTAACTTGTGTTACTTGGTCTGAAGAGCAGCAGAAACTAATTCAGACAGCTGAAAAAGCAAGTATGAGTTCTTTATGGTACTGAGAGAAAAGGAGTCAGCAAGTGGTACTGAGGCTTTCTCACCCATCCCAGTTGACATATTGGGTGCTACACTCCACTTCTTTGAGCCTGACCACCACTTTTTTTTTTTTTTAAAAAAACAGCCTCATCCTAGAGTTTGCTATTTACTGTTCAGGTCACTGTGCTCCTGTCATCCTCAGTGACTACTTGTGCTTTTTGTCTTTGGTTTTTATGATTGTGGTTCCTTCCCTGTTCTTGAACCCTGTCGCTCTTTCTTCTTTAAGAGTATCTGGGATACAGTTCCTTGTTCCTGCCTGGATTTTTCATATTCCATATGCTGTGACCGTATTCTCATTGTCAACGTAAGAGAGAGAAAAGCTTGCCGTATCCACCACGCAGTGTTTAGTACTGTGCTGTGAAAAGAACAAGGTGCTGGTTCCAAAAGCAGTACTGCCACACTTAGAACAACACAAATATACTGCTTCTAATCCCGGATTAAATTTGGTGTCCATTCTTTGCCTGGCATAGATCTCCCTATATAATATACAAGCTTCTGAGTACATAGCCATAAATACTGGCCGACGTGATCTAATACTGCTGATAGTCCTACTTCAGGTGTAAGGCACCTCAGTGTTCCCTCCCAGCCAACCTTTCTGTGATTCTAGTAGAAACGTGTATTGCTGACCCCCTTCATTTGCCTTACAGTCTCATTTTTCATATGACAGTTTTGAGTGATGTGACAAAATTTTTTTCCTGTTGCAGAGATGGTGCCAAATGACGTTCAGTCTGAACTAAAACACTTGTATGTGGCAGTAGGGGAACTGCTACGACACTTCTGGTCCTGCTTTCCTGTTAACACGCCATTCCTAGAAGAAAAGGTAAGGTGCAACTTCCTAGTGCAGCCTTGGTTATGATGTGGCCAGATCGTGGTTTATCAGACTGTCATTAACTTGAAGTATAGAACTAATACACATGCTTTAAATCCGTGCGGCACTTGCTCATCCCTAGAACTGAAGGTCACAAAACAATGTAAAACATCACTTTTTGCAGCAATTCGGCTGGTGCTATTGGTTAAAATCATCCTTGTCCCTGCATGCCTGTTAGCACCCTTCAAGAGCAGTTGCTGTAGGCTAGTTTCAAACAGAATGGTTAGCTATATTCTAGCTGCAGATTTCTCATTGCCAGTTTAAAACACACAAACTAAAGCCCCCCTTCCCCCACTCTTAGACATAACCTCTGCAGTGACAGTTACAAGACATTTTTCCTTATTCTTCTATCCATTGCAAAATCACTCAGTCATAGCTTCAAAACATACACCACTTTTTAGAACAAAGTTGCCTTCAAGAAGAGATACCTATCTACGACCAGGTATATGATTGTAATCATTTTCTGTTGCTGTTCTTTCTTTTGACCTTACATGGATCACAAAGATAAAAATTTGCATTCAGATATGTTGGATTTTCTGCTGCAAAACTTGGCCTGAAAATCCATGGTACAGTCTTTGCTTGAAGAAAAAAAAAAAAGATGTTTTTGTGAATCTTATCTATAGTATTTACTGACAAAGTAAAAATGATCACAGTAGCACAGTGCACTTTCAGTCATACTGCACTTGCCTCAAAAATAAGTACGTGCTCAAGAATTGTTAGACTGATATTTTAGTAACTTTTCTTCCTCAAACTATAAAGTAGCCCCCAGAATTAGTTACAGGGTGTTTTGTTGGAGGACAATTTGTTAAAGGAAATAAAACTTCTGTGCAAGTGATTATAATATTGGTTTCTGTCTCTCTCTCAGGTTGTGAAAATGAGGAGCAACTTGGAAAGATTTCAGGTTACAAAGCTCTGCCCATTCCAAGAAAAGATTCGGAGACAGTATTTAAGCACAAATGTAAGGAGAAAATACTCTTTAATTACATGGGTGCATATTAATAATTTGAATCATAATTATCAAAGGATGGTAAGCTTTGTTACTTCTTATCCTAGGGCATTTTTAAGTTTTTCGTTCACTAGGAAATGGGCAGAGGGAAATTGGGTACACAGTTAAGCAGGTCTTCTCTCCCTGTATAACTTGCTGAATAATACCAGAAACTGTCAAGAACTATAATTTGAAATTACCCAAGTGAGACAACAAAAATAGGAAGTCATGTTTCATTTTTCACTTCCACTGTGAAGTAGAACTTTAGCAACCTCAAAACTGTCTCCCACCACGTCAGACTTGAAGTGGTCACAGACTAAATACTGGAACAGGCAGCACAATTAAGTGTCACTTCCCTGTGACCTTCTCAGCTTAGTAGCTCTCTGAACTGCTCCCTCTACAGATACTTTGCAATAGAGCCTCAAGGTCCTTTCTTCACCTGGCGTACCTCTTTGATTTTAGTGAGATTACTCTTAGTGAATAAAAGGAAGAATCCAACTGAGTATCTAATCAAAGGGCGGGCAGGGGATCTCTTTTCCAGTAGCTGGGACATTTTTTTTTTTCCCTCTTAATGTTTCAGTTGATAAGTCATATAGAAGAGATGCTGCAGACAGCCTACAATAAGTTCCATACATGGCAGTCCCGGCGTATGCTGAAGAAGACGTGAAAATGCATGCTGTACAGGTTTGAGAGCAAAATCTGCAATAGGTATAGGAGTACAACCTAGCATATGTGCAGATCTTATAGTTGTTGCAGGAAGACCTGCAAGCTGTGGACTTCTGGAAACGATGCTAACTGAACTTGCACATTTTTGAAAAAGAACTGAGATTAAACTTGAAAACTAGGGAGAAAAACAAGGAAGAACCAAAACAGAAGAGCTGAGGCGCAAAAATATTTAAAAGACACTGTTTACTGCAGTTACTCAGGAACTGCTTTTGATTTGCATAACGAGCTGCTTTCAGAAATAAAAAATTTAAAGAGGGTGTATTACTAAAATCTGTTTTTCTGTCTAATTTTTTTTTTTTAAGAAATGTATGGCACAGGGTAGAACTCAAAAGTTTTTCTTCACTGGATTCTGACATTTTACTGAATTCTGTTTGTACTTTCTGCAACAGTGTAACAATGATATTTTAAAATATAGCTGAGACTGGTTTTGCTTCAAACATCTGGGAGAGCGTAGCTGTCGGAAGACAAGCTTCTGCCATATGTTTCCCCACCAATTGGAAGCAAGAGACATTGCACTGAAAGCTGTTTATGGTCTGGGGTCCCTAAAGGCACATGGGGGCAAACTTTTGCCTGAAGTCTTGGATTTTTATGCAGAATTTTTTCAGCCATCAGTTTTGCATGTTTTCCTTTGAGTGCAAGTGTGTGCTACTGCAGTCTTTTTTTTTTAAGGTGGCATTTGTTCTGAGGAGAGAATGCATTTTTAAAAATGAAGTTAAATAAAGTTTCTTACAAAAGAAGTCATTTATTTTCAATTGTTAGACATTTTTTATTTCTTCTCCTAAAGCTGTTTTCCTTCACTCTTCCCTTTTGACTGTTACACTATTTTTGGCGAATTGATAATCACTGCAAAGAGAAAAATGTGTTATTTACACAATATCCATAGATATTGGGAATCTGTGCCATACTTTGTTCCAAATAGAATCAGTTCACAGTTTCAGACCAACTTGTCTTGTATTAAATGTGACTTAAATGCAAAGTAAACCTGTTTTCTATAACATACGCAGTTTAATGACATCCTTGGATTTTGTTGTCATCTTGACTGTACTAAAGCCCAGTAGGGGCTACTGAACTTTTTTACTTCTGACTAAATGTGACTGTTAAGAGTATAAGATGCATTTACTACAAAGACAAATCAGAGTGACAATACATACTCAAAGCAAGCACAGCAGCGTTCAGTACGGCAGAAGCAATTCCCATTAGCCTGCATGATGGCTTAATACCAGATTTTGCCACCATTGGTATGATGCTAAAACATGATAGTATGATGTTGGGTGGAGAATTCTTGCAAATTCCTACAGAAGAAAAGATGTATTTGTATAGCCAAGTCTGTGCTTGTTCTGTGCTGCTGCTCCATTTATGCAAGAGGGGTTTTTCTTTAACTGATGCGTGGAAGTCAGCAGCTTCTTTTTACCCAGTGTTTTTGGATTTTTGTATTATGCTAATATTTTGGTAAAAGCTGAGTTTCAGTTAAATGTCACTGTCTGCACCAAAATTCTGTTTGGAAATGTATGCATATTGTTAAGCCTAGTTTACCTGTCTGCTTTTGCAGATAGATGCATGATACCTGCTCCGCGATGTTTATGTGGTTCTGCTACAAGAAGTGACTGGGCTCAACAAGAGAGACGCCCATTATTTTTGACAGGGTCAAAATGTCACTAGGAATAAACCGATGTATGTACAGCATTTGGGGGATGAGGTGCACATCTTGTCAAGAGTTATCTCTTGTGATAAACTTTCTCTAAAATTTAGGCTTAGGGTATGGCTTTATTAAGCCTAATCCTCTTGTAAGTGCAGGCAGCTCCCAGAAAGAAAGGGTAGTTTTGTTCTCCCCCACTCCAAATCATTTGATCTAGCAATTCTGTGGCCAAATTTCAACTGTTTAGTGAAAGCTATAACACCTTTCATCATATCAGAGGGCTAGGTTCAAGAAAATATGTCTGGTTTATATTCTAACTGTGCCTGAAGCTATGAACAACGACACATTTGAGTATTAGACTGCACTGAGACTTCATTTAAAAAAATCATAGGAGAGTTTTGAATATGGAACTAACTCACCTTTGATTTGAATCAGTATTTAGTGTTCCTGGAAACACTGGGCAAAACGGCTAGCACGGTGGAAAAGTTTCAGTGCATCACAAGAGCATTTTACAGTTCAAAGGACTGTTGTTTATAATCATTATGGGGGATGGTATTGCAATAGCTTTAAATTATTATAGCGATATCAGGCTATCAAAATGTACCTTAATTAACAGAACAGGGAGGGGGGGAGAGGACTATGACACTAAATTCAACAGTTTTGCCTAGAGACTGTACAGGCAAGGCTGCTATGCACTTCATATTGCTTTTTCAGGTATTGTGGCAATAAGGCACAGGCCCCTCCTAAAGTAAGGGAGGTAAACTAAATATTCTTTCTTCTACATTGTGTTCCCCTTTTCTGTAGCATGGTCCAAAACCCAGATTCATTCCTTAAGTTTTGAAACTGAATCATCATGCATTATATTACTATTGGAATCTTTATACTGACTTGTATTTTTAATGAGAATTCATAAAACTTGTATCATTGGCATTGATCTAAGATTTGTAGAATAAACCCTACTGAATTCTAAAGTCAAGTCTTCTCTAATGCTTAGGCTGTGTTTTCTGATGTTCAATTAAATCCGAAACAGGCTCCATTCAGGTCTAAATTGAGCGAGCTGTGTATAGCGCTAGCTCAGCTGTCCCTTCATGCTGGTAGAAGAGGTCAGGAGCAAAAGGGTTACAATACAGTTACCATCAAATTATTTCGGTTTTAGGGGTCGAGAACTTTTTCTGCCGCACAGGGAGTCTACACCATTACTAGTGCTACTGTCCCTCTGTTCCTGATCGTACAAAAGCCAGTTTAAGTCTCCAGGGATTAGTACTCCGCTTGTTCCATATATTGATCCAGCAGCTGTTGGTTCAGGATTGCCGCCCAGGCTGCTTTGTCAGCCATTCAAATCCAAACTTTGCTAGTAATGGAGAAAGGATAACTTAAAGCAGATATTGACACAAGTCTGGCTCAGCTTATTTGTAGCCTGTGAATTTCAGCAGATGAAAATACTTGGACGGAACACAAAAAAGGCTGGGCTATTTCTCTCTCAAGAAGAGCTCTACCCCAGTCAAGGGCGGGAAGCGACATCCTTCCACTGGAGCCATTCCCACAAGTAGTTTCTTGCACGTTCACAGGGTAGCTCTCTAGACGATGATCTTCAGCTTCCCAATGTGACAAAGCACTGACCAAGGCCCTGTGCTTTCCCAGATGGGTGACTTTCCCCACCACCCCTTTGTTTAAGATGCTTTTTTACAGCTACAACTATTTTCCCTTATTTATACTGTAACTACATCCTTACAACTTCTGTCATGAGGTATTGTTATTAGCTAGAAAGCTTACCTTATCCTTTGCCAAAACTATCAAACAGCTGCTTTATCGAGAACGTCACTTGTGTAAGCGGGGGAGTTGACAACAAGAAAGCTTAAGATCCAGTTTTCCATTATCCATCCTGTTTCCCTTTCTTAAGAGAAGAGCCTACCCAAGCATCCCTGCTATCTGCAGGCAGTGTATTAAGCAGCTTTGGAGCCTTTGTATCGCAACACAGTTTCAGTGTGCGAGCCACAATATTCTGAGCCTGTTTCCACGCTCTCCCTTACTTTGCAGCAAGAGCTGGAGCTCGATCCAAACAGAACACAGGAACTTCAGTTTGAATAGCAATCAGACATCGCTGGTTATCTAACATTGATCCTCTGTAAACCCTGAGAACTAATGGCAGATGTGCTCCTACAGGAGAGTTTAAAGCGTGGGGAAACATTAAGTTACCTAACCCAATCTGCTGGATATTTTTCAGGACATTACATTTCCCCTCAGCTACCTCTGAACGCATCATCTCCCCAAAAGAGATCCAAGTCCTTGTCTGTAACACTGAGAGCAAGAGAATTCACCGCTGTCCTCGATAACATCCTAGAGAGAGGATAACATATGAGGGCTCTTTTGCACTGTCTGCCACGAAAGAGACAAGACCCAAAGGTGTGAGATGCAGCCAGAGCAGTTGATCGGACTGAAGGAGCAGTTTGGCTGGAAAGCACAGTGCCCGCTAGAGGGCACGGACCAGAGCCCAAACGCCTCCGTGCGTCCAGCCCCTGGGCAGCGAGCCACAGGCAGCCCCAGCTCGCTCACGGAGGGAGGTCAGTGCGTTCATACCCCCGCTTCCCGCCAGGCCATGCAGTGCCAGTTCACCTTTATTCTGCCCTCCAGGCAGCTTTAGGATCACAGCCGGGTGGCAGAGTGCCACAACAGTGACGTGAAAGACGCTTTGAGGAATGCAGCTGAGGCTGGGGCTCTTTGCTGGCATTTTCCCAGCGCACATGCCCTCAGCTGCTGCATTTCCCACACGATGAACATCCCCATCCCCTCCAAAACCTGACAGCCCTCTGGTCTTCCTCCCCCAAAAAAAGTCCACGCACCCTTCATCCTGGTAAAGCCAAACTACTCCAGTAGTTCAGGCGTCAACATATCCCCAAGGAAAAATTGTCCTGGACTTAGACAGACCCTGTGCTCCCTGCCTGCTAAGATCCCCTTTAACGAGGCTGCTTTGTTATTATCTCACCCACAGCCCTCACAAACCACAAATTAAATCTGAAGCTTTGAAAGGCAGTCCCCACCCCCAAACACCAGCTGAACCTGGACACAGTTTTGTTCTCTAGAACATCAGCATCTGCACAGCCCCCTCCATCCCCTTCGAACACAAGTTCATTCACAGGCACAACATGACAAACCATCACTTTATTACAATTACTGCACCCAGCAGAAGCATCCTCAAGCGCTGCTGACATCCACCACTTCCATGCACCACCCTCCTTGAGTGAGCTCCTGCCCTTTGTGCTCACCCACGTGACTGCCCATCACCTCTTTGGCACAACGCTGTCTTCTCCACACTTTGATACCATGCCCAAGCACCTTACCATGCCCAAGCACCTTGTAGCCTGAGAATCCCAGATCCCTTCTGTATAACCTCCCCGGGACTCAGCTGCCAACACAATCTACGTGCACCCACAGCTGTGCATTTCATCTCCTAAACCATAAGGGAAAGTGTTGTCCTGCTCTTGGCAAAACTCCTATCTTCCCTTTTCTACACTACAACTACCAGTCTGCATCACCTCAACAGGACCCTGATGGCAAGTTGCAGAGAAAAGAGGGAAGGATTTGAGCATACCCAAGCTTAAGCTTCTGTTAAAGAGTTGTCTCTTTCCCAAACACTTTGGGAATTGGCCAGAGATGACCAGCCTTTCTGGGGCAGGAGCTGCCTCTTTCTAGGTATTGCACAAGGAGTGTTGGCCTCAGGTGGGACTTCCAGCCTGTTGCATGAATCACAGCAGCACGTTCTCTTTCTCCCTGACCTAACCTGCAGCCTCTCCACCTACAGCCGATGGGCTGATCCAGATAAAAGAGCATTGACAACAACCTTATTTGGCATATGGCATGTCCCATGATCAGAATTGACAACTCAGATGCAACAGCCCCACCGTAGCCACTTCCCTGTAACCACTCCCCCCGTTTCTACCTTTGCCCTACTTCTGCAGATAGTACGTTAAGGAAATAAGCACCGGGTTGTAAAGTCATGTGCTTCCTAACTGACAACCCCTGAGCCCGGGCACGGCTCCCCTGCCTGCTACCTGTGCAGGCATCATGCTCCCCTGCCCTTCCGGCCACAAGCTGATCATCAAGTGAAACGGCAGCAGCGAGGGACCGGGAGGGACCCTGGCATCAGGCTGGCTGGTTTTGCCGGGCGTGAACTCAGCAGGGGCAAAGACTGCACGGCTGGAACCAGACAGCAGATATCCCAGCTGGTAAGCACCAAGCATCCTGTTCTGCAAGAATAGGCCACACAAAGCATGTCACTATGAAAAATGCTTTACAGCAGTGCGGCACAGGCACCTAGGTGCTCTCAACACGCTCTGTATGGAGACGTTACATCACCAAAAGCAGAATGCTTCCTTTTGCCCTGCAGCCCTGCTGAGCTCAGGAAATTACACCCTCAAAGGCTTTCTGCCTTCCTAACCCTTCAGGCAACCAAATCGCTCCATAAAACCTGGCCTGTGCTTGTGCACACCCTGCCATGATTCCAAACAACAAGAATTTCAGGAGTGTGGTTGTTGGTGCTGTTAAGGTGAGCATGGTACCAAACACACCAAGTATTGTAACTGGAATACAAGGAGCCAGCCGACCGGTTGAAAATGGTGGAATTAAGATGACAGAGATCTCATTAGTAAGTTAAGGAGTCACAGCAAAGGCCAAGTACTAAGCTAAAAGAGTGCCTAATAAAGACCACCCGTAAGGAATGAGCTCACTCAGACTCCCAAGGCTTGGCTGTCTCACTAGCACCTCTTCTATCTAAGAAGAAAAGGGGATCTCTAGGTTTTACATGCTGAGTGGCTGAACATGGCACTGTTCTGCATGGGACAGATGTGGATGACAAAGGGGCAGTTACAGGGAAAGACAGCAGCGCCTCAAAAAAGGGACAGGAAAGAAAGAGCTCAGTTGGACTCCAAATGCACTTTAAGTAGGGGTCCTGCCATAATTTAGAATTTATGTTGATCAAAAGCACACTGGGAGCTATTGAAAACTCAGGAGAGATCAGATATTCTCTTCTCCAGCCCTCTGGCTAACTCCAATTCACCGAAATGCCACTTTCCCTCTGTCAAATTCTGAAACTAGCTCCCAAACTGGCTTGTGCTGTTTTACAGCAGACAGTGGAGTGCTTCTTTAGGGACCTCAGCCTTAGACGGGGATCCTCGGTGCTACAGAAATGAAACAGTCTTTCTTCATGGCTTGCCACTCCCTTGGGCACAGCTCCTCAACTTACCTTGACAAAAAAATCAAACATACACAACAGTCCAAAGACTAGCACAGGAGTTACTACTAGATTTTGTGATAACCATTCTCAGGTGATAACCACTACTTTAGATTGAGTAAACACCGACACACTAGCATGATACACCAGAACAAGAACCAGCTGTCAGAGCTGTGATCCAATCCTTAAATGAGGCCCTATTCAGCTAAAGTAACAGGGATCCCTATCCAGGGATTTAAGATCCATTTTTCCCCAGGGGCAGCATTTTTTCCTGGGGGGGGGGGGGAATCCCTCCTTTTCATCATGCTCCCCCCCCACCAAGCACTTCATGTCATTCAAACTTACTAGTCACAATTTCTAGACCTTACATCACAGAAGACAGACAATCCCCCCTTTAGTTCTAGAAAGGGGAATGATCCCAGGTCACGGCCAGCCCAAGGCACTTCCTGGCTGGAAAGCAGTCAGATTGCCAGCAGTTTTCTTGGTGCTGATCTCTCTCTCATGAGGAGAGACTCCATCGACAGCAGGTTCAAACCTCACTCCCCAGACACACCAAGCCACACCACTGACAGGCTGATTTGCTGCCAAGCACCCTTCATACCAAAGCATGTGGGGAGCAGAAAACAACCCCCCCAAAAAACCAGCATCCATTCCTTTACCAGCTCCAAGTTCACTGGTGCTGGTGATTCCCAGCCCCTGCTTGGATAAGTACTGCTACAGTCATCTAGGTAGCGACATCTAGTTCTTACTCTGCTCTACCAGCAAAGGGAAATAGCTGCTCTGTGACCCCTCTGCTCCCCCAGCCTTCCTGCAGAAGCAATTGCCTTCTGTGGGACTGGGATGGGAACACGGCCTCAGGGCTACCAGCCCTGGGGGAACCATGAGGCTGGACAAGTGCCTTGGCAGCATGATTGGCAGAGCCTGGCCTTGATCCCTAATCCCCACCCCCATTAAGTGCGGGCAGCTTGCTTTCCGAGGCCACTTTCCCACAAAGCCTTGCACAGGACCCCTCCCTGAGAGCTCCCTGTCATGCCCAAGCTGGATGAGAGTTGGGACAAAGCATTGCCAACCCCCAGACTCCGTATCTTGGGCTCTTTGTCTCGATGTACAAAGCCTGGGAGGAGGCACAGAAGAGACAGCTAGTTTCTCTGCCACCTGGGATGGAAGCAGAGGTGACCTAAAGGCACAGTCCAGTCTCCGGGGGGGGTCCGTAACTGTTTGACTACACTTTGAGACCAGCCAGAAAAAAACCTCTCACTGTGCAGAGCTACTTCTCAGGAATTTTACCACATCATGCCATCCGAGTGCAAAACCAGGCCCCTCTGCCCTGCAGCTGTTTGCTGTACCCAAGCAAAGAATGACACAGGCTTAAGAAGCACTGTCCTACATTCAGAAATAACATTCCTATGTTAGGGAGGCAGGCACACAAGCAGAAAGAGGGAGCAACGCTGACCCGACACGCAGTCCCCTGCCTGCATCTCTGCAAGGTGCAGCTGGAGCTCTGCAGCACAGGTACTCACGTACACAGCCCCCCACGGGGGGGGATCTGCCTGGGGGATCTGCAGTGCCCATGGGCAGCGAGACACCACAGCATGTAACAGCACCTTTTGCAGCCTGTTATCCATTTGGATTTGGCTCTGGCAAGGGTGGCTTTGGAGGCTTGGTGCTTTCCTCAAGACACAGGCTGCAGCTGGCATCAGGCAGCCAGAACCAGGTCCCTGCCAGCAGGTCCTTGTTGCTCAAAGAAATGTGACTTGTCCTGTTGCTCAAAGAAATCTGTCCAAGCAGCATTGGATGTGGCAGTCTCAACAGCAGTAAACCAGGAAATTTTCCACTAGAAGAAGTATTGGATAAAGAAGCTGCATGTTACAATACAGTGGCTGATTTCCTGTCAACTTGGTTCAACCCATGGTTAAACTGCGGCTCACGGGATGGGAGGAGCATCCAGCTTCATGTCTCTAAGTAGGACTACCCAATGCTTTTTCCACCACAGGAAAACTCACAGAAATGAGGGAAAAAAGCTCACAAAAACGAGCAGAAGCAGCAATCAGTTTTGTTTCTGTCCTAGTCAGACTCCTATTTAATCCTACGGGACACAGCACGGCCATGCCCAGAAACTCTACATCCGAACGTTGACATTTTGTGCTCTGCCCCTTCCAGAACGCCTCACCCCTCCAGCCCTGACTCATAGTTGTCTCTTCCCTTTATGCAACACCATTCCACTTCCTGCACAGCCGGCGATCACTCGGCACCGGCAAGAAACACTGCCACATCAGTGCACAGGCTAGAGAGACAGTCTGCTAGTAAGGCAGCTTTGCTGCTTCTGCGCTCACACTACTGCCTAAGTTCAAGTTACATTATTTCATTATTACTCTCCCCCAAACATACCCCCCTTTTAAATAATAGCTATCGAGCTATCTGAAATCAGAATCTGATGCTATAATTAGACACCCTTAAAGCACACATTGCCATGTTACACAACACAGCTCGGAGCTCCTGGGTAGTGGGTGAAGCTATATTAGCATTTTAGTCACATCACGAACAAACTCTTAAAGCAAAATCTCCCAAGTGCTCTTGGTTACTGAGTTTTGGTTCAGATGATGAGGCAGTCTGAGAGCATGCAAACAGATTTCCTTGGGCTGAAACTAAACCAGGATGAACTCCAATCACTAGTGGGTGTCAGTCCACAGGATTAGACTAGCGTTAGCCAGAAGTAAAACCTCCAGCACACATACAAAGCGGATGTCAGGTCCTTCGCATCAACAGTTTGCTCAATATCTGACCCCATTTATTGCACACAGCTTGTTAATGCAGACACAGCTGGCCACAGTCCTGTGCAAATCTCAATGCCAAGCACTGCCAGACCAAGAAATGTCTTGAATTCATCTAAAGGATGAGCTCAAAACAAAAGCCAGGCTCTAAACTCTAAGGCTTCACTGCTCAGCCCCATTTCTGCTTTCTCTTCCCAGCAGCAACGGGGCAAGCTCCTGCCTGAATTCGTTCCTACAGCGGCACCAAGAAGCATTGGACTAGCTGCAGTAACTCACATTAATAAACTGGACAAATATTTCATATTACTCATTTTCAGCTCACTAACACAATGATAGCTCCATCCTTTTTAAAGGACTAGGTGTAAGGAAATGCCATGCTGCAGCAGCGCATGCTTTGCAGGAGGCCTATGGATTCTGGTGGCAGCGAGAGCCATATGGCATGTCCAGACAGCAGCTCTGTGAGCTAGACCATAAGTTCTGTATGCAACTCCCCCACCTATCTGGTACGGTTTATAACCAAGTATTTGTGCACCTAACTCCCACTGGACGCAGCAGGATTAAAATACTTACTGGTTCTTTAGAAATCCAACCCTGGGGCCATCCCTCCTACTGACTTCGCTTGGCAAGAGCCTAACTGGGTAGCACAGGGCCCAAACCTTGCCAGCTGCACACCCAACCTGTACAGCTGTTTTGGAATCTGCATCTGCCAAACAGCATGAGGAAAAAAACCAAACAGCATCAACATTTTAGATGTGTCATTTCCCAAGGTTACCATCAACTGTTAAGAACATTTATGTAATCAAAGGGCAGTACCAGTGGCCAAAGACAGCTCTTCAGCTGTCCCTAGACAGCATCAAACTTTCTAAAGAAAAGAGAGGATTACCGAATTCAACCTAAAATTGAGATCATTCTGCCAAACACAAGTTTTCTGCATTATCTGCAAGATGTGATCTAAATAATTCAAAGCTTCACTGGATCTAGGTGACTGACAGAGGTTTATTTTTCAGCAAGATATCCCAGAGAGATTGGCTAATTATTTAGCCAATTATTTATAATAATAATTTATAATAATAATAATAATATAATTTATTAATTATTTTAGCAACCATGGCTGCAGAGGAGTCAACCTGTGGACCTTCAGCAGTCACAGACATAATTGTAAGAGATGTGTGGGAAGTCTCAGGTAAAGCAAGCTTATCTTCCATTTGCATCCACACAGACATCTCTAAGGGTCTCCAAAACCACAATGGTTGAAAACTCATCCAAGGAGAAGAGAGACCAATTTCAGCTCTTCCAGAGGATGAATCCATGGAATGACTTCTCTCAGTTGACTACGGAAGGAGCACTAGTGGAAGTGCCACTGCTACATGGACGGTAACCTTTCTGAGCATCTCCCAGAAGAGCCCTCAGGCTTATTAGGGGTATACAGTTCATAGAAGAATTGCAAAGGCAAACTTTTAACCCTGAAATATTTTTTGCATGTTTGCAGCCGCTACATCAAGCAGTCCAGAGTCCAATGGTTGACCTTACTTTTGGGAATGTTGTTTTTTCCTCCCCTTTATTTATTTGCATGTAATAATAGCAAGTTACTTAGAATCAGGAAATGGCGTCAGCACAAAGTTCAAACTAATTTCCCTATTAAAGGACTTGCGCAACCATTTTTACAGCAGGCCTTTAATGACATCTTTAGTCCAGTTACAAGGCTGAGATTACAGGCATTTTCAGGTAACTTGTGCAGGTCATCAATACTTTCTGGAAAACAAGTTTTCTTTTTCACGTTTTTTTTATCAAAGGAGATAGCGGTGATTATGCTCATTTCAGGGAAACTAGAAGGTGCTATATCCTCAAAAGGATCCCAATCATATGAAAAGCAATTTGTCTCCACTTGGCACAAATAATTTCTCAAAGTTGCTTTATCACAAGCAAGCCACGTACATCCTAAATACTAGAAACACAACAAACTATTTAATGTATCAGCCAATACTAAGCATTTACCAACTTTATCACGCACCTACATTCAAGATTCCATACGAAATAAAGTTTATTGCTCTGCTCAAGGTTTCCAGACAGATTAAGTCAATCCAGGGACAATAAACTTCAAAGAAACACTGTGCAACAGCTTAAAAAGGCTGTATTTAGAGGAAGTACTAGCTGTTCACACATGAAGTATCCAACTTCCAAGAACTTGATCTCTGTAGGATACCTCAAACTACACATTAGAACTGAGACATTAATACGTTACATTTTAAAATCCTAACATTTTATTCCTCACTCCCCAAATTCCATGTCATATGTTCAGCAGAACAGCATGGAAAAGGATGAGAGATTTTAGGTTAGAATTATCCTATTTCTATTAGTCAAGGAGTGCCAGCCCTGTGGATCTTGTGCAGAACTCTGTGGGCCAAATTCAATCCGTGCTGTCATATCAATGCTTCTAAAGATTTTTTTTTTTTAAGTGCCCTGACTTTAACGGATGTTTTGTACCAGTACTTTCTGCAGAATCAGACCTTCAATGCATTACATGCCTAATGTCTTAAATGGTTAAAAACTTAACTGTTTGGGAGCAGAAGTCAGTATAGCCACTGTCCCTATCAAAATCATTATCAGCAATTAAAACTGAGGCAGATATTATCAAGATTCTTCATCTCTAAACTTCCTATTTCTTTCTCATCTAAAACCAGATCATATAAGCAGAGTTCTGAACTTTAAATTTTAGAGTGTTGATTTTTTTTTAATTATTTAACAACCTATACTGCTTGCACACCTCTCCCACTCATCCAGTAATTACCTCGTGATTTGATTGCTGTGCACACCATGAGCCATTTATTTGTAGTACGCAGCTCCCTGGGACATGCAGCCATATCCACCAGCTACAGCAAAAGTCAAACAATGGAGGCACTGTTTCAGCCTTGCCTCCTGGCCCACCTTCTCAGCTAAGGTATTTGCCTCTCAGCTTCCTTTCAGTGCTACTAGATCAAGCAACCGCTGCAGCTTTCCTTAAAGCTCCACTTTCTGGAGTCCTGGGACTTTGTTAACAAACAAACAAACAAAAAAGTTTCTGGCTTATAAGAAAAGAAGCTCGAAAACAGGAATTAAGGTTTTGGAAGACAGAAAGACAATTAGAAGTACACCAGATGGTAAATTCAGAATTTTTAAGCCAGTCACGTAAGCCTGGGAGCCCAAGTCTAGTTTGGGGGAGGTTGAGGAGGAGAGGAGATTTATGTATATATTTGTGCAACTGACAGCTTTTTACCTGGCAGTATCAGAGAGGCATAGAAAAAGCCTCCCGCTAACCTGCAAACAATTTATGAGACCTACTCATTGGATCATGCTGTTGCTCAGCCTTCAAGTCAGACATAGACTCCTCTGTGTTTGGGTGAGCCTCCAGGCTACCACATCACACATCATTCTCCTCCTCCAAAAGGCAGCATGCCCTCCTCCCTGCACAAAACTGGCAAATCCCCATGAGCTGGCTAACCCTGCAGCAACAGGGCTGCTAACCATCTGCTCCGACAGCACTCCCACACGCAGGCTGGCAAGGCAGACTCCTACCTAGGACAGATTTGAACCAAAGCCGCTAATGGCACAGCTCAGCTCTCTCCCCTCACTTCCTCACACATACACAATTGACTGTCGCTCTTGCAGGGCAGGGGGATGCTGTGACCATCCCCTCCTGCCTACTGCAGTTAAACCAAACAGCAGCTCTGTGGATCAACTCAGCCCTCCTGCTCTTCGCTGCTGCAAAGAAGGATTGCACAGAGGAGGCCCAAGCACAGCAAAGCCGCCATAACATACAGTGCTGGCCAGTGTCTTACAGCGACGAGCAACCAGGCCATGGCAGCACACTGTGCTGGGGCATTGGCAAGTTCTGGACATGCACTATGACACATGCTTGCCAGCGAGCGCTGCACAGTGGGAACGAGGCATCTGGGATCCCCACGTGGCTTGTAGGCACCTGCAAGGCCTGGCTCTGCAACAGCCCGGGGCTTGCTGCACCTTGCTTTTTCCACAGGTCTCTCCTGCCAAGGAACGGTTTCTGGTGGTTCATTTCCTGCCTGTCTTCATTCTTGTGGGAACAGGAGCCTGTGGCCATCCAGTTAGCTCTGCTCTGTGCTGGGGAACATGTAAAATCATGTCACAGCTCCAGGATTTACTAGCTCAGGTCTGCATTTGCTGATGCTTATGCTTTTGGAAGAATGTCTTAGCATTCACCTGGCTTTGAGCTACAAAAATGTTTCTGATCCATGCTGTTAACGAAGAGGGGTGCTAAAAATCTCTTCTAATACATGTGTCTCAAAGGAACAATTCACCATGATCCGAGCAAAGAAGCCAGCACACAAGACTGAATTAGGCGATGCTTGTGTGGCTTGGCACTTCCCGGCAAAACTGAAATGCAAGTATAGGCTGACATTCAATTGATCCTGGGCCAGGATCAGAGTGTTAGAGAAGCAGGGTTACATATAAACTCCCTGAAGCTTCATGATTTGGTCTAGAAGGGTTTGGTTTTGAGCTTTTGGATAAATTCAACCCCAAAACACAGAATGCAGATGCAGACCTGCAGATCTACATCCTTCCGAATTATTTGCCATGCTCTCAAAATCACCCAAGTCACTGCACTTAATTCCCCCATCAAGACTTACTCTATTCTCCTAAACCTGCGCAGACCCAGACCTCAGAACAAGCAATTTTTCACATTTCAGGAATGGTTTCAGCTGCAAGCTTGGGGTTTAGACACTGGTCACAAAAGAGCTTTGGACTCATCCTCCCAATCTGGTGTTGCCCATTATAATTCCAGATAAGAGCATTTCCAAGGCATGCACCCATACGAAGAACCACCCCAAATCTCAGCACACTCAGAGCTAAATTCCAGGATCACCAAACTGAAAGGAAACAGATTCACCAGCACACAGGTCAGTGGTGCTGGCTCTGTGTGTGTGCTGGCTCCCTGATTCTCATAGCTGCATTTTACTTTGGCGGGTCCATCTGTGCTATTTTTCTGTGGCTTGCAGCCACAGGTCCAAGAAGATGAGTGCAGCAAGAATTAAAGGCTGTATGACTACACAAAAGCATGCAGCACGTACAGCTGTGTATGTACGTGCGCACATGCACTGCCCCCCACAGAATTAACCACTGCACTTCAGGCAAATGTCAGGCAGAGTGTGTTCCCCCAGGGACATCAGTTACTCCCTCCTACGGCCTCTTAGCTGAAACAGGCTGCTGAGTGGGTGTTTGAGGAGGGAGCTGTTGGCCGCAGGGACCACCAATGCCTCCAGGTTGAGCGCAGACAGGCAAGCTCCCTTCACTGTCCTTTGGCACATGGCCTGGGATGCAAGATCACGCATGTCAGCAAGTGTGACAGGTCACAGAGACATCCCACAGCCCGAAGGCATCCTGCTGTGATCTCGGGAACCCTGCCAAAGCGAAGCTTTCATTTCTGGAGCATCCTCAACCCACTCTTGCTTTCAGCATGCCCTTCTCCTCCTTCCCTTCCTCCATTTCTAGCAACACTGCATTCTGCTTGCTCCCTGAGAGAAATAGGGCAAACATAACCTGATTAACCAAGGGGATTTGGGCAGCAAGGGGCGGGGGAGATTAATATGCAGAGAAACACAGAGCCTTTCCCTCTCTTGCCTATTCAATAATTAAAGTGTTCTGCAGTGGCTCTGACTTTGGGATTTGCTATGAAAGCTTCTTGTAAACTCTGTCTGAGCATGCAGATATCAAAAGAAAGAGAACATTCAGTCTGACAAGCTGAAATTTCTTTTAGACTCTGGGGTTAGTCAGAAGCTTAAAATCACTTGGATGCGAGCCTATGGCTCCATTTTAAAACATAAGGATCCCTTTTGCTGTTGTTCATCTATTGACAGTTTGAATCCAGCCTTTATTCGGCTCAGCTGTCTTTGAAGCATGGTTTAGAAGTTAATGCAGGCTTTCTCCATTTCATGTATGGAAAAATCTCCAAGGCTGGCAGCAGTTTGTAGAGGCTCATATGAATAAGGAACATGTTACACAGGCTCTAGCTGCCCTCCAAGTCCATTTTGGTATTCTTTTTTCTTTCCATCCATTCTTGCTTGCTTACCATAAGACATATAGATGTTTCAGATCAGAAATGCAAAGCTATCCACATGCAGAAAAGATGCCTTCCCTGACCTTCCAGGGAGCTATTTTTGGCTGCTCTTATACGCCTAAGAACTCTTACAGAGGTCATGCACTGAACTAACTGGCCCTCAGTAACCTTTGCCTAAGGGATATGAAATGTTACAGAGATTATTATTTTATTATTTTTTTAGTTCTCTTTGTAACCTAACACCCTATTGACTCCAAAATCTCCAGATACTGTTATTGCAAGGGAGCATATTTGAAAAGGGGATGCAAGACGGAGATTATTAACCAAAGAACGTATGTTCAACATCACAGCTAAACATATACAAACAAATAATAAGGACATATCCTTAATCCAGAACGTTCCAAAATTTACTGAGTACCCTCAGCCTTCAACTGCTTTCACTTCTCAAGACCAAACCTGGAGAGAGAAATACTACTTAGCTCCTGAAGTTTCAAAGTAAAACATTTCTTCTTATTATTGTGCCACTCTGGGGGCATAAACAGTTGATGAGATTAAAAATGAAGGAACACTGGGTTAGCAGCCAAACACACACAGAGAATGATACTCCATAAAGAAAGCAACAGACCTAGCTCCTTCTGTCTGAACACGTAAATACACCACGTCACATCCTGGCAGCCAGAGACCCGGTCTCTGGTCTGTCCTCAAATTCTAATGCTGACATTCTTCCACCAAACTGGCACTGCCCTGTCTGCAAACATTCCAGTCCAGAGGCCAAGCGTGAAGTGATGGGTGAGCCCCACTGCCCCAGCAGCCAGTCCAAAGGCTTGTCATGTGGCAAGGAGTTAACACAGACCAAGGACACTGCATGTCCCTGTTGCCACTCCAAAAATGATTCACCCTCACACACAGTGAGCAAAAGATAAAGCATGCTGGTATCTTTTCCCTTCTGACATCACAGCAGTAAATATCAAAGATCTTCCACAAACACACAATGAATCCTACATAGACTATAGAATGTATAAAGCAGAAATGATGTACAACTAGCAAAAAGGATATGGAGAATATATTGGCAGTGAAGCATCCAGGAGACCCAGCCTCCAGAAATCCAGCTCTTGTGCACATGTGTGCGCGTACACACACACACAAAATCCATGACACTGTCTCCCAGCACCTCACATTTTCATCATATTGGCATCTTTTAAAAGGGTATCTGCACCAAGATATTGCCTCTTCAGGCCAGAACTGCATAGAGTCTAAGGATACAACTGAATCTGGATAAAGTTATGACAAAAATAACACAAGGCTGGAGACGGCCACTGAGAAATGGCATACCTCACATTTACTGCCCAGGACACAGCCATGCTGTTCCTCGCATGATAAGGTCCAAGCTAGAGAATCAACAGATTCTGCGAGTATCAGGATTCACCCCATAGGAGCTAAAAGTCAGGTGCTTTTTCCCTTTGGTAACATCCACCTCCTTAAACAAGACTCACCATAGTTTGCAAAACAACAAGGCCGTGCCCTGCAAATACTTGCTGAACATTTGTGCAATTTCATCCAAATACAGGAACAGAGGGTCCACAAGCCAGAAACTCCACACTTAGCATAGCACTGTGAAAATGATTCATTGGCACTCCATAGGCAAGCAGCAACCTTTCATTTTCTATTTAAAATTTGAGCATAAATAAGAAAACTGAATTAATTGATAGAGATAAGGGTCAGTATTTGTGTAACATCCTTGAAAAACACAGCATGCTAAGACAAGCACCATATTTGGCAATCATTCTGCCTTACTCTGCTTCCACTTTCACTTCCCTGTTTTGTTCTGCTTCTTTAGTCGATGAGCATTTTGCTGAGGAGAACTGCTGTGTGTCTTTACAATGCCTACGCTGTGAAGTTGTGCTCCCAACAGAGATGTTCAGCTTGGTACCTGCTTGAAGTATATTAATGATTTCACTATGGCTGCATAATGAAGCTAAGTCAAAAGACTATTGCACTTTAGCAATGCAGGCTGCACCTCTCTTTATCCACTTTTATTTTCCTTTGGAATCACTGCCACAGTTTAGACCTTTGTACTGAGTCATGGTGCAGCATATTGCGTTTCAGTTAAGAAACACGGGCACTTAAAATTAAAAAAGGAATAGAAGAAAATTAAGACCACAAAAAAATTCTTTCTTGAAAAGGATTAGAAATCACCCCCCTCTTCCCGCCAAGCTACACTTTGAGCCTACACGTGATCTCAGGGCTCACGTCTAGCTTTGCTGTGAGTAGGATGAGGTCTCCAGCACCAGCCTGCAAGCCTGGGGAAAGTGCAGGCCACTGAACACCCACAGTGGCCAACTAACATACAGCTACAGCACATCTAGATGATGCTGTAAATCCCTAACAGTACAAGCTAGGAGAACTCAGTCATTAAGGAAGTGGTGTCTGTCTTTCTTTCCCCTGGCTACTTTCTGCTTATAAAATAAAATTTAACCAAACAAAATTAAAAAGTCCAGGGAGCAGAACTTTCAAAGACATAAGGCACCAGCTTTCCCCTGGGGGATAGCTCCACATCCACTCCAGCAGTGCATTCTGCTGGCAGTACGTATGATACAAGGACAGTACCTGCCTTTCACAGTCACGTGTCCCCCCACAGAGCTGCCAACAACCACCACCACAGAAACAAAGATCTAAAAGAGTACCTTGTGCAGAAACAGTCAAGTTACTTTTCCCATCTGAGAACAGCAAAAGAGTTCAACTCTGTAACACAAGCCAAAGTCACCCCTCAGGACTGCTATCGTAGGGCTGAGCCAGCCCAGCTGCAGCTCTTTTAAAGAGTCTCAGGTGTGGCCCAAGTGTGGAGACTGAAATGAAAGCAGCTGGTTGCTTACTTCCATTCTATTGCTAAGTTTTTTGAACTGCAAGTTAAACTTCTTCTTCCTTCTCCAAGGAACGGATAATCATTTATTACATAGTCATCTGTAGGCACACACATTTCTCAGGCATTATCTGAGAACACCAACACGTGGGATAGACTGTGAGGCTGTTGTGGCATCCAGGCTCTAAAAGGAGACTGCAAAACCAGAATGTGACTATCTCTTGATCTCTGGCTTTCCCACTCCACTCCAGGCACAGAAGTGGGTTTTATTCACCAGGACCCACAAAAAGCTACAGAAACCAACCCGTATGTTACAAGCTCCAGAAAATGTCAGGAGCTGTAAAAGTTATGCTTTATAGCACTGATGTCTTCAGTGAAAGCTTTGAAGAGAGGTATCCTGCATGCTGAAGCGTGTCCTTCAGGAAAACACAGACCAAACTATTTGCAATGTCTAGGACTTCCTTGACCCTGTAACTTTATGCTGCTAAAGCGAGAGCTTCCTTTTGCAGAGTCCCAACTGTGATGCTCCCATCTCCTAAACTGATTAAAGAGATAAAGGGATAAATTCACATCTTGTGCACTGTTTCTGTAGAGGAGGCAGGGCAGGAAGTTCCTCCACCAAGTCTGTGTGTCTGTAATGTTGAGATGTACTCTTAGCTTTCTACAGTGATTGTACGGCCCAGTAACTTCTCAATCATAGGATGCCAAGTTTCCAGCAATGTAACTTGCAATTTTGATTCACAGAAATGAAAGTTTGGCTACAGTAATTCTTGGATGGGAGAGAATACATAACCTGCTATCATTTTAAATACACTGAAGGTCAACCAGATATGTAAGGTCTGAAATGCTAGAAAAGTGTCTCCCTCTGTAGGGGAGGCAATATTGTGTTCTTAAATGTACTATGTCCCTAATGTTTTACTGAATCAGTAAAAACTTGTTTTTGCAGGACTCTCTAGCTCTTTACCCTGAGCTAACCAGCTTGTTGGCATGTGATGTGCTAAGAAGGGATCCTGGGGAAATCAAAACTGACAGCTGCAGAACGAATATGAATATTAAAATTAAAATAAGGGCAAGGGGGTCTTTGCTCCAGATGGAGTACAGGGACATGCCTCTGACCTTTTGCTGCTGAACCTGCCTGCCCTCTTGAATTGGCAAGTAGCAGCAGTCCACAGCCCTCCTCTCGTATCCCTCCACGTCCTTACTGTAATTTATAGAAAGTCTCCACTTACTGCAACCTGCCAGGCACTCAAGAACAAGTTAGGTAACAGTAATAGTTCTGCTGCTGCCAGTTTAGAAGGCAGCAGCAAGGATGCATTAATGATTACACTCCTCTTGATAGTCAACAGGAGGCAGGTGCTGAACTGGCTGAGATACCTTTGTGACTTTGTTAGGCGAAGACTGAATAGCGGCCCCCGTCCATGGGAGTGCCTTTCCATCTCTCTCTGACCACATGATTTATCTGAGCATACCATTTCCTGCAGTTCCTAAGTAAATGAGTAAGGATTCAGAGTTGCATCAAGGGAATGGGTTTGGCTTGGAGAATCCTGCAGAGTGACTCATGCTTCCATGAGTAAATTGATTTTCTTAGAGAAGCAAGACAAAATCACGCATTCTGCTTAGTCCAGCTACCTAGAGTGATGATTTAGGAAGCTATTGCAAGAAATATAGTTTTCTTTAGCTTTGTATTGAGAAAATAATTGCAAGAAATACAGTTTTATCTAGCTTTATACTGAATGCATAATCCATTGCTGTTGTACTTGCAAACATAACCAACCTTTTCAGGGGAAAAGAAAAATTGGTGTAACTGGAAGTTCTGCATATTGAAACATGTCAGCTAGACAATAGTTTGCAATCAAAAACATACATCTGACAAAAGGGCACTGTGGAAGTCTGGGATCAAAAGAAGTGTGGCCAGCAGGTCGGGGGAGGTGATTCTGCCCCTCTACTCCGCTCTGGTGAGACCCCACCTGGAGTACTGTGTCCAGCTCTGGAGCCCTCAGCATAAGAAAGACATGGACCTGTTGGAGCGGGTCCAGAAGAGGGCCATGAAAATGATCAGGGGGATAGAACACCTCTCCTATGAAGAAAGGCTGAGAGAGCTGGGGTTGTTCAGCCTAGAGAAGGGAAGGCTTCGGGGAGACCTTATTGCAGGTCATTGCAAATGAACTCTTTTTTCATCAAACTTTGGTCATCTTTTCCATTATTCACATACACTAGATATAAGGAAGAAATTTTTTATGCTGAGGGTGGTGAAACACTGGAAGAGGTTGCCCAGAGAGGTGGTGGATGCCCCATCCCTGGAAACATTCAAGGTCAGGTTGGACGGGGCTCTGAGCAACCTGCTGTAGTTGAAGATGTCCCTGCTCATTGCAGGGGGGTTGGACTAATGACCTTTAGAGGTCCCTTCCAACCCAAACTATTCTATGATTCTATGATCCTCAGAAATTGACAATTATTTACACAGGTCTCCATATATATTACCCTGGTGCACATTTAAAAATAGGTTGTAGAAACACGTATGTATAAATACCCGGAAATTAGAATTGCATCAGCTAGTCCCTCCCCCTCCCCCACAATGACAGTGCAAAGAAAAAGAGGATGTGAAGCAGCAAAAGCACTGGATCTTTGTAATACCAGCATCCTTACCATAACATGCATGCATGGAAGCAGCCAAGGAGGGGGACCCGGAGGAGTATGGACCATGGCTAATCAGTTATGTGCAGAGATACCTGTTAGTGCAAGCCGAGGTGAAACTCATCTTTCAGCTTTTAGTTTTCTTAGGCGATCAGTTCAAATGGCTTGATGTGGCTATACTGTCCAAATTTGAAGAACACAAAATATGGATTTTTATGGAGTATGAACCAACTTCCTGTATCTTACCCTGATAAGTATTTTGAAATTGCAAGAATTCTGGCTCTGGGAGCTTTTCTGATGTTGATAATTTAGCAGAGTATACCAAACTTTTGGTGCCAAGCTACTCCATTTTGGGGTCCAGGCCTCTCTGGTTTAGGTCAAGAAACTCCATCATTTTCATTTTGCTTTCTGAAGCTGAGGTGTTTCATAATTAACTAATCCCTACAGTACCACCATCAGGTTGGTAGATAAAAACCCTTCCCATTTTACAAAGGAGAAATGAAGCCATTAAAGCTGGAGGAAGTTGTTCAGGCCTCAGAATAAATTAAAGGGAAAGACAGGACTGGAACACGATGTAGCTCTGTCTAGTGCCAGGTCTTTCCCTCACACACTGACATCATATGAAAGCAAAGCCCTTGATGATGTCAGAGCAGGACTGATCATGCTGGGAATAACACCTATGATTTTAAGGGGCAAATTAGACCTCAAATCTCACGTAGAGTGGAGAGATTCCAGTGACCTTTGCAGGGCCGGTCAGCATCAACGGTGGCTTTGGGTTACTGCTAACCTCCTAGCTGAGCTGCAGCTCATACAGCAAATACGTGCAGGTCATGGCTTGGTGTCACTATTCACCCCAGCAGCACCACCAGATTTGACTTAGTCTGTCATGAGCCAGGACCTGAGCAAATGGCAAGTGTAGAAATTAAATATCACCTCTTGCATATTAGCAAAATGGAGAGAAAATTACTAACACTTTGTAAGTGTTTTATTGAAAATAGCGAGACACACACATTGAACTCACCTCGTATAACTGTCTCTGGACTTTATTTTTGTGATGAAGGTTTAATCGGTATCTCATAGTTTAAAGACAAACACATTGTTTAATAAGAATGTGGCATTGTTTCCTTCTGTTATCGACCAAAGCCTGATCAAATGCCACATGAGGCCAGTGGAAAGGCTCCGCTTGTAACTCCTAGAATAAAAATACAAATGTTTCCACGTTCAGCAACTTCAGTTGCTTTATTTTTCATGTTTAATCTGTGAAAGCTAATATGGAAAAGAGGGCAAGCAGGCTGAGGAAGGGCTAAGCTTCCCCGGAGAGACCCTGTCACATTTCAAACATTCCCATCACTCTATCAACACCACCTCCCGCTACTGCGATGAAAGGCAGCACCAGAAAAAGAACAGGAAGAATAAAACTCCTTATGTATACAAGTGAGGAAAGTCAGCCCCATCCCTACAATCAAAGTCAATCACTTAAAAGAAATCAAAACAGACCTGGCCTCCATCTTCCAAGCGCAAGAAAAATGCCCTTAATTTGCTCACCCCGTTCTGTTTGTGTTGTTCTGAGCCTTCTCTGATTGAAGCTCTCTGAGGCAGAAAATCAATGTCAATCATGCCAGATGACTGCTTGTCTCCTGAGCATCTACTGCTGCTACTAAGATCACAAAGGACACATAAAAGGAAAAATTTGGCAGTCACAGCCGCCTTCTTGGTTTTGTAACCCAGGTGAATTAACACTGGCATATTAAAAGCTGGCACTATTTTTTAACAAAACAAGGCTTCTGATCCACTTATCATCATCGAGGACATGTTGGGACCAGGATGTTATTGAAACATCCTAGTTGGCTTGCTTTGGCCTACTCTACTAAAGGTAGGACCTCTGGTATCCGAATAGGCACCAGACAGCTAAGGACAACCTGATGCCTTATGTTATAAATAACAGAGATTTGGTCTTGGTTCTGTTCTCAGTAACGAGAAACACAAACACAAGCAAGTGAAGATTTTATTGGAACTTATACCCTGAAAACCATGTCCAATTTTATTTTGTCTGAGCCACAGGATAAGAACAATCTTGTAATACCAGCATTCTTCTCTTCGGAGCCTTGGTCTCACTGTGACAGTAGTAAAATACTGCTTGCTCTACATTAGTTACACATTTTTAAAATGCTCATTAATCTATCCAGCCAGTCTTGTCTTAGAAGCCTCTTATCTTACATTTAAACTCTTCAGAAGTAAAAATTTTTATAGGGAGAAAATATTTCTTCATCTTCATTCTTGTCAAATGTTCATTTTCTGTCCTGCCAGATGCCTGGAACCCAAACTCTGGATGAGATGTTTAGTCCCATTCATATAAAGCCACTGTAAATACAGATTTCTGGGATGCAGAACTAAAATTCCTAATCCATCCTTGAGACTTCTGATAGAACAAGATGCTCAGCGAACCCAGCATAATGCAGAACGACAGAACTACATTATACGGTTTCCTTTTATTCTGCATTCATGCGGCATTAGGCCTAATCAGCATCTACCCGCACTTTCCCTTCCTTAGCTACCAGTCTCTTCTGACATGACACATCTCACAAGCATCACTCATTCCTCAGGCAGCAGCAAGGAACAAAGCAGATCTAGTTTTGCAACCGATATGTCATTATATTTAACCTCCTTTGGTAGAAGTGCTGGTCTTTATAATAACAACTAAAATTTTGTATTTTTCTGGCTTGTTTCATGCAAACCTCCTTATTCTATGTTTCAAGCATTTTTAGATGTTTTCTCATCTGTGTTTTTTGTTTCTTTTGTTTTGCCAATTTACTGTCAAAGAAATGATGAGGCTTTGGGCTACCATTCCCGTCAGATCACCACAGCAGAAGAAATTGTCACTGGGATGGTCTGTGACAAGGCGTTAGTGTGCCTTGAACAGCAGCAGAAAATTCCTTCAGTTGTAAAGCAGAGTTTGGTGGACGAGTACAAGCCTTAGGTGTAATGAGATATACCCATCTTCACACCACCTGCTCTGGTCTAGCACGACCGAGGGCCATGTTTTTATGCTTGCATGCACTGTGAGTGGGATGAGGTCGTGGAGAGATCAGGACCTCCATGACAACCTCCTCATTTGAAAATTGGCTAACTCTAGTGACTAAGAGGTAAACTATATAAAGTGACTTTAGAAGAGAGAAAAGACATCCCAGACAAAACAGATGGAAAAGCCGGTATGCGTAGAGGAAGACAAAAGGTTAATTAGTAAGGAGGGCTGCCTGCCGTAGCAAGATAAGCACCTCAAAAAGGAAGTGAAGTATATCCTAGAAGCTGTGAATAGATATTGCCAAAAATCAGCTAGAGTTAGAATCCCAAAAGGAAACTAAGACAAACAGCACAAAGGTACCGCAGCTACAAGAAATTAAAAAGAAAAAAGAAAAAAAGGAAGAAAAAAGGATCACTGTAAAACAAGAATGGGAAAATAAAGGTAACCCAGCTACTCACACAAGATTAAATGAATGCTTCCCTGATTTTCATTAAGGATGAACATGTTAATCCATGGGGTAAAGACAGGATGCCTAAGAGGAGGGGTAGAAGGGAAAAATGGATACAAGATAATAAATGAACACAGCCAGCTGGCGAGCAAAACTCAGGGAGTCTGCTGTGCCCCAACTGGAGGAACCAGACATTCTCAATCCCAGAATCCTGACACACAGTAAACCACAAATCCAGGTGCAAAGATTTTAAGTAGGTTTACTGACTTGGAGGTATTACCACAGGACCAGAGAACAGCAAGTATTTAAGTGAGCCATGGTGGAAGCGGTTTGGGCCTGTGCTTTTGGTGTCTGTGCAGTTCTTCAGGAAAACTTGTGAAGGGAAGTTTAACTACAAACATGAAATTTAATGAATAAAGGGATAAAATGTAGCATGGGTTTACTAAAAGCCAGTTTTGTGGGACAACCCTGTAGCATAGCATAAAATTGAAACTTCAGGCATCCAGGAAATTATAGTTTTTGCTCTTTGTTAGTGTCCTTGCAAGAAATAAGTGAAGAGGAGAAAGACTTGGCTTTACTAACCAACCACAGGGTGACAGGGAGCTGACAGCGTGGCGTGACTGTGAAAAAGACAAGTGTGAGTCCAGTCATGGCATTTCCAGTAATGACAGGAAAACATGAGTGTTCCTGTTTCAGGCATCACTGAGGAGACTGTCTAAAACACTCCATATGGCAGCCTCTCAAGAGAAAAGCATTCAAACGGAAAGAGTCCTGCAGAAAGGACGTCCCAATGACCAGAGCACAGCTTGCATCATGCAAGACTGAAAAGGTTTAGCTTATGTAACTTAAAACAACAAACGAGTGGGAATTGGATATGTAAATACACGGAAAGGGGAAGTAAACGCCAGAGAAAAGATGTCTGTAACAAAAACCCAAACATCTATACGTTTAGGTGGAAATTAGAAGGAGGTTTCTAGCCACCAGACAAGAGGCTCCATCCGGAACTACGGCCATAAACCCAAACGGCTTGTGCCGGTGATGAGGAGGAGCACAGAGCCGGCTGCCGGCGGCGGTGCTGGCCAAGGCTCCCCGGAGGGGGCACTGCCCGGGCGGCGACGGTGCGGCCGGCAAACGAGGGCAGGAACACCTTCAGCTCCCCTTAGCTCTCCAGAGCCGGCACCGCTTGCCGATCCGTGTACTGGCTGCGCACGCACTGGGCATCTTCCTTGCCCTTGCGAGCTAACGTTTCAAATCACTTTCTCCCATCCCGGTTAATAACAGAAAGAGGGAAATCTTCCCCGGCGACACGACTCCCCGTGCCAGGACGCCGGTTCACCACCGGCGCAATGCGGAGCCGTGGCAAGGCCAGCCCGGCAGCCCGCCTCCGCCTCAGGCTTGAGACGGGCCCGCTTAACAGCCCCCAGAGGGGCTGCGGAGCCCCGGCCGGCGCCGAGTTCCTCCTCGCCCGCCTCAGCTTCCCTCACGCTGCCGACTGTTACGGGCCGAACGCTACCGCCCGCCTCGCCTCACCCCCCCGCCCCTTTCCTGCTCCCATGCCGGCGCGGTACAACTTCCCCCTCCTCTCCACCCCGACGTGTCGGCGAGCACGTCTCCACCGTCGCGGCCCGCCCGCCTCACGTCAGCCGCCCGGCCCCTACTTAAGGCGGCGGCCGCCTCCCCTCTCCGCCCCTACAGCCGCCGCCGCCGCGCACGCTTGAGGACGCTCGGTGGGTGCGATCGACTTCGCGGGTTAGGGGGGGTGCTTGCGGTGGGGAAGGGGAGGAAGAGGGGATGCGGGCGCCGCTGGCCGCCAGCCCCCCGGGGGGACTCGGTCGAGCGGGCGGCGCCGAGCGGACCGTGGTCCGCTCGGCGCCGTCCGCTCGACCGAGTCCCCCCGGCCGAGGAGCTACCGGCCACGGCCCTGCTCTTCAGCCCGGCGCCGCGTTGGGTGCGGTGTGGAAGGGCACCACGCCCTGCTGGGCGGCCTTGTGCAACCGGCGTGATTTCCGCACCCCACCCCCCCGCGCCTCCTTGAGATTGCTGTGCGCTGCATTGCCCCGCAAACACCTTCCCCCCCCCCCCCCCCCCCCACGCCGCGTTTAGCCTGCGTGAATTCACTTGCGGTGAAAGTGCGTGTGGCCCCAGGGGCCTGCGTGTTGGGAAGGGTGCTGGGAGTGACCTTGCAAAGGGCTGTGAGGATGGGCTCGGGGCTGCGTTTGAAGTAGAGCATTAATATACCACCTCGGCTACTGGCTCTCCCCTAACCTGCTTCTTTCAGGGGAACAGCACTCTAAAAACAAAAATTTTGAGTATCGAGTGTAACTGAGAAATGCTTGAGCGGGTGCTCCTCACCAGCCCTGCGCATTAAAGTTCTTACAGTGCAAAGGGAGAACTTGGCACATGGAGAGAGTGTGCATTATACTGGGCCACGCTTCAGGAGACTTCTGCAAATGAAGACTGACGTATCTTGGTTAACTTTTCCTAAATGTGGGCATTGCTGGCTTCCTGTCCCATCCTGTCCCCCCCCTCCCCCCCAAACTCACAGTCCTTACCTGCTCTGCCAACGCTGCCTGGCCTTTCCTGCTCCGAACGAGTTGCCGCCTGTTCAGCACTAACTGTAGAATCACGTTGTGTCTGTACTTGCATCCATCTGCGAGGCTGCCCCTGCCTCGGGCTCTTCAGGCAAGGCAGAAGCTGTGCTGCTGCCAGTGCAGCACCACCGGGGAAAGCATAGTGTCGGCTTCTGCAGGGACCCTGGGGTGAAAGCGTAATATTCCATCATCATTGTGGCATTTCAGTACACCTGTGGCTGTCAGATTAGAACCCATATAACCAGGCTGCCATGCTGGTAGCTAAAAAAATAGAGGGTGGGAGAGATAGTAACACCAGACTCTAGACATCTTAATTCAAAACTATGCAGTTTCATTTTAAAACAAAACCATAATGTTGACTTTGAGGATCACACTGTGCTTAAGAAGGGCTTGCCTAAGTGTTGTACAACTTCAGCTCTGGAAAGGCTTCAGGGCACAGAGTACCAGTTTTTCAGGGCAGTAGAATGGAGATTGCCAGACCATGCTGTGCTTAGAAGTACTAAAATGGCTTCCTTTACCTAAATGTAACATGGATGATCATTTAGAACATTCTACTAATGCTGCTGGAGTGCCACCCAGCTATAGAATCAATGGTTCTCAGGCTGTATTTGAGGGAAAGCTTTAGCGAGCTTAGACAGTGCATTGTCATCAATAATTAAGTTTTTTAATCATTTTGCTGCATACAGGCAGTACTGCCAGATGGTTTAGGCATGTGATTTATATCCATTTTCTTATCATCCTGGAATAAAGTCCGTCTTGCTTGATACAAATACTCTGGTGTCAGTAAAAGCTCCAAAGCCTGGAGAAATAACCTGTTGCTTTCCTTGCAGCAGTGCACCATGTCTCTCAAGGATCAGCTCATCCACAATGTCCACAAACAGGAGCAGAGTCATGCCCACAATAAGATCAGCGTGGTTGGTGTGGGTGCAGTTGGAATGGCCTGTGCTATCAGCATCTTGATGAAGGTAAGTGTCAAGCTTGGGATGAAGCAGCACAGTTGTGACTACCTGAGGCCTAAAAGGGGGGCAAAAAGTAATCTCCCTTATTAGACTAATTGGGCTAGCACACAAGATGAACTTTTTGTTGTCCATTCTTTTCTTTGGGCCTGAAATGAAGCAGCAATCTTCAAGCTATTGACAGAGAACAAATAGCTGTAGTTCATGTAAATCACGTTTATCCCAGTATCAGACAGAACATGCTCTATGTATCATTTTGACTTAAGAGCTGCATTTACCTTTGAACGACTTCCAGAATCCCTTCTGAGAACTGAGGCGTCATTTTGTCTGAAGCAGAGAGTGTGATAGAATACTTCATTGCAGTGTGGACTGGAAAAAGTGGTCCTAGACACTCTGAATGACTTCTCCTCTGCATTGCATTATTATATTGAAAATGCTGCGTTTTAACATCAGGCTTGCTTTTCTTAACTGTAAAATAGGTTGTTTATGAACAGCTATTAAATTATTCATCATTATCAGGCTAAATTGTACAACTATTCCACACAGAATGTAGATATGAAAAGTACAAAACTAACTCAATGAAGGGGATACCCCAGGAGACTAATTAAAGTACTCTGCTTGGGAACATGTAAAGTGATACAGATGAGCAAAATTGCTTAAATAGATCACAGCTTTTAAAAGGATTGTAACTTCACAGTTTACAAATTGGGTACTTTGGTCAAAAGAGGCAATAAACTTACTATTTAACCTTGGTCTCTTGTAGGACTTAGCTGATGAACTTGCCCTGGTTGATGTTGTGGAGGACAAGCTCAGAGGAGAGATGCTAGATCTCCAGCATGGCAGCCTCTTCCTTAGAACACCAAAGATTGTCTCTGGCAAAGGCAAGTAGTTGGCTCTAATGTGCTCGTTATTTCCAAATGGAGATAGCCACTTCAGATCTCAAACTGGTCATCCAAGTCTAGCACTTAGCCTGTCATCTTAATTGTTAGGAGGAAAGCTCACTTCACTTCTGCTCAGCTGACATTCAGTTTCATATATCTTGTTAAGGCTGGTCCAACTAGGAATGGTCTGTTCCAGAGTTGATCGCTCAGTATAGAAAGATGAAGTTCTTAAGTACTCCTGCACCTTTGAGAATTTTATTTCACAGCCAGTTAGCCCCTGAATGTGTTACTGCTTACTTCTTGGCCATAAATGTCTGACCGCTTTTTTTAGTGGCAACCCGACTAGGGCAAATGCTAGCCATCTCATACCTCGGTTAATGCGCAGCTCCAGTGTCTACAGGTAGTAGGTTATGAGGGCAGAGCCTTCTTCCTTTTCTACACAGCACTTGCACTGGCTGCCATCCCAACAGCTACCCCATACCCATCTATGCCTGAGAAGTATGTAATACCACTGCCCAATTCTACATGTTAAGGTTTTGACATGCCCTTAAGGTTGCCACTTGTGGCAATGAACCACTGTCTTAAAAGAAAACTTAACTTTCCATAGAAGCAAAGTCTAGGGTAACAATTACCAGGAGAATTTCAGATAGCAATACTAAAAGGAACTGAGAACTCCTGTTCTGAACCATGTGTAGAAAGAGGTTATGTTTGACACAGCCTTTTGTCTGCAGATTACAGTGTGACTGCACACTCCAAGCTGGTCATTGTCACTGCTGGTGCCCGTCAGCAAGAAGGAGAGAGCCGCCTTAACTTGGTCCAGCGCAATGTGAATATCTTCAAATTCATCATTCCCAATGTTGTTAAATACAGTCCTGACTGCAAGCTGCTTATTGTCTCAAACCCAGGTTTGTCTTGTGTTGCCTTAACAAGAGGATTTGGCTTAGAGAATAGTGTTTTCTTCAGTAAGGTGGCATTAGTATACTAATATGACCAAGCACAGGCTTCTAGAAAGTACTTATGCCACATAGCAAGAAGTGTCATCTTCCCTCTCAACACTCAGCAAGTTGGTCCTCTGAGAAATAAACCAAGTTGCCTCCAACTTGGGTCTTCAGTTGCCTTTGAAGTGATTGTTAGCACAGGACACAGTAAGGGGCACTGATAATTGCACGCGCAGCATAAAAAGCCTCTCAGTTCTGCCTTTAAAACAGTCATTGTGTTAGTGCACTGCAGGGCCTGGCGATGGGCATTACTTTATGCTGTATTCCATGTAACTAGCATGCAGATAAAATCCTTACAGATGAACAGAAGATACCCTAGTTAGCAAACTGCTCATGAGTGGCACTTACCTTCCCTGTTCTGCTTACAGTGGATATTTTAACCTATGTGGCCTGGAAGATCAGTGGCTTTCCTAAACACCGTGTTATTGGTAGTGGCTGCAATCTGGACTCTGCCCGCTTCCGCCACCTCATGGGAGAAAGACTGGGCATCCATCCTCTGAGCTGCCACGGATGGATTGTTGGAGAGCACGGAGATTCCAGTGGTAAGGGTGAAATCTGGCTGGCTGTTACACAGAACTTTTTCTGATAGTTTGCTTGCAAGAAACATCTCCAAAAGCTACAGCAAACCATTACTCAAAAACCTTTGCACTGCAGCACCTTAAGAATGCAAGTCCTGCTTCAGTCTTCTGCTGCATAGAGTAACCCTAGATGATCTATATTTGACCTGAGTTACTCTGCTTGGAAAAGGTCATTACTGTAACCTGAGGAGGCTAAAAATTTCTAGGCTAAGTTGTTCCCATAACTCTCAAAAAAAAAAAACAAACTGAAGAAGCAAGAGGGTAAAGTTCTCTGCAAGGGACTCCCAAAGATCTGCAGTAGACCTACAGGTAGTCACTCAGTTGTCTTTACTGGCATCTCTCGATTACTTCAAGAACTATATATAAGAATTGAAGTGCAGAGGCAAGTCTAGAGGACAGGAGCAAGAGCAACTTTCTCCTTCCTTAACCTGTACTTTCTCTAGCAGCACCAGAGCAGTGCTGTCTGCTGCTGACACTCGGGAGGACTCATTTGGAATAAATTCTTGTTTTGACAAACCTTTGCAAAAAACAGTTACTGTCACTTCAGTTCATGTTGCCTAGGTGTTTTGCTTTAATAAAGGTATATTCAGATATGCATAAAGATGTTTATATGCTCCTAGGTTCTCAGCCCGCAATTTAGATTGGCCTTATAGGTCATACTATATTTAAAGTCATATCTAAATCAGTGATGTGTTGCAGGTTAATCCAACTAGATCTTACGTTAACTGTTAATTTGAGGACAAAACTATGTTTTCTTGTGAGATAATTAATCTATGTGCAACTCTCAGTACCTGTCTGGAGTGGAGTGAATGTTGCTGGCGTCTCCCTGAAGGCTATTTATCCAGACTTGGGAACTGATGCAGACAAGGAACACTGGAAGGAGATCCATAAGCAGGTGGTGGACAGGTAAATACTGATTTTTTTTTTTTTTTGACATGAGAACAAATGATGAAGAGCTATAGCACCTCTGAACTGCAGTATCCATATCTGGTTTCGTGAATACCATAGTAGCCCAAAACAAATGTCAAGACTCAGACATAATAGAACTTGAAATAATATTTTAAAGGAGTAATGTAGATTTGGCAGAGTTAATTTTTCATGGTTAGTTAACTTTAAATTAGGGAAGTGCTTTAACTTACAAGTTTCCAGTATAACTGCGGGGAGTAGTGTAAAATGCAAATAGAATTCTTCACTGCTGAGTTCATTTCAGTCTTGTCAGCAAATCAGTCAAGCTTCTGATGTCTCCAAATTAAGACATTTCCAAAAGCCCTTCTTACAAACTTTAAGTATTTCAGTTGATGGTACTTGTTTTTTAATGAGTAACTTTGTCACTGCAGTGCCTATGAGGTCATCAAACTGAAGGGGTACACATCATGGGCTATTGGCCTTTCTGTGGCAGATCTAGCTGAAACTATTATGAAGAATTTGAGAAGAGTGCACCCGATCTCTACAATTGTTAAGGTGAGCAGCCCCTTTTTGCTAACTTTTGTCTTACTGGGAATTCTGAAGAACAGTGATTACTTTCTAGTTTAATTTCAACTAAATTTAATTGAGTTTTCCCTATAGGACATTTTATAGACATACACAAATTCTAGCCTAACTATCCTTACCTACTTTTCAGGGCATGCATGGAATAAAAGAAGATGTCTTCCTAAGTGTTCCTTGTGTACTGGGCAATAATGGCATCACTGATGTAGTGAAGATGATCCTAAAACCCGAGGAAGAGGACAAATTAAGGAAGAGTGCAGATACACTCTGGGGAATCCAGAAGGAACTACAGTTTTAAATCTGCCCAAGCAGTTCACTCTTCGCAGTTTAACGGGTTTAGTGGTTTGTCTTACGTTGCACTTTCCAAGTAGGTCAAATCTTTCAATGTATGTATCTCAACTAGAACACACAAAAAACTCAGATCTGAACAAATGAGTTTCCTAAAGATAGCATTAGGAAACTATTCTAGGTTTTTTCCTGTTCAGACACCCATGTTCTTAGCCAGTGCTAGATAACCTAGTCAGTCTTGTACAGTGAAGTGGTGTGACAGAAATCCAGCATTCAAAGCAGCACTGCCTAGAAAGCCCTTTGCCTCATCTTGTTTAATGTTGGTTTAGAACAATAAGTAACTAATTATTACACAATGTGAAACCAAAGACTATTTTCTTGCAGTTAGAGGATTGTCAAGCCAATTGACCAACCTTCTCTGCTGGCTGAATAGCTTAAATATTTCACTGTTGGTAGGTCCAAATGTATTTTCCTAACACTGCTTTGGAATTTTTGTGTATACTTTTTTTTTTGAGAACCTTATTTTTGTGTACTATATCAGCCTAGTTGTAAATCTGTCTCCTGAGCATGTTTAAAAAAGGTTTCTGTATGCAACAAGACAATGACTGTCCAACTGTAGTACCAGCTCCAACACCAAATAAACCACAAACTGTTATTTCTGTCTCCTTGTTTTTCTTTATAGGGTGCAGCTCTACTTGCACCTATCTAAATCAATTTATTTCATCAGTCACACTAACTCAAACCTCACCTGTGTAATAATATTAATGTGTGGAGTTACTCTGTTGTAGGCTCCAGGTATTTATGTAGTGAACTTCCTGTCAGTCTCAAGGTAGGAATGAAAAAACAGTGACAGAAGCATTTAAGTACTCAGAAGTTAAACTTGATTCCCATCTTAATGCAAAGAAACAGGCTCTGATGGACATTATGTTAGGGGAGTGGAGAAACAGTGCAACAAAGGAAGTGTCTTCCTTACCTGCACACAAAAATGCGTGTAGGAAGAAATCTCTCCGTATCAAGTACCTGACATCCATAAAAAGTCAACTTGCTGCCAAGCACAGAAGAGCATCTCCTCTGGAATAGCAGCCATATGTAGAAACAATGACCAAAGTTCCTCCTTGTTGTGGTTTAATCTCAGTCAGCAACTAAGCACCACGCAGCTGCTCGCTCACTCCCCTCACCCCCACCCCAGTGGGATGGGGGAGAGAATTGGAAAAGCACAAGTGAGAAAAAACTTGTGGGTTGAGATAAAAAAGTTTAATAATTGAAATAAAATGATAATAATAATACACAAAGCAAGTGATGCACAGTACAATTGCTCGCCACCTGCCGACCGATGCCCTGCCGACCGATGCCCAGCCAGTCCCCGAGCAGCGGCCCCCCCCGGCCAGCTTTCCCCAGTTTATGTACTGAGCATGACGTCACATGGTATGGAATGTCCCTTTGGCCAGTTTGGCTGTGCCCCCTCCCAGCTTCTTGTGCACCTCCAGCCTTCTCAGTCAGTAGAGCATGGAAAACTAAAAAGTCTTTGGCTAGTGCAAGCACTACCTAGCGACAACTAAAACATCAGTGAGTTACCAACTTTGTTCTCATCCTAAATCCAAAACACTGTACCAGCTACTAGAAAGGAAATTAACTCTATCCCTACCGAAACCAGGACACTCCTCAAAGCCCATAGTAAGTTAATTCTTCCTTACCTAACTATCTTCTCTATCATTAATACTTTAAAACAATATACCTCATTACAATGAAGAGGGAAAGGCCTTATTTTTAGCTTTTGCTAACATTAGGACACAGCATGTAGCTTAAGAATGGAAATAGATCACCTAGTTAAATCCAGGGTAGATTTTTAATATGGTGATGCTTCCCAGAACAAAGTATTTTAGAATAAGCTGAAAGTGCTTGTGAGGCAACTTCAGTACAAAGGAAAAGCTGCAGCTACTGTACCACTTTCTCTTGTATCCACATGACCAAAACAGCACCTGGAAAGAGAGCACGTAGCAATACTGTTTTATGCAGATGAGAGGACAATGGTATGAAGCCATTTTCAAAGCTTTCAGAAGATCCACAGGACTTACAATTTTTACTACGTGAAGTCTCACCCAGCTTTTTAGTATGAACTCCAATCTCTTTAGATCCAATGGTAACATGAAAAGCCTTAAGACAAATGCTCAGTTTTGTGCAACACCGGTTTACTGTGCCGAGACCACAAAACTTTGGTTTTCAAGCTAGCTTTGCTGAGGCAGCCTACAAAAGCAAATGGGGGAGGACAGCAGCATGCTGCTGAGAGGCGACGAGCAGCACCATGAATCCCTACAGCACTCCAAGTTGGGAGATGCTCTGTACACCATACCCTCTTTTGCAGACAGTGCAGTGTTTAACCACCAGGCTTGTCGATACGAGCTCTGTCCCAGCTAACACAGCCAGAACCCACGCTTCCTGTGGCATTCTGGTGTGCGGCGTTTTCTGCCTGGCAGGTAGTGCAACACCAAACGTAGCAGCCTTTCTTTTTCCTAGCATTTTCTAGTGGAAAAAATGCAATATACATCAGTGCTTCTTAAGGCACCATAAGGTATACTCCACTATGACCATGATCTGATGGTAGAATAGGCAAGTCAATGTAACGGTTACTAAGCTCACTTCAAGAAAACAATCCTTGGGCATCAACAGCTAGGTCAAACAGCAGGGCCTTGAAATTTTGAGTTTCCAGCTTTCATTGGTCATAACAAAGGTTAGTTACACTGAAATGTGAATTTTTCCAGTTTGGGACACTGAAATGTCTTCCAAATCTCAGAAGTGAAGTGAAAGTATGGTTAAGCTGACACTGCATAAGCCAGGCCTGTTTGTAAAGAAATCGCATCGTACACAGTTCGGTAGAGGAAAAAAATATGCCACAAGTTTTATTCAGCGTAAGTCCACCAGCACAAAGATTACAGGAGATAGAAAGTGCATTAATAAAAGCTAGTCTTTACCAAAAAGAAAATATATTATTGATTCAAAATATCTTACACTTGAATGATGTAATAACTTATTCTGGGCACCTACTGATTAAGAGAAATACTAAGAGAATGGCTGTTTCATGAGGAAATCTAACTTCCCAGTTAAAGTCTGAGAATTTAGTAGAGATCACTGAGTCCAGCAGTCTTCCTTGCTTTCTGCATTAATGCCCTCAGCTGGAACTGCTTGCGAGACAGAAGACGTACATGCTGCAGAAAGAAAGAATAAGAACAGCTGGCTATTGGGAAAGTTTTGATATAATCTTAATTGTATTGCCATACAAATTTTCAAAGCATGACACGTTCTATGACCCAAACAGGATGTTAGTTTTTTGGAAACATGAAATGCATTAGTCTACTAAATGGCATTTTCTTGGCTTAAAATGACTTGCAGATGGCTACCAAATGCAATCACTACAGTATATTTTTTGTGATTTTAATTACTAACTCTGCACATACTCTTATCAAAGAGAAAAGTAGTAATATGTACTCCAAAGGTGAAGTCAGACTAATGCACTTCCCATGGGGCAGAGAACAGTTCTTTTAACAGTAGATAAACAGAACTTGCAAGCTACATAAGAAGGAAATAATACGTCTCTACGTAGTGCAATTGTACACTAGATGTTAAAAGCAAAGCTTAAGTGGTAACTTGGGGGGAACCTCAACTGTTAGAAAAAGGAAGGACTGGTAACTCTTGTTACGCAGTGGCCTCAGTACAGACTATTAACACTTCTGCACGCTAATCCTTCCAGATCCAATGGCAACATTAATTACTCTGACATATATTTTGTGTAGTTTTATTCCATGTTAAAAAGTGGTTTAAATCTTTTCAAAATAACAACAGATCTGTTTCTAGTTAATCTGCCATCACCATGCACATAAGTTCAAAATAAAGGAAGGTTATTAGATCAGATATTATGAAAACTTTCAGCGTTAAGGACAGCAAAGAAAGGGAACAAATTGTCTAAGAAGGTCTCTGCTAGAGATACAAAATTAGCTTTTTTTTCCCCTACGATTCTAACACTCCACTGGCTGCCTCAGCAGAGCCATCCATAGACTGCAAGTGAAAAGCTGTCTGAATACTCCAATCACCCTTAAAGTTAGTTTCTCCAGAATAAGGATGCAAGCCCAATGGAAAGCTTATGTTGACACTGTTGCACTCGTCTAATGATAAATGACTTCATAGCTATAATGCTTTTAAAATTGGTCTTTTATCTTAATTCTGAAATTCCTCTTTTAAAACTTACGTTTCAACATACAAGTATTCATGTTCTTACAGGATCCTCTTCAGTGAAGAAATCACTAACATTAACAAGCTGAACAAAAGAGTTTGAAGTATTTAAACACATTTAAAATGTACATCTTAAAAACATCCTGGGAAACTTACCTTTAAAAAGACATCTAGATCTATCACTCCACGTCTCAATGCTTCCCCAAGATAGAAGATGGTGTCTTCAATTGCATTTTCCTCTGCATATAAGTTCAGGATCTGCTTGTAAAGCGGTGCCGTAGGAATAATAACTTCATCTATGTCATTATTTTCTGACTGATTTTCCATTTTCTCTAAGGCAGAACTGAGCTCCTCATCCTTCTTCTTGAGAAGTTCAATGTTCTTGTCAACTTCAGCCTAAAAACAATTAAGATGTTTATTTATTTCTTAGGTCTCAAGAGCTGAATGTCTTCTTGTGATACAACTGTCAAGATGAAAGATTTTTAGACATGCCAGTTGATTCTTTACTTCTCTACTCATCTCTATTATGATTTTTACAAAAGAAAGAGCTACCAATCTATAGATTTCGGATTCTTTCATTTTAAAAAAGTAAAGGCTGTTTCAGATAATGTCAATCCATTACCAATTTATAACTGTAGAGAAGGCATGCTAACAGTCTTTAAGTATTTTGAAGGTGCCACATAAGGAAAAAATAACCATTTAAAGATAATAAAAGCAAAGCTAAAATAATTATTTTCTTCGGAAATGTGTCTTTTGGAGTAAGTTCCTATACAAGTTTGCTGAGCATGGATCACACAAACACTTAACTGTATTGACAGGAAACAAAATACGCTGGCTTTACCTACTGATGGTAACTATAATTTAACTGCATCTATACGAGAAGTACCTCCTTTTGCTACTTTTGAATTTGCCTCCTGATATTTTTGTCCCAGAGCTAACACACTGGAAGAGACTGTATACCACTGTGTTTTCCCTTGTATCACTCAAAACCGTACAGACCATTATCATATTCCACTCTGTCCCCACTTTTTTCCAGACTGCAGTCCTAGCTTACTTAGTCATGTCTTACATGGAAGCTGTCTGATACACTGGATCATCCTTCTTGCCTTTGCATCAAACATCTGCAGTTCTATTATGTCCTTTCTTTCCAAGATAGGAAAAGACTAGAATTACACACTACATTTAAAGTGGGCACATCTTACTCCCGAGCAGTAACGCAAGGAGCAGATGGACTAAGCGGAAGATGTCAGGCCTTAATGAAAAACGGCAGGAGTTTCTGAGCATACTGAGTAGGAGAGACCCTTGTCTGGGAAAGGAAAAGTCTGTAGGTTACACAAGAGGCTGTGACTTAAATCAGCATCTCTGCACTAAGACACTGAAATGTTCTCCAGTGCTGCTGTTACACATTATTATCCAGAAACTGAGACACAATTATGAAATAATCTCACACCACTGACATCTTTCACAGGGAGGATGGAGAAAAATAACACTGTTCCTCTACTACTGAACAATGACATTTGTAAGATACGTGCAGGACAGTGCATCTTACAGTCACTGCTACTTCTGACTTCCTTCAGTCTGAACACATGCACCTCAATTTGGAAAGAGAATATATATTTAAAAAGCAATACACTGGAAGCTTTGATATTTCTATCATGCTTAATAATGAATTAATTACATGCTTCTGTTCACTACTAGGAATATTCAGATACAGAGCAGTGTTTCATCTCAGCTTACCACTTCTTGATCCAGGCGAGTTACCATCTCTTCCAGTTTCTGGTGTCCTTTCTTCAGGTCCTCTTCTGTCCGTTTCAAGGCATTGAGTTCAGCTTGTGCACGATCCATTTCTTCTTTCATCCGCCATCTCAGTTTATCACTGACTGCTGAAATAAGGGAAGCTCGAATGGTATCCTCACTGATAGTTCCATCTCTACTGGGTCCTGCACAAGAAAATTCACAAGTATAAAATTAACTCTGTTCTGCACTGGCTTCAGTATAAAGCCAGACTGAAAAAAAAATGGCTAACTTGCAGTATGTAATTTAGCAATATGAGACAGTAAAAGAAACTGTTTTCCATAATAATTTTCAGAAGCAGTGAAGAGACCACAGTGAGATAAAACACATTAAGATGTACACAAGTAAATTTAAGAGTACGCATCCATTCATTCACTTTACTATTCCCATATCCACAATCTCCCTTTAATTTAAAAATGGGCTGGCCACTTCCCCTGAAGTCTAGAAATGTTGTTAGTCTGAGTCTTTAAAAGAAGAATAAGTTTCTGGTAAACTCGATAGGAATTAATGGATACATGTATTCAACCACAATTAATGTAACGGCTGGCTTTGAGACAGTGAATTTGCCTATAGGTACTCTATCTTGAGGCTTGCCAATTACTGTGTTGGAGTCGTCTTTTTTTTTTTTAAGATTAATAAAATAGATGAACACTAAGCTAACAAAAATAATTTCAATGAAAAAGACCTTAACTGCTGCCCTTTTATATTTACGAAGATCTAATAGCAGGGTCTGTTTAAGTGACAAATTACCAGACAGTATCAAGTGATTAAAAAGCTACAATATGATCTAGTCTTTCCAATTAGTTTCACAACTATTATTATTCAGCCACCCTAGGGCAGGTATGGGAGGGCAGTGAAACAATCAGCATTAACATAAAACATTTGTTATTGAGGTAATCTTACTTTAACAAGCAACATTTATTAAAAGATTATAAAGCAGAGAGAGAAATGCCAATCAATTGTATTAGCATATGGTTTATAGATATGTTCTAGCAGACTAAAATCAGATGGCAGTCTTTTAGGTATGTGTTCAGTGTTACACTGGGCCTACCATTTCTTTTTTTAAAACTTCTGCAGGGTGGTACTGTAATTGGAGCAGGATAGGGGGGAGCATCGTTTATAAAATTAGGTAACGGCACCCATGAAGAACTTGTAAAATTTCTCTCTGGATAAAATACTTCTTTAATGTTAGTTGAATAAAGAGTATTAGTCAAGCATACAGAGATTCTGTGGAATTAGTTATACAATTTGACTCTAACAAAAGCAAGCATAGCTATTTTAGGTTAAGTGTAAGACAAAGATGATGACATACAATTTGATTGCAGGTATACTAATTTACCAGTTTCACTTGGTCCATTGTGACCAGAAACTCAGAGTAGTGATTTTAGTAGTAGTGAAACAAACTACTAACCAATATTGTTCTAGTATTATATAACTAGCTTCTATAAGTGATCGATGTTACAGTTTAACAGCAACAGAGGCTGCTATGTAACTGAGTTACAACAACTGAGGTTACTACCTTTTTTTGATTGTTTTGGTTGCTAGGTACTTGTAATTTCAGTTTATTAAATCACATTTTGATGCAGCAATACTAGAAAATACAATAGCAGAAAATAAATTCTCTAATATATTTCATTAGTCCCTCTCCCTCTGAAGCACTAGAGGCTTTCACATTTAAGCCTGAGTATTACTATTGCTTTTGCACATCAGCCTTTCAGTGAGATTACCTAATTTCAAGAGTCTGTCACTAACACCTTTTTAAATAGAAAGGTAAATCCTTTGTGTCTGTCACAGGAAGTGTTGTGTATCTGCAGACCAGGAAACTCGGATTGCTCTAGAGAATGTAAAGTGGCTACTGGTTGCAGAATTGTATCCGTATTTATCACAAACCACTTCAACCATTCTTCTATGAGAAAAATTGGAGTGTCTCAGTTTCCCCGTGCTTATGCCTCACACCTTTTAGATCAGAAACTTCAACTGGATTCTAACAACTACTAATAAAGCAAGAATTATAGCAGGTTTTGTGCCTAAACTTTCCAACTTTTATGGATGAAACATAGAGCGATTTGAAGTTCTGTAACTGGAAAGAAAATTTGAAAAAAGAAATTTTACCAGAGTATCTTTTTATCCAGAGACACAGTTATCAAAACCCTGAAGCTGTTACAGCATTACGTACATTGTATCTCCCAGTACCCTAGATCTCAAAAAATTAAAAAGTGAAAAATATTCATCAAGGCTCCCGTGAATCTTACATAGCTAAAGACAAAACCATTAGCATATCTTTTGTTTTTCCTTCCCAAAGATTCAGAAAAGTGTCTCAAGTCAGCTGAAATCCAATCAACCTCTTCACCTTTCCTAATAATCACAGGCCCTCAGAAGAAGCAAAAGCAAACAAGCAACTCAAAACCATACATCAATTTTGCCATTTAAACACAGTTAGTTCAAAGATTGGTATTTTTAGAGTAAATTACACTAAGATAAACAATGATAAATATATTTTCAGCATTACAGTGTTCTTGGGGTAGACTGGATATCTTCGTGATAATCAGCAACAATCCAGAACACAGTTTAAAAATATAAACTCTGCCATCAGAAACAAGCATCTGAATGGAAAAATTAACAATTTTCTGTTAGGGTCTCATCATAATTAAAAAAAAAAAAAAAAATCTGTTCGGCATGTCTGTTGGTATTGTTATACTAACAAATGCAAACTGTTGTTGACAAGCCTGCACACCTCAGAATCCTTAAAACATCCAGAGGACTTTTTGGACTTCTGCTGCTAACAGAACAAGACTGCATAAATTCGTATCTCTTCCCTAAGCCTTTTACTCTATTCCTGTCCACAAAACCTACACCAAGCCAGATATCTGGAAGAATAAAGCTATGCAAATGACATGAGAGGAACTATGGGAAGATGCACATTGTGCTTACTAATCCACCAAATTCTTCTAAAATTAAGAAAACATCAGATTTTGATAATTACTATTGCGAGCACTTTACTTACATACAAATTGCACCAGAATATGTGTAATTTTTAAAAAATAAGCTAATTAGTACTGGAAAAAAAGAGATTTAATTATTAATCAACTGGTACAAAGGTAGCATTATGAAAGTATAAATGTCCCAACACTTGATCTGATTTACAGTTCTGGCTTAAGCAATTCACCCTGTTGCCAGTCAACAAGACCATTTTCAATATTTGGTTAACTATCTATTAGAATCAGCAACAGAAGCTGGCAAATGGCACCATACACACAAACCCAGGAATTCATCATTGCTGCTTCTTATGAAAAGCAGAGAAGAACAGTACTTTCTACATCGAGAAGTAAAACATAAACCAAGTTAGTCAAACTATTTGGGACAAAGTGTTTATTCACTGTTTAGGACTTCCTCTTTAAGGCAGACAGTTGTAAATATGCATGTTCCAAATCAAAACAAGAAGGTCCGGTTCACTTCAAGAATAGCATTAGCATGATTTCTTTACATGTTTACTTTACATAATGAATTATTCTTTAACACAAAGTCAGAACCAGCCATCAGCTCTACTTTTTTTTTCCCCTGATACCCCTCACTCTGGGAGATTTTATACAAGGCTCACTTTAACCGTAAAGTAGGACAGAGGAATAAAAATAAAATCACAATACACCTAACACAATGAAAGTTCACATAGATGTGCTAACAGATAGGAAAGAGGTCTTTGAACATATAAAGGATCATTTTAATACAGCTCAATTAGATTTTACGTATCTTCTTAAAGAGCATGAACTCTTAGCATTTTCTGTCACTTCCATAATTAGCCCAGCTTGGGGAAGATTTTATGGCACATAGCCATTAAATCCACAGAGCACCGAAACCCTTAACCTTTACCAGGCAGAGTCTGGTTTCAGAAGTGACCTTACAGAATCATCAAACTAGTAACTGCATCAGAAAGGTAATTAATGGCAGATGATTGAACAGAAAGAAAAAGCCTGAAGAACTATTTGAAAAACCAGCTATTATTAAAAGCTTAAGCTACTTGGAATGAGTATTTTTATTCAATTCAAACTAAGCTCACTATAGGAAACACACCACCACCACCCACACAAAACTCTAAAGCTGTAGCACCTGATATGCTCCTAAATAAACTATCACAATGAACCATAGCCAAACAGGGGAAGAGTGGCTGGAAAGCTATCAGAAAAGGACCTGGGGGTGCTGGTTGACAGCCGGCTGAACATGAGCCAGCAGTGTGCCCAGGCGGCCAAGAAGGCCAATGGCATCCTGGCCTGTATCAGAAATAGTGTGGCCAGCAGGACTAGGGAAGTGATCATCCCCCTGTACTCGGCACTGGTGAGGCCGCACCTCGAATACTGTGTTCAGTTTTGGGCCCCTCACTACAAGAAGGACATTGAGGTGCTGGAGCGTGTCCAGAGAAGGGCAACGAGGCTGGTGAGGGGTCTGGAGAACAAGTCTTATGAGGAGCGGCTGAGGGAACTGGGACTGTTTAGCCTGGAGAAAAGGAGGCTCAGGGGAGACCTCACTGTGCTCTACAACTACCTGAAAGGAGGTTGTGGCAAGGTGGGTGTTGGTCTCTTCTCCCAAGTAACAAGCGATAGGACGAGAGGAAATGGCCTCAAGTTGCGGCAGGGGAGGTTTAGATTGGACATGAGGAAAAATTTCTTTACTGAAAGAGTGGTTAAACATTGGAACAGGCTGCCCAGGGAAGTGGTGGAGTCACCATCCCTGGAGGTATTTAAAAGACGTCTAGATGCGGCGCTTAGGGACATGGTTTAGTGGGCATGGTGGTGTTGGGTCGATGGTTGGACTCGATGATCTTAGAGGTCTTTTCCAACCTTAATGATTCTATGAATCTGTATAGGAAATAAACATCTGCAGCTGAAAGAAAAAAAAAAAACCAATACTGTACTGTAAAAAACCCGAACACTACTGTAAACACAGTGGATGAATGAAGAGACATGTTTGCATTTCATTCGGCACAAGGGATAAACCATGTGTAACAGGTGTATGACTTTTACCTAGCTGCATTAAATGAATCAGTCTAATGTTAAATTGCCACTACAAAATCTGGCATTACAACATGGTATCAGATGATCTAACTCAGGACTTGAAGAGCCTTCTGTGATATCTGACAGATATTCCACCTCTGTTCATCTTCACTGGGGATGAAAATGAGGGAAAGAAATGAAATAGGACATATCTGTATTTTAAATTAACTCTCTACTACATAAAAGGAAAACTGGATCTGTTTGAGAAAGTTGCTGCAGAAAGCCGATGTTCCCTAGAAAGGTTATCACCTCCCTACATGAGAGCCAGTGGAGACCATCAATTCTCAAGGACTCAACTACAGCCCCCCAACACTGAGTACTGTTTGAGCTACTTAAGTGGGACAGCGGCTTTCTTGCAGTGTGCATGGTAGACACACATCACCTCAGAGTGGAGATGACCACCAAAACGGCCAACAACTTTCAGAAAAGACTTTTCTAATTCAGCAGGCTGGAAGAACATGGACACAAAGGATGGGATCAGGCACAAGAAGAACACAACATACAACTTATTGTTGTTTCCAAATTCTGTAACAACAGAACAACTCCTCAAATATTTTAAGAGTAAAGTAGAAGCATCTATCTTCCTCTGCCAAGCTGTGAACTTGCTTTGTACCCATTTGTGTGAATGAAAATTTCAAAATACACACAGTTCTGGAGGGAAGAGTGCGTATAAATAACTGAGAGTTCACACATTAAACGAAGAACCTATGAATGCACTTTTAAATTATGGTGCAAGAGACTACAAATGATTGATACTCTCAACAAGGTCATAAAAGAGTCTACGTCTTTACCATATAACTGCTCCAAAAGGACCATCATCCAATTGGAAAGTTACTGCACCAACTTCCTACTTAACTTGAGAGATGACCTTTATCACTGGTTCCCAATCTGTTACACATGCACTAAAAGTGAGGTGCTGAGTGGAAACCAAGCTAGTGTATTTTGCCAGCACAGGGCCACAGAGCAGCAGACTGGGAAAAGATACACGTTAATACCCTAGATCTTGCTGCTGAAGGGAAGAAAGAAGGAAGTAACAAGTAGGGACCATTAAGAAGCAACAGAGAAGAGGCTGGAGAAGAAACTCGGTAAAAATGAAGCTCATTCCAAGCACATTGGAAACCTCTGCTTTAGATAGCTACGATTTTTGGAATAAAGTAAGTATAAGTAAAGAGAAAATAAAGCGAGTCCAGTAGATGATTAAATGAGGACAAAAGCATTTTTATAAACCACGAACAGAGCAATGCAGACAATCAAGTCACCTACAGTTAAAGGGTGAGAAAAAAACTTAAGGTAGTTACATGCAGTGTTCTTCAAAATATTTATAGAGCGCACACACAATGCATTGCACAAACCCAGGAATTTATCGAGTTTCTGACTGAATAAAATATAAGGCGAAGGACATAAAATGTATTTTACTCTTCCTTTGAATCACTTTTTTAATTGAAGATCAATACTTTGGAAGGTCAGATTAAGAACAAAACATTTCTTTTTCCATTTTCTTTCTTTACATGTCAGTTACAGAGGGAAGCTTCACTTCAGAGAAATCCTTTCAAAGCTACTCACCAACAGTAGTCACAGGAGGCTGAGAAGGGTAGTACTGAACACTAGTGGTTGCTGGAAATGGAACACCACCCGCATAAGGATAGTTTGGGTAGCTGCTTCGACAAAAAGATATACTAATGTTATGTAACTATTTGTAAAATATCATCCATGTATATTATCTTTATGTCACCATGTTAAACATTTGTTTACATAATAAAATGTTTAAATTGCAGGCCAAGTTATACTTTTTCTCTTTTCCTGTTCACATTAACATCTTTCACAATTTGTATTTCTGGTATGATTTAAGACGACACCATTTTATCTAAAACCCTATCTAGTTATTGCCTGGTCAAGCATTTGGATCATTCCAAATTCTCTTCAAACTCTTAATCTTGCCATGCCAAAACCCCAAAAGTTTCCAAAATAAATTATTCTAGCTACAAACTCACAAACAGCAATTTCAATTTAATATTTTTTAATATGAGAATAGTTAACAAGATGACTGCTGAACCGCTTTATGCAACCTAAAAATGTGCAAAATATGGTCGCAAGATGAAACTCCTCCAGAAATTCTCAGCCCTGCTCTGAAGGATGAAGGAAAGCAAAAGTGTTCATTTGTTCACTGAAACAACTGTGAGATGACACATAACATGACAGTCTACAATACCTTTCTAAAATACATTTACTGTCAACTGAAACAAGGACTCAAATTAGTCAGTACTAGCCTGACAAACACCTGCATACAGCAGAGTATTAACCATGGCTGTAAGTGAACAAAATGGTCCAAGAAAACATGCAAAATATAAAATAAGCATATTCTGTGCCTCTCCAGATAATTGCAAATTTAACATTCTTAAAACCTTTCTGTTCATTCATAAATTGTATTATTTTAAAAATAGTTCTTCTATTACTCATTTTTGTACAAACATTAAGAGCACTTTAAATAAACGCATTTAGGAGGAAAAAACTTGCCCTAAGAACTTAACCAAAATCCCCATTTTTCAATTCTTAAAACATAACACCCCACCTTCCTAATGCTTACAGGGTTTCAATTTTTTTTTTTTTTTTTTTTTTAAATCAAAATGTTATCTACTACAGCAACTCCTCATATGCTCCTAAGACAAAATCAGGACATAAGGATATTAATAATAAAAAGATTTAATTACGATGTGAAAAAATGTAGGTACACACTAGGAGGCAGCAATCAGCATCTTACTATTTGCTAAGACAGAACTGCAAGTCTTCTGGAAAAGCTTTATTCCAAACTATGATATAACATACTTAAAGAGAAAGTCTTGTTTTGTATTAATGAAAAGCTTTTAAAATCATTTTGTGCCCTTCAAATTATTTTGGAGTGCTCTGAATTTAGTCCACATTTATCCTGGAGTCAAGGTTTGTATTAATCCAGCAACTGTTTTGTTCGATGTTTTGAGTTGCTAATTACCCCAAACAATACTAACGCTACTAATAAAAACCCTCAACTTGTAGGGAAACATTTCTTTCTATATCGTAAACATATCAACCTTATAAAAACTAATCCAATATACGAGCAAAGCAAGATAACATCTGGGAGTTAGGTAATAATTTTCAAAATGTATTTATCACCCAAATATATTGTATTTGAAGCAAGCAACACTAAGAAAGCTAAATCTTTCTCAAACTTTCTTTTGGCTATTGACAAGAACTCACTCCTCACTTCTAAAAAAACCCAAACCTGCTAACACGATAATTATACAACAAATATACCATAAGAAAATACAACTAAGACTAGATACTATTCAGTGAAACTATTATGTAAATGATGATGGTTTAAAGGGGTTCTTACCTCGGGTTTGGAGTGCTTCCTGCTGGATAGGTAGATATTCCACCTGGAATGCCTGGCACATAGGAAGCTAAATAAAATAATGATTTTGTATATTTTTACTTTTCAGATTTTAATATATATTAAGAACACACTAGTGAGATGTACTTATGCTGCAGTTAGATGCTTTTCAAAATATTATTGAACAATGAATACAGTATAACACAATGGAACAAGAGTAAGAGAAGTCATTTTATTGCCCCAAACCCCCAATAACGTGTACCCTGCATCCTCTAACACCATCACTTCTCACAACACTCCCAGACGTTTCCATGCTGCTCTTGAGCAGCTTGGCAAGAGGGATACGTGCCCATGTTTGTTGTGAGCTATCTCTGTGCCAACTGACCAAGGCAGCTGTTTCCCCTCAAAACACGTAAAGGACTAAACTGCAGCGGACCTTCCCTCCATGTATTGACCAGTTAGAATTTCCTTTCTGTATCCAAGCACATTTTCACAAAACGCAGGCAGATTCTGCATTTCTGAAGATTCTACACCTCTACCTATCAACTTCGGTTAAAATATTTTCAAGGGTCTTTTGTTTGGAGGGGGAGTATGAGAACTGTAATTGAAGCCAAGTACACATTCCTTAGAATAACTGGCTAGAACACCTGTCACTGCGTATTTATTTTTGTCTTAATCATTATTTTAAACTAACCACTGCATAGATAAAAATGGATATTGATTTAAAAATCCACAACGAGTAGTTGCACTATGGAAAACGTGGATACATAAGAAAAAGTATCTGCAGGTAGGGAATTCAAAAAAAGGGCATGTTATTAAAGATGACACACCTGAAGAGCTGTCTCCATTTTTTATATAATAGCTGAAAAAAGAAAATAACCTTTCCAATGTAGCCATTGTTCCCTACTCACTAAATAACGAGTGTATCATTTAAGTACCTTCAGAATAGCTAGACTTCACAACAGTTAATTAGCTGTTTAACAATCCCATCATGTTCTTATCCAGTAATTTCTGCCGTTTAGAAGTTACACTTGAAAAAATTTTTATCAGCACATACAAATGCCTAAAGGCTTTAACAGTCCCAGCAATTTTAAGTTTCTTCTTGGAAATGTGACAATTCTATTATAAAAATTATGGTTTGAATATCTTTATTCCACATTTCTAGTAATTTTAGGAATATTACATCAAATAGCTTTTTTCTTTTAAAAGAGCCGAGCTATTTTCATCCTTGAATGCTTTCAAATTACTCATTTTTTTAAAAAAGGGCTTCATTTCTTCTTAAACGGTATATCCAGAACTTAAAAAACCCCCAGACCTAATGTCTGTAAAATAAGGAAAAACTGACTATGCTAAGTAGCTATTAACAGTGTGAAAATCCTGAAACATTTCCACTAAAATTACTTCACCTATGCTAGCATTGAGTGACCACAAGAGTAGTCAAGTGCGTTTCAATTGATGGTCCTTCCTTAAAGCACAATACAGATCACAGTCTCTACTAAAACTATACTTCTGACACCCGCTGTTCTTGGAAAATCAGAACAGTAGAATCATCCAGTGCTCTTACAGGTAGGCTAGTGCTGGACAAGCTAAGAAGTCCCAAATACTTACCTTTAGCCAACTATCTCTAACGGTCCCGTTTATGTTTGCTACCCCTTTTCTCACGTGTTAAGAACCTAAGACCTTGTTAAAAATGGTTTCTGCTGGAAATTGTAATGAATAGTACTTCAGCTTTTCAGATGTAATGCTATGATCTGATGAAAGCTGTATTTTAATAGAAAACAGACACAGCCTTAAAAATACAGCAAAAATATATAACCCCAAATACAACTACTATACCACTAAATTAATGCAGAACTGTTATACTATCATTAAACAACCTGTAGCTAATCTGCTCCCGCTCTCCTCCTGCCCCAGTCTTTAGCTTGAGTAGGTCTACTCTACTCGGGTTTTTTTCCCACCCAATGCAGAGTCTCCTTTTGGAAGAATTTCTAGGTTTTTCTGTTTCCCACTTCCCCTTTTTCCCCCGCCCACCTATCCCCAGTCTTTAAAATAAGATGCTTCCAGAAGTTTAAATAAATAAAAGACTTTTTTTTAAAGTCTTGAGAATTTTTGCAAGAAAATAAGAATGAGTACTAAGTCAGAGTACCAAATCAACATAGAAGAATGAAAAAATCACAAGGCAGGTTTTTTTTCATATTCCGCCAGCAATTATTAAAAAAAAAAAACCCAGCAAAACACAGGAGTGTGGGCATAGAAAACACAAGCAGTATGTTTTTGCTTATGAAATCAATGGTTGCAGGAAACTTAACAGATGGACTTGCATTATCAGAATAAAAAAATTAAGGTACAGTTATCTGAATAATCTCTTTTTAAGGTTATGTCTGAATGTTGACAGGTTACTGGTTGTTTTGAGGGGCTTGGGTATGTGTGTCTGTGGGGTTTTTTTGTTGTTGCTTTTTTTAAATACAAACCTGATTTTTCCCTCCCTTCCAAAAGTCAAACACACACACATTCTTCCAACATAGTTCAAAAAGGTCAAGTACAGCACAGGTGAATTCATTAGCCAGCAATATAGAAAGTCATTCTAGAGTAGAATACATCATTTGTTAACAACTATGCAGAGCAACAATATGCTTCGGAATATCAATACGAGTATTTGTAGAAATTAGTAGCCATGATCGCTTACTAGTTGGTGGGCCTGTTGCCTGGTATGGTGGGTAGATTGATGAAGCAGTAGGCCGAGAAAAGACTGGAGGTTCCTCGCCAAACACAACGATCATGACCTGAATCAGTTCTAGCAAGTCTGACTGGGGCTGTGAGGGTAAGCAATTCACAAGTTATTGATTTCATTAACAGACAGTTTAACTGACGATAATAACAAAACAGTACCAATCCATCAGCTCTCAAAAGCCATCCTTTTATTTGTGTTTTTTCTAATTTTTTTTAATATATATATATATATGTGCATATTTAACTTCCTTTATGGATTTCTCTACTGATTCCAAACCCAGCCAGCTGGTATTCAAAACGGTATAGCAAAATACAACTGCAGTAGTGATTACACTCAGAATAAACTGGGGAATACATGGTTCCATATCAACTGCAGGGCAATAAATGACTGAGGATGACTGTGCAATGATGGATTATAGTAATTTTTAAAAACTTAAATCCACTCTCCAACATGAAAAAAGTACAGATCACTAAGTTTTCAGACATTTCAATTTCATACAGCATATAGGTTCAGAATGGCTCAAGAGAAAAAAATATCCTAACTCACTAAGGAGTGGCACAAACCTTTAAATATAGCTAAACTAGGCTTCTCAGTTTACAACTACATTTAATATAGGCATGATTTCATTTTGCCAAAATAAGGACAAGCATCATGAATGCAGCACCTGATTAAATAGCCTATTTCCAAATTTTCTTAGCTCTATAATCCAAACAAACTGACAAACTGTAAATAAAGATGCAATTAACCAGGCAAGAGAATGCAACATCCTGAACTTTAAGACATTACAAACAACAAGCAGTTGTTTTCATTAAAAAAATGGTTTAAGATCTCAAATAAAGAGGATTATGGGTTTTGTTAAAAATGATACAACTATCTAAAGGAATTCAGAACTGAGCAATTTGAAGATTTCGAGTTCCCTATACTTACATATTTCCACTCATGCAGATAAGGAAGGTATATTTTTCCATTTGCATCAACGTGCTTCCCAGTTTTTATTGTCATAGAGCTAGTGGGTTTAACAAAACAAATTGGGGGGTTGAAAGGGTAGGTGTCCAGCAGCCACAAGCAAATTGGGATATTGTATGTGTTACCTAGAAAAGATGTTTTGAAAGACTTTAAAAGTTACTCCAACTCTGTAACTGTCCTCTTGTATCCTGATTTATAAAAAACTCCTAAACCCAGTAAATTCAACTGCACAGTCAGAAGCCAAAATCTACTAATGTTCAACAAAGAGCTCACAATATGGCTATTAACTCAACATTTTTCAGAACAATTTAACTTTGATTTACAATTATCATTTACTACTAATACATCGTTTGTTCTACAATGTAACATTACTAGACCCTAATCTGAATTATCGTTAGCTGCAGCAATAAATGGTTTGCAATACTCGTTCAATTGAGAAGCTTGAAAAACGTGCAATACTGAAAGAAAAGAGATGTTACAGAGCTGTACAAGACTGAAGAAGCAATGCTCAACATTAAAATTTTATTCCACAGCAAAAATAGGGAACAATTTCTTTAAAACAGTATACTTTTCAAGAAAATAGCAATCACCGAAGTAGTGAAATTGAACCAGAACAAATCTAAATAGTTTTTCATGTAGTTTGGGAAAATAATGGTGGTGATAATAATAATAAATGCATACCTCTGTAAGGCACAGGAATGGTTCCACTGAGGCTCATCAACTCCCTGGATGAGCCATCGTTAAAAACTGAAAGGGAACAAACAGTATTTTTAAAACAAACATTTTTGCTACATTAATCTCTGTTCAGGTTATACCCCATCTATTTATTAACATAAGTTTTCAGATGTTACTCATATATAAGCTTAGCTTGAAAGGTTCTGCTCTTGCACATTCATGGACTAGCGAATGATTGTCTACAGTCAGGTAACTTCTTATGAATAACATTATTTCTGAGAAATGAATGACTAATTATTGTCAAACTACCTTCACTGCAAATCAAACTGTTTCCTCATTCAGACGCCAAGTAAAACATGTTGGAACCACACAAACTACAAATCATACAAATCGCTGCAAAGATAATCTGAACTCAAACTTAATTAAAAAAACAGCTGTCATTTTAGGATTACAAAGAATTCCTTATGCTTTCTCCAAACAAACAGGTCAGCAAGAATACTGAAAATTACTGGGCCATTGGCATTTATTACATAATCAGTAAAGGTAATTTAACCAAACAATAATATACTGAAGAGGAAGAAATGCGTAGCACTTGACTCTCTGCCACATCTTAGTCTTGGTTCACAAACTGCATGGGAACCCTGACCTCAACTTACCGAGTTGCTGTATTTAGTTTTCCCATCCTTTCAATCCAATAGATTATTCTTGGCTGAATAAATCAACTTCTGGTAATAAAGCTTTTATTTTCCTGATTTCACCTGAAAGTTTCTAGTCATACTTCAAATGTAGCTTATCGTGTACAATTCTTTTGGTGCTAATGTTCTGCAGAGGCAGGTAGAACATGTTGGGACTTAAATGGGGTTATATATTTCATTATTAATATAAACTCGAAAATTATCTCAACAGCAGTGTAACCACATTTTCTTCTTGCTCATTTCACTGCTCCGAATAGTGTCAATTACCTGTAAGCGGTTCTGTGCTCAGCCTTTCAGAGGCAGCTTAGAAAGAGTTAGCTAACACAAATGGGCTTCTTGCTACAGCTCAAAGCTATCTGGAATTCTGATCACTATCGTTAATGCAAACTTGCTATTCCAACACAGTCCTTTCACTATAGTTTCTGATTCTCCAGTCACTGGATGAATTTTTATTTCTGTGACAGCTGCTGGCTTGCAGCTATTCAAGTTAAAACTAATCTATCTTTTACCTGTCCATGTCCTTTCTTAATACTTCTCAATCCAGATTTAGAATTTAGAAAGCAGAAGACTATAAAGTCTCTGATGACGTATTAGTAATATAAATTAGCCCATAGAGGAATCCCACAGGTGACAGTTAAAAAAAGGTGATCAGAAGGAGGATGACCTCAGCAGCTATGCTGGCTCACTGTATCTTGTGAAACCATGCCCTCAGCCTCTGGAGCTGACACTAGATACTGTCTTCATTTAACGCACTTGAATTTAGTCAGAGCCTTTGAAATAGCTAACAAACAGTGACTGTCATCGCTAATTTACATTACAAAACCCCTCATACCGATTTTCTATATACTTGACTATGTTTTCCTCACACTTCCTTAAGGACTGCCACAATTACTTTTAATGAAGTATTTGTTCATTGATTTACAGTTCTTTCTAAATAGAACTCTAAAAATATCTTTATATGACAGCAAAGCTCAATTTGTAAGATACCAGCAATCTCAGGACATGACTGAGCGATTAACTAAAAGTTAAGCTGTGAAAAATGCAACACTTCTTGACAGGTTAGACAGACTCACTAATATAGAAAGGTTATTTTAGAACATAACTCTCCGTGTTTCTAAGGAAGTACTGATGTCAAAGATCAAGAAGAGAAACTCAAATTATGTTTTCTAGTTTTAATCGCCTTTTTCCCCACAAAAAGCACCAAATATATCTAAACCATCAACAATTCAGTAACAAAAATTTTCTCATGCACAGACTAACCATATGAATCCATGACAGGTTTGAGGTCCTTGTACTGAGTAATAACACTGGTCGTCTCCTGTACAGTTAGGTCTCTATACTTATACTGGAAAACAAAAGAGAAAGAATGACTTTAGAGACTAAATTTTCAGTGTAATTTAATTTGGTTTTGTTTTACCCAATAGACTGCATTTATGAGAGTTTACACTGATATATGGACATTCTTCTCCACTCTTATTTTGGAATAAGAATTTATTTCTCTGTATTACTTAACTGAACACTGCCTATATAACTTACTAAACTTTAATAAGGTGTTAAGATGCTTTTAGTCTTAAATAAGGGTCCATACATCAAGTGATTTGGGGAAAGCTATTGCATTTTCATTCACGTTCTACCATAACCAAGAGTATCTGAGAGATATATGTGGATCTTAAAAACCCATCTCCAAACAAATACAGTGACGTTTCGAACATTCCCGATACACAGCTATCTAGGATCTGAACCTCACAGATACCTTTCATAGCACTTTTCAAAGTGTCACAGTATTTATCAATCATTGATCAGTATTTCCATGTATTTTATCAACTAGAAAGCAGACATTTCAAGGCACAATATTATCAGTAATAATACTGGTTTCACCCCCTTTTATCAGGAGCAGGGACTATCTCACAGCACAGAAGATCTGTAAAACACAGATACACTACTACAGAATTTAACAGTCTCTGAACTATAATCCACAGACAACAAAGGAGATGCTCCTGGGCAACAGAGAGCTGGTTCACCACGTGGCGCAGCTCTTTAACTTTGTAGCCATTCCTCCTGGTAACTACCATTAAAAAGAAAGCTAACAATGTCCCTTGACAATGTTTTCATTGTAATAAAATTAAAAAAAAGTAATTACAATCTTCAGATGTCTTCAGGAACATAAACAGAGAGCATCCTTTCATTTAACCATGGTAGGAAGACAAAGGGCCCAACACAATGAAATGTCCGATCCCCAAAGCACACAGATGTTAACAACATCTGAACAAATTAATTCAGACATTATCCAACAGCAAAGTGTGGTGCCACAACTAAAGGTCACCTTTGCTCCAACAAACACTCATGAGTTGTGAAGCTTAGAAACTAATTCTTCTTCGTGTTACCTACAGAGATTGACAAGGATGCTACTCCTGGGCATGATAACTCTTACTTAATGAGCAGAGATGAACACACCATGCCACTTCCCATAATGCCAGATCAGTCTACAAAAAGCACCTGCGCTTCGGGGAATGCTGTGACTTATCTTCCCGAAATGACCAACGGCAAAACAGCCCTACGGTCAGTCTGCAAAATGCTGGTCTGTGGGAAAGAAAAGCAACCCCTCCAGTAGGGATGCCTGCGTGTGCAGGGAGGCACCAGCATAGAGGTCAATCAGCCAGAGGGTCAGGGCAGCCCCTGAATGCTGTTTTGATGGGAGGGCTGCAGCAAAGCATCTCAGCTTCCTCTGGAAAGTGGGTGCAGGATTGGGAGCGTGCAGGAGGGGCCTGACAGAGAAGAGACAACTTTGCAAGCATTTGAGTACATTCCTCCCTCCTTCCTCAACACCTAGCGGAAGCGAGAAACAGGTAACAGGCATTGCTAGAACATGGAGACAAGAGGTCAGTGAAATTTCAGCTAGGCCAGCCAGAAACTGGCAGTACATACCCGCATCACTGAATGTGTTACTACAGCATGAATGAGAGCATGTCATGAGCTACTTTAAAAAGTAAGAGGGGGTCTTTTTATAGGAACGTACCTTATGGTACAGGATACAGACTCAAGAAGATTGGCACAACCACTATTAAAAAGGAACTGGCTTCCACTAACAGAAGGTCCTAACAAGCACGAGGATTCAGAGTCAGGATTCAACTCCACTTTTGGCACAAAAGTCTCAAGTCAGTTTAGTCAAGGAATAGATAAAACAACGCCTGCCTGCTCAGCAGACGTACTGGGAGGCTGGTACACGGTGGTTGATAGGGTTGATAAAACCTAGATTTGGTTATCTGGGGTCCTTTTAAACTAGGTCCAGCACCTGAAAATTAAAAAATATTTTCATGTGTCTCTTAAAACTAAGAAAAAGAGTATTGCTGCAAATAGTTTTTACAGAGTGATGAATAATTACTTACTTAGTAGAGATAACCTTGTAAGATTCCAGCTACTGCCACAAGCAAAATTAAGTGCTACATCAGCTGTTAATTTCAGTACTTAGATCCAGATAACTACAGAAGACGGAAGTTCTGTATATTAAAACGACATAAGAAGAAGTTTTTCCTAATGAGAATGATGGCTCTTCTAAAATTTTTTATTATTTAAATCACAATGTATACTCTTCTGTGCTTATTTCTCTTTTCCATTCTAAGTAGTCCTAGAATATTACAAGACAATCTTTTCCTGTGTTCATATAGTAAGTAGTTGAGCATTTCCAAGAAATGTCAAAATCTCTTTGGAAAACATAAGATCCTAATGATTTCTACAAAGGTAACTAAAACTGATTAATCTGAATTCTTAATTTCTAAACTTTCTTTTTCCTCCTCCATTCTCAGATGGCAAATGCATGCTCCTCATTTTACATATCAGGAAACAGATCACAGAGAGATGAAGCTTTTCAAGATCAGACAGCAGGTAAATACCTGAAGTTAAATTAAGCCCTTAAACCCTAGATTGGGTGAACATAAGTCTTTTGTTATCTCACACACTGACCTATTCAATAGGGGAAATATCACTAAGTTTCCCTCTATAGAACAGAGTGTAACTATTTTTTAAAAATAAAGTAGTGAAATAGTAACTTCATTTTTCATCAGCTATTAAGTACACTGCACTTTGATCTTACCTACAGAAAGTCGGATGGCATTGGGAGTATAAAACGGGTGTGAGGGAAAGAGGACACAGGACTACCTTAAATTCTGTTTCTTCTGCGGCATGGCAATAATTCATTTAGAGAAGACAGGTATATACAAATTCATACATGATGTCATTTGCTGACGCCGAGTTAGTGTTCAGCACTCATTTTCAAGCTGATAAAAAAACTTGCTTATGATTCCCTGCAGGTGAAAGACGCTTTAATAAGATTTCTTCGGTTTTGATCAGATCCTTGCCTATCGTATTTCATTTTAAAATTGTGCAAATATGATGATTAAATGTTGTTAAAAAAATCCCCCCAAACAAAACCATAACTCCCCCTAAGCCTTAGGGGTTTTCATTTCAAGCCGCTGGCCAAAGCCGTTTTCACCTGAAGAGTGGCACAACTACACATGGCTCTGTACAATTCAGTGATTAATGATTTACCTTCCAAGAGATTTTCTTGCTTGCTTAAACAAGAGTGATAAACCCCCCCACCCTTAGTCAATGAAGTTGAACTCGTCTTCCACCTTCTCTTAACCAGCGAATGCAGACAACGCCATACAACCCAACCCGCAGCTCTGATCCACCTCGATGCACGACAGCCTCAGCCAGGCAACTGGTTTCTATTCAGCTTTTACCGGCAATATCCTAACCCAAACCGAAAGTTTCGCAGGACTGCAAATAACGAAGTGTTTTAGGCTTCGGTGCACCATGCCTCCCTTTACAAACTAACTCGATTTAGAGCCTCCAGGTGGCCGGACACAACCCCTCTATCACTGCTCCGCCCGGCCGTCGACACCGCTACCCCCGGAGCCCCCGGCCCGGGACAAAGCCGCAGGCTGGCGACTGTCCGTGACCGCCCATGAGGAAGGAAATGGGAAAGGGGAGCCTACCGCTCCTGGGGGCCAGCGCCGAGGCTGAAGGAGACACGGGGCCCCCGCTCCGCCCCCGGCCCACGCCAGGCGCCGAGCGCCGCGGGCGGCCCGCACCAGGCCGCGGGCAGGACCCCGCTCCCCTCCGCCCAGCCCCTCGCTGAGGCTGCCGCCGCCTCGGCCCAGAGGCCGCCGCAGAGGGCGGCCCACCCGACGCACCAGGGTAGGCGGAGGGCGGGGGCGGCCCACAGCCACCTAGCCGGGCGGGCGGGGAGGGGAAGGGGCTCTCGGGTGCCCCCGGCCGCGCCATTACCTTGGCGAGCATTTTCTTGAGCTGGCTCTCGGAGACCGCCATGGCGGCCGGCCCCTCCACCGCCCGACCGCCGCTCCCGGCACCGCCGCCACACACCGGCCCCGGCCCGGCCCAGCCACCCCTCGCCGCCCCTACATAAAAACAGGAAGCGGCCGCGCGCGCCCGCTTCCGGCAGCGACACCCGCTTCCGCCCGGCCGCGACGACACTTCCGCGAGAGGGCGGGAGGGCGAGGGCCGGGGCCGCGTCGTGTGCGGGGAGCGGAGCACAGCTTGCGCCAGGAGACCGGGCAGCCGCGCCCCCGCCAGGCTCAGCCTCTGCCGTTCGGCAGAGCCCAGCGCCCGCTGCCGGAGGTGCTGGGCGCCGCGGGCAGGGCTCCCCGCCGGGAGCTCCACCGGCACCGGCTGGCAGCCGCCTCCCACCCTGCCTGTAGACATCCCTCAGAGACGCCTCGCTCTAGCAGTACTTTGTGTATTGAAAATACTTCACAAAATGTCTAAAAAGTCTTTGTAGTGCAGTTTATTGTTAACAAGTATTTTGGGGAGTTAATTTTCCGTGAGGATGTAAAGTGCCATTTCCCGCCGCACTGATCAAGCTGCCGACCTTCGGTTATTTCTCAAGGAATACGACACAAACGTGAGAATGACATTTCTTCTAAATAGCCAAGATTAGTTATTTTACAACATAAGCATCAATCTAAAAGACATCCCTGGAAGAGTTTGCAGCTTTTATGATTAAAACTATTAATAAAAAACCCCTAAATAAACAAAACACCCAGACTACTCACATGAGAATAAATGCTCAATAGATTAAACGCAACACTTTGAAGAACAACGTAAACCCGTAATTTTATGCTGTTTTTTTCCAAAGTAAGAGAAAAAAAAAAAAAACCCCGACATCCAGCCATCGTGTTGGGTGCTTTTTTTTAATATAGCTGCATAGTCAGTCACCTGCAGCCATCACTAATTTTGTCCTGGCACTGACGACCACAAAGGAGGAAATTTGAGTATTCCATGAAAAAAAAAAAAACCCAACCCGAATTACTCAAGGGTTTTTTTTCTTTCTATCTTAATTCTGACATCAATATAAACTCAGAATTCCGTGGAAGTCTGGCTCTTTGTGAGATATAACTGGAAGGCACAAAGGGATAGATCTTTTGCTGTGATGCATACCCTACTTTTGCTTAGAAAGCTTCATCAATATTTAACCAGTCACACCTCAAAACGTAAACGTGGAATGACATTCTTATGCTGCACGCAGCAGAAGTGGAGCCCACATCTCCTCTGCCTGCATGGTGATGCTGAGGTATAATCGGGAGGAACATAGTATTTTACCAGTGCAGTAAATCAGGAGTTTAGAACACCCCAAAAACCTTTACTTTAAAAACACCTGCTTTTTGATTTTTATCTAAAAATCCACATCTGCTTTTTCACCACATCCCTGGCCTCCCCCGAGGAGGGTTACAGGTTCTGTTGCCTTCTCAAGTAGCTGTATTCTCCTCAGGCTGATGTAAAGCTTACTGACATCAGCTGGCTTTGGATCAAGGCCTGAACTCGCAGATACTTCTGCATTACTTAACTATCAGGTTTTATTCTTTATTTGAAGCCCACCCCCTGCTCTGCCCTTTCAGGAAGAGCACCTGTTCCAGTGCTGCACAGGGTAGGAGTGTTGCATGTATGTACCGAGGACTGCAGATGCTTTAGCGCTCTGAATGTCCTTACAAAATAAGAGCAAACAAGTCATGACCAGAAAGTCTCAGACATCAGTAAACATTCGACAGAAATTCATATCCAATACTTCAGGTTTGAAGGATCCTGCTAACATCATGCTTTTAGCTTTTTTCCCCCCCTTAGTAGTAAGCAGGAGCCCACTGACATAAGAGCATCTGTGATAGGCATGGAAGATGGAGCTATCGAACCGCATCCCCCAGTGCCCTGAAGAGCTGGAGTGTGACCACATTCTAGACAAACCCCTGATGCAGCACTTAAAAACCTGGAGCTCTACGCACTGGAGTTTCCACAGAGCTGGGTAAGTTGCTCTCCTAGACCGTGTCCTAATGAGGTGCAAAGAGCTAAGAATAACCCAAGAATCAGGCTATAATTAGCAACAAAAAACCACAGGCAAAAGTCACCTGAACTTAGGTAAAACATTCTTGCACATTACCCTTCTCATTTTGGCTACCAAAAGTGCACTTTTCAAATAAGAAATTACTGTGTAGTGCAGTATTAAATAATTTAAACCAAAACTGAAAGTAATTAAAAGTAAAAAAACTTCTTGTTTTATATAGAAATCCGTATATACCAAGCAACCCTTTCTGCCTAGCAAATCTCTGACTTTTGTGAGCAGACACGGTGGCTTCCCTTGTGCTTGCTTACAGTTTCAGTTGCTGCTGAAGGTCATGAATTGATCCTGCAGTGCTTTGCAGTTTCTCTTGCACTAGTGGATCTTCTTCTAGTTTGACCATTTCAATCACTCCGTTGGTTCCAAGAATACACGGTAGACTTATGAATACTTCGCTGTTTATATTGCAACATCCCTGAAACAACACACGAAGACAACTGTCACACAGTTACTTATTCCTGCTCCGTTTGAAGCATGGATTATTGAAACTTGATTATTTTAATTAAGCAAGGATATTCCATCATATGACATGTTCTGTATAGGTCAAGTTCCAGTTATTTCAGATCCCGTGCGATGGGTTACTATACAGAAACTAAAATATTACTGTACGGATAAAAAAATCTTGAACCATGCCACACTTGGAGGAATTTCCCAATATAGATATATCAGACCTCCACAATGCAGGCAAAGCTCATACTACAAAACACCATTTAACCAGTTTCTTAGGTAGAACAAGCTGTACAATACTGTACACTTGATAGTACAGTATCATTAGTTCTTTTAGGACTGAACAAAAGAAATTTAAAAATGCAGCCAGAGAGCTATCCAGGGAATATTTTTAAGTATTGATCCCATATTCATTCTGTAAGAGACTTTATTAAACTTATATCCCTATAATTCAAGTTTACATTGTAGATTTTGTTTATATCCTCCTAGGATAAACTTGAAACATGGTTCAGTCTACAATTTTAAGTTAAATATAGCTTCATAATCGTCTCCTCAATGTAAAGTTATCAAGGAGTAAAACAGCAGCTGTTTCAAAGCTGGTCAAGTAAAATACTGGCAGAAAATGCATTTTATACTTTCATAAAAGATACTGAACTCTTTTGGCCCCTGGAAAAATCTATGTTCAATTCTGAGCACTTGGAAACTGCGACACACACATTTCTCTTCATTTGCCAAATCCAGCTATTCACGGGGAGCTGGTCAGCAACCCTGAATGTATTTTCCCTCTGGACTGTTGTATTTTTGGGATAATAATCCACTTTTAACATTGGTTTCAGATTAACACAACAATTGATTTTTGCTCATTTTCGGACTAGAATTGAAAGCTGTTGTTGGAAGAAAGTAATGGAAGTAGTGCTACTTCAGAACAGTTACTTTAAGTGAGATGTCTGTGCTGCTAAACTTAATGGTCATATCCAGTAAAATAATATAATTACAGTGCCAACCAAAAGATACTAATAACACATTTACCTTTGCCAGAGTGGATACAGAATGAACCTTTCTTTTATCTTTCAGTATACTGTCAGTCAAATCAGCAACTGAGAGCCCAACAGACCAAGATCTCTGACCTTTTCCTTTTAGAACTTCCATAGCTCTATATAAATCAGGAAAAGGAGAAAAACATGATGTTTAGGTTTTCATTATTCCTATTTTGGTTTATATGTAAAACCCAAAAGACAGATTAAATGTACCATGTCAGGTAAAGTGTACTATAAAAACATGATTCTCTGTTTTGGAAAACAACAGAAGGGAATTAAGAATTGCTTTAAAGAATTTCTTTATGTATATTTTACCCACACTAGTTACAATTCTCTCTTCTGTCAAGAGGTGTGACTGATATGTGGCTAATTAAATCAGGTAAATTGATCCAAAAGCGTACTTTGCTTTGAAGTAAACTGCTTCCACACAAGCTCTGAGAAAAGTGTGCCAAAAGGCTTGTCTACTTTTTTTTTTTCAAACAAAATTGAACTGGCAGCTGTAATATTCTAGTGTAAATTCTACAAAGCTTGTCTTGTCCTTAGATCATCACAGGCACAACATTACTGAAAACTTCAGAAAAACAGTGGGCACATACACATATATGAAAGTGAATGACCCTAAGACCTACAATTTCCTATAAACTCAATGTGTGAACATTTTAGAGCAAACTTCCTCCTCTTCATAAAGAGCTGAAGGAAAAAACTCTGCAAACATCAAGTGCTTAAACATGAAGGGGAAAAAAAAAAAAGATTATAATGGCGTTACCTGTTAGCCACCTCTTCCCTTGAATTATGAGCAGCCATTGCTTCCGTTTGATTTGCAACTAAATTACAACTGGTCCATGATGGTACTAAATAGAAACAACCAACATTTAAATGCACATCTAAACAGTGACTAAAATAGGTACCAGATAAGGTGGGGGGGAGAAGAAAAAAAAGAAATTCAAGCTTTCTAAACCTTCCTTTCCCCACAACAACCCAAATGTAGTTGATGACCTTCTAAGGTTCCCTGGACTGCTAAAATAAACTCTATAGTAGCACCTGGCCAGAGACACTTGCTTAAAAATGAAGTACATGTAATAATTCTTACATTAGCAGTAACCTACCATATATTATACCACATTTCCTTCCTCTTTCTGTACCTCTAACCTATATTGTTATACCAAATAAAAAGCATTTGAGGTTGTATTTTCTACATTTTTTTTTTTTACTGTGAGAAATGTCAAATACTTTTGCTGCCATCCAGGTCTACAGTCTCAGGCACACACCAAAATTGTATTATTTAGAACCATTATTATGAAAATCTACCACCCTGCTTATGACTACCTTCATTACTTTTCTCAGTTAGTCTTTCATTACTCAACTACTTAAGCACTGCCAGGACATTATATACTCATAGCCATAATAAAGTATCATTTTACCTTTGTCTTCCCCTTGTTCACCAATAATCCAAGCATCTTTTGCCAGCACCTGTGCTTTCAAAATGTTTGTCAGTATATACTGAAATCTCTCTGTATCTAAGTTGGCACCTACTCCAATAACTCTGCTTTTGGGAAACGCACTCAGCTTCCATGACACATATGTCATTACTTCAACTATATATGAAAGAAAAATATGTTGACAATGAAGGACCACTCAAAATTCAACATAAGTGCAAACTACGAATCACAATTATGAAAAACTCAGGACCAAGCTGTTTACTTGAGAGAAGGTATAAGCATGTAAGAACATATCAGTAGTTTATTTCAACCTAAAACACCAAGTGTTTTAGGAGGCGAAGAAAATTCACAGCCCAAGTAAAGTTTTAAGAGAAGTCAAGTGAAACTTCAGAATGAGTTACCATGCTTCCCTCTACCAAAAATCTCACATGCTTCTAAATTTAGTTCAGCCAGTGTTTAATTTCTTTTCATTTGGCAAGCACTCTGTTCTCCATCTCCACAGCTCTAAATAATAGGAAGGGTAAGAAGCACTTGAGAAATAGAAAAGGGCTGTCTTCAGTGCGTTTACAGGACAGAGGCTCACACGTACTTCTTTCCCTTTTAAGTAGTGTTTTTGCTTTGTCTTCCTTCACAGTATCATTGACCCAACAGATTTAAACTTTCCACCAAAACATAGCTGCAATATTTACTATCAACACTACATTATGTACATTAGTCTGTGAGTCTGATCATATGGCACATAACACATGCATCTATCCTTACTGCACAGGAGAAAAATGTACATAAAACTCACAACTGACAAGACAACAGCCAATGGATGCTAATCTTGTAGATACAGTCAGGTGGAAACTACGTACAGAAACATACAGAAATACATACCTTTTATACAAAACAAAGTATACTATTTTCTTTTATCTTGGTAACAGTAAAGAAAAAACCCTTAAAGACAGTGTCCTGCTCAAAGCTGAAAAGGAAAACATCTTTCAGAGTAGCAAAAATTTTTGACTAAGTCAGTGTATTCAGCAGTAACATATTTTTAAAACAGGCCAGAGAGAAAGCCAGCTGAGGGACGGAGCATTAGGTGAAGTACCAACACACCTGGATGAGAAGCAACAAGGAGAACAGTGTTCTGACTGTAGTGTGATATTGCTGGGATAATTCCTCTGAACAAATCCACATTGCTTTGTATGACATCAAGATAAGTCTGAGCATTACCCAGAGAATTAACTGTAAGCACCACAACTTTCGAATCAGCTGAAGCAGAAAAATCTGAAAATATAAAGAAAATATGTTTTTAAAATTTATGTCATTCTATCAAGTTTTGGATGCAAACAAAGAGCCGTTCTAAAGGCTGAACTGCAGCATCCAGCTTAGTTGGGGATTCTTCCCCTCCTGTCTCCCCCCATATCCCCCAGTGTGGAATTTGGGGCACTTCCACAGCACCTGTAAAACACAGCTCTCCCACAGAACTACTTTTCCCATTTCATAGTCAGCAAACACAGAAGGCAGACTACAATTTGTCCAAGGTTACAGAGCAGAGACCAGAAAATATCTAGATGGGGTTGACAGATAAGCTCTTCCAAGTTTTCTTGGCAAGAGAGGAAAATAAAATAAAAAAAAAAACATCCGTGAAAAGGCTCCTTCATTTTTATTCTGATTTTTAAAGAAGGGGGAAGACTTTTACTCCTTTATCTGAGGCTTCTATAATTTTTGATCTTATAGCTCAATCAAGGACATGTAGACAACCATAAAAAGTGTTCCAAAAGTCTATTTATTAACTCAAGTAAAAGACATGTATTTACTAGCCCAAGAAAAAACACAACTATATTTGCTGCAGAAATTCATAAGTCAAAGCTGCCTTGAGCGGGTAACTCTGAATATCTGCGTACCATACAGGTGATCAGCTTGGACACAGAAACCAGGTAACTTGACTGTCACACCACTTCTGGAACCAGCTGGAGCCAAAGCAGAGGCCTAGTGCACCAACAAACTGGAAGCATACTAAGGAGGATCTAATTAATACCAGCTTGTCCCAAACCTAGATATAAGCATACTAAAATAACAGGTGAGAGTGTATAAGCATTTTGTAATATTGTAACACTACTAATAACATAGCCAGCAACAACACACAAGCTTTTTGTACCACAGCTAAATATAAATATGTAATAGGTAACCACAAAGGCACAGAGATTTGTGGTACAGTTGCACAACCAGAGTTCAGGAAAAAAATGTGCTAGCAGTAAAACCTGCAAGATAAGATCAAAAGATGTAGAGCAGGCAATGTCAGGTGCAGAATAAGCAGGTGGAACCAGAACAAGTCCCTGTCCCCAAAATAAGTTAAATTACATCAGAAGCACAAGAAAGCCCCCCATTTCATCTTGCAGAGGGTGCAAGGAATATAAAAGCACCACAGACAAGCAAGGCAGAATGAGAAAGTTGCTCAATTCAGTTCCAGCTTCCCCTGTGGAAGAGCTTTCGAGCCACATCACCTCGACCTCTGTGATTAAGACCATCACAGACTGGAGCCATCACCACTAACTATGGAGACATGGCATCAACTCTGTTGAATTGTACACTCACAGCTAATTGAGGACAAGATTGTGAAGAACCAATTGTTTGAATATGCAGTGATAATGATTAAGAACTAACTATTGGCCATGTGCATGTTTAATGAACATCAATCTAGGAAAGCAGTACTTTGAAACTTACCTTTATTTATCAGCCTAAGACTGCTCTCACAGCTATATCCAATTCCCTAACATACACGTATTTTTTTCCCCCTTCCTTCCCTCTCTCCACCTAAGACACTGAAGTACTAGCTTGGCTTCTCTCTATTTCTGCGCGAGTCCAATTTCAGCATTAGCCTCTTACCCTGAAAGTACAAACTCACATACCTCTACCTCTGTAAACAGAATGAAAAAAGCCTGAAATAAAAGCGATGCAAGCTTTGCTGAACCTTCCCTTTCCAATTTTGCCCTGAAAAGAAGAAAAGCAAGAAACTATGAAAAGATAACATCTTTTTAGAAACATGGCCTATATGCCAGAGCCTCTGTATCTCCCCAAGTGTCCTGCTCTCATTAAAACGAGCACAAGCACACACAGTACAGTACTCGCTCCCATTCCAGCAACAACATCTAGTACCTTTGCTGATCTCCACATTTGGCAGAGCAAAGATCTCCAAGTCCATGGTCCCTCCTTTTGCTGCACCTTCAGAAAGATCCAGAAGAACTACCTTGTCTGCAGCACCCTGTATGAATAAAAATAATGCAGATCAACAATAAAACAAACCAAAACTTGTTCTTGTGGGGGTGAGGAATAAAAAACAGTATTCTCCAGTGTTTGTTGTACTGTGTATAAACGAAACAAAATTACTGACCAAAATTACTGTCAAATCGCAAGAAAAAGAATTTAGTTTAGTGAGTTTAATTGGAAATGACTCATTATGAAACAAACAAATAAAAAACTCACAAAATCATCTCTGGGAAATTTTAAATATTGATGCTACTGTTGTCTGTGAGCATATAACCATAATGAAGTACAGACCATCTACAGACTATCCTTTTCCAGGGGACTAGGAGATCCCAATTGTAAGAAGCCACCGCTCAGGCAAGAATCCTTTAACTAAGGATTTTCAAAATAAGTGAATTCGATATACAACCTCTGTATTTAAAAAGCTGACTGAGAAAACAAGGCAGAAACTAACACTTCTGTGTGTCTATAAGTTAAATGAAGAGACAAATGACGTAAGCAGTGACATGGCTATTAAAAACTGCTGAGTTACTTCTATGTGTCAGACACCAAGAACTAGGTTGGAAGCCTCTCTATTAATCAGATCTGTTGCTCTTTATAATAATTATGTACCTTTGCCGCAACTGCTAGCACACATGCAATGCCAAGATCTCCAGCTCCCACAACAGTAATTTTGTTAAAACATCCTTCATTTTTGCCTCCACCAATTTTACTCTGTGATTTCATGTCAGTCTCTCCTACAATTAAAAGAAAACCACAAACTTCAGTGCTGGTCCACACTGTATCAATACAAGTATTGCTGCTTCGTAAAGGATCACGGTTGTGCCAGAGTGAAACCAAATTAAGTAAACTTCTTCAAAATAGCAGTCAAGCCTGACCACAGAAAATTCATCCCAAGTTGCATAGTGTAAAACATGAATATTCCTCTCTGGATAGGAACGTTTTTCCACTAAGTAGAAAATGCAAGCATAACAATATCAAGAAGCCAGACACTAAGACCATACAAACAATGCTCCCTTTGCTACTGTTACAGGTGTGAATATATACCATGGTCATAAAATTTGTAAAATATTTCATATTTTAAAAAGACATGCAAAATGGAATTTGATTAAAATACAACAATCTGAGGTTGATTAGTGAATGCTACTGGTATCACAACGATTCTCATTCTGAGCATAATGCAGAGAGATTTGTAACAGAAACATTAAGATTGATTGACTAGAAATGTGTATTGCGCGCACACACACATGTGCTCACAAGCATGTATGTGTACACAATTACCAGAAGAAACAGCAGAAAAGGGTTAAAGGGAAAGGTTTGCACTAGTTGCCACAGATCATCATCTGTGATTTCACTAAAAGAAGGAAGAAAAGACTGACCTGGAGAAAATGTGTCAGGATGAAGAACAACAGGATTGGAGCAATAAAATACCCAGATAAGGAAAACATGAGAACTGTGAAATTCAGGAATTTTGCCCAAGATTTACAATGGGTGAGATAAAGTAATGAGGCAAAAATGCCAAATAGCATCCACTCCCGAAAGGTGTAAAAGACAAGTCCAGAATCAGCTTGTCACCACTGAACAAGAAGAACCCAAGAGACATGATACGGGCTCAACAGCCAGCACTCCGTGTCCTCAGTGTTGCACACCAGTGATTGTGGTCAGATGGGTCTCAGGGCTTGCGACTGTGGATGTGAGAGTGTGAGTGAATGAGATCTGAGAGAACAAATGACTGTGACTGGGTAAAATCGACTTGTTCATAATAAAATCACGTTTCCTTTCCACAAGATCTCACACAGAGTTTTGCTGCAGTAATTTCCAACAAGTGAGTAGTACCAACTCTACAGCATTTTTCAGTAGGCTTAAATGCAAACATGCAAAATGAGCTGCTTATTCAAATAAAGAGAATATGAGCTCTCGGTTCAAAAAGAGGCGCTTTTGATTGTACAGAGAAAATACCAAACACTGCGGACATGCAAACACCAAAAATTCAGTTATTAAAATTGTGTAGGCATCTTTGTGATATCAAGTAATAACAATAAATAAAACAGATATTGTATAGGAACATTACAAACAAATATATGAAAACATCCACACCTTCAGTAATCTTTGCAATGTAGGAGAGAAGTTCTGATCGCCTGGCTGCATCAGAAGATGACAGTGAATACAAAGGGAGCTCTTCCTCAAATTTTGCAATCATTTCCTTGATTAATCCAATGACAGTTGATTTAGGCTGAAATATAGCAATACAGAAGACAAAACAGTAGACTAGCTATTTCATATAGTGGTATCAGCTATAAACCGCAGTATTTCATAAAGAACCATAGCTATACAAAATTTAATCAAATTATAAATATTTATACCCTTAACACTTACATAAACACTTAAAGTAAAGAAAAGCCTGGGAATTTCTACATCAATATTGAAAAATATATCCCATCCATTTCAGAAAACTAGCATTCATTAAATCATTTTTACTGGCCTGTCAGTCATATTTAAGTAAGTTATTTAATACAGTGCATAAAATCATTTAGCAACAGCATCGGCTTTTGAATCTCTATGCTAATGTTTCAGAGTTCTGCTGAAAGAGACATATCCAAAAGGTAGGAACTTCCACTGAACTTTATTGAGGGATACTCAGTTGGTCTAGTATTATTATTCATTATTCACAGCAACAAAGGAAAAAGTATCAAAGGGTCCACATGAGGCTTATACTACTTTATAACAAAGTCAGTCCCTTTTTTTTTCAGCTGTCCTGGTTTCGGCAGGGATAGAGTTAATTTCCTTCCTAGAAGCTGGTACAGTGCTGTGTTTCGGATTTAGGATGAGAACAAAGTTGATAACACACTGATGTTTTAGTTGTTGCTAGGTAGTGCTTACACTAGCCAAGGACTTTTCAGCTTCCCATGCTCTACTGACCGAGAAGGCTGGAGGTGCACAAGAAGCTGGGAGGGGGCACAGCCAAACTGGCCAAAGGGACATTCCATACCATGTGACGTCATGCTCAGTACATAAACTGGGGAAAGCTGGCCGGGGGGGCCGCTGCTCGGGGACTGGCTGGGCATCGGTCAGCAGGTGGTGAGCAATTGTACTGTGCATCACTTGCTTTGTGTATTATTATTATTATTATTATATTATCATCATCATTTTATTTCAATTATTAAACTGTTTTTATCTCAACCCACGAGTTTTTCTCACTTGTGCTCTTCCAATTCTCTCCCCCATCCCACTGGGGTGGGGGGTGGGGGAGTGAGGGAGCAGCTGCGTGGTGCTTAGTTGCCGACTGAGGTTAAACCACGACATCAGCTTAAAATAATTTTCCTTACAATCACTTATAACTTCCTTTACAATCGCTTCAGACAGTCTGAAAGCTGTAATTTCAAGAGACATAACATTCTCCTTTTGCATAACCATTACATATTTAAGATTAACAAAAAATGCAGAAAACAAAAAGCCCTGAACCCTACCCACTCCTCTCCACTGATCTCCATATGATACCATGCTTTATTCCCATGTATTTTCCTCCCGTCAACCATTCCCCCTCTTACATGGCTCCAGTTTTGCAGGTAGGGCAAATAAATCCTGCCATGAGCATCAACATGCTTTCCCACCGAAATGCCCATGTTCACAGTCGGCTTCAAGAAGCAAATGGGGGGAGCAAAGGGATGAGAATCCAGAATCCACAGATGAATAGGTATGTTATAGGAATTACCTGTTCAACACAAAAAAGCCATTGCTAACTTCTGCATTGAGAAGAGGCACTAAAAACCAGTCGTGTGTGCATGTGATTCACACTTCATAATAACAAAGAAAAAAAGCCTGACAGATCACTTTCTAGATTCACACTGGAAAGTATTTATGTTACTTAGGCTAGTTAATAAAAGCAGACTTGTCTGGGTCAACTTGAAGTGCTACTGATTATGTCTTTCTTAATATAAAGCTTTGTTGTTGTTTTGTTTCCCAGAGTATTCTATCAGCCAGTGTGTTCCCTTTTCCAGGCAAAGAAATCTCTTACAGCTACCCATTTCGTACTTATTTTAGGACTCAACAACTGATGCAGAGGCATCTATTAAGAGCTTTACCTCAGACTTCAAAGGCTTTAAGTTAAAAACAAAAAATTACCTACTAGTTATTTTTGGACACTGCCTATACAAGCGTAGGGCTTGTAGAGTTCATGCAACCCCCATTAGAACCAAAGAGTTTACCTACACAGTCTCAAACTACATGATTTTTTAAATAGTTAATTGACTTATCTAATACCACCTTATTTCAGCATCTGTGAGTGCATGAAGGCACCTGTTTAGGCAGTAGAAGTGGCTTCTGCCAATTCATGCAAAATCCTTTAGAGACACCTTTAAAGAAGCTGCACAGTATATTGTTAAGAGGCAGTACCCAACACATTTTACAATTAGATTCATAACTGGTAAGGAAATTATATTTGACTTATCTTACCATATTTCACTGGAACAGTACCACTAAAATTCAGGAGATCCTTCTGGGATCCATCCTTGAAGGCTGAGATTAAAAATGTGATTTTAAAAAATAATAATAATAATAAATCCTGTCGAATACGGCATGGAAATCCCATCCACAACTACCAATATACAATGCTAATTTTTCTTTAGAAATCAAATACACTGCTCCTGAAAGAGCCAAGGCTAAAACGTTACTAAGGTCCCCCCTCCCCCTTTGAGATAATTCCTTAATGGAATCTTAATGAAAATTGCATTGGCACAACTAAGCACATCATTAGTCTGAAAATCTCTTGTCCTGGGTAATTCTGATGTTTTAGGAACTTTCAGTCAGGCTGAGGGATTCTGGAAGTTACACTTGATAAGCTAAAGACATCAAAATACTTTCAATACAGTCACGGGATATGGGAAAAATGCTACTACAAATAAAGAATTTAAAAGAACATCAATCTTCCATAATTACTGACAAGTTAAAACGAAATTTAGTGAATGAGTCGCTTAGGTTTTTATACGTATGCAGTCTTGGAAGAGCTTTCAAAAATAGTCACATGGCATGTGAAATTTTACTGCAAGTCAAAATAAAGACAGCAACACAACGGAAAGATATTCACACTATTTAGATTCTATCATACATAGTCTGAATCTATGGCAAGTAAGAATCACAATTAGTTCAAAGTAACTGTATCACTTCTTACTGTATGTGTTCATGGAGAACGTGAAGCTTGGGTAGGTCTTGTTAACATTCTTTAGTTCTTCTATGGTCAGGTCTCTGAACTTATACTGGGAAGGGGGGAGAAAAAAAATCGGAAAAAAATGTTTCATTTCAAAGGCTTCTTTCATTAACAGAGATAGGGAAAAGGAACGAAGAGAAAGTAGAAACACAAGAAGTGGAAGGTAATAATTACTTGTAGTATTACAAATAGTTTTGGTGTGAAATACATTATAAAAAAATTTGATACAAAAAAAAGCTTTAAACATATCGCAGGTCTGCTGTTGCTACATTAGAACTCAAATTCTGAACATCACTCCTTATATACTATTCCTTCCCCTTTACAGCTGTGTGAGCAGAGGCTTAATAGAATTTAGTCTCCTCTGCACAGAATAGTTAAAGACACTATAAAAATATAAACCTCTTAGTAAAAAGAAGTCGTCTTATTACTGACACAGTTACTACTAAAATCTCAGATCCACCTGCACACATTTTAGAAGTTTCAGAAGATGTCAATTTCCACAAACATATTAAACATGTAAGTAATTAGCCTTTGGGAATTTTTTTCCATGTTTAAGCTGTCCTTGAGAGCTGAGCAAATTCAAACAAAATAATGCATCCCTCTTTCCTGCCTGCAGAAAACCTGCCCACAGATTAACAGAAGTACTGATGCTTGAAATGTGATCTGAAAGTAATTATCAGCAAGCATGAAACACTGCTACTTCATTTAGACTGTTCCCAGCCAGTTCGATACCTGAACTTCCAAGAGATTTACATCCTCCCACATCTTAAAGTTATGAAGAATATTTTCCAGTTCCTAGATTAGAGCATCTGCTTCTCATTTTAGGAAGTCTGGAGTTGTCCTGGAACCCTCGCCAAAGCAAACACAATGGCTTAAAGAGCTGCTCACTGCGCTGGAATACTTGTCACAAAGTAGTAGCTAAAATCTACAATCTCTTGAGTAAGGCACCCACCAGAAACAGCAGCAATACTACAGCTATGTGGATGGTACGACTATTTTCCACTTCGCACAAGAAAACACAAAGCTGCTGAAAAGTAACACCTTTTAGTCAGCTTCTCCACATTCAATCTCACAGGATACTGCAAAGTCAAGCAGTAAAAAAAAAAAAAAAAAATGCTCAAATTAGGAATGTCTACACAACTTTTAAATTTAACACATTTTCAGAAGCATTGATACATCTGGTTGTGAAATCAAAGCTGTCCTTCCCCAGCTGACCCCCTTCTTATTCGTGATGCAAAACAAGGCATTCCTATTAAATATTTCGTTATTTTCTAAAGATCAAAAGATTTATGAAGTGAGTCAGATACAGACCTTTCTCATTTGCACCTAAAATTATGTGACATGCTCAAAATTTAAATACGCATACCTCAGTTTCTCAAATGGAAATTGAAACGTCTTTACCTCAGAGGGATGCTATAAAAATAAATCAGTGTTTCTAAAGCGTGGAGATACTAACGCAGGGATTGTCACAAAAAATCCCCACGGAAATTAGCAACTCTTCACGCAGAGTAAGGTTTCAATTGCATGCAGCACATCGCACGTGTTACTGTGTCCTGAACCACAGGAATAAAATTACGCGTGCCGCAACTTTAAACTCAGCTGCAGCGAGGCAATATAAATCCTGCACCCCGAACGGGACAGAAGTCTTTTACAAGCGACGATCACGACGTTAGAGACGGCACGGCGCTGCCTGCAGGGAACGGGAGGGTGGCTGAACTGCACAACCCCCTCAGCTCTGCCCTTCCCCTCCCAGCACCTCATTTTTCGACCGGCGGGAACTCCTGCCGACGGGGGCCGCCAAGCACTGCATCTCTCTCACGCTGCACGGCCGCAACCGCACGCTCCGTCCTCTCCTGCTCCAGCTGAGCCGCCCCGTCCCTCCACCCCGCCTAACAAGCCGGCACTTTCCGCAAACCCTCCTCCTCCGCCGCCGCCCCGCCAGCGCCTCAGACTCCCCCGCCCGCCGCGCCGCTGCGGCCGTTCAAGGGCCAGCGGGGCCCGCGCGCCCCCTCCCCACCCGGGCGCACGCACCTTGCCCAGCAGCTTCCTCAGCGCCCCCTCCGAGAACTCCATGGCGGCGGCGGCGGGGCGGGGCCGCCTCCCGACAGCCCTTGCGCGGGGCGCCGGCGCTCTTCCTCGGGTGCTGCCCTGCCTCAGGGCGAGTGTCTCGGCGTTACCGCCCGTCCCCGGCATTCTCCAGGGGAGCAGTGGAGGAAAAAAAAAAAAAAAGTCCTTTTTTAATTTTCCTTCTAATGGATCTGCGAGCGGGAGGTCAAATAAACGCTTCAGTACGTTAGTGCGACAGGTGAATGCAAAGAGCTCTCGGCTGGGCGCCATTTCCACCCATCGTGGTATACACCAACCTGCCAGCCAGGCTGCAGCCTCTAAAAAAGGCTGAAAGCTGTGGGAAAAACACCTCACAGCTGTCGGGGAGTCCACTTAGATGCGTTCTTCAAGAGGAGAGGCAAGGGTATGCCACACATGGCACTCGTAGCCAGAGAACAGAGGTCTTGCAGGTTCCCCACGCGTTGCTCCTGGGCACCCACTTGGCAGGTGCGTATTCTAGAGTATGCCTGCCATTTCCTGTGCTGGAAAAATGAAATCTGCAGAAAAACACTACAGAGCCGATGTGGGAGATGAACAAATGTTCTTCCAGCAGATCACTTCTAACGCCGGGCAGTTCTCAGCTACTATCCTCCTTTCCTTTCTATTTCTTCTCTCACTAAGCTAACATGAATTTTGAATGTAATCTGGCAGTGTGCAATAACAGAGAAGTAATCCAGGTATAAGACCATACATAGGTATTACAGGGCTTCGGGGATTTCTTCCCTCTGTGTTGACAGTATCACAGCTGATTTGCAACTTTATGGAATTACAAGTATGTAAATAAAAATCTGGAATGAACTTCTTTCCCTACATTAATCTATTTTTTAAGCCTCCCTACCATACAGTAAAGATAGCAGAAAACTGCCTTTTGGGAAGCGGGCCATGCAAGTCTGATGGCCAACTGAGTGGAAAACACAGTGGGTTCAGCTAGGTAAATGGAGACAAATGCCAGTCCTATCCCCATAACCTACCAGAAAAATGCCAGATCATAACAGAACAGACCAAACGTGATAGTAGCACATTCCTACAAGGAGTGAGATCTCCTCAAGAAAGCTCGTACAATTTTTTCCTCCCTTGCTGATGTGAGGCCTGAGGCAGACAGTAACCAAGAGGACAGGTTGTTGTTGGTACAGCCATAGCAGAAAATAATTAGGTTGAGAACGACCTTTTATCATTTTTCCATCATATGTATTGTTTACTGATGCCATTCTGTTTCTGTGCTGAAATTTTTGTCTGTGACATAATGAATGACCTTACAATTTCAAGTGTTCAGTTTGGAGAGTACCACAGCCTCAAAGGAAAGCCACAAAACTGGACCGCTCAAGATCAGTCCATCGAGAATTGGCATTGCAGATTCCAGCACGTGCTACACATCATTTGCCCAGCAAGCACAGTCCCTCTTTGGTAATGAAGTTCTGCAAACAGTTGTACAACGGTCATTACCTTTTGGATGTTGTTTGTTTTGTGAATAATACTGAAGGACAAGTACTGTAAGGCAAGTTCAGAATAAATCTACATCCCTGCAAAGTCGTTAGCTGTTTTATGCAAAAGAAGGTCATAATGCCTCTAGCAGAACTCCTAAAAGGACACTTTTAGATTTTAAGCTGTTTCCACACACTCCACTAACAAGGCAGAGCCTGATATATGCTTTTCTTCAAGCAGCAGCACAGGCCCTCTGCCAGAATAAGTTGCTGTAGTTCAGCAGACTTACAATAACTTACACACACTGAGGATCTGCTTTCTGGCCCTTTGGGCTTTCTCAATGAATCAGCATCTGATTATTTTAAAATATTGCTTATTAAGATATGTTCTCCATATCAGAGGCTGATGTATAATGTAAAGCAGATACTTTAGTTTCCAGCTGTCCACATTCCATGCAACTAAGTTTCATGAAGGAGATACTAACAGACAGCTTAAAGACGAGAGACTGACCTTATCTTTTTCTGTGATAGGATGCTAGGACCATTACATATTGGTCTTTCTTGCACTTGAGGATCCCAGCTAGGTGGATTCACAACAGCATCTTGTATCCAGGGTTGTGAAAGCCCATCCAGAAGTAGAAGCCATAGCTTGGCATTTAGGAGGACAGTGTCCCATAGCTGCAGCAGAAGTGGGAGTGGTGGAAATAGCCAGGCTGGCACTCAACCCCTAGCAAATGGGGAGCAAAACTCCCCCCCTGCCCCAGCTAGGGCTTTGTGAACCCCAGCATGAGGGGGAAAAGGTTATGGGACCTCTTGAATGGGTGGAGACATAGGGTAGGATGTGAAACTCACCATGGACTGGCTCTCTGTGAGTAGAAGATATAGTGAGGACTGCCTTTCCTCCTTCCTGGTGGTCTCACTTTGCTTGGTCCTACCCTTCCTCGGGGCCCGTATTTGTGCAGAAGCTGCTGACCTCCGGGAGAGCATTTGCAGGGCAGGATGCATGAAACAGCAGCAGTGACCTGGCACATCACCTCCAAGCCCCTGGCCCTACTCTGCACTGTACATGCGAGGCCAGCAGCGTCCTAGGTGCTGTGTTCCTAACCCCACAAGCCCAGAGAAGCCCCTGCCCTGAAGAGGGGAGGGAGGAAGTTTGTCTCCAGGACTGTCACCAGTATAACCTTGCACACTGCATTCTCTGGGGCAGTGGGCATTGTGGTAGAGACCCTCTGTAAACAGGGGGATGTATTCTGGGCAACCTGGGTTTTGTGGTAGGAGGAACAGGAAAGTAAAGCTTTACTGGGACCCCAAGAGCTCTGGTCTGGGACACATGCAATGGCAGCTGCCTTCACCCCAGCCTCCTACAGGCTCTGTGGCTACATGCTTTTTTGGAGGGTGGAAACATAGTGAACCCTATGATGAGACGTTACAGAATGATCTGCATGATATCTAAACCCTTTTAAGAGACAATTTGAAAATAATTTTGTTTCACAAAGGTCCTAGCACAGACTAATGTTTGAGAATATAGCACTCCTTTTAAGTTTTTAGAATCATAGAATCATTGAGGTTGGAAAAGACCTCTAAGATCATCAAGTCCAACCGTCGACCCAACACCACCATGCCCACTAAACCATGTCCCTAAGTGCCGCATCTACACGTCTTTTAAATACCTCCAGGGATGGTGACTCAACCACTTCCCTGGGCAGCCTGTTCCAATGTTTCACCACTCTTTCAGTACAGAAATTTTTCCTCACATCCAATCTAAACCTCCCCTGGCACAACTTGAGGCCATTTCCTCTCGTCCTATCACTTGTTACTTCGGAGAAGAGACCGACCCCCACCTCGCTACAACCTCCTTTCAGGTAGTTGTAGAGAGCGATGAGGTCTCCCCTCAGCCTCCTTTTCTCCAGGCTAAACAGTCCCAGTTCCCTCAGCCGCTCCTCATAAGACTTGTTCTCCAGACCCCTCACCAGCCTCGTTGCCCTTCTCTGGACAGGCTCCAGCACCTCAACGTCCTTCTTGTAGTGAGGGGCCCAAAACTGAACACAGTATTCGAGGTGCGGCCTCACCAGTGCCGAGTACAGGGGCACGATCACTTCCCTACTCCTGCTGGCCACACTATTTCGGATACAGGCCAGGATGCCATTGGCCTTCTTGGCCGCCTGGGCACACTGCCGGCTCATGTTCAGCCAGCTGTCGACCAGCACCCCCAGGTCCTTTTCCACCTGGCAGCTTTCCAGCCACTCTTCCCCAAGCCTGTAGCGCTGCATGAGGTTGTTGTGGCCGAAGTGCAGGACCCGGCACTTGGCCTTGTTGAACCTCATACAGTTGGCCTGGGCCCATCGATCCCGCCTGTCCAGGTCCCTCTGCAGAGCCTTCCTACCCTCGAGCAGATCAACACTCCCGCCCAACTTGGTGTCGTCTGCAAACTTACTGAGGGTGCACTCAATCCCCTCATCCAGATCATTGATAAAGATATTGAACAAGACCGGCCCCAAAACTGAGCCCTGGGGAACACTGCCCGTGACCAGCCGCCAACTGGATTGAACTCCGTTCACCACAACTCTCTGGGCCCGGCCGTCCAGCCAGTTTTTGACCCAGCGCAGCGTACACCTGTCTAAGCTGTGAGCCGCCAGCTTCTCTAGGAGAATGCTGTGGGAGACGGTGTCAAAGGCCTTACTGAAGTCCAGGTAGACCACATCCACAGCCTTTCCCTCATCCACTAGGCGGGGCACCTGGTCATAGAAGGAGATCAGGTTGGTCAAGCAGGACCTGCCTCTCATGAATCCGTGCTGGCTAGGCCTGATCCCCTGGTTGTCCCGCTCATGCCTTGTGAGCGCCCTCAAGATGAACCGCTCCATAATCTTCCCCGGCACCGAGGTCAGGCTGACAGGCCTGTAGTTCCCCGGATCCTCCTTCCGGCCATTCTTGTAGATGGGAGTCACATTGGCAAGCCTCCAGTCATCCGGGACCTCCCCCGTTAACCAGGACTGCTGATAAATGATGGAGAGTGGCTTGGCAAGCTCCTCCACCAGCTCCCTCAGCACTCTCGGGTGGATCCCATCCGGCCCCATAGACTTGTGAGCGTCCAGGTGGCGTAGCAGGTCATTGACTACTTCCTCTTGGATTATGGGGGGTTCATCCTCCTCGCCGTCCCTGTCTTCCAGCTCGGGGGGCCGAGTACCCTGAGGATAACTGGTCTGCCTGTTAAAGACTGAGGCAAAGAAGGCATTGAGTACCTCAGCCTTTTCCTCATCCTTGGTGACAATGTTGCCCCCCGCATCCAATGAAGGATGGAGATTCTCCTTGGCTCCCTTCTTGTCATTAATATATTTGTAAAAACTTTTTTTTTTGTCTCTAACAACAGCGGCCAGATTGCGTTCTAGCTGGGCTTTTGCCTTTCTCATTTCCTCTCTGCACGACCTAACGAGATCCCTGTACTCTTCTTGAGTCGCCTGCCCCTTCTTCCACAAGCGGTAAACTCTCCTTTTTTTCCTGAGTCCCAGCAAAAGCTCCCCGTTCAGCCAGGCCAGTCGTCTTCCCCGCCCGTTCTTCTTACAGCGTACAGGGACAGCCTGCTCCTGCGCCTTTAAGACTTCCTTCTTGAAGATTGTCCAGCCTTCCTGGACCCCTTTGCCCTTCAGGACTGTCTCCCAAGGGACTCTCTCAACCAGCGTCCTGAACAGGCCAAAGTCCGCCCTCCGGAAGTCCACAGTTGTGGTTTTGCTGCCCCCCCCTCCTTACTTCACCAAGAATGGAGAATTCTACCATTTCATGGTCGCTAAGCCCAAGACGGCCTCCGACCACCACATCTCCCACCAGTCCTTCTCTGTTAGTAAACAGCAGGTCTAGCGAGGCACCTCCCCTGGTAGGCTCACTTACCAGCTGTGTCAGGAAGTTGTCTTCCACACACTCCAGGAACCTCCTAGACTGTTTCCTCTCTGCCGTGTTGTATTTCCAGCAGATGTCCGGGAAGTTGAAGTCCCCCACGAGAACAAGGGCTAGCGATTGAGAGACTTCTGCCAGCTGCTTGTAGAACGCTTCATCCGCCCCTTCGTCCTGGTTGGGTGGTCTATAACAGACTCCCAGCAGGATATCTGCCTCGTTGGCCTTCCCCCTCATCCTTACCCATAAACACTCGACCGTATCATCATCACAATCATTGAGCTCTATACAATCGAAACACTCCCTAACATACAGGGCCACCCCACCGCCTCTCCTTCCTCGCCTGTCCCTTCTGAAGAGTCTATAGCCATCCATTGCAGCACTCCAATCGTGAGAGTCCCCCCACCATGTTTCTGTGATGGCGACTAAGTCATATCTCTCCCACTGCACAATGGCTTCCAGCTCCTCCTGTTTGCCGCCCATGCTGCGTGCATTGGTGTAGATGCACTTGAGCTGGGCTATCGATTTCACCCCCAGCATCGGCACGCCATCCCTAGGCTCATTTCTAGTGAGCCTGGTTTTATCCCCTTCCCCCTTCGAACCTAGTTTAAAGCCCTCGCAAGCGTTTAAATTTTTAATGTCTCCCTATTTCACAGTAAAAACAACTACGAAAGTCTGATAGATATTTACAGTTATTAGTAGGTCAGGTGTTTGGAAACACTTTTAAAAAATCTCTGTGTGCATACATAACCAAAATAATCATAGACACCAGAACAGTAACAACATACCCTTGGTAGTGACACACCACTGTCGTCTCAACTCAAGACTAAGAGTGGTAATACCGTTTCTGTGCAAGGCTTAGAGGCCCCTGACTAAGCCTGCACCCGAACTACAGATCCAAATTTCTTAGTACTCACTGTTCAAACTTTCCTTCAAATTCAGGGCTGTGTCTGTGTCCTCTGACTCAAAATCTGCTCTAAGTGTCATTTGCAATGAATAACTCCATATTAAATTAACAGATCCTAATGCCAACTAATCTCTAGGCAATGAAATATCTTGCTAGCAGGCTAACCTTCTGGCCACACAGAACACAGCCTTGCTACCCCATGTACCACCCTGTACCTGTCCTCTGGTGGTTCCTCTCCCCTCCATCACTTGATCTCTACCTTTCGTTACTACAGTTCCCTTCTATATTTCAGTTTCTGAAGCTAGCTCTCAACTTCCCTAGCCCAGCACCTCCCAAGCATTAAGTAAGAAAGCCAGCAGTACTGACTGAACTGTCATTTCTGAAGATATTTTCTGCCAGTTATTTACTTCATCTGTGTACGTTTACACACTCACTTCAATCAGCCAAAGTAGTATGAGGCAGGCCAGAAGCACTCAGGGTAGTGCTGAAATTGAACATGGCCAGATGGAGACATACCAATAGCTCCGTGAGCAATGAAGGTGTTCTGTTAAATGCAGTCTTGCCTTACACCATCCGTGGGTGGTTGCAAGACAGTGGTCCTTTACTGGACATACTAAATCTTAATCTCCTACAAAAAGGTTCGTTCTTTTATTCTATTTGTCTATTGGCCAGAGTTTTGACTAACATCTCTTTGATTTGGTGTCAGTTCTAAGTTTATATCATTTCTAGAGATAAAAATATGAAACTTAGCTTTTAGGATCAAGTCATATATCATCCAACACTGTCTCTGCTCTAAAAAAGCTTTCAAACGCATATCAACTTCCAACACAAATAATCCGGTCAAGCCAGTACGACTGGTAACACTGTGCTCTTCCAAATGAGGCCATAGCATTTTGCATGTATTCTTACCAAACAAGATACAGAAAATTCCCCAAAGTGGCATTTATCAAGCAATACATCCAACTCTTATTTTATTAGAACTCCTTCTCCGTAAAAGCTCACCCTATGTATTAAAAAACATAGCATTTTGCCAGCAGTACGGGTCTCTGACTGAGATGTTTTCTTTGAGACTTGGTAGAAAAGTTGAGATGGTTAATTATACAGAAAATAGGCTGCAGTTTCTCAGATGCTAAGGGAGAGGGCAAAATAAAATGACAGTCTCGTGGAACATGGAGCTAGTTCTACAGCACGTGGCTTTTCAATTTATTCAGCTCCACACAAGAGGAAAAGGGCATCATTTTTACTGTCTTAAACTTTCATACTCTAAATACTAGTCTCATTCTTCTGCTTACCCATGAGAATCCTGCATCTCTAGGTACGCTAGCTTAGGGCAAAGCCAAGGGAAAGGGTTCTTAATAACATGAAACTACAATTCAGGAAACGTTTCAAATAATTTTCTCCAGTGGAGAAAATCATGCATCCTATGAGTTGTCCAAATTAAGTTAAGAGTAATGGAATGGAAATTACAAGTTGAACTTACGAATATTAAATGCTATGGGCAAAATTTGCACTTCTGAAATATGCTCGAGTGATCGTCCCAGATACTGAAGTTTGGGGAATAAATGAAGACCCACTGCAACACAAGTGGCAGGAGCAAGTTTCCTCACAAAACCCAAACTGGCTTCAGCTCTACAAATACCATGAGTAAGAGCATTTTTTATTTAAGTGTTCACCTTTGTTCTGAACAATGAGTAAGTCACCTGTGTGTGTGAACTACACTGTGACCATTTTATATGTCATAACTATCAGCTGTGACCATTTTATACGTCATAACTATCAGCTTAAAAGCACCATCCAACCAAGGCTGGATTTAAACCAGCAGTTTTGACATACATCTGACCTCATTACCAACTGCATACGGCAGCGAATAGTCTTCCACAAAATAGTTAGTTTCTCCTGCAAGTTTCAGCATCTCTCACACTGCTTATAAAGAGGGCTCCCCATAGCCCTGGGCCACATCACACCCTATACACTGCCATCACCGCGATCCCTTTGTACATGCAGCTAGCAAACAGAAGCCAGGTTAATAAAGGGTTTGCTGGTTCACTCATTTTGGCTGGGGGAAGAGGGTGTCACTCTGCATGAACTCTGAAGATTCACCTCATGTGACCAGGCTGCCTGTCTACGCATCATTTACAGTCACATTTGACACTGCTGTAGAGGTCTCAAAAACAGACTTCCTGCACATTCTATAGAAATCAATAACCAGATGAAGTGGATTGACTCACATTAGTGCCCCTCCTGTGCAAAAATAACGACAAGCAGATTCCTTTATCAATTGCAGAGCAGCAGGTCAATCGACAGGTGTAGTGCTCTTCTTTGGACACATCTCATGACATGCTGGGTGCGCTGAGGGACCACTAAGTATTCATGCAACACAAGAGCTAGAAGAAGCTGGCAGGGAGGAGAATTACTGTGATAGGGAGTTGAGGACAGACCCAGAACAAACATCATATATCCTCAGTTGTATCATTCAAAGATACAACTAGTTACCTCTCATGAAGAAGTCCACAAAAGAGGTTAAATACATTGAGAAGTACATGTAAGGCACTCAAAAACATCCTTTTACACTCAGTGTGTGCATAAGTATGCTCTCACAGTTATTCAAAGTGTAGTATAAAATCTGGAACACTACACTCAAGTGTTTTTCATGTCAGAATCAAGCCTGTTCCTTTAACAAGAAAAACACCCCACCGAACCTCTTGATTCTCTTTAAATTGTCAATTGTTATCAACTTTCACACACATAGTATGATAGGAGATGGCATCAGATACTTGCCTTTCCTCAACTGAGGAATGTTGAGAAACTGGGCAGAAGTTGCATCCAGCATATAAAAAAACATTTATGAATTTGCCAGTGCAGGGAAAAGGATATAGGTAAAAACCAAGACTCCCATGAAGAACCAAACAGAGAAAATCCCCAGAGCAAGTTAAGCACCAGATGGTTTGGGAAAACAAAACCATTCATCAGTTGTGGACAGAGAAGTTAGGACTAAACCGGTGGCATGTTTTATTACTTCAGGAACCTCTTCTGTCTTCAGCCGCATCCCACAAAGCATGTTCAGCATGTGTCAAAGGCTTTTTAGATCCCTAGGCTCATGGAAAAACAAATGTTTGCCTATGCATTTCAAGTGGTGAGAAAAGGCTATCTATGGGATGACTGAACTGCAGTTGTCTTGAACTAAAATGTTATTTCAAATAAATTACAACTAAAAACTGTCCCTCAAATGAGGGAAACTTGTAATTATTTTTTTTCCAAACCTGAGTAAAATAATTTTATTGCTTCCAGAGAAGTACGGCTTTACTGGCTGGATTAAGATAATAACTCAGTGTAGAATCACCCTCCACCTGAACAGAATATATTTGCTTTGAAATAATGACTGATAATGACTGATTACAGCTATTAAGATACATTAAAAATCTCAAGGGAATTCCATACAAGGTAATTCCAAACAAGGTAAGATTTCATGCCTTCAAAACAAGGTACTCATAGGACACTGATTAAATGCTAATTTGCAATATGATTTTAAAAAGTTTGGTTTTTTTAAGCACAAGAGTGTGCAAATGTTACTGTTTCAAAGGAAAGGCAGAAGGGCTCACTTTGATGTGCATTCATTTACCTATTTGGAAGTGGGTCGCAGCACTAGCTGATCAGAACAGTCACTGGTATTTACCTCCGCCTGTCGAAGCGGTAAACCGTTCCATTGAGACAGCAAGAGGTTCAGATTCTTTACATGAGAATAAGAGAATCCGAGAAAGACGCTGCTTATGAAACAGCAGGATGAAACACCACACTCCAAATGGAAGAGATTAAAGGCAACTGGCACACTTGTGTATATTACCATTCTAAAATACGCGTACCTCCAAATATATATTATGTCACAAGCCTAAACTGCAGGAGACACCAATGATTTTCAGATCTTTTCTGAATGCTTAAGTAACTCCATTAATTTTTCATACATTCTTGCTGGCTGCATGAGAACAAGAGAACAATTCTTGGAGAACATTCAGCCTAACGCTGTTGTATGTGACAGCTCAGAGGAAACCAGCAGAAAGTAATTCTGAAAAAAATCTTCCATAAAGTAAACCAATGAGAAATAGCAGTAAAATTTTTAATGCCTGTAATTTATTGTATACATACTCTGCAAAACTTATATGCATTTGGTGTGTGCAAAAGTATACACTTTTTTGACAGCACCAGGAAACAGTTAAGCTATGTACGAGTTTTTAACCTGATTTGTCACATTGTGTAAAAAGACATTGTGCACAAATGATATCCCCAAAGAAAAATCAAATAATCGGCTAAAACTAGAAGCACCCTTATTTACACACTAACACTTTAATATTGCATCACACCCACTCACCAAAATAAATAGAAGTACATTCATCACAATTTAAACACCAGTCTCTCCATATATTTATTTTCTGACACGTTTTGGTCTCCAGAAATATGCTATATCTAGAAATATGCATCAGCCAGTAGATTATGTTACAAAATGCAAAAAAAATAGAAAATTAGTTTTCCTGGACAATATTTTGGGCTTTACACAAAAATAAATCCAGATTTCCATAGAGATCTCATACTTCTTGAAAGATTTTTATTTTAAAGCACAGCACAGAGTTGCACACTAAGGCTTCCTGTGATATGCAAAACCCTGGCCTCCAAAAGACATCGCTGTAAAGTGAAATACAGCTCAAGTGTAAATACAAGACATTTTCAAAAAGTAGTCATCAATAGAAAGTGCCCTTCATTTGATTTAGCATTAGCAGTAAAGAAGTAGCTGCTGTAATTGTGCAATCAAAGCCAGACCTGGAAGGGTTTTATGAAAAGTACGTCATTTCACACTATCAAGTTTAAGGATATAGAATCTGAGATAGCAGAAACTGACCAACCTCTTTATACTCCTACATTCATTATTTTTTGACACAATTTAGTAAAAAAAGGCACATTGTCAAACAGTGAATTAAAAATCTAAAAACCAAACCAGAATTTCATTAAATACAATTAAATCATTAGCTTAACATCAGATTCTCATAAACCAATATAAGCATTCTTCCAGTTTTTTTAACCTCAAATTCAGATGCACTTTGGACAAGTACTGAAGTACTCTCATTAGATTAATACTATTGATCTGGCAAACAGTAAAAATTATTTTGGATACAAGGTCAGGAATTAAAACCCAAAAATTTAGTTCCTTCCTAGTCGATTTACAAATATGCAGCAAATGCAAACATATTAAAACCCAAACATTTGTACAAAATTTGAAAACCATTAGCATCCCATGCCAATTATGGGAAAGTACTTCTCGCCTGTAAAATTACAAATGTGTCCTTGAATAATTTTTCATATGAAATAGACAAAATTTAAGCAATGATCACTGTGTGAAGAAACAGTTATACAGTGTCTTAGGGAGGCTAGCAGAGTACATTGCAGTCACCATCTAAGACAAATGACAAAGTGCTTTACAGATTAAGAAATTTAACTGATCTTGCATGGTTAAATAATCAGAAAGAGGTGAAATAATCAGGTTTTATTTAACCTATATTTATCTGAAATGCAGATTTAATTCCCAACTGAACCAATTTTGAATTAATATATTTCTTTTGCTTCATAAGAGACTTTTTCCCCAGCCAGGCAGGAAGTTGCTCACAGCTGATACAGCTATCTGGGTTGACAGACCTAGAGCCTTTCTCTGGCTAAAAAGAATTAGAAAGTAAAAAAACTCAGTAACTTGATCATGGTCCCAGTGTTCATTGTCTTGAATGGATAATTCTAGGAACCGCAACAGAAAATTTTAGATGGTCCCAATGAAGCAGAGTGAATACAGCACACTTCTAGACAGGCAGTGAGGTTACACTATCTTGCATGGTCTCAAGTGAATACACTGAGAAACAGTTTTTGTTAGTTAATACAGAAAGTTAAAAATCCAGAGGAGCAACGATGGTATCTTCATCTGGGCTCCCTGTCAGCTAATACTGAATTAGTTTATAGAATCTATCCCAATAGCTTACTCATGTCAGTGTTTTACTGAGGCAGTGAAATGCTACACCATTGACAGAAAACATCTTAAAGAGGCAAATCTGTTTTTTCTTACATTAAGAGTCAGATGTTTAAACTTCAGCAGCTTCCAAGATTGCTCCTTACAGGTTGCTATCTGAACTGCTTCCTAGAAGCAGCAATGTTAAGAATAGCCCCCTGATAGGAAAGGTTCCTTTGTTGTTTTCCTACAAGGGAATTTTTCCTTTTTATTCCTTTATTTCCCCCCCCCCCCCCCCCCCCCCAAAACACCCAAAGCCCTTTTTGTACTTTTCCAAGTACTTCTAGCATTAAAACATAACAGCCTCAGCAGCTGAAGCCAGAGGTACTATCAGTGGAATCCTGGAGCTTGAGGCAAAGCTGAGTAGTGATACTGGTGAGCTTTGAAGGGCAACCTGGGGAAATCGAAGTAGATGCAACACCAGAGTTGAGCTTCAGACTCAGTACAACTCCTGTAGACTTACATGAACCCTGTGCTGATTGTAAACAAATTCAGTTACTGAAAGAAACAGTCTTTAAGTGCATAGTTAGAAATAATGTGCAAATATGGGCATTAAGGTAAGTAACTGAACTAACTCTCCTGCTATACGTAACATTTTAGATTTTTGGTTTGATTAAATTAATCACAAGTATTAACTAGTTAACATGAAGTTGTTAATATTGAAAAGCTGCAAATACATTCTAACAAAACTTAATTCTGATGTGCTTTCTAAATAGTAAACCTAATTAGATAAATGACTGCTTCACATTTTAAATCATTTAACACATCGGATGTTTAATGCAAGAAAAAACACGTGCACCATACACAATTTGTAAAAGCAGCAGAAGCTGTTAAACAAATGTGAAGATTTACAGGGCAGGAAAAAAATTCCCAAGCATATGCTTGAGCCCAAAAGCACAAGTTACATACAAACACTAGAAATTCCTGCTTTCAGGGTGTGTATTTATCATACTGAATTAGATTGGCATTGGAATTCCAGACACAGCAAAAGCCAACATAATCTTTTGGCCATATCTATAACTGTACAGCTTGCAAATGACATGCACTTTTCTGTTTAGAAATGAAGAGGTTCAAATTATTTTTACGGGTCCTCAAATCAGAAAATATGCAGCACTTTATTGCTTTGAACATCTGTGGCAACAGCTGAATTTACACCCAAGCTGCTTCTGTACAGAAGATGACATTTCAATACTTTGAGGCTCAGGTTGGGAGACAGAGTAGGATATAAAGCAATTTCTCTAAGTCTCAAGAAATATCAGGGAACAAGAATGCTATTCCTTTCTTTCAACTGAATGCAAAATTGGTTTACTGGTATATGGGCCCACACAGTTCCGAGTCAGTGCATAGCTAGTCAATATTTCTGCTGGCATCTTGAACTGGTTTAATCAGTGGAAATATCTATTAATTTTATTCCACTTAATAATATGCATTAGTGCATTAATTTCTTCATAAAAAACCAACCCTGGCAAGTATTAAAAATAAATATCTTATTTAGGTCAAACTAAAGCCTTGCTTTTCAGTACTTTAATCCCTTTAAATATTCTTTTGCCCTCTAACAAGCAAATGGAAACTGAAGTAGAATAAGAGATGTATGGAGGCAGAGGGTAGCAGAAACATGAACAAAGTCAACACCATAAGTCAGTTAACGTGTCCTCAGCTTCTTAGACTGTCTCTTGCGTTTTAATTCTTCTTCTTCCCGTCTCAATTCTTCTAAGTCCTCCTGAACACCGAGTCTCAAGCTGCCAAATAAGATGAAATCCTTTACACGCTGCTACTCAAGAAACATGAAATTTGACTTCTACCCCTCCCCCAAGAAAAACAATCCTAAAATTATTACAGTTGATTTGAGCAAAAATTTTAGATCAGTTCAACCACCATAAATTTTCTTTAATTACAGCAAGAATACACCTTTAAAAAAAGAAATCAAGATTTTATCATCAGATTAGAATAAAATCTTTTGAGGGAAAAATTATTTAAAACCTTTGTTAAAAAAATCAAGATTGTGAAAAAACCTGATTTTAATACAAAATGTCATTTTTTCCCCAAAAAGAAGCTGCTGAAACACATCCATCATTTCTTGCCAATGTAACTCTTACATACATGTCATAGCAGGACTGACTCTCATCAACTTCTCTGAGAGCCACCTAAGCCTTTTACACTGGCAAGAGAGAGAATGGATATGTCAAACAGTAAAGAAGCAAAAGATTTTGTTGCAACTTCCTGGCTTGAGGCACCATTCAGGTAGCTACAAGCCCAACGTTGCTCCACCCTCAGTCCATCTAGCTGCCATGACTCTGGTGAACAGCTCCATGGAAGAGACTCTGCTAATACAGCATGTTCTAGCTACGTCCCTGCATAATTTCTTCAGCTTCCTAGAAGTCAGTATGTTGAAAGTGATACTTAAAAACAGTATCTGCAATCACTGATCTCCTCTTCAGTAAATAAGGGCTGGATAGTCTTGCTGATTTGATACTAGGAACGGGTGTGGCAAAGTTACCATTTCGTGATCAGCACCTGCCTCATTTGCAGCCCTACCAAGTGCATTTGTATATCCATAGTTCATTACGAAACAACATAAGGCAGTGTAGCATGCACGTCAATGCAAAAGGTTCAACCACATGACAATGAGGATTCAACTCTTCTGGGCTAAACTGCTCCAGCACAGGCTCTAAAATGGATTTTATGCCTAAACAAGCATAGCAGAGTCATCTTGAATTCAGGAAACTGCAGTCATCCAAATTAAGAATAGAAACAAACACATCAAGGATCTATGTGATAAAACCCTGGCTTGAAGCATCATTTTTCAACTTAGAACTTAACTATAATTTTAGTGGGCTTGCTTGGTTAGAAAAAAGTTCCTCATTTCAAGGGTCACAATGCTTTTAACCAAACACTCAGTGAAAAGTAGCTGAGCATTGAAAATAATTACACTCAATTTTACTGAAGTTTCTTATCTCCCCTTCCTTTATTCTAGCATATGTAGTTAAAAAGTTAGCCAGGTATTCAACTCTGCAAAACCTCTATGTCTTCAACAGAGAATTCGGTCAATAGCAATATCACTGTAAAATTCCAGCTGTTTCCTCTAACTCCATTTAACAGACTATAGCTTTACATGAACTGCATCTATTCCCCAGGAGCAAGAAAGAATAAGGACCCTGACTATAACTTCAAAAAGATGCAAGTTTCCAATGCTCAAAGCACCTTCTGAATAACAATACATACATTTCAGTAGAACAAGAAAATTTGGTAACTCAGTATATTCCAATATTTTCCATTATCTATAAAAACCTCTTACAACTTTCACAAAGCTTGTTCCACCAACCATTAAAAACCAAAAAGAAAATCAGTTTATGAACACCAGGTTTTATAATAGCGACATAAGAATTGTGCAGGTCTAGAGGCCAAAACCAATGGTCAGAACCAATATGAAAATATGATCTTCATGCTTGAAATCACTGATTACAAAAGTTTGCAGAGTACTTTTTATACATACATAGAAATATACACACACACAGATAAAAACAAATAAATCTCCTTCCAGTCCTCAAACTATCAGAATATTGTAATGTTTGGGACAAATTGAAGGGTTTAGCATTACAACTGAAATTTAAAGTATTTTTTAAAAAGATTTTTGGGCATAAGTTGGTTTTGGTTTGTGGGGTTTTTTGTTTTTTGTTTGTGGGGTTTTTTGTTTTTTTTTTTTTTTTTACAAGCAAAGTTTGTGATGCATGAGAATGAACATACAAGATTTATTTACTGTACCCACCACTGGCTGGCTGAGTTTCATCTTTACCTAAGCTTTTTATAAAAAATGGTAAGGCTTATTTACCTCTACTATAAAAAGCAAATATCCACTCTAACTTAGCCCCATGACTTGGGCAATAAACAAACCTCCCACTTTCTATCTGAGTTTAAATCCATGCATACCTCCTAGCTTCTTCTTTCTGTTGCTCTCTCCAGCTGCTCTCCATGTAACGTAAGGCATAATCACTTTCATCTTTGTATCTGGAAATTAAATATTAGTTTTCAGCACACTAAAAAAACATGGTAATGTACAGTTAAGTTATGAATTCACGTCCCTTCTTAGAAGGAATAATTACCTTGCCATACACAGATATTAATGTTTTGAAAGAATCTAAGTTACAAGCCTTTAAAATGCTTGCTTTCTTATACCGTCTTGTCAGACGAGGGAAATATTTAAATAAGCTAAATAAGACCCTTCATTTTCCAGCAGTTCTTAGTCATACCAAGTTAGATCCTCTTACAGAACAGCTACCACTATTGCATCAGCAGTTCATATTCAGGCAGCTACATTTGATGAATTCTGAAATACTGCAGGCTGCTATAGAAAGCATTTTAACATCCAATGATAGGAAAGAGTTGCTATGAATTACACAGGTCAGACATTGAAGAAGCTGTGTGGTTCTCTAATTATGTCCCATTGCATCAAATTTTGTTGCTCCCCAGAAGAGCATGCCAGGCAGTATGAAAGTTCAAGGTCCCTTCTGCACAGAAGCAGCTCTAATGCTTGTTAAATTTCTGCAGTGTAAAACCGTGTTTGGATACCAGCACCTCCCCTATTTCTAAAACATTTTTATTTGTTGAACTGTATTGATTTCTGTTGTTCTGTTGCTTGTTCTGCAATATCTTAAAATTGACATTTTTGTTACCTTTTCCGGTCATAGCCAAATATTTCCCGAATATGTTTTGATATTTCTTCCTGGGGTTCCCCTTCATCTTCAATGAAGTCATCCATTTCAGAGTCATATTCATCATCATCATCATCTTCTATTTGTCTTTTGTAACTAATAGGTGGTCTTCCAAGACCTAAATGACAGGGGAGTGAAAAAATTAATTAATAACATTAATATAACATTAATTTAACTATGCCTTGCTATACCTTGGGCATTTTACAGCTCTGGGCTTCAAGGTGGAAAACTTTTGCCTCAAGTTAACTAGCTATTCTCAAACTCAGTAAAAGGAAATACTTCCTCTAAGTTGTGCTATATAAGATTACGTATCAGTATCACCAACTGCATCCTGAGGAAACCACCAGACAGAAGTCTATGTTCTTGTTCAGGGTTTTCTAGGCACTAATTTGCTAGAGTCCATGCTGCTTGTTTCTGATCAGAAATAAATTTTTAGAACTGCTTGCTTGCTGATAAGGTAAATTTGCCAAAATACTTAAATATTAGTCACAGGTTTGCTGTGTGGTTTTAATTTTCACATACCACTTTAAGCATCTGCTATTTAAGACACTACAAAATTTTAAAGACTAAGCATAATTAAGCTATGCAGGAAGTAAATCCTTCAATTCTTTTCCTTCTAACAGCATTCGTATACCAACATCCATTACAGGCTGCTTAGTTTTCTTTCATGTAATACTTCACACCCCAGGCCTGTATTTCAAGGAATATGAGCACAGGTAAAAATAAACAAAAAGTTGCAAAGCAGAAAAAAGCATTCTACTGTTAAATGCATTCTTTAAAAGGCAAATATGGTATTTTGTCCAAGTCTTCCTAATTGCATCTATAATTGTCAAAGGCTCTCAGTGACCTCAACTCAGACATAAAAAATACAAAACACATAACTAAGTGAAAAAAATTATTTGCTCTAGAACTTTATACCTTGTGGATGAAACACAGGTCTATGCCCTTGAAGAGGTCTCATTCCATTTATCTGTCCGTTGCTAGGTCTCGTGACTAGGTTTTTAGAAGAAATAGTTTCCGATACAACAGTACACTTCGGTTTCACAGTTGTACCCAAGCCGCTGCCTGGTCGCCCAGGTCCTGTGCTTGGGCTGATGCCTGGCCTTCCTGGTCCTGTTCCCAAGCTGCTGCCTGGTCGCTTCGCTCCTCTGCTTGGACTGATTCCTGGCCTTCCTGGTCCTGTTCCCAAGCTGCTGCCTGGTCGCCCAGGTCCAGTGCTTGGGCTGACTCCTGGCCTTCCTGGTCCTGTTCCCAAACTGCTGCCTGGTCGCCCTGGTCCTGCGTTTGTGCTGATGCCTGGCCTTCCTGGTCCAATACCCAAGCTGCTGCCTGGTCGCCCAAGTCCCATGCTTGAGCTGCTGCCTGGTCGCCCAGGTCCTGTGCTTGAGCTGCCAGCCAGCCTTCCAGGTCCCATGCCTGAGCCACTGCTCAGTCGCCCAGGTCCTGGGCTTGAGCTGCTGCCTGGCCTTCCAGGTCCTGCAGCTGAGCCGCTGCCCAGTCGCCCAGGTCCTGGGCTTAAACCACTTCCTGGCCTTCCAGGTCCCACACCAGAATTGCTGCTCAATCGTCCAGGTCCTGCACTTGAACTGCCACCTGGATGTCCAGGTCCTCCTTTTCCTAAGCTGCTGCCTGATCGTTTTGCACTGGAGTTGATTCCATGCTGAAGGGCTGCAGCACTTCCTGATTTTGTATGGGCGGACTTTTTCAGGCTGGATTCTTTAGCAGATGGTAGCCTCTGAGCCCCATTGGCTGCTGGCTTTGAGGGTGGCACATGAGAGCTTGAGCCAGACTTTCCAGTACCATTGACAGGTAATTTACTATGACTGCTACCAGTAGAGCTTCTTAAGGAGCCATTTTGTGAGTTTTTTTCCATTTGATCAGATCTGGAGGAAGGTGATGACCATGAGTGTTTTTCAGTCAATGCTGGTGCTTTGGATTTCTTATCAGTACCACTCATAGAAGACGACAGACTGCCTTTTGGTGTGGAATGTTTATCTACTGAGCTTTTGTTAAGTTTTGCATTTACAGATTCCTTCTGAGAAGTCACTTTTTTTGAAGAACTGGATATTCCTGTATTCTTAATCTCCTTCTCACTTTTCTTATGCATTTCTGCTCTTTTGTTTTTGCGTCCCAAATACTCCCTCTCTCTCAATTCTTCTGCTGTTCTGGGTCTCTCTTCTACCTTTTTCACTGCTTTTATTTCCACTGGTTCATACTGTTTTTTTTCAGCAAGCCTTAAGAGCTCTGCAAAGTTCAGAGGTGCTGGTGCACTTTTGGGAGGTGCCTTTGGTTTCACTGCAACTTTGGATGGTTTCTCTTCATATTCTTCTTGCTCATGCTCAGATTCAGTCTGACTGTATTCGAGTTGCTCAGTTTCATCTTCTGTTGCATACTCAGCCTCTGGGGCCTGAGCGACATTCTCACAAGTCCTCCTCTTTTTAGGCTTCTCTTCAACAGGAATGCCATTATAGCCATAAAAATTATCCTTTGTTCGTGAGGCCATAGCTCTTGCCTTTCTGTCATGTTTCAGTTCAATACGTCTAGCCAAGAGTTCTTCTTTTTTTCTCCTTTCTTCTAGTGCTGTAAAAGAAAACCAGAAGAAAGTTATGCAAAAGCACTACTTTTTATTTCAATTCCTTCCAAACTGATAAACCATTTAGGACAGTAGTTTAAGGATATGTGGCTAACAGCTATTCAATTTAGACCAGTGGTCAGGGGTCTGCCAACAGGGCAAGCTAACCCACCTGAATCAGCTACTCTAACAAAGGCGAGCCGTTAAGTCAAATGCTGCTATTGCAAAACCCACTAAGGTGATTCAACCGAAGCAGCTCTCCAGAATGCTATGCAAACTAAGGAGAATTACTGTGTGAGGAGGCACAGGACTTATGGGATCTCTGGGTAATGGAAGGAGTTCTGAGGCTGAGCAAGAGAATTTTGAGACAGTACAGAATTTACAATCAGATATTTAAGGGAAGATGAGGAAAGTGAGGGAGTAAAAGAGTATTGGAGTATAAGAATTGGAAAACAGGCTGAGTGTGTGTGTAGAGGGGTGTAGGGGAGAGACAGAAGCAGCCAGCCGCAGATAAGCAAGCTGCTGGTCACTACATTTGTGCCCTATCTCCACAGTCTGTCCTATATTCTTACTGAATTGGTTTTAGCTATTTTCTGCATAACTATGCTCTCTATCTTGAGTCTGTGTTTGATCTGCTGACAAAATTCAGGCTGAACTAGCTGGTGAATAGAATGATAGGTCTGAATGCCAGATACTGGAGAGACCAAGGGAATGGGGGCCAAATATCAGAAAGACTCAGGAAAAGCATCAATTCCTAGAAAATGGATTAGGCTACTCATGCTGTTGGTGCCTGTAAAGGTACCACCCCCTGCCTATGTTATTCTATTGTCAAGGGCTGTGACTGTACAGAATGTGAGTGCATGCATGCCTATGTGGAATTCATGCTCAGTCTTGCTTCTGGCTGCAGCTGGCAGCAGGGATAAGAAGCAGGCTCGTGATTGGCCCAGGAGAGGAGGAATACCCTGGGCCACCCAGTCCATCAGATTTGGTTACCTTTAACAAAACATTAACACCAGAAGCAATGCAGTATTAGTTTATTCTATAGGCTATTTAAAGGAAATATAATACAGTGGAAAAAATGTAGCTCGAACAAAGCCTCTGCCATACAAATTTAAAATTCAGACTGTATTGATACACTAGATTAAGACACAACAGCAACTCTTACCATTTTTCAACACAGATAAAGCTTTTCAAAATTAAGTTATCAAAAGTCCAGATGGTTTATTGCAATATCTCTTCACCTTAACTACTTCTTGATCTCCAACAGTAAATGCTAGTGTAGCTGATTAATATTTAACTCCTTAGGAAAGCATGCAAACATCCCTAGTCCTTACTTAGTCCTGGCTTTCCCTCAGGATCAGTTATGTGCATAAATTCCAGAAACAGATGTATAGCTGTATTTGCAAGAGCTTTGAATAAGGTGACAAAGTCTCAAAGAGTCAATGAAAGACTCCCATAGGAAATATTTTGGACTGTTACCTTTTTTTCTTTTTTCTTCTTCTTGCCGTCTGAGAAATGCTTGCACTGCTGCAGACTCTACACCCTTGACTTTTGGAACCTTTTTGGGAGGACCAACAGCCAAACTGTACCTTTTCTGCAAAGACCAAAGAAGTATGTCAGAAAAGTTAAGAAATGAAAAAAATCTTACAGTTTTTAAAACTGAGGAGTCAAGTACATGACTGTTACACAACTTTAAGCATAGAGATGGTACAGAATAAACAAACAATGAATTCCCACTGAAGCCGAGTCTCATGACGGATACACTTGACTCCTCTCCTAGCCATACTTTGGTTCAGGCTAAGGAGCAACAGGCCTCATGTCCTTGGGGTGAACTTGTGAGCTAGAAAGCCCCTGGCTCACATACAAGGGAGTGAAGATGTCTTGAACAATATTTTGAAAGGTGGCTTCTAAACCCAAAAGTGCAAGATAACCAAAGTACAGAACAAGATACCAGAGCTAAAATGAAGACGTAATCTTGTTTATACTATCGACTAGCAGCCAACTACTTCACCCTATAGATATTACCATCAGGTTGGGCCCAATTTGAGCTCTCCCTGAATTGCAGCTGGACAGCATGCCACATGACTCTCCCCTTGAGCAGGGATGCTTCTCAAGGTTAGAGATTCCTTACCTGAAACTAAGAGATCCTTCCCTACCCCAGGCAGAAAGATCCCTTACCCGTGACAGATCCTCCGTAAGTGACTGATAACATGCTGAATTAATATTATGAAACATTACTAATCCATGTAGCTACTCAATATTATTATAAACATTGTATGGATAATTCCATTAGACATAAACCATTGACCAAGTCCGAGACTAAGATTGGATCCAGCCACACTGTTGAAGATTATCTTAAGTTTTACTGAATCTTTTTATGTTTGGTTGTGAAATAATCAACTATAAGAACATCTTGATTTCAAGAAGTTAGCCTCTATGTTAGCATTATGTATGGGTTGCTGTGTTACTTGTTATCCAAGGCTGTGTTGCTTGAAGTCCCTATTCTCTGGACCCTCTAGACCATAACCAGAGCACCTAGGTTCTATTGTATATAGGATGAGTTATTTGACAACCTGGCAAGGTAGATATCTAGCTGGCCAACTTGGCAACAAAACTTACTTTTAAGGTATCCTGAAGTGAACTGCCTTCATTATAATACTAAAAAACCACACCCACAGGTCAAGACAACCCTTGCCCAGGTGAAGGCCCTTCCCCTGCACAAGCATACTAACAGAAGAGAATGACATAGCAGATATTATAATTATATGCAAATCACTAACCAATCACTGTAACTGGAAGTGTGCTACCTTGTAATTGTAGTGTATAAATGTAACGGTGAACTCAGCATAGGTGTGCTTGATTTGTGGAAATTCCACCTAGTACCCAGTGCCATAACAAAGAATGCCTGCTTTCTAAAACTCCAAATTGAGTCTTAGAGAGTTTTTCATCTGCTGACTTACAGTAACAACACCTAGGCTCCAAAAGGAGTTTAGAAAGCAAAAGGGTCCACTCTGAACCTCGTGACTCAATGAGAGGGTCCTCCTTACTCTTTGCATCTCCAGTCTCTGTGTGAATCATTCTAACTCAATTTTCTTTTGTATGTTTCTTCCATGCAGTAATTAATAAGGTAACCCATGCCATCAAACTTACTGAGACTTGTCAAACCACTGTTAAAAACTTTGTTAAATTCCGTCAAACTTATTGAACCCTGTCAATTATTTTATCTCAATAAAATATATTGCTGCTTCTCTCTTTTGAGAGGTGCATTCCACTCATCCACAACAAGAAGGCACTCAGCTTTCTGAAGGAATGAACAGGAAACCAGAAGACAGGTAGGGAAACCAAGAGAAATTAGTAAAATGCACTAGACTGAGAAGGAATGCAACAGCTGCATCAGTAATGGAATAAAAATATTTAGGTTCAGCCTTAGTCTTTGACCAAGCAGGAAACAAAAGCAGACTGCAGCCCAAGCTGCCAGAGTCTGTTCAATTCCAGACTGCAGGTTTACAGGTCCATTAAGGCTTTCAGCTTCTTTGTGGATGCTCATTTCAGTTTCAGGTTATCTTATTCAGTGAAAATAAATAAGTCAACTCAAAAAATGCAATTTCTCCAAAAGTAAGTTGGAACTGACTTCACCAGCATAATTAGTAGGTTGATCTAAAACCAGTGGTATTGCTTTTAGTTCCTGCTGCAGTGATCTTAAACAGAAGACTATTGTACATCAAGGAGTTAGTGATCTGTATACCAGTTGACCTGAATAGGCACAGGCCTGCACTCTACTACATTTATCACCTGAGACCACTGGATGAACTCAGCAGACTAATTGTGACAGAATATGCAGCCCCCACTTGGCACCTGGCAATTACACCATTTGCATGTGGTGTGACTTGCCTGGAGAAGCGAAGGCTCTGGGGAGACCTTATTGCAGCCTTTCAATACTTAAAGGGGGCTTGTAAGAAAGATGGGGACAGACTTTTTAGCAGGGCCTGTTGCAATAGGACAAGGGGTAGCGGTTTTAAACTAAAAGAGGGTAGATTCAGACTAGATATGTGGAAGACATTTTGTACGATGAGGGTGGTGAAACACTGGCACAGGTTGCCCAGAGAGGTGGTAGATGCCCCACCCCTGGAAACATTCAGGGTCAGGTGGGACGGGGCTCTGAGCAACCTGCTCTAGTTGAAGATGTCCCTGCCCACTGCAGGGGGGTTGGACTAGATGACCTTTAAAGCTCCCCTTCCAACCCAAACCATTCTACGACTCTGTCTCATATCTTGAAGTGAAACAGCATGTTTTCATATAACATCCTTTTGCTTGGCAGTGGAAATGTTAAAGCTGTTTACTTCCAAGAACATCCTACAAAAGTTCTAAAGACTACAATGCTGGTGATCCTCATCACAGACAGGATTTGCACAGCTTGCCATGCCTAGATGTCTGTCCAGTGCTGTACAACTCAGGGTTCCAGCAGCTGAACAGATGTAAAGTTATCTATGCTACCCGCTTTTTTCCTTCTCCTGGCATCTCCAATAAATTTTATTTTAATCAATACGTTAAGAGTCCGAGTGTCTTTCTTACTGGGATCTATAATGAACACTTGCACTAGTGTGCTACACCTGTTCAGACATTACCTTTCATAAATGTACCAATTATTAGATTGGGCTTTAGAATGATAAAATGACAAAGACTTCGTTGATCTTCTTCCCACAAACAGACTAGAAAAGATAAACAAAGCAATGAGAAGGACAGAGACACTTGCAAAGATAAATACAATAGAAGCCAGTTAAACCCAGAAGCAGACGGAAAGCAGAATAATACATTTAGAAAAAAAACAACTCTGAGGTTTGGGGTTTTTTTTGGATTTCAGTAGTAAGCCAATAGATTATAACCTAAACCAAGATCTTCCACGTGGAAAGTTAGGATCCTCACCAAATGAAAGAGCTGTGCAATATGGTCCCAAATAAAAACAGTATCACTAATAAAAAATCCACACAAGTCAGTATTCCCATCAATATCTTCCCATCCTCTTACAGCCTTATGAAACTTAACTAAAAAAATCAAATTAAAATGTCTAGTAAAGATACCTATATCCAAACGTTTTAGAAGCAATAATCAGGCAAGCTAGTAGCAAAACTCCCTATAGATTTCAGTATCACCCAATGGAAGCCTTCGTTCTAATTTTTAATTTGTTGAAACAACAGCAATGAATAGATCCTTGATTACTTTAATTACTAACATGCAAACCCATACATTATCTTGTATATAGATGCACTAAGCATCAAGGTTCAGAGACTCATTTCTAAAACACAGCCAAAACTGGCTCCAAGAAGGGTAGCTACAGTAACAGCTATTTGTAGTCGCCTTTAGTAATTTCTGAAATTACTAAAACAAAATTATGAAGATACACCATCCATGTACATTGCAGTAGTAAAACCTGACATGTTGCCTCATCACATTAAAGACCTACTACAGTCAAGCTCATTTACCAAGATTCACCTCTGCGCAAGAGAGTTTACCACAATCTGAGAACTGATTTTGTACATCCTTATCACCTGGAGAAGCTCCAACTCTGAACAATTTTTGGTACTTACAATTGAAATCATTAGAATTGATCATCATAGCTAGGACTATTTAAAGGATAAGAAGATAGCTGGAGCTGGGCCCCTCTCTTCTGGGAAGCTGAGGTCCTTCCCTCTCCAACTTTTGTGTTGTTTACACCAAAAGTATTCCAAGACCTAACTGTTCAGGAAACCTGAACCACAATGCAGTACTGCCTCTCAAGTTTTGCTCAAATGTAGCCCATGACTCAGTGGCCCAAAGTAATCTGGCATGCTCCATCTAAATCAGAACACAGAGAAGCAAGCATTCCACACATTATCAGTGAAAATCCTTTCAGAAAAAGCTTGAAACAAATTAGTACCTTAGGAACAATTTGAGGTACTCTGTAGTATACTCATATTAGTATGATGTCTATGTAAATTATCTTACTCTCAAAGTTAAACATGTCATGTTTTGCCATTGGTAACTTAATTTGGCAAAACTTGGTTTAGTTATTCAATTTCTACACAGTTTTTAAAAACAGACAAAACAGAGCATTTTCAAAATAGAGGATACGGTTGGACTCAATCTTCAGTGTCTTTTCCAACCTAAATGGTTGTATGATTCTGAAAGCATTTCAGGTCTAAGGAGCACCTTTCAAAACTGCTAAACAGCAGGGACAAATGTAGATTGATCTATCCTGTTAGAAAGCCTTATAAAGAATTAAAGTGATGGGGAAGCAGTTTTCAGGCTTTGTTTTGCTGCACTACAATCAACAGCCCTATCCAGGAGCAGGTTTGTAAAGCAGCTTGACAGACAAGCTGTTTTCTCACTGCCACTAATGTGGCAAACTGTGCAAAATTCAAGATTTAAAAGTCTTCCCATCAGTAGCATTTCTTGACATTGACTAACAACTGAAAACATAGCTAAACAATTCATAAATGAATACCCATTTTCTGTACTGTGAATCACTACTATTGTTGATAAAAGTTTTGTTCACCTTCATTTAGAAATAGCATAAAATAACCAGTGCTTTTGAAAGCACTGAACTATGCATATGTTCCACAAGCACTGATAAAGTGTTTTACTTACAGTGCAAATGAACATGCATCAGATTCCAGGTAAGCCAGACAAAGTAAGCTGGGGCACGTCACTACTTTATCATCCAAGCAGCAGCTGCACTATTCTGGCTTTTTATAGCTATTGCCAAGTTGGTTAAAGCAACAGAGAAACAGAAATGTTTAGTCTTTACAAGAGAGCAGATCAAGCTGTTCCCAGAACACTGCACTACTCAAGTTGTCAACACTGATTCTCTCTCTGGGTAGAACCTAGTGACAGCTCTAACTGAACACTGCTAAGATACACGAAGTGGGCACTGCTTTACCCAAAGAAAAAGTAAAGGCTGTGGAAGTGCCTTTCTTCAGCTGTGTACCCTCAAGAAACAAGAAGTCTCTTCCTATCAGTGAGTACTATTTCTCCTGAGGTTTCTCATTTTTTACCTTCATCTCTGCAAACCTTGCCGTAACGACCTACCAATAACTGGCTCTCCATGAATCTGACTAATGGTACTTTAAGAGTATGGTGGAAAGTCCATTACAGTGCAAAATCTTATTTGTTTTCCACTTACAGCCAGAATAAACTGTTTCAGTGGGCTATCTAGCATATGAAGTTACATGACTGACAAAGCAGCGTTTTTCTCTGAAAAGCATACCTCAAAACAAAAAGATTAATTAAAAAAGATTGGTATTAATATGGCAAATAAAGATCCTACCAGGCTGTATGTGCCTATAGATTCACACACATGCATACTGACTTGTGAGAGATATACATCAGATATAGTTTATATACATATAAATAAGACATCCATCCCTTAAATGCAGAGTGCCAGTGTCTAGTAGCCAGCCTTTGCCAGCAGGCAAGCTCCAGGTCACAAGTTTAACTGTGTAATCTGCAACCAAGGTTTTGCTCTTAAATCCCTTTAAAATGCGGCACACAATCCTGATACAGTTGCAGCTGTTTCAATGTCAGCATTCAAGTGCCAAATCTTGGACTGTAAAGCAGATTTTATAAAATTATTGTAAGCTTTGTGGCATCCAAATGAAGCCCCAAAAGGTCTAGACCAAATACTAGACCCAGACACAAGCAAAAGAAGTAGTATTGCCTTTAACAATGATCAATATTTACACAGGTAGCAATGCAAGATATGAGTGATCAATTCTGCCAAACCTGATTCTCAAGTAGGGCACCTGTGCAACTCATCATTTTTGCTACAGGCTTGCACACGCAATGTAAAGACAATTCCACTTGTGCTATCCGATATGAGCAACTTGCAGAGGTTCTCACAGGGTGGGGTTTTTTTGTTTGCTCGTTTTTCACTAGCAAGTTGCAACCCCTGTGCCATGTTATAACACTTTTCCTGTTCTTCCTTACCATTCCTCAAGACATGCAGCCTTCTCCAATGGGAAGTCCTTGTTTCCCCCTAAATATTCTTCAGGGTGTAACTTTCCGATAACATCACTAATGGTTCATTCACCCAGTTAAGCCACACATGCATCCTTGTTTGTGTCACTCCTCTCGCAATGCCCTAATATTAGTTCCTCAATAGGCAGCTTTCCAAATTGATAAGTGGTCATTTGCGTTAACTACTCAGGGGTCTCTGCTATCATCCAGTACCAGTGCTTGTACTTCCAAGGCCTCTGCTACAGCCTTAGCACCGTCCACTCTGCAGACACCATGCTGGGGTTACCAGCAGCTCACTCTGCAGTTAGCATTACATGCACATATTCTAAGAGAGTCTTTCTCAACTACTGTTATCAATATCTAGTTATGACAAAGGAAACGGTAGTTACCAAGCATGCTTAAATTTGTTTGATTCTCTTCAGGTTCTAACAACCCCTACCAAGAGAAAGGCTTTACAGATAAGAGTATTTTAACTATCAGCTCATACTGTTCTCATCTCCCAAAACCAATTTAACAGGGTCATACATTTTACTCCTAAAAATGCAAGAGTAATTTTCTGAAGATTTTGCAACTGCTGTCACAACACCCAAGCTGAACCATTACCTGAAAAAATGCAGAAATTTCTTCTGTTAAAAGTTGCTTCACACAGTAAAAAAAATTAAAAGCATATTTTATGCTTTTCTTTATGTAGTGGTATTGTGGTCCCCATTTTCATCTGCTTATGCAGAAAGAGAGACCAGGAATAGGAAAAACTGAAAGTTTTACACATTTTAGTCAGTGTTTGCAAGCGCCTGGAACTTAACTATCAAGTTCAGTCAAGTTGAGAGTAAAAGCCCTCCTCACCCCTTGCCAAGTTTTTACATTGCGTATCTTGCAGTTCTCTTTATGTGGATGCTGATATAATACAAAGCATTTCTAGGCCCTGTTTTGAGACAAGTTTTAACCACATAATAAATGCATGCACACCAATCGAATAGGAGTCTGATTCAACGACAGCAATCTGTACTTCACAGCCATTCTCCATATTTCTTTTGCAGGGCTTCTCTTGCCTATGGCGAACGTTCAGTAGTTTGTAGATTATAATTTCATGGGCAGGCTCTGTAACACACAGGGTGCTCTGAACAAACTTTGGGATTTTGATACTATTTTACTTTGCAAATAATTTCTGGTAGCGAAGTGTATCTGTCAACTTTACTGGAGGCTATTTTGTAATAATTTATGGTTACTATGTATCAGACTGACTTAAAATGAGACTTCAAGTGCTGATGTGGATGACGAGCTGTTTCAGCTTTGGGTCACCTCTTTGTGGTTAAATACTATTCTGCATCAGATTTTTTGTAAGTTCTGTACACTAAAGAGTCACCCTCAGTTAAAAGGAGCAGGGAGCTATATGAGATCGTATCTAGTAAATTATTAATGACAATAGAAACAAGGTAAAATAAAAGAATGACTTGGTTCCAACTATGCTCAGTGTTTTTTAAGAAAACTGCAACACAATTTCATACTTTTAAGAATATCTTCCATACCAACATCTCAAAGTGCTTCACCACATCCATTATGTCACATAAAACTTGCGGCATAACGGAGTATAGCAATTTCACCAAAAAGGGAAGAGTGACATAAAAGTATTTAAATCGTACGGAAATCAACATTAAGTCTCATAACTGGTATCATGTCTAATCAAAGCAAGATCACATTGGAAATCTAATGAACTGCTATTATGAACACATGTAACAAGATATACACACACAATACTGAAGCCCCTATGGAACATTATGTGAGAAAAACTGGGGCTCTTTTCAGCAACTGCTATAAAGATCATTAGCAACACATCATTAATAGCTTATACACTAGTTCATATATGCACTGTTTTATTTGGAAACAAAACCTGATGCAACTAATAGGGCATTGAAAGGCTGATTTCAGCAATGTTCCTTTTGAATCTGGATTTCCATAGGGAGATGAACAAGCAGATACGTTTTTACAGGGACATGATGCAATACCTGTTTTACACATCCCTCTTTTACAATACAAGACCATATTATTTCTTAAACAGAGTTTTTCTACAGTTTCTACTTGTGAGATATATATACTACTTGTGCATGTTATTCTATTTTTCATTACAGTAGGCATGGAATATTTAGTTTAGTGCACTGTAAAGTTTATTTTAAACTTCAAAGGGAAATTCAGGGGATATGCTGATTAATGAAGGAACTAACATTTCTGGAAACCTGTTAACTTTACATACCAGTAAATTTTGTAATTAGTCTGTGTGGTATTTTTAATACAAATATTTAAGATTAATTATATTCTCCTTATATGAACATATTTTATGTACTAGCTTTAATCTAGTGGAGTTACTTTGACGTCCATTGATGAGAAAACCTCCACAGGCCCTCTTTTGAAGCCTAACAGCTGCGGATAACCTCAAGCAGTGCCAAGTGCAGCTCCACTTTTGCTCAGAGACTAAGGCCAACTTTACAGTTAAAAGTTGCGCCACTAATGTGCTGGAACGGCAGGAAACCAAACTGCTTCAGCTATGGATTGAACTGCACTCTCACTCCATGAGTCAATCGGGTAAGCAAATCCTAATCCTGCCTTTTCTAAAAAGAGTAACAAAACCCTCATCCATTGTACAACAAGTAGGATTGCCTCCCCCCACCATCACATCTGCAACAGAGAACATGGCAGATATTTCATCAATTCATCATCATGGTTTATAACTATTTGTGACAAAAAATAGTGGCGCAGTACATTAAAGCTGCATGAGAAAACTAAAGTGGTAAAAAGAAGTTTTAAACATCTAAAGTAAGAACTACAACAACCCAATGACAATTTAGTGGAACAGCTTGTTTTAAGAGTCATAAAGCAGGCATTTAAATATCTTATATAAGTACTTATATATTTGATATTTTCATATTTATGTTACAAACCGTATTTCTACGTAGAGTCAGAGACAAACTAAATCAAGCTAAATATTAAAGAGTACATTTTGTAAGATTTTTAAAACACAATGGAATCTGACAAATTACACATATCTACCATATGGTTGGTCCGTATTACCAACTGGTTGCAATATTAGTGAACAGTACCAAAGTTTTACTGGTGATATAGAGAGACTGAGATACTCTCAATTCTCGAGTGTCTCCATTTCAGCAGTGTCAGAACTGAAGAGTTCGCTTTTTCTGTTTTTTCCTACAGTTTATGCTAAAAACAACTACCCCTCTCATTTACACTGGTTTAAGTAAGCTAATCATAGAAACAGAACTCCGGCACTCAGTTAAAGAACAGACAGGAAATCCCTAGCTGGTGGCTACCAAAAAGAAAGTATTTTTTATCCAAATAAGCACACGATTTATAATTTGGGTCCTGCCAAAGGAATGAAACCCAGTATACTAATGTACCAAAAGGCCACAGGACCTTCCTACTGCCAGACTTCGTTCAGCCAAGTAAGTGGGTTAGTTCATACTGAGTCAACATAAAACTGACAGCTTGAGTTAAAATACGAACTGCTGAAATACAGACCTCAGAATAATATTCATAATAAACCAAATGCCTTTCACCAATCATCCCCATATAGTTGTTGCAAGCTATTCCTTAGCAATGGATACAAAGGCATTGGACAACGCAGCACATTCATCCAAAACTTGTCATTCTTTGTCTCCGACCCGCATTTGAGACGTGGCAGACTTCTGTTTTCAGAGCAAACAAAAGGACTTATCCGACTTTTAACCGCAACCACTGCCTTCCCCTGCACCACCGTTTTTGCCCTCAGGATCTCGGTATTTTCGGCGACCAGAAGGTGCAAACCCCGGCTGCCCCTTCCCAGCTCCAAGCATGCCGAGACCTGTTGACAGAAGGAGCCCCGCTTCGCCCCCCTGCACACAGACGCTTCCCCAGCCCCCGAAAGCGAGCACCTCCGGGCGGCGAGGCGAGAGGCCCGGCCTCGGGCCGGCCGGGCGGGCTCCGCGAGTGCCAGCCAGGCCCGTGAACCAGCTTCCTCGGGCGGGTCCCCAGGCGGGGGCCGAGGCGCGGGGCAGAGGCCCAAGCGAGACCCTCGACGCCCCATGAGGGGAGCACGGGGCCTCGGCACGACCCGGCCCCGAGCCACCGGGAACCGCCCCCCCGGGGGCACCGCCGCCCCAACGGCCGTAACGGTCACCGTACCCCGGCCTCGCGCTTCTCCCCCCACCCTCCCAACAGTCCCAGCCACCCCCGAGCTCACCGGCACCGAGTTCAGCCCTTGCTGCTCCGAGGCCATCACGAGAATGTTGCGGAAATCCATGGCTGGCTCGGGGAGGGGGGGGGGGGGTGAGGCAGCCGCCCTGCTCCTCCCCGCTCCCCTCCGCGCCCGGCAGAGGCGACGCCGGCCGGCCGCCTGCCCCCGCCCGCCGCCCGCCCCGCCGCGCCGCTCGGCTCCGCTCGCTTCCGGCCGCCGCCGCCTACCCTTTATATCACCTCGCCGCGCGCCGGCGTCACGCCGCCCGCGCGTCACTTCCCCTGTGACGAACGCCTCGCCTCAGGAAACGCGTCCGTCGGGGAAGGCAGGGGGAGGAGGGGCGGAGCGTGCCTCGGCTGGCGGCGGCGCCTCTCCGTGAGCCCCGGGGGAGCGGCGGGGCCCGGGGCCGCGGCGGGGGCGGCCTAATAAGGGCCGCCGGGGCCGCCCCCGCCCTGCCCGCAGCCCTCCGCAAGCAGCTGGCGCCGCTGTGGGGCTGATGCTCGGTTTTGTCCCCTCGGGCTCCCCGGCCGCGCCGCTGCGCGCCCCAGTTTCACCCAGAGAAACACCTTATCAGCCCCCCGGCCTTGACGCAGGGACGCGTCAGCAAGTCAACATAAATTACTACTTTTTTTTTTTTTTTATAGTAGTCTTGCTGTTTCGGTGGCGGTGAGGTTTGTGGGGTTTTGAAGGGGAAAAGCTGTTTGGGGCGAGGGGCGGTTGCTCCGAGGCGCTCCCCGATACCCGCCCCCCTCCAGCTCGCGTTGCCGGCCAGCGCTGCGAGGTCAGCTCCGACCGCCAGCGAGGGGACGGCGGCCAAGCAGAAAGCCTGTAGCAGAAGAGGAATACGTATTAAGTTTCTGCAGCGATCCTTCTTGGCTTATCAAGGCTTGAAAAACGATGCTTGGCGTCTAGGGATGCGACGGTTTCAGCAGCAGAGTGCTCCTGGCTGCGTGAATAACCGCCTGATAAAACAGGGCTCCCAGGAGCAACGCTGACCTTCGGAGTGGCCAAACAAAACGCTCTGTGTGTGTTCAAATATTTTTCCAAGTCTCTGACAACCCGGAAAACTGCAAGAACACCAGCTGACTGAAGACTCTTCCCTTGCTTCAGTTGTCAGCTCTTTTCCTATTACTGTTATCCAAGATCCATCTGACAAAAATTCCTCTGCTCCATGCTGCTTCTCGTAGAAACCTGGGCACTGAAAGGAAGCTTTTTTCACTTCATTTTATCCTTAACATAAATTCTTCTTCAACATTGATATTACTTGACGACTCTTCACTTCCAGTTCCTCCAGGTTCCTGCTTTTTCATCTCCCTTTGCCTCTTCACTGCCCTCACTTTATTTTTCCCATGTCTGAAATTCCTTTCTGGGTGTAGCTATGAGCCACGTTGCAGCCTGGTGTAAAGACGCCTGGTGTGGCCCTAATTGAGGGGAGGAACAGGACAATTTGAGTGAGGCACTGCACCAGTTAACTTGCAGGGCTTTTGTAGTTCTTGAACTACAGGAGATCTGAAGTTATTTCTATAATGCTTGCTCTGGTATCTCTGCATGGCTCTGTGCAGAGTAGACTCTCCTCCCGATCTCCCATTGCTTTTTCTTGGGCCACAGTCCCGATTTAACCCCTTGTCCTGTAAGAACTTAATCTTTCTCTCGCTTTCTCTTTTAATTCCCATCTCCATAAGACACTGCACTGACTGTTTTTACTTCTGACTCAGACCTAGATCACCTCTTCTGGTTTCTGCCCTCTTTATATTATTACTTTTTTTAAATTTTCAGTTTAAGTATTTTTTAATTTTAAGACTTTCTAGTCAGTCTCTCTTCACAGGCAGTGAGTGGTTCACTAATTTTTCTCTCATTTTTGGCATTCTGTTAGCCCCTGTGGTACTGTCAAGAAGGATATGATGCCATTTTCTGGTAGTCTTATCTGCCACCCCATTGCTGCTGTGGTGCTTCTTTAATCAGAATTTCCCTGCTCTGTCTTGAATTTCTTGTATCTCCACTGCTCCCTTCCTTGAGACACCTTCTAGTATGACTCAGATTCCTGTATAACAACAACAGTATTGACAGAGCGATGATTGTTGCTCTTTGGCTTTTATGTTTGCTTACTTTGGTCCGTGTTAGAGTTGGCAGGAATACTTGTCTAAATGCAGTCTTTATTCTGCTGACTGCAATCCTGAAGATGAGTGGAGAAAATCTCTCCCTGCATCTAAAAGAGGAGTTACAACCAGGCCAGGGGATGGCATTGCAGCTGTTTGTTGCATGCCACTTTTTGGAAACCTTTAACCACAGTCGTTACCTTTTCCTGTATATGACAATACTGTGATATCACATCCTTCAGCAGAGGTGATTTACGTCTGTGTTAGGGCCAATGGGAGAAATAATAGCACTGTAAATGTATGCTGCAGGCATTTTTATAGGGCAGTAGCAAACGATGCCGAGCTGTGTCAGGATTCCCAGATTGCACCCATGGCACTTAAACCCAGATCTAGCATATGTTACATGTCAGCCCAATGCCTTGATGTGGTCCAGTCTCTTTTTCTGGCAGATGTGCAACAACAAATGGGAACCTCTGTGACGTGTATGCCTACAGCTCTGTCTTCCTTGATCTTAAATCACTTCCCAAATTGTGTTCACTCTTCATAATCTTTTCATACATTTACAATGTGATGAACTGATCCAGACTAAGCTTGCCAGGATTCCCAAGTACAGCTAGTCTGTCAGCGACAAGAGAAGAGACAACTTTTGTGTCTTTAAGCCAAACTGGTATTTCTGTTAAATAAAAACCAAGATAGAAAATGTTTCTTCCTCTTTTTTGTAACACTCTGATCTGTCTGATTCTGTGGATGTTTAATCTCAAACTTGCTTTGAAAGAATTGTAAAAGGCAGTGAATTTAAACCTACATCTTCCAGAAAAACAAAATAACTCCTCTCAAATCTCCCAACAACCTGTAATTTCTGCCTCTGAAAAAGTTCAGATCGATTTATTCTTTTTGTGTACACCTTTTTAAGTGTCGTGCTGGCAACTAAGCACCACACAGCCGCTCGCTCACTCCCCCCCAGTGGGATGGGGGAGAGAATCAGAAGGGTAAAAGTAAGAAAACTCGTGTGTTGAGATAAAGACAGTTTAATAGGTAAAGCAAAAGCCACCCACGCAAGCAAAGCAAACAAGGGATTCATTCAGTCCTTCCCATCAGCAGGCAGGTGTTCAGCCATCTCCAGGAAAGCAGGGCTCCATCACACGTAACGGTTACTTGGGAAGACAAACGCCATCACTCCGAACGTCCTCCCCTTCCTTCTTCCTCCCCCAGCTTTATACGCTGAGCATGACGTCATATGGTGTGGAATATCCCTTGGGTCAGTTGGGGTCAGCTGTCCTGGCTGTGCCCCCTCCCAGCTTCTTGAGCACCCCCAGCCTACTCGCTGGTGGGGTGGTGTGAGAAGCAGGAAAGGCCTTGACTCTGTGTCAGCACTGCTCAGCAGTGACTAAAACATCCCTGTATTATCAACACTGTTTCCAGCACAAATCCAAAACAGCCCCATACTAGCTACTATAGAGAAAATTATCCCAGCCAAAACCAGCACATTAAGCAAGAACTTGGTTAAGTTTTATTTTTATTAAATATCTTCACATTAGGAAATTACTTGGGACTAGAACTGTTTAGAAAAGACTTAGAAAATGTAAGACGATATTCCACCAGAAAGTGTCTTCGTTGCAAGTTTTTAATCAGCTGTACTCAACAACAGATTTTTGCTCCAGCCATGCACGCTTCAGGCATGTGACTAATCCTATTAACTTTAAGTTAAGTGTGTTTGAGTGTTTAAAGGATTAGAGTCTTAATTACAGGCCATCTGCAGAGGTCAAATATCAAAGGCTGTTCAGAGCCTGAGCTTTAGCATTTTCTGAATGAGTCATATTTGTGTGAGTTTTCCTTTCCCCTTTTCATCCAGCATCCTTTCTGCAGTAAGTTAAATGGGTGTTCCAATATGGCCTTTATTAATGAACTGGATCATCCTAATACCCAACAGACAGGTCTCTAGATCATAAGCTGTTTAGACATTAGCAGAGCTGGCAGTATGTGCTCAAAAGAAGCCTAGGACTTGGAAAACACAGGTTTGAACAAATCAAGTTTGCATAGCGTGGTACCAGCCTACTTTATAGCTGCTTCTGATTTGAATTATTAACCAATATTTTTTTCCTAATGATATATTAAACAGAAATGGAAAGCAAGAGTCGCAGGATGATAATTAGCTGGTATTGACAATGTATAATTTAGACATCTAACTTAGGTGTCTAAATTATGACCTTTGGCTCCAAACTGGAATATTAGAAAAACAGGGATGGGAATTGTCTCCTTCCTCCTGCCCAAAAAGCAGGATCAATTATATTTAGGTAATTTCTGATAGATACGTGTCCAATCTGTGCCTGAAAACTCGAAAACCAATGCTGTCATACCCCATAGTAATCTCTCTTGCTGTTTTTTTTTATCTGCACCATGAGAAAGCCATTTCTAACATCTCTGTTGCCCACTGAGCCTTTTCAGCAGATGAGATGAGTTTATTGCCCTCTCCCTTAGAAACACAGTGCACATATTTAGGCCCCCCCTACCGGGTCTCCCGTTTCTCTAGGACAAACCACTCCAATTCCTCCAATGTTTCCTCATAAAACCTCTAATTCTCTATTCTAGCCAAAGCAGAATACAATACTCCAGCTGAAGGTTTACTAGCCCCAAGCATAGCAGAAGAATAGCTTCATTTGCCTGTCAAACAAGATTCCTTTTTATATAGCCCCTGGTGCTATTTGCCTTTTTTGTAGTGGTGTGGCTGACTCCTGTTTGGTTTGTGATCCGTACTAACCACCAAGTCTGTTTATACAGTGATGCTATCAGACCAGTAATTCCACAACCTGCATTTGTGATGTTGGTAATTCTGCAGAGTGAAAGCATGTCCTTTCAATCACTTTCCTTCCCCTGACTGTAATTTGCCAAGTTCATTGAGATCCTAGCCCTATCCTCCAACACTTCCTGCCCCTCCCAGCCAGTGAGTTTGGTAAGCAAGTTGTCTGTTCTGCCATCCAAATTATTTAATGAAAATATCAAATTGGTGCTATGGAGATACTCCTGCAGAATTCTGTTTGATGCATCCAGCCAAGTTAACAACGTACTCTTGCTAAATATTCTCTGGGTCCAGTTTACACCCAGTTGTGTACTCATCCGTTTGTGGTTTTCTGTGACTTGCTTGAGACAGATGGTCATGTGAGACAGTGCTAGAAGTCTTTCTAAAACCAAGATATCTGGCATCTGTGGCTTTTCTGCTATACACAGGAGCAGTTACCTAATCAGAGCTGGAGATGAGCTTGTTTGACATGATTTATTCTAGACAAAGTAGTCTCACTGATACTAATTTTTCTAGGTACTTAAATGTGTCAACGGAGGGAGAGGTTTAACTCGAGCAGCTCGTTGTTTAGTGGCTCAGCTGGTAACCGAAGGGGTACAGCTTCCTAACATAGGAATGCAAGCTAGATAAACTAAATTCAGAGAATGTGAATTCCTCTGTACGTGATCTAAAATTATGTCATCTAAAATGCATATATTTCAAACCCAGAGCAATCACAAAATACCACTTTTACATTGCTGTACACTGGGGACAGAAACAAACTTAAGATGCTAAGAAATAAACTTCCCTAGTCTTTAAAAGTGATTTCAAGTAACTGCCTTGGATTTTTCAGGACAATTTTCAGCTTCATGCTTTAAACAAAGGCTATGAAACTTTCTGGTCCAGAGTTAAGGGCAAACAAATACATTTGCACCCCACCAAGCAGTTGGCCATGTAGTACTCTGTGACTGCCTGTGAGTATTCAGTGCACCCTAAAGTCAATGGGTGAACTGTATTACAAGGATGAAGAACTGGGCCCTGTGGATCACCTATCAGGTGATGAAAATATGAACATCTTCATGAGAAAAAAACACAACATGAACAAAAAGTAAGTCTGCCAGAAAGTGAGGATAATGATCCTGAATAACACCAGCTGGTGGAATAGCTGCATTTGCAAAGTGTTCTCTTAACCAGAGAAGAAAGAAGATTAAGAATGGAAAAAAAGAAAATACTTATATTTAATTTAGCTGTTCAGCTTAGTCAATAGTTTAGTTAGCTAAAGTATCTTGAAAGTGCCTGTTGCTTAAACATGTCAAAAATCCAAAAAGTTAAGTATATGGGAAATAGACAAAAAACCCCCCTCTATAATATGTGGTACAAGGATATATAGGTCGAACTATTTAAGCAAGCAATATATTAATAAGAATTATGAAAATAAGATGCAAAGAAAGGATTGTTTTATAAGAATAACCTCCTTTCCAAAGTTGCTGAAAAGAAGGCAATGAAAAAACCCACCATCACAGTAAATGTGAAAAAGCAGCATTTAAACATTGAACAGCAGCCATAGTGCCCAAATATTATAAAAATTAAACAACACATGTAAGACGGACTGGCAATAAGCAATAAGGGCTTTCCTCCATGATGGGATTAGACTGATTTGGATTGCTGGAGAAACATGAGCCTCTGTGGAGAGCAACCTGGATAAGAAAACCTGGACTGAGAGCCAACTGCCCCAATTTGGCGAGCCGTTTCCAGTAGGTCCATCATTCAGTGCTGGCAAGCTCTCTGCCCTAGAAACTACTCTGAACCAACCCCCCTGTCTGCATTTCATCCGAGCTTCCAACTAAGAGACCAAGTATTTGCATGGAATATAAACTCTGAGAAATGGTATTTCAGGTGCATAGAAAGCAATAGTTTGCACTACTGAGCAGCTGTGAGCGCACACATGTACATACAGAGATATATGCATACGTGCCGGCTGTATAGTTACTTTGACTAGGAGTCCCTCTCCGTCCCCATCTCACATGGCGGGCGGCATCCCCAGAAGGCAGTGTCACAGCCGGCTGCTCATCTGCACGCCAGCGTGTATCACCGGCAACAGGAGTTTGTTCTTTCTACCTGGGAGCAAAGAAATAAATAGGCGATAAGAATTGAGAGCGACGCTAGAAATGACAAAGTTGGCGTTGAGAAGTTAAGGCGCTAGCCCATGGGAGTCGCGGGTGGGCAGGGGGAGGTGAGGCCTCCTGCGGGCCTCCTGCTCCTTAATCGCGCTCCCTGGTTCAGGTCGGGCTTGTGACAGCAGATGGCGGTCGTGTCTTTAGTACAGCAGCAGCTGGAGCCTGCACTGCGCGGAGATGCTGCACAATCGCATGTTCAGACAAGCATCTGTGACCCTTTCCTGGCGCCAGCCGTTGTTGTTCATGTTGGCTGCTTCTCAGGCACTTCTGTACACAACGTCTTCTGCTCTTGAAAGGCTCAGCAGAGCCCCCCGTCCCCCCCGAGCCTTCCAGGAGGAGATCTTTCCACAGAATGCTGCTGAGAGGTAAGTAAGTAACAAAAAGAGCATACCAAAGGTTTATCTATTTTACTGAAAGTATTCGAAGCTCTTCATAATCATACGTGCCTGCGAAGCTGAGAAATGTGTGTTTGCCACATGCAGTTGCAGATGGTTGTGGCATCTGAAGCAGATCAAATGGATTGTACATTTTCTCATATTGCTCTGGAGCCAAAGCATCTTCTTTTCAAACACTTAAGGAAATATTTGGATTTATTTCCCAAACAGTGCTGAGAGCCTGATTTGAAGATCTACTTCGTTTTTGGGGGCTATGGCATTTCTGAAAGTTAGGCTTCCAGATGTTTTTACAGATCTCTACTATATTACACATGAAAATAAAAACAATATAATAAGCTGCCAAATGAAAGCAACCAAAAATGAAATGTTTCTTGAAACTCTGCTCCTCTACCTATTGCACCTCTTCATCTCATCCTCTCCCTGCCTTGAAGAAACTCATGCCCAGATTATCAAGTACACCCCACCCTCCAAGATTAACAAATCCAATCTCTTTTGCATATTATCAGGGATCAAGCTCCAGGATCAAGCTCCAGAATCAAGGGCACAAAAAAACCTGCACCTCTCCATCAGATCAGAGTTATCCGAGTGTTTTCTTCGCTTCTGTTCGGCTAATGTAGCAAAGCTCAATGCAGAAGGGGAAGTTTATTTTATTTTAAACTGATGTCATGCATACTTTCTCTCACAGACTGTTCTCAGTCCTTCTTTCATGTGTCTGAGGATGGAGATGCGTGTGGCCACATAGCCTCAACAGGACTCTCTGTGGTGCAAGGCAGGAGCCGAGGGTAACCCAGCACAGGCAATGCCTTCACTGACTGGGTGCTGTCCCTAAATATGGCACGCAGACTTGGATACTGATAACAGGGTCCATCAACAGTCCCAAACAAGGCAAAGTTAATGAATCAGGTCCAGGGCAGTCCAGGAATAGCAGGAGATGGGACCAGAGACAAGGCCTGAAGCAAGGCTACAACATAGGTCCAAGGTCCACCCAGGAGATAGGGCTGAAGACAAAGCTACAGCATAGGTCCAAGGTCCACCTAGGAGACACGGCTGGAGACAAGCTACCTCCAATATAGATCTGAGGTTCATCTAGGAGTCAGGGCTGGAGAAAAACTGCCTCCAACAGAAGTCTGAGATCCACCCAGGAGGCAGCCCTTGGTTTTCCAGAGCCTGGTGCCTTTGGAAGCTGCACATACCATTCCTTTGCCCCTGCTTGTTGTTTCTTGATGATTTCACACTTGTACATTGCCATTCATACCTCAACCATACCAACCTTAATGTATCTATGTCAAATCCCTATGGGTGTACCATCACTTTAGAGGAGAAGTCTTTACCTGGTGGCCAGGTTGTAAACAATTCAATGCAAACCAAGACTTCAGTCATCATCAGGAAGCTAATCAAAAGCTAGTGCAGACTGAAAACAGCAGTGTAAGACGTTACCTATGTGAAACAGAATTTAACAAACAGGCTGCTGCCTCCTACATGAGCTCCATCTTTTGAGTGTAGCCCCCATATTGAGCACTTTACAGTAATGTAATCTCACATGCAATTTTCTCAGCATGGTTCTCTGCAGTGATAAGCTGTATTTACCATGCAGTTAGCATAGTCAAAAATCGAGAGTGTTCTATTTAAAACTAATAAAATAAATTCTTGATTATTATCTTCTGGTAAGTCTGGCTTTGTGGAGTGTGCAGAGCCTCAGTGCAAGGATTGTGGACTTAGAAATAAAGAACATAAGGTAATTTGGAGCAATGTAGTTTCAGTTAAGCAAACATAAGGGCATATTCATTCCAATACACTCTCAGCAAATCATTTGGCTTTATATAGTTAAGCTTTTACGCGATTGCTTGTTAGCTAAACTTATTTCAACCTCCATTCTGCAGATTTATCTCAGATTTCCTAGAAGGAGGCTGTACTTTGTGGAGCATATTGTACTCATTTGGTGTAACTCTGAGAAATAAAAAATGTGTGCATTGTAATGAATGATACTATTATTTCTGACTTTCCTTCAACAAAACTATCTTATTAACAGCTTTATATTGAAATAGACCACCGTTTTATCCCTGGCACAAGAATTTAAGGGAAAAGCAATCCATTTTGTCAGAGCATACCTTGGTAAATCTAATTCCATTCCAATAAATGAGCAATGCAAAGAGGATTGGAGCTTACCATGAAATACCGAAATAAAGGTCAGATTTGTAGCAAGCATAAATCAAGATTCTTGCATGGCTTAAGTGGATTTATGCCCATGTATACTAGGCAAGAATCTGGCTCATTACCACTGGATGAACTACAAATAGAGTGTCAAGCAGGAGTTTGAGTTTTAACAATTATTTCCTTGACTTGTTAGCTTAAATCTGATTCTAAATATTTTGAAGACTTTTTGTTCACCCTAACTGAGGAGGAAGTTGATCTGGAAGTTGGTTAAGTTCCCTCCCTTGAAAGTAAGCTTTTCAAACAAGGTCTGTGCAGTGTTATTAAACAGCTTGAGCAGAATGAATTGTTGTCAGCTTTTCCAATCCATACATTTCAGGTTTTGAAATGTAGCCTTTAGGGCAACATAAATAACACAAAATCAATTGATCGATTGTCCAAGGTTGCGATGATTTGGTGGTGCTCAGCAGGAGATGATTTGGTGTTATAGACTCATTCCCCTTTGAGGAACTCTCCTCCAGATAGTGCCGTGTGAATATTTAAAAAGCACGCAGCACACAGAAATTGAGCAAAGTGCAGTACAGGGAAGAGCAAGCCCATGCTAGGATCTGTGCAGAATTGCAGGAGAGTCTGACTAATCATCTCACAGGGTTTAACATTTGACATGGTGGCATCAAGCTTTTCTTGGAGCAGGCGTCCCACCAGCGTTTGTGGATGGCCTAAGTCAGCGCAGCTGCTGAGAGAAGAAACCTCTGCTCTGCCTGCATTGCTGGCTTTTCCATCGCCCCTTGTTTGTGCTGGCATCAGGATTTGTACAATTGCACAATGAAGCCGACCGGGAACCATTCAGCTGGAAGCAAACCTAACAACGACAACAAGTTAGTTCCCCCAAGGCCACGGCTTTCAGCAGTGCAGCCAGACTGTTGTTCATTGAACTCTGCTCTCCCAGTGGGCTGGAGAAGGAGGTTAAGGTCACTGCTCAGCAGAAGGACGGCTACCTGCCATTTTCTCTGTTAAATGGGTTCAAGTGCAGCTGGGACAATGGATTCCAGTCCCAAAACACTGACTCCTTGGCCCTCAGCAGGGCTGGAGAGAGGAGGGGGAGGGACAAGCAGGAGAGAAACATGGACCATGGGGAATGTCCCTGTTGGGCAAAAATGGGGAAGATCACAGATCAAGCACTTCACCTACAAGATCTCTGCCTTGAGACCAGCCAGGCTCTGGCAAAGTCAGATTTGGTTTGTGAAACCCAAAAACTGCTCACAGATATTTTTTTCCCCTGGGTATCAATCGATGAATAATGAATGCTTTTATGCCGTGCCATTCTCTCCATTTCCTTCGCTATTACTAAAGTTGTCTGACTTAGAGAGGTTTTCTCCTCTCAGCTTGGTGTCTGTAGCAAGATCCTCTAGCAAAGTCAAACTCCTGGGTATCATTCACTACCACAGAAAGTGAAAAATCCCAGTGTTTACTGCATATTGCTATGAAAAGTGAAGAAAACCTCTGAAAAAACACCGTTACTTGAACAGAAAGGTCCTTTTTAACTAGCAAATGTGTTCAAAAGTATTTTTACTGAAGCATTTGAAAAAACATGCTTATTTAGGAGCAGAATAGCCTAGTTGCAGAATTGTGCTATTATATCTCAGAAACTTCAAGGCAGGTCTGTGCCTGGAAGGGAAACTGTGTGGAGAAGCAGCAGACACTGCAAGAAGCTGTGTTGATGAGCAGGCAGGAACACCCTCCGGGGGATCCCTTGCCCACCTGATCTGTCTTTTAGATGAATCACAAAGCAGAGGCCACTTCCACTTACAGATGTCAAATATCTCTTAGTATTTCCCACGATCGTAGGAGTTTTAGCCTTCATGTCTGTCTTAGCTAAATGCTGCTCTTAGTAATTCCGTTTCCCTTGTATAAATTCCCTGGCAGTTTTCAGTTCAGTTAGTTAAATAAACCATCATTTCCTGCCTCAAATGTTGACTGTTGTGGCCCAGAGTTCCCTAAGGGTCTCTCTGCCTTTAGATCAGCTGCTTCACAATCTGAGCACATTCTCCTCCTTCTTGAAAGCGTTTTCTCTGCTTTTTTACAGGAGGACTTCCCCTGTACAGGAAATCCAGGCTTTAACAGTAAAGATAATAGGCAAGTCATTTTCTTCAGCATCAGAGGGATTGCAGGAAGCAGTGCAGCTATGGCACTGAATTGTAGATTCAGCAAGATTCAGTTCATGTCATTCAAAGGAGACATCCTTTGGTTGGGGTTTCAAATGGTTGAGGGGCATTGCAAAGTTATGAGTCGAGACCTGTACTCTCTTACTGGTAGTCGGAGGCCTCCACCATGTTACAACACCTTTTTTGGCCTGTATTCCCAGACTGCCTCCCTGTGTGGGTTTCTGCACTTCTGCTTTTTGATAAACAACCCTGAAACCTTCTGAAGATATCTTTGGACTTTCCTCTACAGGTGAGGAGGTCAGGGCTCCTTTACCAAGCAAACTGCTGACCCAACAACAAGGTGCAAATAGCTGCGGATTTTGAGGTTGCAGGTGCAATTTTAACTCTCTCCTGAGAATTAGCATGCTAGAGGTGGAGAATTGACGCCCTCCTTTCTGGTAAATAATATCCGAGATGACAGTCTCGTATACATTGCAAATGCTACTTAGCATTCACTTAATAAATGTCACTTCCTCCTGAAGGTGCTGCCATGTTTGAGCAATGGAACAAAGGGTACTGATCGCCTTTGGGTCCAGTGCTAGAGAAATGCAGTGTCTGACATAGACTTTTCACTCTTAAACCTCCTGATTTACTTGTTCAGTAGTGGGTGGTTTAGCTGGTCTGCCAGCCAGTCTCCCCATCCTCATTCAGATCCACACAACACTTCCGCTGGTAGCAAAGGCTACAGATTTGTTTGCATGTATTGAAATATGATATAAGCAGGCAGCATTAGTCAGAACACTGATGGTGACTCTTACCTGATGCAACAGTAATACTGCACTCCAGAAGCAGTAGTATCTCTTTCTTAAACAGGGGAACGCTTGACTCTTGAACATTTTTCCAAATGCCCAGATATATGAAGATCCCAGGCAAAGGCTCTCCTATGGAGGAACCTGCAGAGCGCTTAGGGCCCTGGCCATAAAGCTGGGCAGCTCTCCACCTTTGTGGTAAGGTAAGGAGGTCTCTTGCCCTCAGAGAAATCACGAGGCTTGGGTGTTACAAGAATGGCCTCTGCCTGCTCCTCCAGGTTCTTTCTATGTGAGTGGTTTTTGTGATGAGTGCAGTGCAGACAAATTGCGATGGCTTGTTTATACAGTCACACATTCAAAATTAAAGGTCAAATCCCAAGGTCCTTAGTGAGGCAAAGCTCTTAGCCAAGTGTGTGTTTCACAACCTAGGCCACATTGGGTAACCAGTTTGTCGGTGGGAGACCTCACTGATTTCTGTAGAGTTATCTGAATAATACCTGGCTTAAATCTTCTCATTGTCGAGGCCCCTGTCAGGTGCAAAAAAGATGACCTTCCTGATGTCTGCTCAGTATAAACTCATCCCAAAATTTTCCCAAAGCCTACACAAAAGAGAAAGCCACTGGGTCTTCTAATTTATGCTTTTTGAACCCAAAGCAGCAAGAACCTCCTGATGTGCAGAGCAGAGAAACTTAACAGGGCTGAGGAGCTCGCTGGTGCTGGCCATGCCTTCTCCTGCACTGCTCAGCAGCGCTAGCAGGGAAGGGAGCTGTTGCTCTTTCTTTGCTGATCTCTAAAATAATTTGGTTTTCTCTACCTCACCCTAGTTGTCTTCAATTTTATATCACCTCCTGGCAGCTGTCGTATAATATATGAGCTGCTGTGATATTAAAGAAAACAAAACCCAGTAATGGCAGCATCTTTCTTTCCAAGTTTGAGTGTTAACAGAAAGTTTGCTGCTTCTTGAAACTTCCATGTCAAAAAACACCACCAAAACCCACTTAGAAGCCCTATCACTTTTGCGGTGTAGGGGAAAAGATTTGAGGCAAACATGTCTATGTAAATGCTTACATTGCTGTATAAATGAACATTACCAAATCAAAACTTGGTACCAGTTTTACTGGCATTTAAGTTCAAATCTGTATGGTTTGGGAGCCCTCTGCTTGAGACCTGTAAATACTTAGGGAAAAGATTTATCTTTATTTGGAATAAAAGGAAAAGTTTACAACCTGGCTTTGTGCCACAGAAATCTGGTTCTGGAGCTAAAACTGGGGTATGGAATTGCTGTTGACATCTCTTCTCATTCATCTATTTACCTGAAATTTGGGGGAGAAAAACTCTTTCAACCAAGCTGCGCCATGTTCAAGCCTTTGCTGATAATGCCCAGGGCAAATTCACAACTCTGACATTTAACGAGCACAACTGATGGCTCTGAGGAATTTGACTAGCTGCCAAATTGATATGTCTGTGTATCCCATCAGTGACAGTTATATCTCATTTGGATTTTTTTTTTTCTGATCTCTGTTAAATTGATTTTTGGCCAATTTGTTTGGCAATCTTGCTGAAGCACTGCAAAGTGGACATGAGATAGGAACAATGCTAAGCAACCAGCTGTAAAAAGACTGGAGCAATAAGAAAGTGTATTTGTTTTTCACTGTTTAAACATGATTTACCAGCTGGGAAACTGTCTTGCAGATTATACTGCAGTTCCATTAAACTAATCCAGAGCACAAACACATCACACAATGTGGTCTTACAAACACGCCTCATGCAAATACCCTTGCATGCAGGAAGTGATATGGCAGGAATGGCTTAGGCAACAGTCGCTGGAGACACAGATGGGAACGAAGGCCTGTCTAGGAGAAATGCGATATTATGTTAGATATGTCATATCTAGGTAAGGCTACATTTTCCCCATATGTGAGGGATCTCCATCCACCTGTCAGCAGCTGCTCTGGGATCCTGTGGGATCACTGGAGCACTGGCAGAACCAGGGCCGGAGCCGGGATGAAGAGAGAGATGAGAAAAGTGCCAGGAAAGAGGGGCTGAAGAAAGGACATCAGTCGGTCACCTGCAGTATTGCATGAATGCCAAATTTGTGCCATAAGCACAAAATTAAAGACCCTAAATACAAAATTAAGACCCTAAATACAGGCAGCTAAAAAACTGGTGGATCATGACAGATATTGCATTGCTCATTTCTTGAGTTGCAGAGCCTGGCCCTTCTCATGATATTTGTCCTGCCATACTGGTGGGCTGCCAGCGTTGCCCCATTGGCCTCCCCTCTGTCAGCCAAGAAATTTCTGCCTCTCCCCCAGTGATGAGGAGGATGGTGACTGTCAGAGAGGAGGGAAACACAGCCTACCTGTTGCACTGCTGTTGATTTTACCGATGAAGTTACTTGGACAAGTAAAATCAACAGCAGTGCAGCAGGCAGGCACCACTTGAAAAAACTGAGAGAAGACCATTAATGGCAGATCTCTCTGCTGCATCCCCACCCTACTGGCTGGCATCCTTCCAGCTTATAAATGTTGCCTTTCCTTGCACAAACCCAAACCCTTTATGCTTTTCTTATGAAAGCCTCTTCTTTTCCTGATCTGAGAAAGAGAACATGCCAAGCAGAACAGTATAAATTGCATCATTATGTGGGATAATGTCACCCAGACCTTTGCTTGCCAGACATGAAACTGCTCCTAGTTGCAATATCAGAAAGTAGCTTCTGAGGCAGCGGGGTCCCATTAATTGGCGCTGCTTTGGCCTCTCCTGTGTCTACTTTGACACGTGTGCAAGATTAAAAACCTCCACCCCCACTATTTTAGCCCTTCCCTGACTTCCTCCAGCCTTATCCCCACCTCTTGTAGCTGTCCTGTCCCTCTTGGCCCAACATCCTGGCTTAGCGGCGGCTCTCTTGCCCCAGCCAGGCCACCTCTTCAGCTCAGTTACCCAGAGAGCAGCAGGGAGTGGGCAAAACATTGGCTCTGCCACTGCCAGCTGAGCTGGAAAGGTCCCAGGCTGCTCGCTGAGCTGGTGCCAGGGCGCCGATACACTGCCCTCTGCTCGGAACACCCATTGCAGACCTTGCTTGGAGCTCCCCTGGCCCAGCAAGGTGGGCCAAATCCTGTATAACAGAGCTCTGGGTTCAAGAGCGTAGGTGAGGTTACTTCCACTATCATTGAGTTAATAGCTCTTCTTCAGAGCTGTTTTATACCTGATGGTCTGAAAATTTTAAGGATAAAAGTGGCCACTGCCCACTATTGGAAAGGGGAGAATTTTTACTTTGCTTTGTAAGATTTATTTCTAGGCTTGCGACTTCGCAAGAAAAAATCCATCAAAATCGCATCGTTCTGATTCCCGTCACACCCTTTTCTTTCTTTTCCGTCTTGATTTTAGAGGCTGCTATTTTAATAACGGTTTGCAGTTGAAATTGATGCCATGCAACACTGAAAAGGCTGAAATCGTAGCTTTCCCAAAGGAAAACCTTTCCCCACCCATCCCTATGGGACAGGGCAGCGCTCAGCCATGTGTCTGTTCAGCAGCTCAGGATGCCTCTTGGACATGCTGTTTTCATCTTGTCTCCTTCCCCATGTTACTCTGGACATGGTAATTCACAACCACAGCAGGTTTACATGCCACCAAATACACGAATCTGACTAAGTATAGGGACTTCAAAGAGCTGAGGTATAGGGGAATGTGGTGGTTAAACACTGTTGTATGTATTACGTTATTGCGGTCTATTTTTAGCAGCTGTGGTCGCTGTGTATTGCAACCCTAAGTAGCCTCTGAACTTATAGTCACAAAAATGAAACTGAAAAACAAATTAATTGGATCCGCAGACTGGCCAAAAAGGAATCCTGTCTCAATATTTATAGAACAAATAAACATAAACAACTGTAAAAATGTCTTTTTGTTCTCTTTAGTTAAACATAGACCTCCTCTGCTGCAGATCTTTTGGCTGTACAGTAAATGTCCCAGTGTCAGTGCTGCGAATAATTGTTGCTGGGACTTTGGTTTTTTAGGTCAGTGCCACAAAAATGTTATGGCTATTACAAAGTGCAAGGGCTGGCTGCCAGGTTCTGTACCTATTCTTTTGGGCCTGAACCTTTTTTTCACTTAAACCATTTTTACTTTAGTGTACTGGTGCTGAAATGAGTTGCTTGAGCATAGTTGCTCCTGATTTGCACCAGTGAAAGTCAGAAGAGCATCAGTCCTCTCATGCTCTTTTTCTTGGCCAGTTTGAAAGAGTCAACCCAAATCGACGTATTTCTCTAGTTGGTGGAGCGATGCAGTTTCTCATCTCACACAGGTTGCTTTGTTAGCTTTGTTCTCCGCTGTCTGTGCATGCAGAGGGGCTTTTTCACACGTTTCCTATTTGATTTTATGTTTTCTCATGCCCAATCTGTCTGACTGCCTTTGCTTTTCAGTTACTGTTTCTCAAAATGGCTCCAACAACCCCCTTTTGCCATCTCAGAGGAAAGGCACAATTGCATTATTGTACTGAGTGAATGCATTTTCTCATACATGTAGCTGAATGGGAGATTATTTAAGTATCTTAAACAGTCTCCTAATTGGAGTAATGACATGCTAGGAAAGGGAGTGCGAGGAGAATTTGTATTCAGACTCCTGAATTTCAGTGAATGAATAATCAACGCTCCATCACTTCCTACAAGGTTAAACAATTTTTTAAGCAAATGGTTACTGTAAAAACAGCATTTGACTGCATTAAAACAAACAAACAAACGGAAACCCAAGAATGGGTATTTCTGGTGATCTTTAGATCATGTGAAAGCTTTGTGGACCCCTTAGCAAAGGAGAAACTGACTTGAAATACTGATGGCTGGCTGGCGCCTCAGGGCTGCCCCACCAGCCCCTGCCCCATGCCCGTCCTAGCCATCCTGTGTCTCCTCACCTTGTGCTATCCTGGCGCTGGTGTGAACACCAGTGCTCAAAAGCCCATGCTCTGAAACACATCGGGGCGGGGGGGGGCGATTTGGGTTAAAAAATAACCCAGCAAAAGATGTTTGCTTGTCTCTGTGTGTGCATGTTTGAAAGCGAGCTCAGTTTCCCCATGTGATTCATGGAAAGGCTGTACCAAGGTCTGTGCTGGCACAAGGGCAGGCAGGAGCAAGGGGGGAAATGGAGCAACCTCAGGAGCTGGGAAGGAAAATATCGTTAACTGATATTGCTGCCAGATATTGTATCTTCTGAAGCAACTGCCTTAGACCAGAGCAGTCAAATTAGTGCCTGTAGCCTGTACCTTAGCAAGGCTGTCCCATCTTTACATCTTTGCTTACAGGCTTATTCTTATCAACAGGTTGGTCATTCTCTTGGTCAGTTTACTGCTATAAAGTCAATTATGTGCAGTTATTCAAAAGTCAGTGCGTAGTGGTCTAATCTAATCTAATATTTTTATATACAAAAATCTCATTTTCTTGTCATCATATTCACAATAATTACATCAACACTTTTGATCATTTAACTAAAAAAGCCTTTAAGCAGTTCTGAGTGATTAAGCTTTGTTGCCACTATTCTCTTTTGCATCCTCCAGTACTATGCTTTTCTTTTTATTGTTTCTTTCCTGCAAATTGTGTCTGTAATTAATTTCACTGGGCTTGATCTGAAGCCCATGGAGGTGAATGCACAGACTTTCATTAACTTGAATAGGCTGCAGAACAGACCTCCTGTAAATGCTTTAATAGGCACGGGTCAAGGACATGAAATGAAGAACACCTGGTTTACTGTGTATTTCTATTGTTATTTCAGCTAGCTTCATCAAATGATATTGATGCAGAAATGCAAACTCTTGTAGGCACAACACTGGAAAGTAAAAGTCTACGCTACATTTATTACAACAGTACTTAGAAATGCCAACCACAGCAGAGGTTGCACTGTGCCTCACTCATGCACCCAGCAAGAGGCAGACGGTGAGAGACAAACAGGCGGTTTGTAGCAGAACTGAGACTTAAATCCAGATAACATAAGTGCAAGTTTAGTGTCTGTCCCCCTCCCCGCTCCCAGCTATGCCTCAGTCTGCTGAGGCGCAACAGCACATGTACCTGTACAAGTGCAATATTCTCTCATCATTTCCTTGTCTGATAATGTTACAGGAGGCAGAACGTTAATCCAAAAGGAACTGATAGAAACACTGGCTGTTTCTATCAACTCCAGTGCTGTTTGCTCACACAGCAGCAATTATGGACTGCCACTGACAGCAATGACAGTCTTCCCAGTGTTTCCCTGATAAGAAGACTCTTTGCAAGAGATCATGCGTACATGTCTCACAGGGCTCAAAGTTTCCTAATCGTTTTGCCATTGCACTTTTCAGCATTATCAGATGCACTGCAATATCCAGCCTTGGAGGAGAGGCTTGAGCTGAAGGGGCTTTTGCTGCCCAGTTTATATGGTCCTGCTAGAAAGCAGCCATCCATGACTGAGTGTAGTAAAAACATAAAAATTCCAGCTCAAGTTGAAGCAAATCCTTGTTCCCATTAATTACTTAAAACAAAACATTAGTGTTAGTGCACCGTCCCTGCTGGAAAGTATACCATGCTCTCATGTAACTACAAAGTTAGCCTTAACTGATAAAAAAGCTGTATTTTTTCACATCAGCAGCATGAACACACATGAGTTATTATGAGATGAAAAGCAGGCACTTAGCAGTGTACCCTGAAGTCAGCAGTTCTGGACACACATATGAGCTGATCTCAGCACGTTTACCTCACAGCAAAACCACATTGTCATCTTCGGACTGTTTCCACCTCAGGAAAACAAATGAACGTTAACTATCCAGAAGTTTTAAAAACTAAAAAAGATTTTAAAAAAATTTAAAACCTATTTTTAGCAATGAAGATAAGTTTCAAATCTCTTCTTAAAGCTTCTCAAACATTTATAATTCGCCTTTTGATCTAAATCCAGATGAAGTTACTTATGCTGGATTTATTGTCCATTATGCTTTGGCCGCTTGCTGACCCTGCCTCAGAGGCTACATGAACTCTGGTGACAAACAAAGCTTTCTCTGTGCCAAACAGGAAAAATTTAAAACTATTTATCTGATATGACAATACTGATAATAGTGCAGAGAAGCACTTTGGACTTCCCCTATCTGATCTTCATTATCTTCTATTTGCATTTCTTTTTGCCCTATGGAAGAAAGATTAGGAGAAAGCCAGTTTAGCTCTGTGCTTAGCAGAAATCCTGAAGATGGTAACTGCAAGCACACATTATTTACTAGATCAGTAAGAGTGACTTTGGAGTGCAGTCTAACATGCTTTCTGAATAATTGTCTTAGACTTCAGTTCCTAAATGCTGCCTATCTCTCAACTGCCAAAATAGGGATTTTTAAATGACTTGCCTCCTACAGCTGGTTAGTAATAGGGACAGGAATTTGTAGGCACCATCCAGATCTTCCTCTGTAAAATAATTTTTCTTCTTTAGCTAAAAATCTTCAATAGTCTAAATAAAAATTCTAGTTTAACCATCTCAATCTTGCATAAGGTGAGGCACAGGACAAGCAGAAGGGCAAGTGAGATCACACAGATTGCCTATGGTCCAGTGAGCAAGGTACAACTGTTGTATTCTTTCCTAAAATGAAAAGTGCTTGTTAAAATGCAATCTTCTGGTAAGGCAGTCAGAGACAGCCACCCCAAGAAGGGAACCACCAGTAACCAGATTTTGATGTTTCTCAGGGCCTGAAATTGTTTTCCAAAGACATCAGTTAACGTAAGCTTTGCCTACTTCTGATCTTATTTCTAATGTTCCTCTGTATTTTGTCCACAGGCAAATGTCTGAAGCTTGGACATTTTTAAGGTATACCTGTGGAGGAGCTGAAAAAAGTCCCAAATGAGCTTAAAATATTTCCACACTTGCAAGAACAAAAAATAATGATTGAATTACCTCACATCCCCATGTTCTTGGGACAAAGCCTTTACAGGGGCAACATGAGCTTGCTGTCCTTCCTCTACCTGATGCCGTGGGAGTGTGGGGTGGGCTGGGAGGCAGCCTAGCAGCCTCGTTGTACCAGCCTGGTGCTACTGCACTGCTGCGTAACCTAAAATCTCTTGCCTTCACTTTCTGCTCTTGGCAGCTGTGGTAAAGCCTCAGTGCACCAGGTGGAAAGGACTGGCACCAGCACCAATGTCTCCCCTTCCCATCAGGAGACTCATGCCCTCTGTTTGAGGCATTTGTCCTCCCTGTGCAGAGACGGGAACTACAAACACTACAGTACTTTGAAGTCTAATGGCTTGGTAGCATACTGAAATGTTAAAAAACCCCACTAAGGGTGGCAGGGGAAAATCATTGTCTTTGAGGCTGCTATCACAGATATTTATGGTAAATAAATGCTGGCCCAAATTCAAGGCTATGCCTTCCAGCTTAGCAACTTAAAACAGGTGAAGCACAGGGGCAGTGTGGCTGAAAAAGGAGCTCCTCCCGAGTTTGTGTACTCTAGCATCTAGGACATTCATAGACAAAAAAGTGCTATTCCAGGTAAAAGGGCAATGCTACGATGCTAGTAGCTATCGTAAGCTACTCTCCAGTCTCTCCTTTCCTGATATGTTGGCACACGGGTAGTTTCTGAGTGGAGCTGGACGTGGATCCTGCCTCACTTCTCTTTTCTGAACATGCTTCTGATGAGAATGAGCAATGAGCCTTGCTGCAGATGTCTGCGTGGGTGCATTTGCTTGCTGAAAACTGCCACCGTGCAGTTGTGGCTGGAGGAGACTGGAGCAACGATGCTGGGAGCAGAAGTTCCCAGGCTGGGGCATGGCATGACCAGCAATGCTGAACTGCACTGCTGGCAAAGTGCCCTGGGCCTGACAGCATGCCCAGGAAAAGAGAAAACGCTAAGGGAGAGAAAGCAAAACAGACCAAAAATAAATGTGAGCGGAAGGGGCCTGCAAAGGCTCCCTTACATGGGCTGGTAGCTGTTGGCTTGTGCCTTTGGTCTAAGGGTTCCTAGGGGGCACCTGGGGCTGAGAAAGCCCTTCCCACCGCTGGCTTCGTCCTCTCCAGCAGTCCCCAACCATGTCATACAGGTTCCTGCTTGCCCCTGGAGATGGTGCATTGGCCTTGGACAGGGGGCTGCCTCTGACATTTGGACTGGGAATCGCCCATGCGCTCCAGGGAAAGGTCTGCACCGTAATTCTGCGCATGGGCAGGTGCCTCGTTGCAGCAGCACCTTCCCAGGCAGACTTGCTCATGGTTCTCCCCAGGCTTCTTGCAGGTTCTTTGCAGAGCTATGGGCTCCATGGCAAGATGCTGACACAGCAAGTGGGAAGGGATGGTGAAAAGGCTTGAGAGGGCCAAGCAATCCAGCATGGCCACATGATAATGGAGCAACATGAAATTTGTTGGAAAAAGCAAGCCCAGCTGCTTACTTCTACTGTTTTTACTGGGTCAGTACTGTATGGGGCTGTAATGTTTCTGTTCCTCCATTTCTGTCTCCTAAACATGAATTTATTGTTTCAGGACGTGATGAGGGAGTGGGGTTTGGGTGCTGAAATTTCAGAAAGAGAAGGAAATGCTGTGCCTTGTCATTCCAGCTCTTTATAATTACTTGGCTTTCTGGGTCTCCCCTGGGGGAGTCTTCACTTCCTTCTGCCAATTGTATGTGGAAATTAATTACTCTGAATCACATCCTGGACCCTGTCACCTGCTAATTAGGTGTCTGTAAGGGCTGCAAGTGGGGTATGCCCTACGTACGGCTTCCTGAACTCATCCCAGAAAGGTAGTTAAGTGAGAAATTCCTCTAGTGCCAAAGTTTGCTCAAAAACCTCCCTCCCTCCTTTCTCCACCTCAGGCTGCTCATTACCCTCCTCCTGGACTTCTCCAGTCCTCAGTTTTTTCTTTTTAATTCAGCAGCACCCCACAGAGAGTTACATGGGCACAATGATGAAATCAGGAAAGGAGCAGGAATGGCAGGGAGAGAAATGCCTGTCCTCACTGAGCCTCTGCAAAGGGCTTTTAGGTTCCAGTGATGCCTCCAAGGCTGAAAATACAGGTTGCAAGTGCTTTGCGATTCCCAGGTGACAGTGTTAGTGTCAAGATTCAGGTCTGATTCTCCAATGCTGGGCCGTGATGCATAAATACTTACTATTAAAATGAGGGCTGTGCCACCAGGTCTAGCCTGGGACCGGCACACACATGCAGGTCCCTTGTGTGATTTTTGCAGTGAGAGGCCTAAAATGCCTTTTTTTTTTTTTCCTCACGGTTAGCTCACTGGAGCCAAGCATGACCTATCCAGGGCGTTATGAACACAGCTAAGTCTGAACTGTAGGCTCCAAGACAAAGCCATTTTCAATAAGGATGTTTTTATAGCCCACACATGGAAAGAAAAACCCTTTTGGTTACCCTCGTTTTTGCTGCATTTGAATTAGACTGTGAAAGGCCTGGCAGCCAGGTATGCTGAGCACATAGACAGGCGAAAGCCCCCCCCATATTGTTGTCCTGTTCCTTCAATAACCGCGCAGTAGTTTTTGCTCCCACATCTAAGCTTTGGCAAGACTGTAAAGAACAAAGTAATTTAAAGAAATGTCTCCTGAATTTGTTTAACACTCAGATGAATGTGTCTAAGCTGTAGACAATTTTATTGCATACCCTGCGGCTGTACCCGGTGGGCCACATAACGGCAGGAGGGACAGACCACACTGTGTTACTTTGACACAGGTTTTGGTTCCTCTTTAGCTATTTTGGGGGTGTCTCCTGCTGACTTAACAGCTCTCGTGGTTTCTGCCCGTATCTGTGGAAAAATCAGCTGCTGATTCAGCTGTGGCTCTCTCATGAAGGGGAACCTGAGTTTGGGTTTTGAGGAGGCCATGCCAGCCTCCAGGAGCCTTCCCTTTTTCCTGGGGAACCCCAGAGCCAGAGACGAAGACAAAGCACAAGTTTTGGTTTCAATTCACTTTTTTAAACTAGTGCCTTTTCAAAAACCAGTTTCCATAGTGACAGGGAACTGTGGCACCATTGTGAAGGTCCAAAAAGCCCGGGACGGGTGTTAGCCAGAAATTCAGCAGTGCCGCCAGCTCCAGAACAGCCGGCCCCCAGCGCCTGCTGTGTTCACAGTGGGGCTTTGCTTCAAACGCCTTTCCTGCCCACCAGCCACACTTTTAGCTGCCTGTGGGCTGTACTACCCCTGAGCACTACAGCTTCGCTTAATTGCAGGTAAAATGATGTACTTCCAAAAAAGGGATATGCTCTCTGGCTCGTGCTTTGGTTGGGTTTAGCTGTATTCAAGCTTACTTTGCTATAAAGGGAAAAGCCAGATTTGAAGACAGCTTTCAATCATTGTTTCCTGATGCAGATGTGTGTAAAAAACCAAGATGTGCTCATGAGCATCCAGTGAGTCAGCAGAGGAGCCCAGCTGAAAGCCCAGGTCCCGTTTAATTCTTATTTACTAGAACGCGCTCCCTCCCTCCTTCCCTCTCGCTATTCGTCATACGGGGTACTTCCACCCATGCGTCTAATTCAGACTCGCAAAAGGGCCTAGGGAATCTCACACAATCATATTTTTCTTCTGGTCCTTGCCATAACACATAAGAAGTGTGCCAGAGTGGCTTAGAATATCCGCCAGGTTCAGCTCAATGCCAGGCGGTGGAGGTTTGCAGGTGACGGACACCGCCACTTATTCAAAGTGCTCATCTGCCCTCATCCTTCGTTATCTGCGGGATTATGTTGCAGTCTGTAGTATGCAAAGAAATACAACCACAGCACTCTTACAGGTCAAGTCTCGGCTAAAATTACAGGTACCTGTCAAGTGCTTATGTTACTTGTAGCCTTTAGGTAATGTGCATTACGCATGTGTAAGAGGTAGAGAAAAGTGTGGTTGTGCTATTTGTACAAATCTCAGGAACCCTTCCAGTAGGTCTGGCACTTATGTCTTTCTTCAGGAATACCCGAGGCCACGGACTTCAGTGAGGGTCTCTGTGGCCTGTGGAGCTTTTCAGCAGACCCAGCCAACCGGACGGGGACAAGGATGCCTGCCCAAGGGGCACAGGGATGTAATGGCCCCAACAGGTACTGCTGTGCATGCAGGGATTTCAAAACAGAAAGGAGCTGCGGCATGCAGCCGGCCAAGGCTCTTCTGGCACTGAAGGCAGGGCACCAGCTCGACTCAAAGCGTACACCGGCCACCTCCTCCAGCCCCAAACCAAGCACTATCCCTTTCAGTTTTATGATAAACTAACATTTTTCTTACATATTTTACAATCATTATTCCCTTCCTAGTCCTCCTATTTTTCCCCGCATATCCGTGCGACACTTTCAGAGCTGAAATCACAGACAAGAAAATAGGGTGAGATTGGTAACAAACATAGTTTTTGTCAGAGAAGAATGTTTTGCATGTTGTTTCCAGTTAAACCATTGGAAAGGGTATACCCAAACAAAAAATTGTCCTTCTGGTGCAAGATTTTCACTCAAATGAAAAAGACCATGTTTTATAGAAAAGAAAGCAGAAAGAGAGGCATATTTAGACCAGTTCTTATAACAGTATTTCTAATGTAAGGGTAGAGGTACTGCACCAGACTAAGGGTTCATCTGTCCTAAGGCTGACAGCAAACTGCTGCAGAGCATAAGAAGAGGCCAAGAGGCTAGACATACTTGCTTTGTATATTCCCAGCCTCCAGCAACCAGCAGCTCAGGGATTTAATAAGACAGAGGAGAAACTGTGTATATATTACCAGGACAAGCTGAATAAAACAAGAACTATGTATGTCTTGAAAATGAATCATTAGGATTCACCAAAACTCGAGAAGTGCACCACTCTGACTGTCTTATGATTGTGAGTGAAGGCACTGTCTTAGGGAGGTATTTCCTGCAAGAGACGAAATTTTCCCTTGCTTCCTCGAGACCTTTGAGCGACCCTACTGAATTGTTAAAATTCCATTAGAAAGTGGCTGCTGGGAACATGTGCAATAAATAGCTGCTAAGATCAATGGCAGTCTTGCTGATTTAAAATCAATATATTGCTTGCCGACGGCGCTGGCAGTGTTTTCCTCTGGGAAATGTAACAGTGATTGGCTTTAAATAAACATAGTGGTAAAAAACTTTATCTGAACTCATTAGTGACTCAGATTGATTTTAGGGTAATTCAGAAAAAGCCTATTGCCCACTGACAAGACTTTGAGGTGCAGTGACTTTGGATACTTCAATTTATGGTGGGCCACTGGAAAATATCATAGAACAGAGCAGAACTTCTGAAAATGCTCTCTGAAAAATAGGTACTTAAGGTACCTAGACCATCCATCGAAAGCCACTGGTCACTTTTGAAAACCTGAAACAAACAACATCAGGTTATTACAGCTCTAATGACCACCATGCACCTTTTCTAGGCCAATTCCTTGCTCCCCTCCCAGCTTCTGGCTGGCCCTCATCCCATGTGACACCATGCATTCATGATGGGTATAAGCCCACTGAAACCTAAAATGCCACCAAAAGTTGGTCTCATCCACCAGCCACCAGCACTTAGCTTTGGGTCGGGCTGGAATCCTCTCCCTCTTCTTCCTTAAAGCTTCTCCCTCGTCATGAGTACAATTTTTCTGCCCGATGCTCAGCTAGATTGCTTTAATGAAAATAGACATTAAAGCGTTTGCCCTACCTATATTCTGTTTTGTAATCTAACCATTTAATTGCGTCATGTTTTTTCCCTACAAATCATCTGATGATGTTTCCCAGGACAAGCCTTCACCGCTTTTCATGCATGTTGTAACACTCCAGCTATTACCACCTCCTGGTTGTAAAGAAGTATATCACTAAATCACTAGTGAATTGATCACTAGATAAATCAGAGCTCTTTTTGGTGGGTTTCTGACCTGGGAAATGGGGCACCTGAGTGAGGAACAGAAATTGTAACTGCATCAGAACTTTTATTTGAGGTAGGCTGTTCTGGATTTTTTAGTTTATTTAAGAGCCGCTATTGAACCCTTCTCAATTTCTTTTAACTTGTTACGTGTTACATGCAATAGCTTTAAAGGATAGTACAGAGATATAAAACTGTTTGTTGGGTAACAAACAGGAGGAGTTGGAAGCCACTGTGCAGGTAGAAAGCTATGATCTAATCGCTATCACTGAAACGCGGTGGGACCAATCACACAACTGGAGCTCTGCAGTAGATGGCTATAAACTGTTCAGAAGGGACAGGCAAGGACAGAGGGGCAGGGAGGTTGCCGTCCATGTAAAAAAATGGATTGACTGCCCAGAACTGTCTTTGAAAAACAGCGATGAACAGGTTGAGAGCTTATGAGTAAAAATTAGGGGCCAACCCAACAAAGGAAACCTCGTGGTTGGTGTTTACTGCAGGTCACCCGAGCAAGGGGAGCCTGTTGACGAAGCGTTCTTACTTCGACTACAGGAAACATTGTGCTCGCATGCTCTGATTCTGCTGGGGCACTGCAATCACCCTGCTATCTCCTGGAAAAGTGGCACAGCAAGCTGTAAGCAAGCCAGGAGACTCTTGGAGTGCGTCGAGGATAATTTCTTAATCCAGGTGATAGACAGCCCAACCAGAGGAGAAGCGTTACTAGACCTGTTGCTTACCAACACGGATGAACTACTTACAGATGACAAGACTGGTGGCAGCCTGGGCTGCAGTGATCACGCCCTGGTGGAATTCACAGTCGAGGGATATGGGCCAAATAAAGAATAGAGTCAGGACTCTGAATTTTAGGAGAGCAAATTTTCATTTTTTTAAGGAATTAGTGGATGGGACCCCCTGGGAAACAGCCCTCAGGGATAAAGGAGCTGAACAGAGCTGGCAGATCTTTAAGGACATTTTTCTTAGAGCACAAGATTCCCGCGTGTAAGACATCAGGAAAGGAAGGCAGGAGACCGGCATGGCAGAGTAAGGACCTCCTGGTCAAACTGCAGTGTAAGAAGGCAATGCACAGACAGTGGAACCAGGGACATGTATCCTAGGAAGAATACAAGGATGTTGCCTGGATGTGTATTCCTGATGGAATCAGGAAAGCTAAGGCTCAATTGGAGATGAATTTGGCAAGGGATGCGAAAAAAAATAATAAGGGCTTCTACAGGTATGTTGGACAGAAAAGGAAGATTAAAGAAAATGTACCACCACCATCACCCAATAAATAAGACAGAAGTAGTGACAACTGACATGGAGAAGGCTGAGGTACTCAACAATTTTTTTGTCTCAGTTTTCAATGGTCATCTCTCTTCCCACATCTCTCAAGCCCCTGAACTTTAAGGCAGGGACTGGGTGAATGAAGTCCCTCCCATCATAAGTGAAGATCAGATTTGAGACAGCCTAGGAACACGACCATACATAAGTGCGTGGGACCCGATGACATGCATTGCAGGGTCCTGAGGGAATTGGCTGATGTAGTTGCCAAGCCACTCTCCATCATATTTGAAAAGTAATGGCAGTCAGGCAAAGTCCCCTGCAACTGAAAAAGGGGACTTTTTACCCATTTAAAAAAGGGTAAAAAGGAGGACCCTGGGAACTACTGACCAGTCAGCCTCACCTCTATGCCCATGTAAAATCATGGAACAGATCCTCCTAGAAGCTAAGTCGAAACATATGGAAGACAGGGAGCTGATTATAGACAGCCAGCACGGCTTCACCAAGGGCAAGTCTTGCCTGACCAACCTAGTGGCCTTCTATGGTGGAGTGACTACATCGGTGGACAAGGGAAGAGCTACAGATGTTGTCTATCTTTATTTCTGTAAGGCTTTTGACATGGTCCCCCACAACATCCTTCTCTCTAAATTGGAGAGAGATGGATTTGATGGATGGACTGTTCGGTGGATGAGGAATTGGCTGGATGGTCGCATCCAGAGGGTAGTGGTCAACGGTTCAGTGTCCAGATGGAGATCGGTGACGAGTGGTGTCCCACAGGGGTCCGTATTGGGACTGGTACTGTTTAATATCTTCATCAACGACGCAGACAGTGGGATCGAGTGCACCCTCAGCAAATTTGCAGATGACTCCAAGCTGAGTGGTGTGGCTGACATGCTTGAGGGACAGGGTGCCATTCAGAGGGACCTGGACAAGCTTGAAAAGTGGGCCCATGTGAACCTCGTGAGGTTCAACAAGGCCAAGTGCAAGGTCCTGCACCTGGGTCAGGGCAACCCCTGGTATCAAGACAGGCTGCGCGATGAAGGGATTGAGAAGAGCTGGACATGAGCCAGCACTGTGCGCTTGCAGCCCAGAAAGCCAACCGTATGCTGGGCTGCATCAAAAGAAGCGTGGCCAGCAGGTCAAGGGAGGTGATTCTGCCCCTCTACTCCGCTCCGGTGAGACCCCACCTGGAGTACTGTGTCCAGCTCTGGAGCCCTCAGTACAAGAAAGACATGGACCTGTTGGAGCGGGTCCAGAAGAGGGCCACAAAAATGATCAGAGGGATGGAACACCTCTCCTATGAGGACAGGCTGAGAGAGTTGGGGTTGTTCAGCCTGGAGAAGAGAAGGCTCTGGGGAGACCTTCTTGCTGCCCTTTAGTATTAGAAAGATGGAGACTTTTTACCGAAGCCTGTAGGGATAGGACAAGGGGCAATGGTTTTAAACTGAAAGAGGGTAGACTTATATTGGATATAAGGAAGAAATTTTTTTTTTGTGATGAGGGTGGTTAAGAAAAGGTTGTCCAGAGAAGTTGTGGATGCCCCATGATTGGAAGTGTTCGAAGTCAGGATGGATAGTGCTTTGAGCACCCTGATGTGGTGGAAGGTATCCCTGCCCATGGCAGGGAGGGTTGGACTAGATGATCTTTAAAGGTCCCTTCCAACCCAAACCATTCTATTTTTTCTATAAACTGTAAACATCTTAGATTTTATGATTTACTTCCATGCTGTAGAATAGAGAATTTTAAAAAATGGAGAATACTTTTCCTTCCCTATTAATCTTTTTTATAAGATTTTAATGTGCTTGTTTTGATGGCTATTTGGATATAAACCAATCACAAACAAGCAAGTCCCATAATGGACCCGCACTCTGGATCCTGCTTAGCTATACACATGCTCATCTCTAGAAAAACTAACTTTTCCATATACAAGTACACGCACACGTACACACGGCATTTATTAAGCCTAAACAGCAAATTGATTTTATGCCTGGGAAGAAAACTTTCAAATACAAAGCCTATAAATAGATGATGTGTTGCCTTTCTGGCTCAGTAAATAGCCTGAAAATGTGGTCTCAGGAGGTGTGAATTTGCAGTGTCCCCCCTTTATTTCACTGAGACATTAATTCTGCAGTCTAAATTTTTATGTTTATTATCATTATGGGAATTGCCATCATGAGGGAAGCAAAGGCACTTGCTGAATTTCTCTAGGCATCAGGAAATGAATCTGTATAGAAAGGAAACAGCCCAGTATGTCCTCACGTGCAGGGGGAAACACCAGATTACTTGACATGAAAAGTATCAGGAACCAGTGCAATGACCAGTACGCAAACCACAAATGGGCCTAAATAGAGTTGGATATTACAAAATAGAAAGCCACACTGGATGTATCCTGCAGCAGCTGACATGAACACCGCCATCCCAGGATCTGGGTGCACTGTGCTTGGAGCAGCCAGCAAGGAGATGACTCGGGAGCATCTCACACGGATGAGTCTTGGATAAAACTTTTCCAGCACTTAATGACACACTTGTTTCTGGTTCCTCAGTAGTTTAACTCCCAGGCACTTTTGTATTAGTAGTAAATCTGAAAGTGCAAAATGAAGCATTTGCCCCCATGGCCCATCGGCAGAGCTCGTTCCAGCAGAGTAAGAGCAGATGGGGCCCCCTCGTTCCAGAGGCACCTGAACATGAGAAATGTTTTGCTGCTCTTCCAGCCATTGCTGGAGGTAGGACAACCTCCCTGAATAATAAACAGCTAGAAAACATAGAGTTTTATGGTTGTCCCAACATTTTCCTATAAACACCCATATATTCTATTTCATGTAAATATCCACAGATCCTTGCACTGTGAAGGCAATCACTTTTTGGAAGAGTGTGCCTTTTTGGACGTGTTTGAACTGTGTTTAATAACGTAGAGTTCTGAGTCTTCCTGACGCTCTGGGCTTTGGCGGGGGGACCCAGCTAGGAGGGACTGGCGGAGTCCATGGACTGACACTTCTCCAACAGGAGAATAAACCAGTGGAAAAAAAATACAGAGAGGGGACAAAAAAGGGTCAAGCTATTATTGACATTTACGGCAGTTAATTTAAAAAAGAAATAATACTCCTGAATAAGCCACAGAGCTACTGCACACACACGGAGCCACGAGGCTATGTGCAGTAGACTGAACAACATGGGATCCTTCAGAAAAAAACTGGCTGTGTAGCAACCTTGCTGAAGATGGGACTTCTCTGGCTTGCTTTTTTTTCCCCTGCACACCACAAACATGGCCCAGCAGAAGCATTTTCAAGCACAAACATGCACAGAAGTACTTAATGCTCTGTTTTGCTATTCCCAACCCCCATAAACTTATGCTTATGTAATTACTGCTGTTTGCCTACTGATAGAAAGTTTAAAATACCACACACACCCCAAATTAGAACTATTTTCTATTTTTTGTTAAATCCCTGCAACTGATACAGAACAAAATGTTGTGATGAGCCACATGAGATCTCTCTTGCCTGCGCTGGTCAGGACAGGAGACTGCAACACCACCAGCAAAAAAAAAAACCACCAAAAGTGTGGCATGCACAGACCAAGACAAATTTGACTGTTATGAAGCCATCGATCTTGTATTCCCCTTGCTTGCTTCATCTGTTGCTTGGTGTTTCTACAGTGGGAATGGATTCGTGCCAGGGCCTATTCTATCAGAGCTCGCATCTAGATAAAATGTAAAATATTTCTGCTCTATCTAAATTCCTAATTTATACTCCAAGGTGCCCCTAACTTAGATTAAATGTAAAATATTTCTGTTATTTAGATAAAATGTAGATAAAATGTAATTTAGATAACATGTAAAATGAAATGTAAAACATTTCTGTTCTATCCAAATTCCTAATTTATACTCCAAGGTGTCCCTCACTTACAAGGAATTACTTATCGTTGATGTAGCACTTATTTCGATAGTGGGAAAAATGGACGTCATCCTGTGAATAATCTTGTGAGTCACATGAAATTAATCTAATATTAAACAACAACAACAAATTTTCACCTTCTATTCAGGTTGTAAAATCTTTGTCACAGGAGCCATCTCTTTATTACATACAAATACTGTGTTTGCCGTTAGAACTTCTGAATCTCTCTTTTTAAAAGGTTTGTGGAAGGAACTGTCTGGAAATCACAAAAGGTCAACCCCCTTCCAAGCAAAACTAATGAGATTGAGTTTCCCAGTGCCTGTTTGAGATGGGAAGGTCAGGACATGCACGCAGTTTCCCCTTCACTTCTGATAGGTTTCTTTGAGCTAATAACATAACATGAAAACCCACACCCAAGTGTTAACATATTTTGAATGTCTGCATCAATGACACAGAGAAATACCTCATTTGCGAGACCAGGCGAAGCTTCAGCTGCTAACCAGTGAAGAAAGATACTGCATTAGAAAAAAAGAACGAATGCAAAGCCACATCCATCCTAGTATCATCTCCCACTTTTGGAGCAGCAGAGACAATACCCGAATGCAAACATGCCCCTACCCATTGCACTGCCTGGCTCGTCACTTAAATAAAGGCCAGGATAAGCAGACAAAGAGTTTGGCTAAGGATCAAGGAGCAGATTTTTTTTTGAGGTATTTAAATGCCAAGACATAATCAAGCTCCCAGGAGGATTTTCAAAAGCAATTAGGAACCCAAGTTCTGAGAGTCCATTGGTCCTTCTGAAAATCCTGTATGGTATCAAATTAACTGCATCCTTTGACATCTAAATACCTCTGTTTCCTTGTGCTGCTTCCGCTAGGGACCATCCCCCTTGATTTCAGCAGGGCAAAGCCTTCGTTGTGAAAAGCTGTGAAATTTCTTCCCATTCTCTAGTTCACCTAGCTCCCCGAAAAAAGGGAAAGCTTATCCTTCTCTTCCCGCCTAATGAAAATGTTACTGCCCTATGAACTGAAATTGTAAGAACAGCACTGAATCCCCTGGCCGTGGCCACATGGGTCTTTGCTGTACAGAGAACAGTTTGCTTTGATCTGACTGAGGTTTACTTGCCACAGATTTCACTGCAATACCTCTCTGATCTGATAGTGCAGACTTGCAGTTTCTTTTTTCGGGTAGAAATCCCTCTTAGATCGGTAAATGACGCAAGGGCTGCAGCGTCCATCCCAGTCCCATCGGATGGTGATGGGCCAAACACTGCTCTCTCTCTATTTACACGTCTCTTGATATAAATCGGGTTGCTTGTGTGGGATCTCGGGACTGCTGGTCGTGTATATTTCATCCTCAGAAACATGATACCAATCTATTGCACAAAGACCGCAAAAGAATTGCACAGATTTTTTTTTTACTTTATAGAAGAAAATGTTCCCTTGATGTGATAAATACTGAGCATGACTTTTGCTCAGGCTGCAAATAGCAGATTACTTAATCATCTACTATTTAAGTACCTGTTTGTTTTGTTATGAAGTGAAACTTTTGAGCAAGATCATATTACATGTAAAGCGGCTTCCTGCATCCTTAAATATTAATCCTCAAGTAAAAACAGATTGAAGGTAGTCCCAGGGTCACTTTAATAAGCCTGAGCTGCTGCATCCCACTCTCCAGTATCCCACATTACACGTTCCTCGCCCTGTCTTTGTGCCAACACTAACATTTTTGCAGCCTCTGGATGACCTTGGCAGGAGGATGGGGATGGGGAGAGGCGCTGGGAGGGACCCGCTCCTGGGGGGGCACAGGGGCCATCACCAGCCGCTGGGAGCAGGGACAAGGCTGGAAAACATGGCCAGCCCTGCAGGGAGAAGGTCTGCCAAGCACCTGCAGGTCTTAAGATGGAGGCGATGGAAAGTGTTAAGGGGGCAGCTGTGAAATGAGAGAAGCCCCTGGAAAGGGAAAAATGGGGAAATGGGGCGGTGGTGAGTCGAGGTGGAGCAGAAAGGGTGGAGGGCCACAGGGGTCCGTGCAAGAAATAGGCATGTGAAAGGAATGGGCAGGAGCAGGAGAGCGGCAGGCAGGAAGCCACAGGAAGGCGGGGGAGGAGAAAGGCTGAGGCTGGGGGTGTGCGGGCACAGGCAGGCGACCAGGCGTGCCGGAGGGAGACCCTGAGGCAGGCGGGACCCGAGATAGAGGAAGGGATACGGGGTGTGCTACCCTTCGCTCCGTGCCTGGTACCGCCGGCACCGGCAGCTCTGGGCGGTGCTGGGGCAAAGGACGCGGGCCTGCCCTGCCCTGCCCTGCCTGGGAGCGTCCTCGAGCCTCCGAGGCGCTGCCGTTTGGGGCGTTTACCGACCGGACAGGCGGGGGGCAAACCCGGCCGCTGGCACCCCTCGGCAGGCAGGGAAGCCGTTGTGCTAAGCCGGCCGACGCTTTTCTCAGCCAAGAGCGAGCGGCCGGAGAAGCGAGCCCTCGCTAGTGCTGCAGCGGAGAGGCCAACGCGCCCTGCTCCGGCACGGGGTGCGGGGGAGCCCGTTGTCGGGAGGGAGCCCCCGCGCCCGCCCCACGGCCCGGCAACGAGCTGCGATCGGGCCTCGCGAGGACCGGCGCACCCCGCCGCCTCCCCCCGGGACCCCGCAGGCCGCGTCCCCGCTGCGGCCACCCCCGGCGAGGGGACGCGGCGCAAGATCCGACCGCTGCCGGCTGCCTGGCCGGCGCCTCGCCAGGAGGGGGACGGCGCCACTGACGCCGCCGCCGCCGCCGCCGCCGCCGCCGCCGCCACCGCCGCCGCCGCCGCCGCCGCCGCCGCCGGGGGCCGAGCGCACCGCGCACCCGCCCGGCAGCGGGCCCGGGGTGCGCCTGCCCGCCCTGCCTGCGCTGCCTGCCACGCCCGCCCCGGGGGCGGGGCCGGGGCCGCCCCCCTCCCTCTCCCCGCAGCGCATTCGCCGCGGGGGCCCCCTCTGCGGTGACGTCACAGCTGTCTAAAAAAGCGCCCCGGCAGGCAGGCAGGGCAGCGGGCAGACGGCAGGGCGGGCAGCAGCGAGAGCGGGACGTGCCCCGCCGCCGACATGGTGTCCCCCGTCACCGTGGTGAGTGTGGGCCGCGCGGCAGGCGGGGGGAGCGGGACCCGCGCCCCCTCCCACGGCCGCCCGGCAGCGGCGCCCTCCCCGGGCGGTGCCCCGCCCCCCCCCCCCCCCCCATCGCCGGTGCCCCCTACCCGGTCCCCGAGGCGCTGCCCCCGAGGGGGGTGGGTGCTCCGCTCCCGCCGTCGCTGCCCGCGCGCGCCCGGGGTGCGAGGCAGCGACCGTTGGCGCCGGGCGACCGTTGGCGGAGACCCGGCCCCCCGCCTGCCTGATGCTCTCAGCGGCCCTCGGCGTACCCCGGTGCCTCCCCCCGGCAGCTGTTGCTCCAGCGGCGCGCCTCCCTGGGTGGCTCTCCAGCTCTTCCTCCTCTTGGCATTTGTATTTTTAAAAGAATCTGTAAGACATCTGCTTTACATAGAATACACCTGCTCAGAGCATCTCTGCTCCAGCTGCCTCGGGCTTGCACCGTGGCAGTGCCCGGGAGTATCCTCCTGCCCCCTCGGCCTCCCTGCCCTCGCAGGCACCTCGGCCTTACCATCCGGAGATGGCTTTGCCGTCCAGGTGACAGCTTGGCCTGAGGCTTGTGTTGGCCACCGCGTCGGGCAGATCTTGCCATAGGCTGGGCGACCTCCCACCGAGACCTCATCGCCCCTGACAAGCCAGTCTGGCACTTCCACCGTCTCGTGACTTGAGTGGAGATGGTGTCACCTGCCTGTCTCATGGGGGAGTCATGATGCTTAATTAACGTAACCAGCAATAAGGTAGCAACTCCTTGCTGTCCTGTCAATAGGTGACGTGTGTAGCCGCATAGCTGGATTGATGGAGCAAAGCTGGTAACTGAAGTAGCTGTGGCTCACGCCAGGCTGGACCAGCAATACCAGGTCCTGGCCCTGCAGGTGAAGGGGGAGTGTTTCAGTGCTGAAAGAAGACAAAATGCTTTCAGCCGGAACAGCAGAGAAGCTGCGCTGTTAGACAAGCTGCTTTGCATGTTCCTGTTTCTAGAAAGCAAGGGACTTGTCTGAATACACCAGCAGGCTGATGCATGCTGTAAGAATAGCTAACTGTCGGTGGGAGAGTTGCCTCGTGCTTCGCTGCAGCACTGAACACCTATTGCTGGTATCCTGGTTCCCTGCGGATCCACTGTCATCCTGTTTTGAAATATTTTGGTTAACGGCCAGTCCATTGCGTTCTCTCTCGCAGGTAGAAATCCTGTCCCTTCCCTGTTCTTAACTCGCAAAGTCAGCGTTCAAAACTTTTAAATTGCTTTGCCAGTTCTGCACAGCAGCTTGTACGGTCTGATACTTCAGATGAATTTTCCCCCAGTTATTAACATGTACCTGGTAAGTTCATCAGCAGCCTGGGGGTGATTTTTATCTTTAGAGACAGAGGGAAGTAGCTTGCAAGTTATACCATTGTAGTGCCAAACTATTTTACGCTTTCCAAAAATAACTGAAGAGGTTTGGTATCTTTGTGCTTCTGTGCCATGAGCTAAATTCATCCTTAAGTAATGCTTTTGGTTACAGTGAATTGTGTACGTGTACCTCAGAAGTAAAATCTTATGCTGGGACAATACTGGAATGGCTCAAAAACTGGCAGAATTTGTTTCATAATCCACAGGAGGCAGTACTTGGCTTTTAAAGCTAGTGAATCAGGGTGGTCTTGCAGTGTGTATTTCAACTGAACTTTGAGAGGAGGCAGGTGACTAAAGCATGAGTATGTGTTGGAAGGGTGTATGTAGTTCAGACCAGAAGGCTTTACCTACACCAGAAATTATACTTTAGGAAGGTAACTTGGGAGGGAAAATGAAAAAAAAAAAAAAAAATCTGCTTTCTTCACTTGCCCTTTTGACATGAAAACAATGCATGTTTCTGCTCTGGCTTCATCCCTGACATACTGACTCTTTGCTTCACCAAAGGCAACTAATGCAGGTGTGAAGCTGCAGAAGGCTGGAGGGATGATGAGACCAGGAGCTGCAACCAGAGCTGCAGCTGTTTACCATGGCTGTAGAGGTGGGAGGGGAGGGCGTCTGATCCTCCAAAGAGCTCATAAAAAAGAGCTGCCAGCCTTCAGTCTGTTAAGGAGCAGTTCTTTGCACATCACTCTTCCTCCAAAGGAGCGCACTGTACTGTTCCGTCATCGGCTGTGCTGCGGTCCGCGAAGGGCAGGCTAAAACGCTGTCATGCAGCAGCATGCACTGGAGCTGCGCAGGGGCTGAGAAGCAGGGTGGCTGTAAAGCCGGTGGGCTCCCTCCGGCAAGTTGCTTGCTGAAGGGAACAGCAGCAGGCAATCGGTCTGGCCACAGCTAGGTGCTTACCCTTGGGGCCCAGGCCTTATCTCTGTACCGCACTGCCTTTTGCTGCATAGATAGACCAGGTGTTTGGAGCCAGCGTGGCTATCTTTGCTATGACACATGATGGGGATGCTTTCTGTGGGGACAGCACCTGAGGCATAATCAAATTATTCAGAGGAATTGATTTGTCTATAGTGTATGTCCTCTCCCAGTACACTGCAGCATCAGCCTCAATGGGGAGGACACTAAAAGAGCACAGCCGAGAGTGACATGATTTTGCTTCCCGTTTTCAAAGCGATGGCCTTTGTACATAACTGCAACAGATGGCCCTGACTACTTACACACAACCTGGTCTCCTGCATCTCCTCCTCTTTCCTTCTTTAGGACACTCTTGTAACGAGTCAGAAACCCTGAGCTCCAGGGCTGCTGTACAACTCGTAGCTGGAAGAAACCACGCAAGGAGGCACGGACCATGGAGAGGAAGCTAGGGAGAGATCGCGGCTAGGACTGCTTGTTTGTGCTGGCTGCCAGGTGTGCATCATGGCCCGGGAGGTTTGGCATGTCTGCCCCACATGCAAGGAGAGACTGTGGCGTTGTGCAGAGCTAGCCAAGCTGTTGTTTCTGGTGCTGCACAATTCAGATGCGCTGAGGGGGGAGCATGTCCACAAATAAATGAGTCTGTGGCCAAAATACCTTTTAATGTATTGTGCCCCGTCCTCAGCTGGGATAAAGCTCTGAGGTCCCGCTGATGCCAGAGTCTAGACTTGCATGGTGCTGGGCTGTGGCAGAGAAGATGCATTTGTCTGCCAGTCCTGCTCCAGCTGGTGAGCAATGCTCACTCTGGTTGGAAGTCACCTTGGAGGGAAGCTTTCACTGCTTACTCTGCTAGGCAAGCAGGAGCATCCTGCTTAAAAATTATTGTTCTTGATATTGCTCTGATTAAGAGCTGTTTTTTCTGCATAAAGCTGTGTGGGCTGAGGGCCTGCCGTTGGAGAGCAGTATTAATAAATGGCACATTTGCTTCATGGGTATGTGAGGTTTAATTCCCTTCTTGTTCAGTCATCACTGGTCCCATCTTAATAAAAGTCCTTTCTGAGACTGCCTCATTAGTGATTTTTGACCTGGGTTGGGTTCCCCGTTTCCCCCCCCCCCCCGCCCCCCACTATTGGTTAAGCAGTTTTTAGCGTGAGCTTGTGGGAGATAGCCCTTGCCTTAAGGACCTCTCTGCCCAGCAGGCACCATAATTGCAGGGGCTGCAAGTATGCGGGAGATGAGCCTGGAGACATGCAGTCGTTCTGGCATTTACATAATGCTCCTTGCTCAAAGGGACCTTATTTTTCCCTTAAAGTTAGGGCTAAACTTAGTATAGGGCTTCACACCACCTTGAGGAAAATGGGGCATGGGAAATACAAAGATGTTAATTGTCTGAGAATAGGTCTCTTTTTGGGGGCAGTTATAGATGATACTGGTGTGTCTTTCTGAGCAAGATGAACTATGGGCTCTCACCCCTACAACATCCCCTCCGTACTTGTTTTACTTGGCCTAGCGCAGTCCTTTGTGTGGGAGGGAGGTGAAACTCCCTGTTTGGGACAGATTTTTTGCCCGGAAGCCATATATTAACAATCTCCATCCCTTCCCTTTCGTCTTCTGATGTATTTGCATCTTTAAACAGAGATAGCTGGGTTGGAGAAGAATACGTTGTTTTGGCCGCATCAAGCAAGTTGAGCCCTCGGCTCCTTCCCCCCTAGGTGGGAAGCAGCCAGCAACCCTCCTGGGATAAGCCCTTGTCGACCCTCTGGGTAGATGCAGGATGTCACTGTGGGGAAGTACGAAGGTCACTTACAAAAACTGGGCAAAAAACCTGAAAGGTATGATCTGGAAAGGTAATCATGAGTAACAAATATGGAATAGGACTGGAGAATTGGGTGGGTATCATTTGAGTTTCTGAGGAGGGGCCAAACCACATTGATCCAGATGAATATAGAAACCTGATGTAAATCGTGTTGCTTAGAGACTGTGCTATGGGCAATTGTAGCAGTAGTAGGGCTAAGCATAGTTTTAAAGGTTTATTATTAGAAAGTGTGCTCTATAATCCTCAAACTGCTGTTGAAAACAAGAAAGCCAGATCACACTTTGAACTTTCAGCCTTTTCTTCTTAAATAGAGGATGTATTATTTCTGCATTAATGAACGAAGTGTTAGCAACCATCTAAGTCAGAAGTAACTCTTACGGTAGAGAGGTTAATTTTACTTGTTCTCTGTTTATACCCAACATTGTTGCTTTCATTGTAATTTTCCCCATTACTTAAATACATCATAAATTGGGATTTTATTATGCAGGAGGCTTGTAAACGTGCACATTTATATACCACATAGACAATTATGGAAATATGGCACTTGTATAAAAACCAAGGCAATTTAAATGAATTATAGAAAAGATTTCTAAACATCTGAACTCAATGAAGTAAGGGAGGGAATCATCACCTTAGGTAAGCTTAGCAGGATCTTAGTAACATTTATGTCAGTCACACCTTTTGGGAGAAGCCTAAAAGCTTTGGTCCTGAGCAAAAAGCTGTGCTGATTTATGCCAGCTAGAGCCCAGGCATAGTGTTACATGCCACGATTTATTTTTTCAGACTGAACTTGTGCATTCTTCCTATGACATTGACATTCTTTGCTGTAGCTGTTGCTATGAGAGGGTAGGCGTAGATATGGGTAACTGAAATTGGAGGCTAGAAAGTGCGGGCTTCTCTCACGCTCTTCCCAGTCCCAGTGTGGTTGCATTAAGCAGTTAGTGCCAATCACTGCTGCAGGCAGTGCTGTAGATTAAAGGCTTCATTAACTCAAGTATATCACTCAAGTCACACGCGTCTGTTGTTCAAAGTGTGCTTTGTTCGTTAAGATTATGGGTCCAGTTCAGAAGCCTGTACTTACACATAATTCCTCTGAATGGACAGAGATGCATTTCTTCCGTTCTCTTTTCCTGTTCAAGTATCTATATCCAAAATACACTCAGTGCGACAGAAGAGCCAAAGTTATCTTTCTCTGTGGGTAACTGCATAATACTAAGGAAATAATAACTCCAGTGAAATTAGACCCTTAGAAAAAGATGGCATCTGGAACCCGTCTTCTGCTAGCATGTGGAAACTTGAACAGTGAAAGATTATTAGTTATATAACTCCCTTCCCTCCCGGAGGCCTAAGTGGCTATTATATTAGCACTTAATTTTCCTACTGCCCTTCATGTCACACAATGCCCAATAGATTTGTAATGATAATACAGATGTAGGTTTTGCTTACTGCAGCATGCCCAAAATGAAGGTGATGGTTATTGCTTCTTCTAGCTAGCTTGTGCCCTTCCTATATCAATTTCTTATACTGCCATAATCTAAATAGCATTTAAGCTAATGGCAGGTTTCTGTATGACAAGTGTGTCAGTCTGGAGCATCCCTCCATGTAATGCGGAACGTGAACATGATCTAGGTGACATGGAGCAGAAAACGGTGTCTAGGAGAAGATTACACGCCACCAGAGCTGAAAGGTGGTAGGTGGGCTGGGCGAGAGCTTTCCTGGAACATTTTAAGTGTGCTGGGGTGTGAAGGATTTCAGATACCTGCAGAGAGCCCGGGGCTCACGCTGCAGACTCTGACCCAGAATAGCACAGGGCGCAGTTTCTCTCTGGGTAAGTGCAACTTGTGTCTCCTTCTGTTAATTTCATGTTGCAGGCTGACTCTTGTGCTGCAAATCTGCCTGGTAATGAGGACGGTGGCTGTTTTCATTCACCTTGCTGTGAGCTTATGGAAATGCCTTGTTTCTACCAGCAGGCTACACTTTCTCCCAAAAACTAATGTCTACAGATTACTGCAAAACATGTACTTTCCAAGACTGAGGGGAGATGAGACAAGCCATGTTACTGAATTGGCCTTGGGACTTTTGTCAAGTTTGAATGGTGAGGTTTCATTTTTTGCCCCTCACCAGATACCAGCTTTGGAGACAGATATGGCACCAGTTGGCATCAGGCATTAAATTTCCAATTATGTATCAAAATGAGTGCATTTCTGCTAGTACCAAATAGCCTCTGATTGAATCGTTGCTTGAGATTGAGGGTAAGTTTGAAGTTAAGTGAGCTGCACATTTTTCAGCACATACTAGACACATGGGGCAGATCCTCAGCCTTACGTGAGTCATTTTGTCTCCCGTGGCTTCAGCAGAACTGCGTTTGTGCCGGCTGAGAGCCTGTGATCATAGCTTGGATGATGTATCCCTATTTGCTTGTGTCTTCTGGTTTTGTTATGGCATATAAATCAGAGCCAGCCAGGGTGCTTGGATAGCAGTGCTGACTTGTGCTCCATTGCAAGCAAAACTAAGAAAGTTGCATGGCTTTTCCCCGCAACCCTGATATAAAAGGAGTGTGATGACAAGTTTATCACTTAATTGACGTTCATGAAGTTTCCACTTGGCTAATGTCCCATGCATCCGTGCCCTCAATATAAAGGGCATAACACTGGTAAGCAGCTGCACGCTCATTTGTGAGCGTGGTCCGCCTTTGTATATTCAGCCCAATTACAGCAGGGGTTTTGCAAGTGAAACCCTTGATGTATTAGTGTGAATCCTGGGAGTGCGTGGATCAGTGTTTGCGCAGGTTACTGTTTGCACCTGCCCACCCCACATCTGTTGAGATTGGCTGGGAAAGTCCAATTTATCTTCATGTAATTTGTGTCTGATACTGACTTGCCCAGGTCACAACATCTTGGCACAAGAATAGATATTGGAAATAAAATCTCTGACTCCACTGTCATACTTTAACTTTACTTCCTCCTGTCTCTTAAAGCATATTGGTCCCATGATAACATGAGGAGGGCTGCTGCTTTTTTTTAAGGTACCAGAGTGGCACCTCTCTAAATACACATCTTTATTGGGGTACATTGCTATTTTCCCTTCTTATTTTCTTTAACAGTAGTGTTTCACAAGCTTTCAGCCTGCAGGACATGATACGTAGGTAGAGCATTTCATTCAGTTTTCCATTAGGCACAAGAACAAGTCCTGTGAGGAGCGGCTGAGGGAACTGGGGTTGTTTAGCCTGAAGAAAAGAAGGCTGAGGGCAGACCTTCTCGCTCTCTACAGCTACCTGAAAGGAGGTGGTAGCGAGGTGGGTGTTGGTCTCTTCTCCCAAGCAACAAGTGATAGGACGAGAGGAAATGGCCTCAAGTTGCGCCAGGGGAGGTTTAGATTGGATATTAGGAAAAATTTCTTCACCGAAAGGGTTATCAAGCATTGGAACAGGCTGCCCAGGGAAGTGGTTGAGTCACCAACCCTGGAGGTATTTAAAAGACGTGTAGATGTGGTGCTTAGGGACATGCTTTAGAGGTGAACTTCGCAGTGCTAGGTTAACGGTTGGACTTGATGATCTTAAAGGTCTTTTCCAACCTAAATGATTCTGTGATTCTAAGACAAGCTGAACTGTCCCTCCTGGGTTTCCCAGCACAGCCCTGCTTGCTTTTGCCAGATTTTGCTGATCTTATTGCAGCGCCTTGCGAGGATTCGTACAGTGAAGGTCGCTTGCATAGAGCTGCCAGATTTCCCAGCCACTGGCAGCCGCCTTCCCCTCCTCTCTCAGTTCTGCCTTCCCGTTGCTTTTGCAAAAACCTCACCTGCCAGGTGTGCACGTATCTGGTGTGTGAGCCAGAAAAGTGAGCCACAAAAGTGCCTTTTGGGTGCCAGAGGCGGTTTCACTCTTGGCACGTCTTTGGGAATGGCTGGTAGGGCTGGTACAGCCTGGCATGTGCCACCTGCCTTCTCTGCTACACTAATGGCTCTTTAGCTGTTATCGTAAGGGGCTGTGACGGCACCAATGCCTGCAATGCTCTTCATTTAGACCTGCATTATTCCCCATAGATTGTAGGTAAAATGAGGTCTTCTCTGCTGAAGAAGTTGCTTTTGGATGGAAGCGCCTCCCTTTCCTCCCAAATACCAATCCCTACTGCCAAAGCAGCATGTGGTAGGGTAGAGCTTTGCCAAGTGCTCGTTTCCCCTGAGCGTCCAATCTTCCATGCATCCCCTCTGCTGTGGTTGAGCGACGGGGTGGCTGGGGCCCTTCAACAAGTACGTAAATGTTGTGGTGGGTTGTGGGGTGCAAATAAGGCTGGAAATGGGAGAGAGAAGGCAAAAGGTGGATTTCAGCTCTGGGGACAAATTACTCTGTGTGCAGATCCCTCACTGCTATTACCTAGAGGCTCAGCCTGCCCTTGGTGCTGACAGGGAAAGAATTGACAGTTCTCCCTGGAGCATTTTATTTCAGGTCTGTACCCACCTCAGAGAGACTGGAGAGAGGCCCCAGTCTTGCCACACAGCTTGTGGGGCAGATGTCAGTCTGTGGCACTTGTCTGCAGCAACAAGCCTTGCAAGGAGGTGCTGCTTTCTGCTTACCCAGCCCCTCCATGGTAATGCTTAGAGCAACATAAAACCTAATGCTACTTTTTCCTGGGTAACAGAAATCTGCATTCTCTTTCACAGAAGAGTGTGATATAAATAATGACAGGTCTCCTGAGAACGTGTGCTCGTAGCCTGGAAACCATCCCCAGGATGAGTTGTGGAGACTTTTCCATAAGCAGTAGAAATTTTTTATCTGGATTTTAGTGTGACCAGCCAAATAACTGCCCCTTCCCATCTTGAGAGGAATTGCCTGGGACAGCCATTGACTGTGCATTTCAGGCTGCTGGCTGGCTGGCTTCTGAAGTTCCCTGTGGATTCATAGCATCCCCCTGAGGTCCTGGGCAGCACTAGGGGACGCAGCCCCACCAGACCTCGCTCACCAAGGAAGGGTGCGTGCCCTTGCAGTGGCAGCACTGCAGCTCTGATGAGCAAAATGAAAAGACAGACCCATTGTGGTTCAGGTTTTTAAACATCTGCAAGGGGTTCTTTTGCGAGTGTTACAGCAAAGGAAATGTTCAGAGAGGCTTGCTTTCTGCTACACAGAAAGAAAGATCTGGAATCTCAGGAGGGAAAAGCAGTCTTTGCTCTGAGATAAGATGCTAGCAGACTGTCGTGGTTTAACCTCAGTCGGCAACCGAGTACCACGCAGCCGCTCGCTCACCCCCCCACCCCAGTGGGATGGGGGAGAGAATTGGAAGAGCAGAAGTGAGAAAAATTTGTGGGTTGAGATAATAATTGAAATAAAATAATAATAATAATGTAATAATAATAATAATACACAAAGCAAGTGATGCACAGTGCAATTGCTCACCACCCACCGACCGATGCCCCCCCGGCCAGCTTTCCCCAGTTTATGTACTGAGCATGACGTCACATGGTATGGAATGTCCCTTTGGCCAGTTTGGCTGTGCCCCCTCCCAGCTTCTTGTGCACCTCCAGCCTTCTCAGTCGGTAGAGCTTGGGAAGCTGAAAAGTCCTTGGCTAGTGTAAGCACTACCTAGCGACAACTAAAACATCGGTGTGTTATCAACTTTGTTCTCATCCTAAATCCAAAACACAGCACTGTACCAGCTAATAGGAAGGAAATTAACTCTATCCCTGCCGAAACCAGGACACAGGCAAATGCTATTTTTTTTCCTTTCATTTCTGAGAGCCAATGGACTACCCTGAAAGCATAGTCTGTGACAGCTCCTACAGCCCTGCAGAGACATTTGAATTCTTGACTGGTTTAACATTGTTGGTCATTGGCAATGGTACATTGCTGACCGTACTCAGAAGGCAATCTCCAAAATGGCTGACAGCTATAGGATTCCTATAGATGTGGAGTCAATCATTACTACTGCAGGTTAAGAAAAGGTTTTTAAAATAGCCCTGCTTGTGGTCCTGTGCCAGTCCAGTAGACAGGACAGATGATGCTTGATAATGGAAAAAAGCAAAACCAACCCAACCAAAACAAGCCCTAGCAAAAACACATATATCCAAGCTGAGTTTTCAGTTCAGGGTGAAATGTGTTTGTCTGTAATTTGATTTTTATGAGTTAACATCTGCTAAAGAAAGGCTTCACCATCTTGAAGGCTTCCCTGCAGTCCCAGAAAGCCAAGGGCAGATACCCCAGTGACTTTGTAAGGTATTGGCTGGTGTAGCAGTATCTCACTTTGCCTGGCCTGATAGCAGTAGGTCCTGCGTAGTGGAGGAAGGTCCCACAGACACTGTTGCATAGCTTGTTGACCATAGTTAGCCAAGCTAACACGATTTCTTCTTCTGTTCAGTACAGGAGATACCTTTATGGGTGCTGTAACTTCCTTAATTGCTGGAGGGAACACCGTGGTCCAGTGTCTTAAGATAGCTTTGGGCAATGTCATGGTTTAAAAGGCAAGAAGCAGGAGTTAGGCTCCTGATGCAACATGTGGCACAGGCAGTGCCCTGATGCGGTGGGGGTTATTTCCTTGGCTCCAGAACCACCTGCCTCTACTTTAGGTTGTTATGGAACTGTTCCCTCACATTGCTAAGGCCTCTTGCAAGGAGCCTTTTGAAGGCGAGACTCCAGTTTCCCATTTGTGACTTTTTCCCCCACTATTTTACATCCCAGGTGTTTGCAGATGCATTTTTTTTAACATGGGTATAACAGCAGAGAGCTGCAATGTCCAAGAGCTCCCAGGTCACATTGGCTGCTGAGCCAAACTGGCTTCATCAGCAGCCCCGTGAGCACGGTCAGTGAGACTGCTCAGCACCCAGCATTTTTTAATTTCTTCATTAAGCAACTGAAGACAAGATGGGACTGCTGTTGTATTCATATTGCAGCTTTGCTAACGTGGGCTTTGCTATTTTTATTGAGTGGCAGTTTGGCTCCTCCTGCCTTATCTTGGGAAGGGGCAGAAGTGAAGGCTGCCTGCCACCTTTGCCTGTTACTGCTTGTCTCCCTCCCTGACCACTGCACAAGGATTCATAGTTGTAGCTATTTTGTTGTCCTTTGGAGAAGGCCACAAAGCTTGTCTAATGCTTCTCTCTTTTACCTTCCTGAGCCATTTATTTAAATATCCTTCATACATTGTGTGTTCAGTGCAGTTTTCTTCTAAAACCTATCCTAGACAATCCCCTTCAGCAATTTACTCCCATACAACAGATGATAGGGGGTTTGGTGGTAGATGACAGCATGGCTAAGGTAAAGCATTGGGTAGCACAGACTTCTCTTGAGCAGTGTCTACGGCTAGGGACAGACAGCAGTCTGTGGCAGAGAAATCGCACTCGGAGAGCAAACATCAGAAGAGACCTTTGCAACAGCCGCGTCTGCAATCTCGCATCGCTGGCACTTCCACAACACGATGAGCCTTGCTCATGTGCTCCCCAGCTGTCTCGGTACAAAACATCCTGTTCTTGAAGCTCGCCTGCTGCCGCTCAGCTGGGTGGCCGTGCCGTGCCCCCGCTGTGCCCAGGCGTGCTGTCGTGCTGCATGGACTTGAGCTGTGGTTTCCCCTGGGAGAGGCTGGTGCAGGCAAACGTTGCCCTGCTGCCAGGCGGCACGTGCCGCGCTGCCAGGCTGCTGCGGGGAAACTGCCGCTTCAAATTTTCTCCCTTCTTTCTGCATCTGGGGGGAAAATGCTTGTCTGGAAGATTTTAACCTCAGTGCTGACAGATTTTCATCCCCCCCACGGTTAATCCAGAGATCAGGTTGAATGTTGATGTGACTGCAAGTCGGGCAGGATTTTGGCTTGGAAATGAAACTTTTTGTTGTGGTTCTTGTTTCTGCGTGCAGCTGTGTGTGGAGCAGCCCAGACCTGCACAGAGGCCCTTTTTAGATGCCAGTTTGATTAATCCTCACCCACTGCCTGCTCCCCTGTGCCTTCACCAAAGGGCGACTTTTCTGATGCCAAGAACTTGTGCAGCAATATATCTGCGTTCACCACCCAAGGACTGTGAGGGCCTGTGCCAAATTTTTAATTGTATTTTTCTGGCAGATAGCCATAGCTTGGTCTTAAGAAAAAAGAAGTCAAATATGTCTAGCTCTCAACTCTGTGTCAGTCTGTTGTGGAGCAAAGCTGGGAAGTGCGGCTGAAGCTTACTTTGCTTAACTGGGGGGTGATGCCATTGAGCCATGGGGAGGAAGAAAGTAGCCAGGCTGCTGGGGTAGAGGGAGGGATGGGAGAAGCCAATAAACTAGCTCTAGTTTGCAGGAGGAGTTGAAGAGACCCTGGGGGTGGAATAGCTGCCTTGGACCCACTGCTCCTGCCATATGTGGCTGAGCTGGGAGGATGGTCCTTTTGCAGGTGGGAAGCATTCAGGCCAAGCCCTGTTACTTCTGGCTTGTGCTGAATGATGGAGGCTCTCCTGTCAGACAAAACCACAACTTTTTGACCACTTGCGAACATGTCTGGCTGGACAGCCGAGCGTGAGACGAGTTTCACTGCATTACCCTTTTTGGAGAAATGGAGGCCCTGAGTTGTGCTGGGGAGTGCCAGCAGCTGCCATAAAGCATCACAAGGCCTGGCAAAACTCATTGCATGGCGTAAGCATGATGGAGACAGGATTATCAGCACACACATTGTCCCAAAGGCAAATCATGTACCGTCTTCTCTGGGTGATTTATTAGCTATTTTACAAGTCCATTTTAGATGGAGCCTCTACGGTCTTGTCTCCACTTGAGGGGAGGAGGGTTTATCTATCACCCTGAATTTCCTGCAGCATGTGGAACCTGTTTAGGAGCCATCTGCCTTGGATGCCTGGCCTGTGGCACCTCCAACACAAACATAAACCCTCATTAATTCCTTGCTTACACTAATATGTTGCACCAACACAGTATTTCAGGCAGGTTGATTGGCTGGTTCAGTAACTCTTCAACAGCCTCCATAAACAAGCACTTTTTCTCAGAATTTTATTTAGGAACAGCTTGGGGCATGTACGAGCTAGTGCCTTCCTTGACAAAAGGCAATTGGTTCTCCCACAGGAGCATGTTTGCTCCTGCAGGAGAGCAGAGTTGGAGGTGAAGTGCTTTGCACTCGCCTACACTCACACGAGTGTACCAGTTAGGGCTGTCCCAGCCAGCCCTAGTATTTCAGCAACCCTGTGGAGTGAAAAGCGCCCACTGGCTGGCCCTTTTACGTCTCATCTGTCTCCTCCTCTCTCACCTCTGCGAGCCACCCAGGAGGGATGCAGAGCTGAGTGGCCACTGGGGCCTTTGCTTTGTGGCCAGGTGAGGTACCACGCCAGGGCTGGTCGTTGTGAAGGCCCCTGTGTCCACCCAGGAAAGGGAAGATATAAGTGGTGAATTTGGGTACCGAACAGCTGAATCCTCCCTATTACACACACATCTGCCCCCCTGCCTAAAAATTCCCTCTTTTATATCAGTTTCAGTGTGTACACATTCAGAAGGCTTGATGTTGCACCATCTGAGCAAAGGTGGGAACATGCAAGCAAGCCCAGGAAGATGGTGGCTTTGCAGTCAGCTCATGCGGGTTCATGGCCAGGAATTGCCCAGTACTGCTGCGTTCCTCCTTGGTTCAGCAAAAGCTGCTGCATCATTGAATTCAGGCAAAAATTGGCTGCCTCTGGCTAGGATCTGTGCACACATCAGCTTCTCCTTATGGTCTACTCGTTTTGGTTAAGCACAATGATAAGTTTTCTGTAGGCTCAGCGTGATGGGGAATTGTGTTTGTTCCCCATTGCTCCATAGATGAGAGCCTGTGGCACATATATATACTCAGACTGCACAGAGGATCGTCAGTGCCTTGCAAAGAGCCACATATTCTGGGGAATGAGAATTCATGGGCTTGCAGTGGCACCATAATACATGGCAACAAAGCCACATAAATATTTATTGGCGCCCAACTGGGGGTAAGAGCTATTGTCACAGTAGGGCAGAACCAAGGCAGGATCCACGATGCAGAATGCCAGAAGCCAGGAGAAACAGCTCAGCCATGGATATGCAAAATGGTACTCGGCCAGCCAAGGCCGCCAGGAGGGATGGGTGGAGGACAATAGCCCAGCTTTTTTTGGCCAGTGCACACAGTTGTGCTCAAGTGTTGCTCAGTGGAATAGCTGGGGTATTATTTTTAAAACACTTTTCCTGGAAAGCAGCATTTTACAGCCCAATGGGCATGAGCCATATCCCCACAGCAGGTTGGTACATAGCCGGTGTCTGGAAGAGGCTGTATACTCATTTTTTATGCAGGCTGGTTTAGGGGACTTGCGGAGAAGAGGAGCATTATTTGATACTCCACATTGTTTCCTGGGACCAGTGTGAGGCTTAGGAACAGTGAACCTTGTACAACTTAGCATTTCAAAGCAACAAGCTTCTGATGTTTTTCTATACCTCAGGAGCAGGATGTCTCCCTCCACATGGCAGCTGGATTTTCTTCATCCCACTTGTGATGTAGATACAGACAACTGGCTCCAAAATGTTAAAGAAAATCATGGCACTGTCTTACAAATGTAGCTGTTCCTCTGTGGATGCAGCTTATTCTGGGGTAGAGGAGCTAGCTGTAAATTTTTTGTCTTGGTTATGTGCCTGCAGCAGTCAGAACAGGCCATCTGTGCTGCTGAGGAGCAGCATAGATGTTCCCCAGCTCATACCCCTTAGTGAATACTGGTTTGTACAGATGTGAATCATGAGCATCTCCTAGTGCTGCATAGCTGGGAGGCGCAAGAAGAGAGCATCCAGCAGGGACCCCTGGGCTCTTGGTGAGTCACCAATAACTAATTTGCGGATATAGCTTAGGAGCTGTTGTATGAAGCTTTTGGTCCTCTTTGTGTGCTACATCTTGTATTTTGCACATTGGGAACTTTTTGTCAGTCCTTACTACCCAGAGTTACTTCTTCAGGTCTGCCGCTTCTCCTGTAACTGTGTTTCTTCATCAGCTAGCCTAACGTCTCAATACGTCTTACACCAATACCAAATCACAGCATGGTTGGAATACTTGTGTGATAGCATCATCTGTCACTGTTGAACAACAGCAAAAAGGAAATGAGCAATATTTCAAACTGGAGCAGAATGAGAACAGACAAAACAAGAAGGGATACTGTAAACCTATGAATCCCTAGCAGGGAGGTGGATATCCAAGCCCTGAGCCTCCAGAGAGCTGCATGTGCCAATACCATGTTCTGTTTGAAGATCACAGAATCACAGAATGGTTGAGGTTGGAAGGGACCTCTGGAGATCATCTGGTCCAAAATCTCTTGGTGAGAGCTGGGACACAACTTCCTCCTAGTCTGCCTAAGTCTTGGAGGGTTTAATTTGATTTGGTTGGATACAGATAATTTAATAAATGATACTTTCACTGTAATTCCACAAATAGAGAGATAGTGGCTTTACAGCAATTTGAACTAATTTTTAAAGACGCTAAGTAACTTAGTCATAGCAATTGAGAAAATGCCCTAAATTATACTCAGTTTAGAAATTCAAAACTTGGAAATACTGCCTTGTCATTGTATTCAAGATGTTTTCTGTACTGCATTTCAGCCCAGAGTAAATTAGCAGTGGAAGAAGAAAAGAAGTGGGAAGAAAAATGCAATAGAATTTGTAACAAAATGGTAAAACCCAGCTTAAAGCCATGACAATCACATACATTAGCAAAAAGGACCTTGTCACCTGCAGCAAGTACTTCCTTTTCCAACAGCATGGCACAGCCCCATCTCACATTCCATCTCTGAGAAACAGGTGCAAAGGAGATGGGTGGTTTGATGCAATTTATTCATGCAGCCAAGAAATAATGTTCCCTTCCCTGAGGTACAGGCAAGTCCAGTCATGGATTATGTGCTTGGCTTTCCTCAAGCCACAGCCTCCACTTGTGTTGGTACATGGTTTCCCAATACCAGCCTTGACTTTGTCTTCCAGGTGGCGAGTTGCTCCATCACCTCTTCCCAAGCCTCAGCCAGATGTCCAAACAGAGGGCAGCCCCCCAGCCTCACCCTCTGGTTGCCTCAGTTTTTCTTGGGAGACTTCTCCCAAGTATTTCCAGTGCCACACCATCCCAGCAGGATGTGCTGCCCAGCCCTTAAGCTGCGCAGGTACCTCTGTCTCAGCAAGTGGTGTCCCTCATGGGGCACTCATTTTGGTCGGAGCCAGCACAGGGCCTCCACTGAGCTGCAGCATTCAGTAATGGGCAAGGGCATGTTTGGAAATAACTCATTTGAAGTATACGTGTAGAAAAAGTGTAAAGGAATAAAGCGTTAATGATGAGAAGCCTGTAGCCCTTCTAGATATATGAGGTTATTCTTATACGAGGACTCTGTAACACTGTAAATTCCAGGGTTACGAGTGAGTAACTGAGACTGGAATCTGACCCCTTATGCCTGAGAAATTCCTTAATTGTTATTAGGATGGAAATAATACAAACCATTATTTTGAAATAATGCTGGCTGGGCTTGGGAAATTCACATTCAAATAGTAAGAAATGGTAATTTTAAGTTTACCAAGCAAACATAATCTTTCTGCACAAGTGCATATCTTATATTCAGTAAGGCAAGGTTCCTGGGGAAAATGACAAGTGTAATTAAAACCTTTCTCATCATGCATGCACACAGGGGAGGGCAAGCTGTGATTGTGATGATAACTGCTCCTAGCAGGTGTTTTTCTTTTAATATGGGGTATTAAATGAAACTTCCTGTGTTGTTTAACCCAAATACTCTCCTGTATGCTTCTAACAGTGCCTCTCTGATTTGTTGCAAACAAGGCTGAACTTGAACTGTATCTTTCAGCATAAACTTTTTTGTCTTCAGAGGTACAAAACTATTTACCTTAGCTGAGACTGTTACAGGGACCTGGAGCACTGCTGATGCTGCAAATTCTTTCGCACTTCGTAGCTCTGGAGGTGTTAGTTTTCTGTGCTGAAGATCTTGGGCTCATTACGGTATGGTGGGGATCCTCCACAGCTGGTGGGGGAGAGGAGGAAACCCTGCCGGAAGCGCTGTCATCTGTTGCCTGCAACTGTGAGAGGATGAATGTGATCAACTACATTTTTAATAAAGAAGAGTCACAGAAGGGGAGGAGGCAGAGCTGCAGCCGGGCACCGTCTTTGGAGGTGGTTGGGGATAGTCTGAGCTTGATGTGTCACTTCAGAAGGGCAAGGTGCTGGGTCTGAAGGAGGGGGAAGCTTGGCTCCACTCTTCCCCCTACGATACTTGATAGTTCCCAGGCATCCGCAGTGCTGGGAGACTACGCGGGCTTTTCTGACTTTTATTTCAAGTTCATTTGTTATTTGCTGCCAGAATTCTCCTAAGGAATGTAGACAAGAGGTGGTAAATGGTGATTAATTTAGACAACCTAAGTAGAGGACTCTTGATGGGCTCCCCATGTAATACAAGAAAGTTAACGGCTTGCTGATGTCCTTTTGTGAATGAATTGTGTAGCCTGGTTGTTTAATGGAGTGTTTAAAAATTGTGTTGGCAATAGCTTATGAATAATGTATACAGGAATAATGAAATACCTTACTGCTAAGAAACTGCTGATATGCTGGGGAACTTTCCATCAGATGTGAGAACAATTTTGAAAGCACTGTCTTCTTGGCATGACCTTTATTTATGGTCTTGCTGCTTCAGAGATTGCATTCCCTTTTTAGATACTGCATGTGAAGATGCCTTCCACCACCTCTGCCTCTGTCTTACAGTTTCACCTGATTCCTTTTGCTTCTGTCTGTAAAAGCTCCTGAATTTTGATGAGTTTAGGCTTTATTAAATGAGCGCTGTAAGCACGGAGATATTTGCTGTGCAGCCTTCACCCATTCTAGGTATCTGCACCAAGGCACATTGCATCAAAGGAAGATGGATGCTGGTTTTGTGTCATGGCAATGTCCCATGATGCAGGAAGCAGAAATAGGGCCAAGTTAATTTGAAAAAAAGACCAATGTTTCTTTTGCAGGTTTTTGGAGCACGGGCTCCTTGCGTGAGATAAGCAACCCCAGAGTGTCACACACGGATGTTCAGATTTTGATGGATTTTGCAGTGTGAACCCAGCTCTGATGCCTCTAAATTTTCCCCTGTGTCCTCCTCCAGTGCATGAGGCCTCTGAGTGCTTTGGCCATGAGTAGTGGGAAGTCGTCGTGAAACTAAGCAACTAAATCTTGCTTGACCAAAGAGATTAGAAGATTGAGAGTGAATCCCTGCTTTGCAGGGGAGCTCTGGAGGTTGTACTGCCTTAGCTGCAGGAGGAAACAGGCCTCCTAAAAGGCCTCAGCACATAGCTCATCAACAGTGCAGGCATGACGCAATCACAGTCTCTTCCTTTGCTCCTTGTTTTGGCCCTCAGCTGCACTCCAGGAGAAAATAAAATCATAGCTTTGTTTCTCATGCAGGGTTTTCCCCACCTGCACTAAAATGCAGACATATCACAGGAGGGCAGGTGAACGCAGTATGTATCTTATCACTGTCCAGAGTGGTCTCAGCTAAGTGTATGGTAAGAGCAGACCCAGCTTGTGGAGTGTGTAGCTATGTGCCCTGCCTCTGCTGTGGTTTTGTTATGAGTAGCCTAGTGCTCATGCTGCATTTTTGTGTCTGGATTTACACAACAGAGCCCTGAGTCAAAATGTTTCCTGCAATATGGGCAGTATATTATTAGTGTAACGCTAGAACAAAGCAACATGTGATTGATGTCGATATTAGTCAGCTGAGGAAGTGACATCCTCACCTGGAAGGTTTATGTGATGGGTTTTGAAGTCATGTGGTGATGCCAAAAGCAAGCTCCAGGCATGAGGCTACAGGGCAGGAGAGAGAATGGGTTAGAAGAGAGGTTGTACCCTCAGGGTGATCTGCAACTGGCTAAGCAAGAGGATTTGCCAAAATGGAAGGGAAGATTTGCACTTTTTTTGGCTTGTTTGCTGCTGGGATATTCCTGGGGAGTGCAGTATTTTCGCAGCTACAGGAAAGAAGGTGTATAAAAGGGGTTATTCTAAACACAAGATAGATGGCAGGGACCACCAGAGGAGTTTGACTGATGGCCTAAATGTTTTCAGTAGAACAAATAAAGAGAAAAGGTATCTAAAACTTCCTCCATCTCCACCACCCAAAACCCATCCTGCCAGCCAAGAAGTGTTTTCAGCAGAGAGGGTCACAAAGGTCTAGGCTGAGGATCATGGTCAAGTTCAACCAGCCTTTCTCAGGGTAGAAATGCTGCTAGCTGACAGTGTACATCAAAGAGCAGCTTTCAAAAAGGAGACTGTTCTATTATGCAGTTTATTCCACTGATGCTTCTGATGATCTTATTAATTTCTCTTTTTTTTAATGTTTGTTTCTTTTAGGTGAAGAGTGAAGGCCCCAAACTGGTGCCCTTCTTTAAAGCCACTTGTGTCTATTTTGTCCTCTGGCTGCCAACTTCCAGCCCCTCCTGGTTCAGTGCCCTCATCAAATGTCTGCCCATCTTCTGCCTGTGGGTTTTCCTTCTGGCTCATGGAATTAACTTCTTAGTGTCACACCAGAGCGCCAGCCGCATCCTAGCAGGACTCATATTCTCAGCAGTGGGAGACGCCTTTCTCATCTGGCAGGAGCAGGGCTACTTCATTCATGGTGAGTGCGGTGTCAGTCTTAAAGGGATGCCACAGTGTCCAGCTGTTACCCTCTTTATTTAGTAATGAGTTGCTGGGCCACGTGTTTTGTTTATTCATGTACAGCTTAAGCCCCGGGCAGTGGGAAGCACTCATCCCTTGACTAAAATCCGTCATGGTTAGAGGAGTCACACCATGGATGAGTCTTTTTCTTGAGCTTCTCTTGAGGTCAGAGAGATAACTGGGGCACGTTTGGTTCCCTGGCACGTGCTCACAGCATCTCAGCTGGCTGGAGCTGGGAAGGTGGCATGGGCAGAATCCCCGGGGAAGAGAAGGAAATGCTCATGGCACTCGGCAGCTCCCATGAAGCTAAGGGAAGTATCTACCTCCTATCTCTCTGCAGGGAGAGCTGTCAGCCCTTCACTACAAGGATCAGAAATAGGACGCATGGTGCAAAGGTCCTCAGTGGAGAACAGGTGGAGAGGACCCTTATGTTTTGATAGACAAGCCCGTAGCCTGGGCGAGGTGTTTAAGTGGATGCTAGAAACCAAAGCATCAGAAATCTTGTCCTACTTGCAGGTTCGTCAGTATGAATCATGCAGCCTGTTGTACAAGATATGTCTGTTTTGCAAAACATGTAAATAATGGGGAATCAAGGACAAACCTTACCACAATGGCCTGCCTTCTCTACAGAAAAATCCACATCTCTCAGAGCAAAATAAGCTTGTTTTATTTTGCTAGTTTGCAGACTAGAAGATAATGATTTAGATTAATCATTTAAAGCCACGTTGAACCTGCCTGCAGCAACACTCTCCCTGGCCTTGGACTGTCACAAGAAATCAGCAGCAGTTGAGTCCTTCACTAAACTGACTGGTGGGGTTTCTGAAGTTAATTTAACCAGCACAGGGATCTCACGTAACACCCACCATTAACTGGCTGCTGTGACCATCCCACTGGAAAATGTGATGAGATGAGGGAACTTTTCTGACTTGTGCTGTTGTCAGCTCTGAAAGTCAAAGGCTTATTTTTTCCCTCTCTCATGAGGTCAATTTAGTTTTATTCTGGGATTCCCACAAGCTCTTTCTTTATGAGAGGGAAGTGTGTGAAATGCCAGATATGAAAGGCCAAACGCTCTGAATCTGGTTTTAATCCTGCTTCCCAAGGGCTTATCCCAATCTCATTAAAAGTTCATGTAAAAATTTTTACTGATTTTGGTGGGGTTTAGATTAGGCCCTGAGGATTGGATCTATCTGGCTGAACCTTGGGCATGTTGCTGAGGAGCTCCAGCCTTGGAGCTGGGGTGCCATCACGTTTGTGCTGAGTGTTGGCATTACCACCTATGGGCCTCCTCCTAACAGGGGTACCCGGCTCAGCGCAGGTCACCTCAGCCTGACTGCTTGTGCTTCGTTTTTGCCTCTTGGAGTTGCTCCTTGAGCTGTAGCTTGAAAAACATTCAAGGCCTGATTCTCACCGTGACTGTTTTTGTACATGGACTGTTCTGAGCTTCTCCGTTCCCACGTAGCTGGGATATCTCTGAGTTTCCTCTCCAATTTAGCGCTAGAGGAAGGTCAACCAGTCACGGCAATTCAGTATCTGGTTAATGTGTTTTAATCTGCAAATAAGTTGGATTTTCGACCCTAGTCTCACAACTGAGAAGTGTTGCTCTGTGGGTTTAGACACATTTTTCTTCTTAAGGAGAAGAAAAGCTCTCTTGGAGCATTTTGAAAATCTCAGCCTTCATCCTGGCTGTCTCCTGCCTGCCTCAGTCCGTTCTAATCCCAGCTACCATCTTCTGTAGTGAAGTGTTAACGTTTGCGTTTCAGCTGTTAGCAGATAAAGTGCACTACCCCACTTCATCCTTCACCTCTCCTGCAAAACGTATTTTCTCCTATTTAAAACTCAGCAGGCTGCTGTTATTGACAACTGACAATATTCAACCTTTTGACATCATGGTTTGTGGGAATTTGAAATTTCAGGAGAATAAGAGGAAATACTAGGTAAAAATGTACTTTCTGTTTAATTTCTACGGCTTTCAGGCTGAAAAAAAAGGGTTGGGAACTGGGCTGATTTGAATAGCTTTTGAGACAATGAGTTTATAAAAGGACATTTGTTCATTACTTTATAGGGAAGTGAAAGCCTGGGAACCTACTCCTGGCACACTTGACTTTTTTTCATTTTTGCTGTTTCAGTCCACTAATAACACGCTATTTTCTGACTAGTGTCTTACTGCATGTAGAAGATACTTTACAGTGTTAACATCCACCTCCCTTGATAGCAGGCACTTAGAAACAATTTATGCATTCGGTGAAGAAGACGGGGACTAACAAAAAGGTCTTATTGCCAGCCTGAGGGGAAACTCCAGGGGCAGGGAGGGGGAAGGAAGCGGACAGAGAGGAGAAGGGCTGATCTGCCTGATGTGGTTGGGAGGGCTGAGCCAAAGGCTGAGAAATGCAAGAGAAATGCACCCCACTCCCTGTGCAGCCGTCACAGGTTTCCCCAGTTCTTGGCTTGATTTGTGGGTGTTGAGTGAGCAAAACTGGGAGCTGACTCTCTTTTTTGTGACCAGCCTACCACATATCACAAAACTCCTCCTGCCTTTCTGGGCCCCTGCTTGGCTGCCACATCCTGTCCTCCTCTCCTCCTCCTCCTTGTTGCCAGCTGCCTGCATGAAGGACAGCACATTCTTCAGTTCCCCATCCCAGAACTCTCCATATAATGCCATTGAAGGAAAAAACACTCCTCCCTGCTAGGGCGAAGTAACCTTCTCCTTACCGACCCCAGGGCTCTAACCTTTCCTGCACTGTAACACCGTAAACAGCTCGTCCTAAATCCCTCCTCAGTTTCCTCAGTGCTGTGCCCATGACGTGTAATAGCTCTGTGAAACATCAACTTCTCGTTGCCCTCCTTTGCACTTCTCTTCCTTCCCCTTCATGCTGTCCATTTTCTCCAGCCTCACCTTGCAGACCAGATCCCCACCAGCCCCCTCCCTCCTGCGGGTTCCTTTCTCATCCCATCATGGCTGAGCTTTCAGTGGATGTCCGATCTGGTCTTCCTCAAAGGCAGGGAGACACTTCCCCTTCTTTGAGCTGCCTCAACACAAGAGTATTAGGATGACGAAATGTCTGCCAGCAGCAGGTTTTAGTGACTGCCCTTTACACCACAGCATGCTTTAAATGTAAACAAGTGTCCTGCTGGAGGACACAGCTTCCCAGATCCTTTTCTCCATTTCATGCTTTAGAGCTGCATGAAAGCTTCCAGTTACTCTAATAACCCTGCCAGGATAAAGTGGGACAGCCTGCAGCTGCACCATGTGTGGGTCTGGGAACCAGAGGACCAGAGGAGCTGGACTCAGTTTGGGGTCCATTATCTGCAATTGGCATGACAACTAGTAGTCAGCAGCTGTACCAACACATCGTGACATTTTTTGTCAAATGGATTAGTGGCAAGTGAATAACGTATGGGCAGTACCTTGTGACACCCACATCTGGCATTTCTCAGGGGTGTTGTACTTCAAAAGGAAGCCAGCATTTTATTTTCACTGATTGATTCCAGCTAAGGTTCATCTGAATCTTGCAAATAGCCATAAAATTGTTGGCAGATCACATTGGTGCAGTCCCTGAAATATGCCAGCTGCTTCTTTCCAGCTTAGGTTTCTCCTAGCTATGGGCAGAGATGGAGTAGAAGCCAGATTTAGTCCCTGAGTGCCTTTGGATTTCTGGCTAAATACGGTCAGGCTTTGTGTCTGGGTTCGGAGGGGTCGGTATCTTTTTTCACATTTTGTTCCTACACTGCTCTGATTCCAGCCTTCCTGTTCCACACGTGACCTATGAACAAAACACTTTGGATAGTTAGAAGGGATGATCTTTGGTCTGCCTTGCCCCCACCCTTCATCCAAAGCAGGGGAGGAGGAACCACCTGAAAAACAAGCTTTGTTCCTTCTGCAGCAGCTTAATTCACCTGGCCTCTCAGCAAAAAAGCTTGCATTACAACAGAGTTGTACTTGGCTGCAGTTGTAGATGTGCTGGGGCTTTTTCTTAGGGCGGGGGCTTGGTGCTAAGGCTGATCTCCAATGCACAGACTTTTATATTAAAATGGTCCCAAGTGGTCAGTATGGTTCCCACTGAAAGTGTTAAGGGTTGTAACACTGCAAGGACATCTAAGCCTGTGCTTGTTGCGGTACATTTAAAACCCAATATAGCCACATGTTTTCTTCTGCTACCAACTGCCAGTCACTGATGAAAGGTCACACTTGCTATGTCAATGCCTCTTTCCAGGTCTGCTGATGTTCGCCATTACACACATCCTGTACTCTTCAGCCTTTGGCATGAAGCCTTTGGACCTCAAAGCCGGCTTATTGATGGGCCTTGTTTGCAGTTCCTGTTATGCCTTCCTGTACTCCTACCTCTCAGGCCCATTCACCTACCTGGTAGCTGTCTACATCGCCTTGATTGGCTTCATGGGTTGGCGAGCGGTCGCCGGCATGCAGCTGTGCAACGACCTCTGGACATGGACCAAGCTCTCGGCCTGCATCGGCGCGATGCTGTTCATGGTGTCGGATCTGACCATTGCACTTAACAAGTTCTGCTTTCCTGTGCCCTACTCGCGCTTCATCATCATGGCTACTTACTATGCAGCCCAAATGCTTATTGCACTGTCAGCTGTAGAGAGCAGAGATGAAGAGGACTTCAGAAAGAGGAGCTAGGTGGAGTGCCAATAGTCTGTGAACGACGTGGGTTATATCTCAGGTGCTGTAGCTGCATTCACCCCTGAGAGAGATCTCCATTTCTCTAGGCACATTGGTGATGTTGATTTTGCTTCTTTGAAGCATTACCTTTGGGGCTTTTTTTCCAATGGCTTTCTCTGAATACAGCTTACTTCAGTGTGGAGTCCACATCAGAAAGCTTAGACGGTCCCTGCAGTAGCTACTCATTCAACTTTTCCTCCTTGGAAGTGCTGTACTACTGCATTTTACTTGTTAGTCTTGAAACTGATGCTGAATGTCTGGGAAGAGGAGGGCTGATGGAAGGTTTGGCCGTGCACTGTGCTAGAAGACTTGCTTTCAATAGTAGACAGACAGGCACAGATCTCTGCTAAAGTTATAGGTAAAAATGAATTTAACTCATGTTTGTCTCTTTTTGTGCATTACAAACTCAGTACACAAACTGGAGCTATTGCCTCTGCTGAAAGGAAGCCTGGAGGTAGAGTAAAATCAGCATATCCAGATGAGGGCTGAGCTTTGGAGTCAACGACAGCATGTGGGGCAGCCCCCAGCAGAACCAGAAGAGCACAGAGGAAGAGGTACGCTGACATGCAGTGCTGTGTGCTTTGATCGCGGCTGATCACTGCTCCAGGGCAGGTCTGTAGGTGCCTGTCAGCGTTGCTGCGTGTGGCAGAACTAGGAGTTTGGTGGGACATCTAGGTAGCCAGGCCAGTGTGTTCTCCCCGGCCATGCGTACGCAGTTACACAGTGTCTGCAGCCACCAGTGACAGCTGAGATGTAATGGGCACGTGAGGAACTTTGATTTTTACAGCAGGACTTTGAGCATGTGTCTTACTAATGTATGTCCTAATTGTCCTTAGTACGGCAGACAGGAATCTAACCTTTATGCCTTTCTTCCCCGGTATCCTAACAAATAATACTCCATATACTCATTAAGCTTTACAGTACTGCTGCTTGCAGTATTTCTCAAATCTTTGTGTGAGCATTTCCCGTGGTCAAGGCCCTGATTTTGAATGTAGATTGTTGTTGTGTTTTGCCAGCTGGTGGTAAACGATCAGCTTTGCACCACTTGTTTTTGGAAACCCCCTTTTCAGCAGAGCTTCCTGAAAAGCACCGTCCTGTGTGTTCGAAGTGCCTGCTGCTTCCTTCTCGAACTCACGTGGACGCAGTGAGAATGTGAGAGCCATCAGGGCTGGGAAAGCCTGTTTAATTCTGATCCAAATTCTTTGGTTGGTTTGTCTGCCAATCTGCTGAAGCAAGATTACTTCTGACTTCGGACTCTTCAAAAGATATAGGAAGAGGTTGCCCTGATTTTTAATCCAAATTAATTTGTGATCATAGGTATATTTTTTTTCCTCTTATTTATGATATCTAACAGCAAGCTCTGATTCTGTTTGAAACTATCCTGAATGTGCTTTTTCCTTCTGTCCGTCCTGAGGCTGCTCCCATGGGCTGAGATGCTCCCCCAATGGCTTGTTTTAAGACACGCGTGCACTCAGTTGTGCAAAGGAAGCTTGCTAAGGGTTTCTGCACCTCTTCAAACCTGCAGCCAAACAGGGACAACCAAAACAGACTGCACGACTCAAATCCATGCATGCCCCAACAGCCCCTTGCACACGCTCACATGGGCAGAGCGAACAGGAGGGGCAGCCCTCCAGACCACCCTCGTGGGCTGAAAATCACCACGGTCTCCATACCTAGTGTGCCCAGACCGTTCCAGGTGAAAGCCTGGCACTGAGTCCCTGGCACGGTCGGCAGAGAAGGAATTCCTCTATGCGAGGAGTGCGGCAGGGTCAAGGGGCAGCTGAGGCAACCCTACCAACCCTACTAGCTTTTCCCTTGGTGTTGAGAGGTGCTAAGTGGGTCTCCTGCTCCTCCCCAGCCTCATGTGGTGGGACTGGGTGTGGAGTAGGCATTGCCTCCCCACGACTTCTGCATTAGTGCAAATGCAGCCAGTATTACAAAAATCTAGGTTAACCAACCTGACCCCATGGAGTCATCTGCTGCTTTTCAGAGAGAGATCAGAAAGGTCAGCTGCATTATTGAGAGGGAAAGCATTGTAAATAGCACAGCCCCGTGTAATCTCTTCCCTTTAATGCTGTTGTGTAATATTGTCAGTATTCATTCACTGGCATGCCGGGGCCTATCTGGAGTAAACTGCTAAGGGAATTTAGAGCCGTAAAACATCTTCATTCATCAGCATTGCTTATCTCCTGGCCGCAGCTTGAACCCTGCAGTGTAGCTCTCTGTGGATGTCACCTGCTGTTACTCAGCTTGACTGTTTGCAAATCTCTTCCTGCAACAGACTGACCCAGCTAAGAGGAAATCTAAGCATTTGGGGTGAACCCCGCTGTCCTCCCAGCATGTCAGCAAACAGCACATTTCAGTCTGATTTACAGCTCCTTGTCATGGGTCAGTCCAGCACACTCAGTCCTTAGCTGGCAGTTCTTCAGAGGAACCCCCGCACCCTGAGCTTCCCTTTGCTTTGAGGAAAATGCGTGTGTGATAAAGTAACCTTTACTTAAAAGTTAGAATTTTGATTTATCTCTTTCTTCCCCTCTAGAAATGAGTAGTCTTCAATTTCCTGAAGATGGCTGAGTTGCTCTTCTGCATGCTTTTTCATCTTTTAGTGTTATTAGTGATCTTTTAAGTGTTATTAGGAGGCCTGCCCTGTCCTCTCCACTGGCCATCAGAGGTGCAGTTTCTGGTGGCAGAGGTCTCTGGGTGGCTCTAGCTGGGACAGCAGAAACAGGTGCAGCCCAAGTGGGCTGTTGTTCCCTCGCTGTCCCCTCACCTGGAGTGGGCTGGCTGGGACACATCCTGGCCAGCCATGCTGGCTCTGTCCCAGTGCTGCAACGGCTTTAGCCTTCCCAGGAACATGAGGCAGAGCCCTCAGCATACAAAGTCATGGAGAGTCCTGGCTGGCTCAGAGGTTTGCTCAGTGAAGGCTCTCAATCTTCAAAATCTCTCTTCTGCTCTGCATTCCTCTTTTTAATCCGTATTACTTGAATGAGACCATTTTCCTGGAGGCTCTTTCCTGCTGGGAAGAGACCAGCTGCTGTGGACACTGATCTGACACAATTTGAGTTTCATAAACCCTGAGAAACACTAAGCAGTTACTGACAGTCTGTTAAATACCTTTTCTCGGGATTAAAACTGTTCCCTCAGCCCCAGCAAGGGCAATCTTCACTTTGAAAGGGAGCAAACAAGAAGTGGGAACGACGTGACTGTCTGTGGCACTGCGTTTGTGGACCTTCCTGTTGTCTCTTTGCACTGTAAAACTGCGAGGTTTGATCCATTCTTCTCCTTTTCAGGGGTACAGTCTTTGAGAAGCACCCAGTCTTTCGCCCAGGGACATTACAGAGTGAATGAAGCACCCCAGTGGTGTAGTGTGCCTGGCCCCAGCAGTATCAGCTCCTTTGCTTGCTAAGTACAGAGGCTTTCTTTTCACACTGCTGTATTCAAACGCCCCTCTGCAATTCCCATCTATGGTCACTTGAGGTTACACACATGGTCCGATTACTTTTGCTCTCTTTCCTTTCTGTAGTTATCACCCTCTTTGAGATCCTTTGGCTCCTTATTTGGACATATAAAAGACATAGCACATTTATTTCAGGCTTGTATTTCTTTCTGTAGATAGATCCTCCTCACGCAGAACTCCCAATGAAGTCAAAGAAGTGATGCTAATTGCAACTGTTTTTTAAATGCTAGTAATGCTTCTGGGCTGTGCCAGTCACACTGATGTCAGCAGGGTGAAGCTGGTGTAGAAATGGCAGGTTGAGAAGAACAAAGCCAGAGCATTTTAACAGCTTTACTCCTACTCTACCAAGAAAATTGTATTCGTGCTTACTACCTGGCTTCTTACTCCTCCATACTGAGGCAACTGTAAGACTCATTGGTTTAAGAATTATTCTAACATGGCTTTTAAGTAGATTGCTGAAGGTTTCATGTTGTAATCAGTGGAGGTATATAAAATTCCCAGGACAAACTTTGCAGAATTTTGTAGCGGCTCTTCAAAGTTTTCCAGTCCCGTAGTTTGACACTAACACCTGTATGTTTTCAGCTTGCTATCATGATAATTTTGGGAGCTGTTCTGGAAGAAGCAGATCAAAGCAAACAGCAACTGTAAAGCTCAGTGGCAGGTGCCTCTTTCTCTTTGGTTGGTTTCTGGACCAAGAGACAGGGGCTCTTTTAAGCAGAGGCATCATAACTGCATTCTTGGAAGAGGATGGGAAGTTGCCGACTTCTCATGACAGAAGTCCTCCTGGGTACTTCTTCTGCCTTTTATCCATGCTTGCTCCTTTTGTGGCCTTGGGTTAAGTAAGTCACTTAAATTTTCTGGGGCCAGGTCCTCATCTGGTGTAAAAAGGCACAAGTGTATGAGGGCCAGTGCTATGCCAAGTTACTACAGCAGGGGACCAGGCCCTCACCCCATTTCTAAAATGGGGATATTAGCACTTACCTACCTCCCAAGGATGCTGTGAGGATTAATGCTCATACAGCGCTTTGAAGATGTAAAGTGCTATATAAGTCCCAAGTATTATCCTACCTTAGTGTTAAAAATGCTTTTAGGGATCTGCAGGACTTCTCTTAAAGCATGGAATGTGTGACTGCCTTTTCAATTTGCATCAGATGGAAAGCAAATGCAAAATATTTATTCATACTGATTAACGGGATGGGCTCAGCTGCACTTGAACTCTGAGGAGAGTTTAGCTTAAAAGTCTGAACTCTAATTTCAGTTTTGCAAATGGTTTTTTGTTCTTCTAAAAGCCTCAACCAAATTCTTAGATGTGAACCTTGCATCCAAATTTTGCAGTCTGGTCTTATCCCTGACTGTTAGCTAGAATAAATCTAATCCAGCCAAAACACAGTGCTGTCACAGTCTGCTATGGCTGATGAAAAGACTGGAACAGAAAATGAAGTTCTTCTGTTCAACCTTCATTCTGCAGAAGGTCAGCTAGGTTTCATGGGACAACTTGCAAAGGGATGGTTAATTTCTGTGATTGTAAGTTTTACTGGTTTTAAAATCAGCAGAGAGAGAAGGTCTTGATGGAATCAATAAGGTCGGCACATCCTTCTTGAATTACTTCCTTTTCACCTGAATCAAAGAAACAGCACGTTCTGTAGCAAAGGAAGTGCTTGTACCACCAGTCCTAGGGCCCAGAACAAAAGTTGATCTAGAAATACAGCTCTAAACCATCACCATGTTCTCAACTAGTATAAAAATGTCACTGTTCGCTGATTTCAAATCTGGACCACAGCTAGAAACTAGTTAGTTCTGGTAGCACTAGCTGCTGTACAAACACAAATGAAGGCAAGGAATTACACACCAAGGAACGTGAGCTGTGTACATGTGAAATGGACCATAATTTTGAAGCAGCTGCAGTAAAATCTTATCTTAATATGAACTCAGAAGCAAACACAATGCAAATTTTTATGGTTTCTTTAAAATGGTTGATGGGTTTTAGTTTTCTTAGTTTGGAGGAAATTTTCTTAATGTTATTTTATTTTTGCTCTTATTGTAAAGAATAAAAATATACAACTCTAGCTAGACTACAAGTGAAAAAAGGTGGCCAGTTGGCGGGAATGCCAAAACTTCTGTGGCTTGTATTGTTTCTGTGGTGACATTACGCTGCTGTAGGATAAGCTACTGGAGTGGTGTGACGGCTCAACGGTGAGGCTGAAGCACAAGGCCAGTCTCATATAAGAGGGATGCAGGGGCTGAGCCACCGAGACTGTAGTGGGAACACGAATGGGCCAATTTGGATCAGTCAAAAGACAGAGAGAGCATCAGGAAAGAAAAGAAACCTTTTCCTGACACATAAAAAGGAAGAAACCAAAGCCAGCCCATTGGGCGACGGTGCTGAATCAGTACAAACACACGTATCTAGACCTTGCTTGTGCAGGCTCCTGCTGGGCCAGGCCTTGCTCCCAATTCACCTGGGGAGGCTTGCTACAAGCCTACAGTGCTGGCAGGGTCAGGCCAGCAGAACCTGACACTTTGTTAAATAAACTCCAAAAACTAGAAGACAAAACAAAACAAAACAAAAACCGAGGAAAAAGCAAATGCTATTGGGTAAGCGGTAGTTCTGCCTGGCTGAGGCTGCAGACTGGCCGATCTGTCCTCAACACTAATCCCCACGTCTTGTACCCATGCGAGCCTCTCGCTCCAGCCCCTCTCCCACGCATTCCAGGCGGAGTGCACTGAAAGATGTGATGGAAGCAGCTGCTCTCCCCCGGGGAGTCAAGCATTTTGCCACGTCTGAAAGTCTCTAGCACTTACTTCCTTTACCGTGATTGTAAAGGTCACCACATGCAGTACAGCCACTTGATCTGGGATCTTTTCTTAACACATTTTTATGCTGATTTTACTATTTTAATTCTTTGTTTGGAATGTATTTTTTTTTTCTCATTTCTTCTGTATGTAACAGCAATTAAAAATATTAATTTACTGGGTATTTTTACTGTGCAGATACAATGTCTCCTTGCTCATTTTCTGTTTCTGTGACAGTTTCAGCATGGAGTATGTAGCCAGCTGAACCTCCGTGGCAGGCATTTTTTGCCACTGTTACGCCCGTCAGTTGTGTGGCTCTGCCCTGGAGCTACCCAGCGCCCCACTGAAGCCGACTAACACTGTCACAGCCGGCTGCAGTATTCCTGTCTGGGGAACCCTGAAACACAGCCACGTGCACCCCACAGAGCACATCCAGCACAACACCGCGACGATGGCACCTGGCTTGTGTTACAACACGTCCCGGGTGCCTTGGGATGCGGAACCCTGAAGCACGCTCGCCCCTTGCTGCTACAGCCAGTCCCACATACAATGGCCATTTGTCCACACTTCCAGGGAGAAGGCAGCTTGCTGCAAAGGATTGCTCTGGGAAGGCTGCTCGCTGCCCAGAAATCCTAGACAAATGGCCAAGTCTCTCTTCCCCCCGGCCCCAGCAAAATTTCCAGGAGGAAAAAGTAGGGTAGTATCGACATTTTTCTCTGGTTGGTCAGCTGTTTGATGCAGTGGCACAGATACTTGGTTTCATTAATCCTGAAGCAGGCCATCTGTCACCAGTGGAACAGGTTTCAAGGATTTATAGCATAGAAACACAGAGTGTGTAACTGCTCCCAGTCCATTAAATGGATCTGCTCACAGGCTTAACAGAGACTCCTTCATACTCCCCTTCTGAAGTGGAGTGGTTCCTGATGTGAGAATGGATCAGTACCAGGCAGAAATACTACCAAATTCTTTTCAAAGCAGCCTAAAGGGGTTAATGGCAGACAAAAGTGGGTGCTTCTTTCCTCTTTCTTTAATTTGGTCTTTTACAATTCCTTTCAAAAACTTAGAGGCCTGCTGGGAGGAGCATCCTGATTCCTCACACCTACTTCCTAGCTCCAGATGGAAGAAAGGTGGCAAAATATTCTCATACTGAGTGTGTGTCTGTGGTTGGCCACTGCTCTGCTTTTATTCCACAACTGGCTCCTGGAAGAATTCACTCTAATTAGAAGAACCAGCCCTAATGTAGATATATGCATATTTATCTATCTGTCAATCTGTTGATCCTTCAATGGTTCAGATATTCTGTAATTCCTTATCTAGTCTTGGCCACCAGCAGTGCAGGTCCTGGACCCTTCTGGATCTCAAGTTTTACATTCTATGGCCAGCTCTTTCACGAAGTGACTCCCTCATTTGCAAAGCTGCAGGCTGTATTTACTTTCTTGGTATTACAAGGATTTAAGTGCTTCAGATTTATGACTTATGTACATATGTACTTATGTACATATGACTTATGTATATAAACATATGTATATGTTTATATACAATCTGACATAATGAAGCCTAGATCATCATGAAGGTCTGGCTGGGCTATCTGGGGACATGGAGACAGAACCCAAGTCTCATCTTGAACTCAGAAGCAGGATTCTCATTGACCAGTGCGGAAGCAAAATGACAGAAGAGAGAACTGCAATCTTTGGCTCCTTTTATTACCATTAAAATACATTAGGATTTGTGTTCCCTGCAACCTGCCACCTCCCAGCCTAAGGAAAATAATATTCATCTCTTCTGAGCTACAACAGCAGGAAAGATGCTACTGTGTGTCATAGAGGTGGAACAATGCCCTATTTGTTTTTGCAAATATTAAGAAAAAGGCTAAAACTGAAAACATGGCTAAGCAGCAGAATGCAAGTGTCCTTCCTTAAAGAAGAGACACAGAAGAGCATACATTAAGAGAAGTGGAGACACGTATTTGAGAATAATCTGAGAGGTTTAGCTCCCATGGAATCAGCATAGAAATCAGCAACCGAGACTCCTGCACAGCTATTCGAATCAGCAGATTTGCTCATCCCTTAGATCACTCCTTACTCCTTTTCCTTTCCCTTAGGACAGCCTGTCACCAGGTAAAGACCATTGAAAGTCTCTCAAAAAAGTCCTTAAAGAAAGCCTTCCAAGTTCTGGTCTGAAGGAGCTCCCGGCCTAACAAAGAGTGCTTTCACATGAGTTATGATGTCCTCCAGCCTACAGCACCTGACTCCAGGCAGTAACTACCTCTCTTCCAGAACTAAAATCAGCAAGAATATAGTTCCTGAGATCTAAAATAAACCTGCAGTTAAGCTCAATTTGAAGTGAATTCCTTATCGCCTGAAGTCAGTTTTACAGTCTCTTATTCTGACTCCTGCTTTCCCACCTCACTCAGCTGCAAATACCCCTAGCAGCAGAGAGACCCTCCCAGAAGACTGCCCAGGTCAAGGCAAGGAAGAGCCTGAGGAGGCCTCAGAAATAGGCTCCCATTAAGGAATCTGAATATAAATTAGCACCTCACCTACACAGTGCTTTTGCAAGCCTTGTTCCTTAGCCAGCTCTGCTTGTAAACAGGCTGCTTTGAACAACTTTGAAGAGGTACGTTCCTATTGTAACAGTCCTCATCTCAACAAGCTCTGTGTGGGAAGTCAGAAGGTAAGTCAGTCCTACCCAGCCATCAGCTCTCTGAGGGGATAGAAAGCTGTTCTTGTACCCCTCAGGCCTGCCTGCCCTCCCCAAACCTAGGTGAGCGGCGCTGCCAGGGCTCCTCTTGTGTCAGCCTAGCTGGCAGTGATGCCAGGCCAGGGAAAGCTCCCACTGATTTTAGGGACTAGGAAACTGTCCTCCAGCTGTGGCTTGAAACTGTGGCTTCAGAGGGGAGTGTATCAGGGAGTGCGTGAAGTGGGAGCCCCAATAACACCAGGAATTCTTAAAAAATGGTAAAGAACTGCTTTCAGTCTTTTAGGTAGGCAGTGGCTGGCTTCAGTGAAAGAAGTGTTGCATGTATTCTACACAGAAAGACAGATGAGTTTGCTTGAAAATCAGAGCAGCAAACCCAGCGTACACATCCTTTCCCTCCACGGACCCACACTGGGCTACTTGCCCAGCAATGATCACAGACAAAAATAACCTTAAAAAATCTTTCCAAATATAGTCCCTCATTATTGGTGCTGTATCAGTTTCATTTCAAGCTGTGCCTGGCAGTGTCTCTCTCATGTTCCCTTTAAGAAAACACCAACAGGTCCTGAGGCACCAGGGCCTTTCTCTAGAAAGGGAGAATGGGGGAAACATACTTCAGTGTTATGACAGACAAAAGGATGGAGAGTCCTTGCCCTCAAATGTTTAACCTTGAAGGATCCCTAGTTAATCAATCATAAGCAGGGTGAGCTTACCAGGGGCTGATGAAACTCACAGGACACAGCCGTTTCAAGGCACTGCTGTACATATTGTAAGACCACTCTGCAAGCTTTATGGTTGACATGGGGACATGGGGAAACCATGTGTGGGTCATGGGTTCCTGTTAGTAAAACCTCACCCCATGTACCTGAAGTGTTCAGTCTCATAGGACCAACTTGAGCCAGCTGGAACCAAGCTGTGTGTTACAACCTGATTTAAAACTTCCATGGGTGCTTCCAGCATGGAAAAAAACAGAAGTGAGAGGGGAATATGGAATGTCTGATTTTCTTCCTTTTTGTGTCTTGGAAATTTTTACTAGCTTTCATACAATGTTGGCAAAATCCTGCCATTTCACAAAGGAAGAGAACAGATTTACCCAGTGCAGCGTCTGTGGTATCTGCAAAAAAAGCACAAAACTGCTGTCAGAATGCATCAGTTGACTGCTTGGAGGTGTTCAGCATGCCACGGGTGCAGGGCAAGCCTGGTTAGGGACTGAGAAATGGCCATATTTGCTTTTGAGCCATCTATGGAATTCATGAGACCTGCTAGCCAAATTATGCCATTTCAAGGGACCCAATACTGCCTTCAAGCAACTGAAGACAAATCTCAGTGACTTCAGAGGAAGACAAAGTCAGAGTTAGGCTGTTTCTGGATATGAAGGTAAGTTCTTACAGTGTGGCCCTTGCAGCTCCAGCTGCAGTACCTACAGACTGAGCAATCTCTTCCTCTGTGGACAAGGATGAGAGCCAAACTGGCCCAGAGAAGTGTGATCCACCGTGCCAGTCCCAGTAAGTGCACTCGCCCTGGAAAATAGCAGGGTGTAAACTATACTCAGAAACATGAAATCTATGGTTACTCAACCTGGAGGGAATCACCCCCAACAAATCACAGTGGCTGCAAATCTGACTTACCACCGATGATCCGCTTGCAGCTGCAAGTTGTAGGCATCATAAGCAGACAGATGTTACTTGTTGAGTTGAACCACAACTTAGACTTGGATGCGATGCTAGTATTGCCCTTGTACAGGGTCACTGTTGGGTGGGGGTTGCTGATGAAAGCACAGCTCATGGCGCAGTCGTTGCCATGACTCGTGCTGTGGTTCTTCAGTAGGGCAATGAAACAGGAAGCACAGTCCTTCCTGGGATACTCCATCTTGAAGTCAAAACACTCTGCTGAGGACAGCGTCACTATGGGATGCTTCACACTGCACTGTCTGTTGCACATGCGCACATGCAAACACAGAGCCAGCACCATCAAGACAGTCTTCTGCACGAGTACAAATCCAAAAAGCTTGGGTATGACATTTCATGACCTGGGCCTTCTTTCCCACCAGGGAAAACTCAGGGAGGAGGAAGAATGAACAATAGACCGCATTACTCTCAGCATCTGACCAGCATACCTATCTCAACATACAAACAAATACAAACTGAAAAGCAAGAGAGGAAGGAATCAGAAATCTCATTCTCCCATTAATCTGCTATGCAACTGTAAGCAAGCAATTAATTACTTTGTTTCTTGGTCTGTAAATAAGGTGTCAGGTTTTTGTTCCATGGGGATATATTGATGCCTTCTCTCACTAATGCCATTAAATTGTAAAGTGCTTTTGGATATTTGGCTCCCAAGGCACTTTAGAAATGCATGATTAAATTACACCCAATTATAAACCAAAGCAGGTGATCTTGTAAAGGAAGGGATATTGCTCTGCTGGTGTTGCTCCCAGGCATTAATAGTCTACAGAATGCTCTGGGGGAATCAAGGGGAATGCATGTGCAATTTAATTTCCAGTGTCCACTGCAAATTTTCCATTTTCAGCCTGTATTTAAACACAGTTCTTGAAGTCTTTATTATCTCCTTTTGCATTGGCATGGGGTCCCATCAGGTAAATCCCCTGGATCCTAAATGTAGCACTGTATGGCAAAATTCTCTTATGAGACCTCATTCTCAGAAAACAGCTTATCTCCTCCTTATCCTTCAGAGCTTTTCTACCATCTCTCAGGTTTGTGCAAATAAACCTTGTGACTTGCCATTTATAACGAAGAATAGGAAATCAGTTCACATCCGCTTGTGTCCTGCTGTCAGACAGGCAGGCTGTTATCAAAGGAATGTTCAAGGGAATGCACTGCAAGGCACAACCAACCTAGCTTTCCTCCTTTTACTACTCTTCTGTACTCGCCTACATACACAGAAGTTACTGAAGTTGTTTCAGACTCTGTAAAATCCATGCCTAGGGTACTGCCATACAAGAACATGACTACAGCCACACAACTGGAAGTGCTCTTTCTCAGCTGCACATGTAGCTGAAGTAACATACCTATGGTCTAGTTAGGTCGATCAAGGAAGGCTGATTATTAAATACAAATACACAATTTGATACCTGATTACTCATTTTAGTGTACTACTTATTCTGTTATTTTAAGGTATTGCCCATTACTCTTAATGGAATTAGAAGACTTGTAGCAGCATGTGGATAGGCTTCTGAAGAAATATATGCATAGTCTGGTAATATATTAATATATAGTTTGTTTTATATTACTATATTGTTTATTACAACAGGCATAGGCCAAGCAAAAAAATTTGGCTTGGATCTCACTATTCAGAGTAACTGCATTCTGCTTTGCCCCAGACTAGGGAAGAAGGATCACTTACCATTTTGATTTGATGAGCTGGGGCATGTTCAGTTTTGTTTGGGAGTACTGCTAACGAGACATCCTTATTACTGATTAGGCCTGAACAGGGAGAGACTGAACAAAGGAGAAGGTGTTTATCTGATGGGATGACCTCTGAGTTTTAATGTGCTTTTAGAGACTTCTTACAGCTTCTGGCCCCAAAAGACTGTCACACAGTCTCCTATGTGTGACAGGTTTGTTTGCTTTTCATTTAGGAAACAAATCCCAGTCAGACTGGAAATATGCTACAATATGTAACACCAATCTTCTGTTATGTTAAAACATGATAATATCACCCTCCCTGCACAGGGATGGCCCCTACTGTCTTGATTTTTAATTTAAACAGCATCTGTATGAACTGCTATGTAATGTGCTACACATACATGTAGTAAAAGGAAGCCTGGTCCTGAAGAGGTTGCTAACAAATGGATGGGATAGGACATGAGGAATTCTTGTGTCTATTCCCCAGGTGGGGACCTGAGGTGCAGAATAGGTTAGTGATATATCCAAGGCTACCAGAGGGAGCCTGAGCTTAGTCCACAGTCTTGTGTACAAGAGCACCCATCTTCCTCCAGTGTTGTCATGAATTTTTATGCTTACCTCTGTCTTTGGACATGTACCACTGCTCCTGTGAATCCAGAGGGTCAGTGTCCCCAGTTTCATTGCAGACAATGACTCAGAAAAAGTATTTCCTCCCTGGGAGCAGGCCTGTGACAGTGTGCTTATTGCTGTAGACGTTCTCTGCGGCTGTGAACCACGCGGCGGCACTGACATCACATTTCAGGACACCATAATCAGTCTGCTAGCTGTCTTCCACACCTGAGCTATGATTTAGGGTCACAGTGTTTGGGACTTCTTCAACCAGCTGCAGATTAGTGGGTGGTCAGGGGAAATCTAAAAATTAATGAGCACATTTAAGTATTGGTTTCTTCTGTTTGGGACCCTCCCTCTGTCCTTTTCTGGGGCAAAAATTTTTCACTTCAGCTCCTCCCTTCCAAAGTCCCTGTGTGTCTAGGAAAGTACTTCTTTCCTTGATTTCTTCTACCCTGAGCAACCTGAGGACCAATTTGCCCTGTGCGTGTAATTCTCTTCTGATGTAAAAATAAGGCTGTTTTTGTTAGTTTTAAAAAGCACTCTCTGAAGAGATGACAAGTACAAAATACACTGCAAAGGTCCCTAACCCCTAGCAGATCATTATAGTAATAGGAGTCTCTCTAAAGAGCAAGCCAGCCTGCCTCCCCTTGGCTGTCACAGACACACTTGCAATGGAAATGATGTCACCAGACTGCTGAGGGGACAGACACTGTTGTGTTACTGCTGTTATGGGGATTTGCCTGATCAAATAATGGCATGAAAAACAAGGCAGCATTTGGGGATGTCTGGAGCAATAACTGCTTCACCCTTTCCCTCCACAATGGACAGAGTGAGCAAAGCCCCAGCAGTACCTTCCTTATCCCTCAGCTATGAACCATGCTGCTCCTCTGCTTGGCTCAGCTAACTGGCTGAGCTAGCGGGAAGGTGGGACTTGGGAAACACAGTGATAAGAGGTAGGACAATCCTTTCTGACCGGGGAGTCTTTCTCCCCTTGAGTGGAAACACTTTGGATGCTCCTGTGGCATTTTTTGGATAAGGGGTGTGTATGATTGGGATCGTTTGGATTTTTTTCAAGAAAAACCCCAACCTTCCCAACTCTAGTATTGATGCAGCAATTGTGTGAAATTTCCATCAGCAGAGGAATACCTCCTGTCAATACCCAGAGGTGACTGAGATGCTCAAGTTTGCTCTATACTGTACCTGTAACTTGCTTTTGAATGTTGTAAAGGACTTCTCTGTAACTATTCTTGAGGATAGTCTGGTGCAGGTCAGAAACAAATTGCTTGGTGCTGTGAATAAGGACTGGGAATGGTTCTTGTCCTCCCTCTTGTTGATATGATTTCTTTTTGCCACATCACTGGTGGTGGTGGGGAGCCCTGGCCAAGACAAATGTGCAGCTATAATGTTCTGACTTGGATGGCAACAGAAACAAACCACGTCTTTGAGCACAAAAGGGACATCTGTGTCTACAGGAGCCACTTGTACATGATCAGCCTGATAGAAAAAAGTTTCAAGGACAACAATCCTAGACATTTCTTCAAGATGTAAAGGCAATGGCAGGCTTTGTCCCCAGCAAAGTGCATAGAGCTGGCTTGGCTTGGGAGGTGCCACATAAGCCTTATGCTACAGTTCATTAGTTTGATCATCTTGAAAACTGAGGAAAAACAGCTGGTGTGATACAGATAAACTTGTACAATTTAGCCCGAGAAACACATTCTTACACTGGGGCTGATTCTGCAAGGTACTGTAGAGCCTCAGCTCGTGCAGTAGTCTAGGCTTAAAAAAAAGGAAAGCACAGAAATTGCCCTTAGCCTCTACAGAAATGAGCTCAACATCCATGTCAATAGAAATTGTACCTCAGAAAGGACAGTTTTGGGACCTCAACCGTTGTCTTTACAACCCGATCGCTCCCCTAGGTCACTCAAGGTTTAATCAAGAATGATTTCACTTCAGTTAGCATGAACTGTAGTTGAACGCTCGAAAAATTCTCTTGTGATGAATCAGAGAGCTTCCCCAATGTTTTATGGTTTGCTGAACACTGTTGCTCCAACTGCAGAGGGCTGGATTGTGCAGCTGACAAACTTGCATGCCCCAAAGTCCCTCTACCCTTACCACCACAGGGAGGCTTATAAAAAGACTAGCCATAAAAATAGTGAGCAGTTATGCAGGACTTCATGAACCTAAAGCACTGCATGAGTTTTCTCCAACAGTCAGCTTCTTTTAAACCAAAGTGACAGCTCAGGTGATAAAGGCCAAAGGACAACTACAGCCTCCATAGCCCTGCAGCTGTATTTCACCAGATGCCCAAGAAAACTCTAGTTGCAGGATTCCTCCTTTGACAGGACACAACACAGAATCTCACAGGGAAAGATGTATGAATGCTTGGTGCTGTCCCAGCACAAACCACCATGTGGCTCTTCAGCCTCACAGTCAGGTCAAACCTATGGGGGGGACAAAAGAAAAACAGAGAGAGATAAATTAAAAAATTAAAAGAGTGAGAGATTGCACAGAAAAGTGAAGCCATTCTTCAGTCTGTTGAGTCACGCCTGGAGACTGGAAGAAACCTTCAAACTGTTTCAGCAGAAGGCAGTTAGTGTAAGGATTGCAATGTTGCCAGCTCTTTTCCTAATACCTGTACCACCAGAAGAGAAACATTAATGCCTCAGAAATCAACAGCTTAGTGATGAGCACCTATTCAGCACAATTTCAGGTGAGGCAGGTGGAACAGGAACATTTAAAAATAGTTAATGTAAAAAGTGAATGAGAACAAAGAAAAAGAAGAGGCAGCTTTAATGCCTCATCAGATGATTTTACTGTCCACCTTCTGCCACAAGCAATTTTGTATAATGTCTGTTTCTTATAGGACTTCTCATAGTCTTCAGTACAGTACTGCATGTTGCCATTCCACACCAGAGGAGTTTGTCTGGAGCCTGCAGTTTCTGGGATTTTTTGGTGTTTCTCTATTTGGAGATGTGGTAACAAAGCCATGCTGCACAGATGGGTTGTGTAGTTCCAAAGTGGAGACTGAGAAGAGAAACAACCATTTTTTGTATCGGTCACCTGGATGTTGCCTTCTGAGACTTCCTCAGTCAAGCCTGAATGTCCTTCTACTCTATAGGAATCAGTGCTATAAACCATGACTCATGAATCATGCATCTTTTCTTGCCGGCGTTACTGCTACTGAGGGCAGTCAGCACTATGCCTTGTTACCTGGGAGTATCTTAGACATAAAAATTCTGAATTTCCTAATTATTAAGCAATCATAAGTCCTAAACAATAAAGATTTAAATACTTTGCTACCTCAAATGGTAAGCTCTCTAGGGATTTCATGGCAGGTCATGATACCTTCATTCTCAAGATATAATTAGTGTCTTTGAAGCATGACCTCTGATAATATTATTTCAACTTTAGCATGCTGGCACCTGACTGTTCATCCCATTCAAACTGAGTGCCTGAAAGAATTATAATCCTGTCTCAGTACCACCGTATTTACAACAAATGGGCATTTCAAAGATGATGGTTTATTTGCTGTAGTACCTACCCTAACCCATATTCAGACTACAGTATCCATGACAAGAATCAGAGAATCTTCCAACAGTGACCTCTGTAAATACGTGAGATGTGACGTGAGAGGTCAGATGGTGGAAGAAACAACTGCCATTATACCTGACATACTCATTCAGGGCACAGCTCAGCAAGACGGAGGGCAGAATGATTTTAATTTGGCTCAAGGACTGCACAGCTTGTGCTGCTCTCCATCTCCTCTCAGCAGCTCTGAAAACTCAGCAAAAAGAAGCAGAGCTGTGATGCTAAATGTTCTTTTGTGCAAGATGAATTTAATAACCCTTTACAAAATGAGGTATATGTTAAAACCAAAAGAAAGTAACAGCTGATAGATGGGAGTTCCAGCTGGATGGATACTGCAGATCTTACCTGAAAGTGGCATTGCTAGAATTCCTTCCTGTAACTCCACTGCTTCTCCCATACCAGCTTCATTCACAGCTCGGGTTCAGAAGTAGTATTTGTCTCCCCTGCAAGCCTCCCACAGTGTAAGTGGTACTACAGATAGGGATCTTGGTGCATTTCGTCCATTTCTTGGTGTCCTCAGCTCACGTCTCTAGTATGTATCCTGACAGCACATCTCCCTGGTCTGGCTCCTGCCAGGCTAAGGAAATGCTGGAGTTGGAAAAATCCACCACCTTCAGCAGTCCTGGAGGCTCTGTGACAGTAGGAGAGCTGTGACACACTACTGTACCCGCAGACCTGCGCTTGCACATGTGAATACAGAGCTGTTCCTATTTCAAGATGCCAAACCTGCAAGGTTTTAGGGTAAAAGGAGCCTTAATAAACACAGAGCAAATTCTGTCCAACAAAACAATGCAGTTTCTAACATGGCACATACATGTAGACCCTGTTCCAAGGTTGGCCATTTAAGAAAAATCCTCACAACTTTTGACACGGGACCATCTGAATTCAGCTTGGAAAGGGCACCTTCTGTGAGCGCTGACGACCACTCATTCTCCACATGTGTTTGGGAGAGGTGTCTAGCATTAAAGGTTTCCTGCTGTCTCTTCCTAGCTGGCGGGTGAGCTCTGCAGTACATTTCCTATAACCTGTCTTGTATGCCTTTGAGTGCCTTGTGTCTCTTCTTGTTTAATAAATCCCTCTTACAGTCCTTTGTAAAGTGGTCAGGTGCTATCTGGACTGCTTGGATTAGTGAATTTGCTTACTGGCTTGCAAGATCCTGTTAATGTTCTTCAAGTTTATTTGCCAAAGATTACAGTACCCTAACTAATAGTAATTTTTGAAAATACAGATCTTGCTTTTTCCTCTTTAGTCCACCTTGCAGCAGTCTAGTTAGATCTCCATAATATGTAAGAAGAGCAAAAGATGGAATATTAAAAAAATCTGTATGTTTTTAATCAAATGAATAGGGAGTCGTGTATGTTCTGCTCTGAAAGTCTCAGCTAAAATGCAACGACCCTCCCCCCACCCCCAAACCAAAAAAAGTCAACCGGTGCAGCATGCCATGACAGACTTGATGCTAATGGCTTTTATACAGAACACTCGTATGAGCACACAGGGTCATGAGGAATATGGTGCATATGGACAGTACATATTCTCCTAGGCCTAATGTGAAATAATGCAAGTCTTCAAATAGGAGAAGAATCATAGCTTCAGGCTTTAAATTGGTTTTGTGTCGTCTTCTGATGTAAAGGAACCTGAATGCTTTCCCATCTGAGTAACTATTTAACCTCAAGGCTCTCATCTACTACATAGAATTCTTTCATTTTTTAGCTATACCGGCTTCCACACTTGGCCAGGTTTTTTTCTAAATTATGTGCAGCTACTAAGGCCCACTCCTGTATCTATTACAAGATTCCATCAATAGTTTAAGCTATTTATTGATGGCCTCTGACAGCCTTTTGTTGTTAAAATGCTTTAGTTATATGGTCATACAGAGTAAGAATTCTTTATAATTGGCACAAAATAAAATCTGGCCATTTCAGCATTTCTGAGGCTACTGTAATTCTTTGGAGTTTGCCTGTGATTTTGATCAGTCTAGAATTAGGCACAGATTCTTTACTACTAAAAATCCAATATTAAAATAAAAGAAAGTAAGCAACTTTCATGAATTCCGCAAGAGTTTTCTCTTCTTTTAAAAGGGTTGATGGGGGACTGACGAAAGGAGCACAGTAACATGTATAAGAAATGATTTTCTTTGTCATACATTAGGGCCTTTGGCAACCCTTATGTAAACATTAAGTACTAAAGGTATCTACACCTCAGAGCACTTTTATCATGTCGATCTCTGCTGCTTGCATATACTCAATTCCTCCCAGGTGGGAATCTCTTACTGTGTCCTTATCTTAATAGTTACACATTTTAAGTGAATAATATCACACTTTCAGGCACTTATAATATAATTACGTTTATAGTCAACAGTATTAAGGCCTTCCTTAATCTTTAGTTAAGCTGTAAACACAATGCAGTCCATTACGTTGAGCCAGGCTGGAACTGCCACATACCCTCAGACTTCAGTCATAAATGCATAGATCTGCTCATCGCATACATGTTTAGGAAAACCAGACATGAAACAGTGAAAGAAACATGCTGATGGGATCCTTTGCAATGAGAAGTTGAGGGCATACTGAGAAGTCCAGGGCCTGCACGGTTCACAGCTATCACACGGAACTCATTCTGTATCCTCCAGAAAACGGTCCACTTTGAATCTGGTACCTAGAGACAGACATGTTGCAATTACACAACTCTCTAATCACTCATAAAAGTGTTCCCAAGTGGTCACTATTTTTTTTTTTATTGCTTTTGGACTGAGATAAACCAAGAAGAAATTTCAGCTCACAGACTGCTGGAGAACAATATAAATTTGAGGGTTCAGGGAGCCCCTTAACTAGGTCTAACCTTTACTTCTCCAGTGGTCTGCTCCATTTTCATATCTCTCTCCCTAAGGAGGAGATGGAATTTTGATGCATATAATAAGAGGAAAAATGCATAATTTGCTTTCCACTAGATTATGGTCTATAGCCTGGTATAATCATACATGCTGGGGAAAAACACGTTCGTGTCTTGCTCCACTGACTTCAGTGAGATTTCCCATGATGTAAAGAACTCAATAGAGTGGCCAAGCCTTCCACAATCTAGCCTTCAAGCAAGGTTAAACCTCCATTCAATTTTGACAAAAAACCTCAGGAATTGAGTAATTTGCCTTAAAAAGTGTTTCCATTATTTACCATAAGTAATGTTGGTGCCTTAAGGAGGATATTTTTGGATAGTGTGATTGATTGTAACTTAATTAATATGAAAGTCCAACATTTTGAATGAGACAGAGGAAAGAATCCAAGAAAGAACTAAAACATTAACAGAAAAGGAAAAGCAAAAGTCTCGCTAGTCAGATGCTGCTGCTGATAGGAACACTCCCATGTGTTACACAAGCTGTGCTAAGCATGGATCATATGGTTGCTATCTGATGGATACAACAAAATCGGTCACTTGTTTAATTCAGTTCTGGTCTAAGTCAGGTAAAAGCAGCCAAATTTAGGTAGGAAGAAATGTAAAATATAGATGCTTGAAATCAGGCACCCAAGTCCATAGGTGTGACTTTCAGAGGTGCTGAGTGTTCTGCCCTCTCATTGTTGCTCATGCGTATCAAGCCATTTCTATTTGAGGGCTGAAAATCTCACTTTGAACAGCATATGTCGAAATGTGTATCTTGCTAGATGTCATGGTGAAATTTTGCTTGATTAATCAATACTCTGCTTTGCATCCAAAGCTTATCTAACTTTGGGACTGGCTCCTTGGTGATTGGGACGCAAAGATTGCTGCCCTTCTTCCTTTTTTCTATGGGGTAACCTTGCACTGGGGAGCCTCCATCCTGGACTGGGGCGTTCCAGGTGATGGTGACAGCTTCTTTCCTGACATCTACAACTTGAGGCTGACACACCTGTCTCAGAGGCTCTACACAGAAGAAAATAAAATTAGCACAGTACAATCAGAATTCATTGACTCCAAATTGTGTGTATGTTATGTGTGTGTATATAAATATATATGTATGTATGTATAGCAAGAAGTCAAGGAGGGTAACTGGTATGTTTAGGTTTATTCATGGCCACAACCTTTTTCTAAAGACTCTTTCTTTGCCATCTAATTCCCTTTGTCATTTCAAATGCTGAAACATTTCAATTCTTGCACTTCTGAAAATGAGCTCTTTCTGTGATGCATTACAGAGCAGCTCAGAAACGCCTTCCCTAATCCATAGGAAGTCTGGACAAAAATGCAAAATTTTAGATGAAAAATTATATATATTACTTCAGGTTGGTAATTTTCTTTCTGAAATGTTTCAACAGGCCAGATTTGCTGTTTGCACTGTGATACACCCTGGTCTTGGGCAAAGAGAACTGCAAATCCCCTTTCACTAGGGTTTCCAGTCCATAAAGGAAAAACAGGAACAAGAGGTACCTGAACTGTAACTCCCAGAAGATAGTTCAGCAGTGTTTTCTAACCAAATTAGTTTTTGGCTGACATATTTTTTTTTTTTGGCCGCAAAACAAAATGTTTTTAAGCATTCCCTTTTAAATTATCTTCTCTCCTCCCCCACAGTATTTTCCAGAGAAAGCCACTTTTCATTTCTGCCGTATCCCACTAAACTTACGTAACTGACACTAGAACAGTGTGTTAGTCAGCACTCCCTTGTGGCCAGCCCATGTCGAGGGGTTTCTGAGTCCACAAACATTTGCAGTGAAAGGACCTGGGTATTTGATCCTGGTTATTAGCCTAAGCACAAAGCAGCTTCTAAGCTCTGTCCTTGGAATTTGTCCCCTGAAGCACAGGGGACAGTGTTCTTTTGGGGACTGGCAAGGAGGGAGAGGACAAAAATGATGGCAAGCGGGACTGTGAAACCACATTAAAACCAGCTGGCTAACAGGTTCTCCAGCAAAAATTTCTTCTGTTTCCAGGGGCTCGATGAAGCCCTCAGAGTTGATGGCATGTATTCTGAATTAGTAGGCTTTTCCTTCCTCCACCTTCTCCATAGCAAATGTGGTGTAGTTGCTCTCCACCACCACTACTTTGATCCACGATTTTTTCTCCAGCCACCCTCCTCTTGATGACAAAGTGAGTCACCTGCTTTCCTCCATTGCCTTTGGGTGCTTTCCATCTCATTTTACATTTTCCCCATGTGTAAGAGGAACTCTGCTTTCCCCTGTGGGGGTTTTAGTTTGTCTGCAGTGTGAGCAGCTGACCAGAGTGACATGGAGGGCTGTTATTTAGAGGGTCATATCCTGTCACGGTGTAAATCAGTGTAGATTACAGCAAAACTAAACTGTCTTGAATTTGATAACTCAGAATCTGCGCCACTGCAAGATTTTTAAAAAGAAAGTCTGAATTACAGTGTCTGTAACCCAACATATCTACCTGATTGTCCTGCTATAAAATGATTAATTTAGGACCTACTAACAAAGTTGAGGTAAGGATTGTCAGAAGCCGAGCCACAGTAATTTTTCAGATTCAGCATGTCTTCTCTCACACAGATTTTGATTGTAACGCAGTCACTGGCTTTCTCCATCACCACTTTCTCTTCCTCTGTCACCTCAATGCCATCTTTGAACCATGTGACTTTGGCCACTGGCTTTGCCTTGAAAGGCACCTTGATGCTTGTTGTATGCTTAGTCTTCACAGTAACGCTGTGTGCAGCAACAAGCTCGAGGACAGATTCTTCAATAACAGGAGAATCTGGAAAGAACAGAAGACATCTGAAAGCTGCAGCTGCAAATATAGCTTGACATCTTTCCTGTGTCTGCGAGTTCCCAGAAAAGGTGGTCCAAAGCTGGGCCCTTCATACACTCCTTCATGTTTTTAATATAAGAATCCTGTATTTTGTGAAAGTCTTCGGGGACACTCATAATCTTCAGCGTGTTTTGATTCAGTTAATTTAGTTCTGTTTCTTGTACAGGGAGCCGGCTGACCTCCTTTAGTTGTTCAGCTCAGCAGAAAAAGAGGGACCTCTGGGAAATAGCAAGCCCCAAAGCTCCTCGCTTCCCTAGGGCCTGGAGATTTGATTCCAAGCAGTTTCTAAGTTTTGCAAGGCACAAGAAGAAGCCCTTTGTGCTGTTCTTCCCTAAGGCCACGCTGGGATATCTATGATCATGATAAAGATAGTAGAATCAAAGTTAGGTACTGCTTTAAAGAAAACGCTCCCTCATTTCTTAGAGTAATATGGAAAAATGATAAGGATGTCCTGCACACAATAAAGAAAAATAACCAGGTTCCTAAACATATGTGGTGTTTTGCCTTTTATTTTTGTCACACAATGTGTATGTTTCAAAATGACAATCTTCTGCTGAAAGTCATAAAAAGGCATTAAAAATATTTTCGAATGCAGGAAAATCAGCCCTCCCTATACCAAAGCTTTGCTGTGGATGGGTTTTTACTGCAACACAGGTATGATAAATATTCGGTGCTGCAGCCACAGCATCCTTACTGCTGCGTTTGTCCTGCTGTTCGTGCAGCGGTATCTATCCGCCTTGCCTTGATTCAGCGGACAGAAAGAGACTTATTTCCATGCTGCAGACGAGTCTGAAAGTCCATCTGGCGCCATCTGGCTGCCAAGAGCTGAGTAATATGCATATTTATGTACTTCTATATATAATTTCAGAAAAGGTGTTTTTCTTGTTGCTCATGACAACAATGTTTGAAGTAAAGGCTCAGGCCAAAATTCTTGATTTATAAACACAGATACCTGTGCTTAGTCACTTAAAATCAAGCATTACGACTGTTCAATTTTCTCCCCTCGGGGAACAAAGCAGCAGAAAGAAGAGGTTTTGCTCATGCACATAGATAAGCCTGTAAAATGGTACAGGCCCAGATAAGGAGACCTGGTGAAGCACTGATTCTGCAAGTGTTTGTGTACACCTGGTAAAGAGCAGTAAAGAGATGGGGTGGCTACCTCTAGTGGCAACTGTTGCTCCACTCTCTCCCCCTTTGGCTCTGAACGTGTACCTCCTTTCATGCTCCTCTCCCATTCTGTCAATGATGAGTTTGTGGATGGCTCCCTGCTTCACTACACAGATCCTTTTCATGTCCGTAATCTGACAAGAAGATTGAGGCAGGAAACAACTCACATTGCAACAAACACCATCTCCAACCTTGTCCCTGAATCCTCTGATCAGTTTCCTGCTCTAAGATGACTAAGCGGTCAGGATTTCCAGCTCCTGCTCCAGTAAAACGCTCTGTGATCTATGGACAAAACGAATTCAGTGTTATGTGGACAGAGTGATCTGTGCATCTGCATAGAGGAGCCACATGGCATGTAAGGAAGGGTGTGCATTAACATGCGAAGGATACATTTACTGATTACTGTGAAAATCAGAGGCTGGGAGAGGGAGAAGGGTGGGTGGTGAGAAGCCAACCTTGTGGGAAAGAATGCGAGTCTACAGGCTGAGAAAATGGGTTAGCAAATGTGAAAGCATCTTTACAGGAGACTGGGAAAGAAAATTTTGAAAAAGCCAAGATTCAAAGCCAAAACTTAGTAAAACTGAGGCTGTAGTAGACTGGGAAAGATTAGATCCATTCTTGTCTTATCTGTCCATCTGTTTGTCCTTAGTCAAAAGCCCTTTATCAAAACCAGGCCAAGTCCCACAGTAGCTATTTAGAGAAAACTTCCCACTAGAGTTTTGCAGCCTTTCATTACACTGACAATACCATGGGCATTTTACCTATTTGCCATCATTAAGCCGTATTCCTTCCACCTTCGTGTCGTTCAGGACAACACAATGCTCGGCAGGATCCCCAGTTAGAGCATGAACGTCACACACATACTCTTCATGGTTGCAAATGTCTCTGGAAGAAATCCCGGTGGAAGCATGTGAACAGAAAAACCATGCAGAATGATTGTTGACTGAGCACTTCAAACACCAAGGAGGTATTTAATGGCAGGGAGACCTCATAACAAAATAGACAGGCCCTCAGGATGAAAGTGGTTTAGTGAATTGGACATCATGGGAAGAAAGGGGGATGGAGAAACACTGTTCCTAAGTAGTTTTTGCCCTTCTTTATGGGTGTTCACTGGAGGGAATGTAGCTATAGGAACCCAAAAGCTGAAGCAGAACACAGCCTCTTGGCACTGCTCCAGACCCTCATCTGGTCCAGAGGAGATGTCAAACCAGCTGAACACTTCCTCTACTGCCTACATAGTATTTGTATCTGAACCTGAACTCTGCGTGGTGAAAGATGAATCTGTAACTAAGGCAGCAGCCTGCAATTCCATTGTGCATAGGAGTCAGAGCCAGCTCAGCCACGGCTTTCCAGGTTACCTGTGCCACAGAAGTGGTTTCTGTCCCAGAGGAGTGGTCAGAAACGGCCCCTGCCCCACACTGTCCCTTCAGGCCATTCTGGCCATGGCCCACAGAGGGCACTCGCATACCAGGCCTGGTACCCATCCTCCAGGAGCCAGGGCTTCCTTGCCCACCGCCAGCCACACTCAACCCTGGCCACAGACTCCTCGCCAGGCTGCACGCCTGGAAAGCCCAGGGCTGGGGATGCCATTGGGAAACTGCTCCCTTCTGGCCTGTTTTGGGAAAACAAAATGAGAAATACACGGCCAAAATGCAACTAATGGAGTGACCTCCACTCAAGTCCATGCACCAGGACAGGGTTTGTGGGGCATCACCTGACACAGGAAACGCAGGACTATTAGGAAGAGACCGGCCTCACAGAGACATCTGTCAGGGATGGGCACTAGGGTAGATCAATCTTCCATGTGAGAAAATCTGGTTGACCTCACAGCTGAGCTTCTTTTGGCCCCTGAAGTTTCCTTCATGCCATCCTACCAACTGAATATTCAGTTGTTCCTGAACCTGTGAAGGATACACTAATATCATTTTATCCTCCTTCCAAGCAGTTCATTTTAAAATGGTCTTAAAATGCTGCACTTTTCATGGAAGGCACCTGGGCATAGTTCAAAGCTGGTCCACATCTAACAGAAGTAGTCTCAAATACTAACAGCTACTAAAATCCACATCCTAACTTTGAAATTCTTCTCCAGCCTATGCTGAGAGCATGAAGCTAAGATTTCCAACTTTTTTTCCTGCTCTTAACAGCCTTGTGTCTTTCTATAAAGATCATAGACTTAAGTTTACAGCATCAATAACGCTACTGCAAAATTAATTCACAAAACAAATGTGATATTATTTACCAGCCTCATGTTGTGCTGCTGGTCCTCGGCAGGCTGCAGTCAAATGTCCCGCGGGTCGCTTTAAAGAATCACAGTAAGAATTCATTAGGACAACCTGATTAAAATAAAAAACACGGTACACTTTACTAGGCTGGTTTGTGACACGTGCAAGGACTTAAATGGAAGATTTACTGCTTTATGCTTCTACTGCTTTATACAGCAAAGGGAAGTCCTTAATTATTATCTGCATGCTACCAAGAGGGGGCACAGACTAACGGCTTATTCCATGTTAAACAATAAATAGACTGCAGAGCAGTGTTATCTCACATTAGTTTCCTAGCTGTTATAGCAAAGCAGCACTGCTCCTCTGCAGAGGTCACTGAAGAACAGTGTAGAGACCACTATTCCTCCTCCTCTTCCTCTCTTGAGCCATTCACACTTACCTTCCACAGTTACACTGGCACAGCTGTACTGCTCATTAGGGTCACTGTCTTGCGTAGCCTACGATGGCTGTGCAATCTCCTGAGTCACTCAGCTCAGCAGCATTAATGATAAGCACTGCTCTCTTTCCTTCATGCTTCATGATGTACTGAGGAGACCTCTCAATCACTCATCCATTCTACATCCCTTTCAGGGTGACATCTTCAGAAGTCAGCACACATTCCAGGCAGGCTTTTCCCTTCTTTTTCACTTGGGTGTTCTTGAGATTGCTGACGAACTGAACTGGAACCCCTGGGAAAGGGGAAGGGGTTGGCAAGAAAAAATGGCACATACCAGCAAGCACCTTATAAATAAAAACAGGTGGCTTTGCCTTTGCAGGATATAACATGGGCTCCTGCACAGGAGAGATTCCAGGCTTGGGACTTTACTTCCAGTGTGGAAATGAGGTCTTGATGCTCCTCTGCTTGCCTGTCCACAGACTAGATTTATGAGACTGCGGCTTCCATTTTTTTCAGCCCAAGCTCTGGGGCTTTGTGTTTTAGCTTCATGGATTTTGCAGCTCAAACCCTGCTATCTTGCGTTTGATCCACCCACTGCCCAAAGATGATTACTTTGCAATACTTACGATCAATGAAGAGTGGAGTGTTCTGCACTAGATCTCCAGTCTCAACATTGAGTTCTTTCAAGTCACTAGACAGAACACCCTTAATTTTCATAGTGTGGGCCAATCCATCATCAGACGTGATGATTTCATACTTATCACCCCACTTCAACCCTTTCCCATTGAACTTCTAGGTGAAGTTTTGCACTTTCTTTGGCAGGCAGATTTCAAACACTGCTGTCTGTCTTTCAGGCACTTTCAGTGGTTTCAGTTCTGTCAGGAGTTAGGGGCTCACATGTTAAAATACCAAAAAGACAAATATTCATTCTGTTATGCTTAGTTCCCGATCTCAGTTTTCCTACACTAAATAGATAGACTTCAGTGAAGTCATTTTGATTTCTTTCTTGAGTGGTAGCAGAAAGATCAATTCATTCCTTCAACTTCAGTGGAAATTAAGCTAACTACAGTTCATAATGTTCAGTAAAAGTTGCATGTAATCCTACAAAGCTGATTAACAACAGACACACTACTTTTCTGTTCAGTTCTTCTGTCTTAGCTCTGCTTTTTTTTCTCTCCTTTACTGTAGTTCATTGTAAAGTAAATGGCTTCAGGCAACTGCAGATGACATCTAAAAGCATACCTGGAACCATCTGGCAAGCTGAAGGAGGACTGACATCTTCCTGCATTATCTGTCAAGAGTGCTGCAGTGCCTGGCACAGGATTACTATTTGGCTTAAGTAAGGTAATCTACCACACTACCAAATAGCCTGTGCCCAAGCCCTGCTAAGGGCTTTATCAAAAAGATAAGTATTATACTTAAAGAATGGTACTTATGGCAAAGCTTATCTTTAAGAGATGGTCCTACTGTGATAAAAGGTAAGGCAGGTGGGCAGCATTACTTTTACTTAGCATTGATTTAAAGCAAGTTTGCTGTATATAATGTGGTTGGTTTTCTTTCAAACAGCAGGCACACATTTGGCTGGTTGTAGGAAGCATATGCAGATGAAAATATCATTGTCATTATGTCCAGGCCCATCCACTCACTCCCAGGCCCTGTAACATTGTTTGAGCAAAGTTCACTTCCACTAAAAGGACAGTGCCAAGGTGCATTTTGTCATTCCCATCTTTTCCACTAAAACAGGTCCAAATTCAGTAGTGACTCACACTCCTGCCACACTGACGTCAGTGGAGAATTTGGCTTATTATATGTAATAACTAGGCTTCAAACTGAAATCTGCTCTCATGAAAGGTGTTTTCACATGGGCACTCTGGTAATTGTGGGTTGGTTTATGACTTGTACAATGTTAGATTTCTGTTTGAGCTTAAAAAGACCAGTGAATCATGAAAGTTGCAAAGACATATAAGAAAACCAAGTAGGTCACAGTTTGGCCTACCAATTTTGACCCTCGAATTTTTGTCTGCAGATGTTGACATTGTACACAGAACCTCATGTATCCAAGAGCAAAGGTTACCTATCACTGTCAGCATAACAGAGAGTTTGTCAGCCACAAGAAGACTGTAGGTGCCTAGGTCTTTCCCATTCACATTGGTGATGCACAGGATATATTGCATACCCATATGCTTCATATCATTATTTTCTCAGGGAATACAGGGAACACGAAGGCTCTTCCTCATAATAAGCACAATGCTTGCACCTTTGAAAACACGTTCTTTTTGTACTCTCCATTTTGTCTAACTTAAAAATTCTTCCAAGCCGAGTTGTTAGTAACTGGTCTAGTCACTAGTCAAGGCAGACCTCTCGAGCTTAACTTTAGTCATGATCAAGGATACTGTGTAGATGGCATCGGTGTGGTATTGGACACTACACACTTGTAGTTATCTGTATCATCTCAGGAGAAGCATTCAGATTGGAAAGAAAAAAAACAGAGAAAGCAATAAGCAAAAGCTCCACATAGGTTGGGGTGGTGAGAGGCAGATATGGCAAATGTACTAGTGAATTCCTCTTTTTATTTGAGTTTAAATCAGTATTTTTTTAATCATTAACAGAATTGACCTGTTGAAAATCCAGAATCTCTGAGGGCAGAAATTTTGAGGCCAAATTCAATGCTCCCTCCTCCCTAAAGACCCCTCACAGTCTTCCCAAAGCCCCAGAAACAAAGTCTTCCCACTGACAGTGATGTGTTTTGGATCAGATCCATTCTTCACCTAAGGCAGCAAAATGAAGCCACATTTCTTCTCAGAGACATCCTTTTATTCTGGTGCTCTGCACTGAAAGTGAGTATCACCCCTGAACTGCGTAAGCAATACAGAGACCAGAGGAGGGTGGATGGAAGCTGTTGGACTTAGACCCTGGAGTACTGTAGGAAAAGAAAGAGAGTTTGACTTGCCATGGCTGGCAGACTTGTAAACAAAGGACTGCCTGAGAGAAGAGGTAAATTAGAGTGAACTAAGAATTAAGGAGAGAGGAGAGAAAGGGACAGAGCAAGGAAAGTAAGGAAAAGAACAGAAGAAGGGCAGAACTTTTGCAGCCATGGGACATTACAAATTAAACAGGGCTGAACTTGGACATACGTCTTGAATATTATGAATTATTAAGATTTAGCGTTGGTTTTGCCTGAACGGCACACAAGAGGCATTAGGGCCTCACTATGCTAAACACAAAACCAAGTAACAAAAATAACGGTTCCTGCTCTGATGCTCTTTTTCTGTTGATTGGAAACACTACCCTATAAGCACACAACAGTATTTGAAAGTAGCAGTATTGCAGTAGGCCGACTGCAAAACGGGACTTTTTTATTGCTGCTGAGGAACACTATAGTGCTTAAGCTTTTCTTTTTTACAGTTTTTCACTGTGGAAATAAAAAAAAGAATGAGCTAATGGCAAGAAAAAAAGGTGTGTTACCTTAGCACATACTTCTTAAAAATACCGTCAAAAACATTCTGGATCCTTCTTCTGTTGGTACCCACTCTTTCTTTTCCATGTTGCATTAGGCTTTGGTTTACTTTTAACTTTAGCTCAGAATATTGCTTTGTCTCCTAAAATTCAAAAAGAAACATTGGAATTAATGAATGAATGAGTGAAATGGAACAGGGGTCTGTTACCTACTTTCTCTGTTTGGGTTTATTTTAAATGCATGGTTTCTTTTCCTGTCTGCTTTATGGACGAGATTAGATTAACCTTACTTTACTTTACTTAATGTACTTATTACAACTTTACATCCATCACAGCTACCACCCTGGGAATGAAATTTGTTCATTAGCAGTGCTCTGCACATTGACAGGAATGATTTGTGATTTTTTTGTGATATATAATAAGGACTCATATGATTTTTCTGTCACTTTAGACAGTCACAGATCTGTCACATGGGAGAAATTATACATGATGGAAAGGCTTATTTACTTATGCATTAAAGGTCACATTCTTCCAGCCCCAGCCAAATCATTCGATCATGAGTTCTGCATAAACAAGAACGGCTGTATTTAAATCGGTATGGAGAGGTTTCCAGCAGCTTTCCCGCTGATTTTGACTGATCCACGACAAATCTCTAAAAATAGTGAGGATGGGCATAGGTAACTGCAGTTTGCACCTGTTTTTGTTTACCACTCTTCCAGCTGTAGAAGATGACAGACCATATTTACTTGCATGAGGTGGGTGAATATACCTAAGAACACCTGAAAATGCAGTCAGTTGTTGGCATGTACTAGGTAAAGAACTGTCTTTCACCAGAAATTGTTTTTACTCACCTTCGGGTGTTGCCAGCGGACAAGGTTTTTCCATAAATTCAGGAATGCTTTCTCCAGCAAGGATCTCCAAGGAGCATATCACCATGTTAAAAGACTCCAATAAGGCAGAAGACTTCCTAGAAACAACTTCTTCGGTTGGGCAAAAAATACATTAATCAAGCAGAACAGAGAGGTAGTATATGAAGGATTTATTTACCGGGCATGGGAAAGGGTGGATACAGCAAGAAGCCCTGAAACATAAAGTTACACAGAGAATTGCCCCAGTCAGTTAAAACTCTTGGGAAAGGAAGGTTTGTGCAGCAGAAAGAGTGCTAGCTGTCCGTAGGAGACTGCTGATCAATTCCTTGCTTCCTTCCAGTCTTTCTGTGGGATTTTGGGCAAGTAATTTGCTCTTTCTGTACCTGTCTTGTCATCTACACAATGGGAAAATTGGGCTGCCTTGCTGCACAGGGGTGCTGCAAGGTGCTTTGATGTTAGATGTCATTCAAGAAAGGTATCAAAACTGGATGTATCAAAAGGCCCATTAGGACTTATTCTATTCTGCACAAGCTGTACTAAGCTCCTGAGTGCTGCTCATGCCCTGTGTTTAGACAAATCCTCCTCCTTTAAACTGTTCATTTCAGGAGGCTCCAAAGAGCTGCTTTTTTCTATCAGAATGAACCCATTTAATTTGTTTTTATAAGAACTAGTTCTTCAGTTCAGGTAAAACTGTATTTTTTTTCCAGCCAGACTGACCAGTAAAGAGCTGGCCCTGAATACTTATTTCTAACAGCTCCGTGCAAACACCTCACTGGAACTGAGATATTTTTCTGTGGTTAATAGCAAAAGGTCTCAGTTTTACACCAGGAAAATCAACAGAATCTCTACTACCAGCTTGGATTATTCCGGCTTATTCATTTAGACTATTTCACTGCACTTTTCCCTAATCAAGGACCTCCCCAGCTCTCCTAAGTATATCACATACAGTGGGACATGTGAATGCTACAAGGGCCTGTGCGCACCCTACTTTCAGTGGATGTGGCTGGGGACCGTGTCATTGTCCTCACTGCAGTGTCAAGACAGAACGAGTAAGGAGGTTGCTTTAAGCCAAGATAATCAAAGCAAGACAAAATGTTTCTAATCAAAGGCAATGGCTGATGCAGGGGCAATACCTATAGTCTTGCAATAGCAGGTGGACCACATGCTGGCTTTTGAGAAGAACAAAAATACTCACTTCCCCCTCAGCAGAAGGCAAACCCCACCGCACAGATGCAGCCCACCTTTTGTCAGCTTGGTGTGCATCACATAGAGAGGCCATATGACCATACTACAGGAAAAAATTCTGTCACCATATAGCCTGTTTCCAGTGGGGACTCTGCTGCCTACAGCTATGCCAAGACTTGGTCCCAGTATGGAAGGCAGTTTGGGGAAAAGAGACTATTCGATTCTAGTCTTTGAGGGATGAGTACTAGTCATCTAGAAATTGTAGCTCCCTAGTTTTAAAAAGTGTTCCCTGGCAAGACAGATACAGTAAGGAATGGTAGTCTCTGACGCAGTTGTGTGCTGCTGAAGGATCTTGGGGCAGAAGGAAATCAACCCAAAACACAAGTCTTTCCAAGATTTGGGGGCACAATGATAAAGCTGTAATTATGCACTGCAACCTAGAAGATACAGTCCACAGGGAAGACAATGTTAAGACCATATGACCTTGAGACTTTGCTTTGTTGCCAGCAGAAATTATAGCTATGCCAAAAGTGCTCTGTTTTGGGCATCCTCCCAAGGAGATCCTTTTCCTTATCAGAATATATATACCATGGTCTCCTTGCTTAGCTGGCCTTTGTCTCCAGCCTGCCTGTACAAGAGTCAAATGTTCTCTGACTCCTTATGCACAGAAGACAAGTGAAGAGTCTCTATCCTAGACTATGTATGTCCATATACCATCTAAAATTATACAGGGATATCATGCATCTCTACACCCTGTTATGTCTTTTCACTTCTGCTCAGAAATTTTCTGAGAGAGACACAATTTTTAAAGTCTTTCCTACAAACCAAGAAGCCAAGAGAAAATCACTCTTGCTTTTGCGTGGTCTACCCAAAGGTATTCTCCCCACCCTTACCACCCTCTCTCACTGTTCTGTTCTCACCCTTTCACTCTTGCATACCAATGGTCGTTGGTGACAGCAATGATTGGGGCTGGTTAGGAAGAGACGAGATGTTATTCTATAATCCCAAAAGCCCTAGAAAAGAGCGTATTTTGCCCTCATTCATTATGGGGCAAATCCACATCAGTAGCACCAAGTGCTAAAATCAGAAGGCATATAGCATGCTGCTTTACTCACCTGCTCCACTGCACAACTCTGCATACCTTCGCATTTATTTGGATTTTCAAATCCTACAAAGCTCACAGTGACACGGTTTAAAGGCCAACCCACCATTTTAACAGTTCCTCCTTTCACCTTACAAATGGAATTCCCTTTACTTATATTTCTTTTACCTGGCCAAAATTTTCATCCTTGGCCACAGATTTTCTGAACATGAAAATGTTACAGGTTTACGATCCAGTAGCTTGTGCCAGCTAAGGAGCAGAAATGGCTAGTAAGAAACAGATTTTTTCTAAACTACTGGGCTATTACCTTTTGTTATCCTTCAGTCAGAAGAGCAAGTACTCTGTTAGAAAAATTGCCCTTAGTAGTAAGCGATGAGCTTTGGGAAGCCTCGTCAAATTACAAGGTTTCCTGTTTCTTGATGAGACCGGAACCGACTTCCAGAGCCCAAAAGGTTGACTTGAAGGATGTGACATTGTCTGTTACTCCCCATCACCACGACTCAACTTGCCCATACCTTGACTGTGGGCAAGAAAGAAAACAAAATGATAACGCAGACAACCCTCTGTGCTTAGGAGCACAGATACACGATGAATCAACCCATGGGTACTCTGAGAGATTGACTTCACTCATCACATACAGTGTGGCTATCGCACTGTATTTACTATGGCTGCTATTAACAGAATCAGCGCACATTTACAAGGCAAACCAGATCTCAAGAAAAGACTTGTCAGTACCACTGAAGTACACACAACAAAGACTTGGTGCAAGTGAATGGTAATTTTAGTTTCAGTTACAGAAGACAGAATTGGACAAGTTTGACTACTTCTTCTTATGGTAACTGAGTCTTCCCTACACTGTACTTTTCACAGCTCTTTTACTCCTGGTTTTAAGTGTCTCAAGGATTTATACTTCAGAGTGGTACTTCACAAGGTTACTTTCTTGGAAAGGGAAGGAAAGGAAAAGCAAAGCAGATATGAGACTAAAGCTATTGATCTCACACAGCCAATTTCCACCCTGCCTGCCCACAGCCACAGAATACAAAATAGTAGGACATTCTTGAGAATATATGTTTATTTTACCTTTTTTTTTCCAGCTGCTAAGGTCATGATCATTCCTATTAAAGAGAGAGGAGCTTTCAACACCATTACTGACGCTTCTGTGTCCCTCCGCTCACATGAAGTCCTGTAGGTTGTTGCATTCCTAGGAAGATGCCTGGGTCCCTTTACACTGGACAAATATGGCTTTGAGTAGTTCAAAATTTAAATACATACTGGTCTCTTGTGGACTATGTTGTTACATCCTTTACACTGACTTCAGCAGTTTCTCATTCTTGGAATAACAGGACATCCTGCTTTGGTGTTTAAGTTTGTCCTCAGTGCTTCTTTCACACCTCAGTGAAACAGCCAGGCTTTGGCTTTGTTTATTTTTAAGTTACACAGGCAGCAGCTGCCACCATTTCAAAGTCCAGCCAGTTCATTCAGTTACTCAAACAGGGATTAGGCTCTTTAGAAAATCAGTTCACAACTTAGATTACAGAAGTCATTCTTTAATCAGTTCTCTCCTACTCTGTAATAAGTCTGAGATTCTGTCACCCTTCTTCGTATGGAGATGGACTTCATACCCAACAAGTAAGGTACTTCTCAAGAAGAGAATGAATTGCAGATCTCAGCCTGTGTATTCAGCTCTCTTACTTTACTAGTGTTAACAGCAGCAGTGCTGAAATAGTGCAGATACAAGAGGCCATTTTATGTGTATATGGGTCTATCCGTTCTGAAGGACACAGACTACATATCTTGCTTGCAACAAAGGCTGAACTAGTGGCAATAAACTGCTTCTCTTAACTGACCACATTTGACTTCTGTTTGGAACAGAGTGCTGTTATCTATTCTGTATTATGTTAAATTCAAATGAAAAGGGAGTCTAGTGCAGAAGGCACCTGGGTTATGCTTTGCAAAACACAGGGACTTAGAAAACCAAAGAACATCAAAATCTAGCCAACTTCCAGAGGCTGACAGGAATAATTCTAGGCGCAAACTATGGAAAAAGCAATAGCAACCCCCTCCCGGGAATATACCACCTTTCCTGATGATTTTAAGATGATTTCTGCTAGTCTAGGAGAGAAAGAGGAAGGTAAAAAATTTAACAAAAATCAAGAAAAAAACATGCAGAGGTTGAAACATTGTCAACTTTTCCAGTGAGCAAAAAATACCATATACAGACAGCCAAAATAAACACATGCTGTAGTTCACAGGCTAAAGAAGGATTCCAGCAAGACAGAGGCTCTGTGCTTCCTTCTAGAAGTTAATGTTCTTATTAACGCAGATGCATTTATCAAAACAGAAGTGCATGGAAATGGGATCAGTCATGTTGTAAAGTGGATAAGGTATTATTTATTGCTTGTCTAATAAATCTATCAAGGAACCAACCTTCACTTACCTCTTCAATATTCTAATTCAGGAAAAAGAGCCCAACTTTGATACAGAGAAACCTGGTATCTGGGCTGGAAGTCACATTTTCCCCAACAAAAACAAAACACTGCCAACCCAACCCAATTCCTCCCACCTATCCAAACTGACTCAAAAACCAGGCAGTCCCTTTCCATGTTCATTTCACAGTGCTCATGAATCCTCCTTCACGCTTCTGTTCTTACACCAGATACTGTGGCACATTGAGTGGGCGTGTACGTATGCACACACATGCACGCACACTGCTGTGGGAGAAAACCAATGCATATGAATGAGAAGATCTTCCCGTTTGGATCATTAAGTCTGGCCACACTGCCAGACATAGGCCTCAAAAAGGGGAGGAGTGACTCTGAATGATCTCTTCATTATCCTGACCTTTGTGATGCTTAAGTGTTTGCTCTCCATATTCCTCACAACAGCCTAAAGACCAAGAAGACAACAGTGGATATAGTGAAACCGATCACATCTAGTTTTCCATCTTGTGAGACAAAAGGACTCAAAGGTAATTTACAAGAGGAGGTTTCTGTTGTTCTGTTGTGCCTTATTAGTTTTGACTTAGTTCCTGACAGTCTTCCTTGCGTCCACTTCAGAGGCAAACAAGCTAAGCGTGTAAAGAAGAAAGAGCAAAAGGATCTATATCTATGCAGGATTCTTTTCCTCTGATCCCTGGAGAGAAGTGTTGCCTTTGCCTTTTCAGAGAAAAGCAGACACCTTGCAGCTGCTACTGGGACTAAGGGAGTTAAGGTCAGACATAATAAGAAAACTTTGACTCGGGCAGACACTACCATTTCCCAAAGGAGAAATGCCTTCAGTAAGATGCACAGTACTGCAGACTTCTCTGTCCCCAAAATTCTGAGATGTATTGAGATCAAAAGGTAGGCAGAAGAGGCTGAGCCCTCTGAAGAGTGTCTGGCAAGACAGGCTCTCTCCAAGGGAAGAGATGATCCCTGGAAAACACTGGCTATCAACATATTGGATTAAAACTAGTGCCATATAGGCAGTAAGAGATAAAGAAGCAATAGGGAACACAGAGGTTGAGTAGCATGGTCCAGTGGAGAGAAAGGGCCAGGAATTGCAGTACCTGAGTCCTTTGCCAGACTGTTTAAGCTTTATCTTCTTAAATGCTCTGATCCATGTTGCCAGCTCTGGTGCCAACATGGCTTTTAATTCCAAGTAAATAATTTAGCCTTTCTCTGCATTCAGCTTTGCTGTCAACTGAATAAACCTGACACTGCTGCCCTGCTGGGGATTACATGGTGCACAAGCTTGGGCAGGTCTTCTGCACCGAAGTTAATCGTACCCCCTTCTGTGACTTTCACACCATGCCATGAGACTGTGGCATCTGTTGTATTCTGGTGCTGGAGCCTGATCTGTATCAGTACTCAGAGGAGAGTGGACTCCTCTCTTTCCTTGTGTGTAATAGAAGGAATTCACCTCTTTGTGAATACGTGAAATTTGCTGTTAGACAATAGAAATCAATGCTTGTGTTTTCTAAAGCACGCAGTTCTTTGACTGCCTGTCCCTTACGCACAAAGCTGCAAATGCTGCTTTCATTCACGTATTTCTTCCGTGCTTTTGAATGGAGTAATTTTTCTTTCTTGCAGGACTCCTGAGCTGCCCTACATTATCCTAAATTGATAGTCACTCTCACAGACATCAGCAAATAGAAATCTACAGACTTGGCAGAAGAAACAAGGTTATCCCCAATGTATCTCAGAAAAAGTGTTTTTTCTCCCTAGCAAATGTATAAAGCATGTTTCATGTCAAAAATAGACACACACACAGTTATGATTAACAAATTGTAAATTTACCATTTCCCTTTGTTTAAAGTTGCTTCCACGGAAAGAACACATCAAAAATAGTAGTGCAGGTCCACTTCTAAAACCTGCCAACTCACCAATCAACAGACATACACTTTCTAAGACCACCTGTGTGCAAGCTGCATGGCTCCTCCACTGCAGAGGCAGCAGGGAAGTGACAGGAACCAAGGTCCTGTTTAGTGATCTCTTCAGTCTCAAGCCCTTTTGCAACTACAAATTCACAGGTTAAGGATAAGATTTTCCAAAGTAGACTAATTGTAGAGGAAACATCCAGAATTGTTAGCTACTTTTGAAAGTCTTGCAAGTAAATGCAACACTCTACTGTACATGACTGCTAGGTAGTTGACGTTTCAGAATACTTTGACCAAGTCATCTTTATCTTGATCCTTCAGAGAGTCAGACGTGCTTTACCTGGGGACAGCTCTTGCTCTTAAGTGCAATCTTAGTTTTTGTTTTTACATAACCCTGTGTATCTGCTGATCTCAGAGTACCTACAGAAGGACAGTATGTCATTAGTCTGTTACCATGACAGAAACATACACAGGATAACACTGCTTAAGTGTGATGGCCAACGACCAAATGACCAGCAAACAAGCAAGGCATTGAGCTAGGCTCTACCCTGTTCACAAAATGTGAAAAAGCTCATGAAACAGAAGACATCACAGTTGGTTCTAAATAAAATAATCTCAAGTTTGTTATATGCTAACCTACCTGGAGAGAGGAATTTAGAGTCTCTGGGAAACAACTGTGTTGTAGGTATTAATGCTGTAGTCTCTGGTACAAAGAGGCCTGGGCAGTGAGCTGGAGAGAATGGATGAAGTGTGCTAGGAATTCTCTTTTAATAGAGAAAGTGTCCAGTAAAAAAAAGAAGTCTAGTAAGACACATAGCTTAGCTTAGTTCCTATTGCCAGCTCAGTTTCAAACCTACTGATTACAGAAGCAGAAGCCCCACTCATCTCAAGTGCTTCTGTATGGCCAGAGCTCCTTTCTGCTAGTCCTAAGCACTTCTTAAGACTACCTCTGCCATCAGAAGAGATCAGAACAGCTGATATAAGGTCCTTCAGACCTCAAATTCTATTAAAAAAAAAAAAGAGAGAGAGAGAGGAAAAAAGAGAGAGAGACAAACATGTTAATTATGGTAAGGCCAAAGAGTAAGTAGGAGGATTATCTGTTAGACAAAATAACGCTTCAAGAGGCATTTGAATATTTTATCCTGACCAAGTGGCATGCTCTTGCCTGGTGTGAAATGGCAGCAGCGCAGCCCTCATAACCAGACTGTGCAACTAGGCTGACGTTTGCTTTATACTAGTGAATTGATGCAAAGCAGCCTGATTTTATCAGTGACCACTCTCTCAGGACATTCCACATATGTAGAATGGGAGTGGACAGCAGGCTAGATTTCCTTTATCAGTGTAAATTGTTCATTTCCACTCAAGTCAGAGAAGCACTGCCAACTGATACCTGCTGAGGATCTGCGCAAGGACCTCAAAGTCAGTATCTTAGAGCCCTTTATACCTTGTTTGCCATAAAGCAATTCTCCTCTAGAAAGGCTCCTTGTACAGAAGGCAACTTATACATTGAACTTTGCTTCTATATGCACACTCCTATCAATCATCAACAAATATTCTTTAGCAGATGCACAGGCAGCTGATGACAGAATAAGTAATTTTATTCACTGAGTCAGTTTTGACACTGAAGGGCACTGAACAGCTGAAAACATCATTTATAGGGAGTTCCACTTACAATGTTATTCAGAACATCAGTGGTGCTTTTGTTATTTCTAAGGAGTGCTTAGATGGAACAGTGTTACCCCTTCGAAAGAATCAGTAGCAATGGGGAGAATATAGCTAGCAAGCTTTACATAAAACTAACAGTCATGTTATGCTCAATAGCTTAAGTTTATTGCTCTATTTAATGAGTACCACCAGTATTTCTAAAAAGAATGCCAGTTCTTCCTGCTAGCTTCTCACTGAAGGAAATATTTTAAATACAGCAATAAAATCAAGTGATTTAAAGATAACACATTTTGCCACACATTCATGCAAACCCTGCTGACAGGATTTTTACAGGTTCATGGATACAGAATAAACACAATGGATGTGTACTGAAATACTGGGAAACTTTCCCCACAGTGATGAAGTTGTAGGCGTAACATTTCAGGCCCTACATCCTGCACCTACTGACGTCAATGGCAAAACCTCAGTGGGAACAGGATCAGCCCTTATTGTTCTGAGAGCTGCTTTACCTTCTCCTGATTAGGAAGTGCAGTAAATTCTCAGAATCTCCTGCACTAATAAAAGTGGTGGGTTTTGGTTATTGTTACAAATAAAGAGAAGCAAAAATATTTTTAGTGTATCATTACAGCTTCTATTCACAAAACACTCATCTTTCATGTTAAGGGTCCTGCGTACCTCCATTTTTCTCTGCTCAATAAAGCACTTAAACACGTGCTTACCTCTAAGCATTAAACACAAACTACAGTCTTCACAGCCTGACTGAAATCTAAAAAGAAAAGCTTGGGCAGCAGTTTGTATCATTGAAAAGCAAACACTGCTGCCCGGACTAGTGATTAGAATGGGATAATGATTGTCTAAATTTGGTTTGAGGGCAAATTTATCAAAAAGCAGCCAACACGCTCAGAGTCTCTTTTTTTTAAAGCTGCCTACAGGATTTCCGTTAATTTTAATGAGCGCTGGGCACCCGGTCACCCTCAAAGCTTTGAAAACAAGTTTAAATTCATAGAATACAAGTTATTTTATTATTACATTTTTAATAAAGATGAATTCAACTCACAAAATTCCTCACCTGATTTCAAACCTCAAATTTCAGGGGAAATTGTATTCGGATTGTGGTCTGACTACATAAAAAGAGAAACTTTGCAAAAATCAAATCTGGTTGCAGACTGAGGTGCCAAAATATTGACAAAGAAAAGGTAAAGCGTGAAGAATTTATGTTCCGATTAACTTCTACTATTCACCTCAGATTCACCCAGCTGTCATGATACTGGGATACACTGCTGGTAAGAATTGGAGGTAAGAATTTGACTCACATCATTGAAATATTTTTTTCCCCTTAGTTCTGATAACACTGGTGGTGGACTGCTTTAGGAAAAATAATCAAGCAAACGTGATGTGTGAAACATCATTTCAATGTGAATCTACTTGAATCTTTCAACGCAGATGCTCAGAAGGTTTACGATATACACAGTATTCGGTAATTTTATATGTAAAAACAATCAGAAAGAGGCAAAAAGTTACTTTCAAGCTTAGTCAACATACGGCACATTTCAGCATGACAATTCAAAAAGTTCCACACTCTATTTGGATATATTAGCAATGATTTTTTAAAAACAGCAAACTGAAGACAGTGGATTTTTTTGATTTTTTTTTCTTGCTTTTGTAACAAATGAAGCTACTATTCTTATTTACAGTATAAATAAGCCTTTTTTGGTGAAGATTATGTCCTGTCACATATGTTTAAGACAAGGCGTACCTCAGCTCTTAAATGTCAATGCAAACAAGAGCGTAAAAGCAATATCAAAGTAAAATATCTTTCCAGCTAAGACAGCCAGGTTACCATGTGTCTCTTATCAGATCTGAAATATATCTGAATGCAGTCAAAAGTTCTCTTGGTTTTAGCCTTTAGGAATATCATGACCACTTATTCTTCTGCTGCTCTAGAAAGCTGTTTTCCATACAAGCTCATGACATGATGGACAAATTGATACTGTTCACAAGTCTGGATCATTCCTCCCCTGAAAAGGAAAGAAAAAAAAGGGGAGGGAAACAGCAGCCTTTATTACATGCAAATAACATATGAGGAAATGGCATAGCTAACATGAAGCTGGTGTTACACACAGAAGGCCTATTCCAAAGCTTCCTGAAATGAGTGAAAAGTGCCCACTGATTGCAACCAGCTCGCAGTCTGACCTCGAGCTCTATTTTGAAAGTCTCTGCTAACCAAGGAACAGAAGTTAGTCAGAACAGGAATGGGCTTTACCTTCATTTTTCTTGGCAGAGGCCCTCATCCAGTAAGGCAACACCATCATCATTTACATTCATATTACTGGAGCACCTATACTCCAAGCACCATTTTAAGCACCATGAAAAGAACCCCCCACCCCAAAGCTCTAGACGGATAGATGGGAGCAGGGGGAATAAAGAGGGGAAGTAGCTTATCCAAGATTTCACAGCTGCACTAGGGACTGAATTCAGGACTACAGAAGGCCGGGCGAGGCCAGCCCAGACAACTGATGTACCACACAGCTTTCCCATTCTGGAATGAGGGTTCTTTCCTCCGTGCCATCCCATGCTGTGCTTTTGGCAAGCTCACCAGGGAACAAGGGGAAGGCCAGCAGGATTTTGGAAGAGACAATGGACCTTTAACAAAAGACAACTCAGATTTGTAACTGAATTGACTGCCGTGCACACCTCGATCAGTAAAAGACTCCCAGCACATAAATCTGTTTTGGTTCAGCTTTTATTTCAGCTTTTGCTGTTCTCTTTAAAACTGCAAACCTGAAAGGAAATGCAAGCAGGAGCAGAAACAGTTTGCTTTTCCATGTATCAGCCTGTGTATTTCTGCAAGTAGCATATTAATCAACACGAGTACTACATTGGGAGACAGAAATGAACAAAAAGAACAAGGATAATGTTGTCCATTTTAAGTAGATTTTACTAACACTTAAAATTCTGCTAAGAGTACCTCAACAACAGTGATATGATCTCTTGATAACCCATTATGAAAATAATTAAACCCCATGGCTCAAATTCACAGAAGGTGTATGCTGAATTGTGCCAGCACTGGTGCTGGTGCACAAATCCCGGGAACGCAGTGCCAAAAGGAAGCTGAAAAGACAAGCAGCGTTGAGGAACACCGGAACCTGCGGGTGGCCAGCGCCAACCAGACTGTGTCAGTCTGAGGAAGAGCATATGTGGTGCATTCCCTCAGAAACCTCCACCAGAGGACATTAATGAAAAGTTGCTTCCTCTGAGCCAAACAGATAGCAGGCTGCTAGCAACCTCCATGGGGACTGCCCTCTTCTATGGGGTCCAGCTTAACAATTGTGGGTCACACAGTAACCATACCAGTAAGAGGTAGATGAGTGGACAAGACAACCTCCTCCTTCAGCCTCTTGCAGTTATTTTAAGTGGCTGTTTGAAATAACAATGAGCAGGGAAGGGCAGGGACCCATGCTTCAACCTCTCATCAATAAGCAAAGGTGGGAAACACACACTGCATTTCTAAAGAAACTATTTCCTAGCTGAGCATCTCCTCCCCATCTGCTCTACTTAATACAGGCTCACAGTTGATCTGTTTCTGAGTCCTTCTGTGCTGCACACAGTATTGAAATATATTTATGTCAGTTCATGACACACAAGGAACGTTAGTCATATCTGGCGATTACTCCCCATGCAATTCCATTAACAGTGAGGTTACACCCTGAAGTTGTAGCAACAGAAGCACTAGGGTGGCCATCAAGTTTCAGACTGCAGGAGATGATTTTCCTTTTTATCTGGTTCCCTGCTATGTGGTGGCTTTCTCCCCTTCCCACACACATGCACACCATGACATGTGCTTGCTGTCCAGGCTTTGGCACAGAATAGAGAAATTATGTTTTCATCCCTATTTGCCACAGAAACCTTTCAAATCTGAGTTGTATTGTGGGAAAGGACAGCAAATGTCTCTCAGCACTGTGGGAAGGATGCAGGAATGATCACTTCCTCCCCTTAGTCATACTAGGTTATTTTAGGACCAACTGTTGACCACTGGTGCAAAGCCCAGTGCACAGGATTTTTCTAAGGGATGTGTAAGGGAATGAAGGGAAAGAAACATTTGTCGCCTTCACCCCCACAGCAATTTCAAAGGTGGTTCTCAGGGCTAACGTCAACCCCTCTACTGCTGTGAAGCAGCGAGGGGCATTCTTTTACGTGTCTGCTCTGGCCTGCATCCAACCCTCTTTCCCCAAGTCCTTGGTGACTCCTTCCCATCCACCCTATTTTCTTTAGCTAGTAATCACCAGACAGGAGGAGGAGACAGAGAGGGTCTTCCTTCCTATAGCTGCTTGGACACTGTCTCATCCTCTCATGCTGCTTTTGAAGTCACATGGAGCTTTTGTGGGGGTTTAGTGGATGGAAGCATGACTTCCAAGAGACTACGAGCCCCATTTTTCACTCCTTGAAGAAACCATGCTCTTCTGTATCAAGGACGGTGATTTGACTGCTTTCCATCTTGAGTATTTTCTCCCCTGACATTTAAATGGCCTTTTCCTATCCCATCCCACCCCTGAGAGGTACATAGCAGCTACAGAGGTCCCTGCAGGCTTCCTTTTCCTCCATGGCATCCTTTAAGTGTGATCTCCCTTCTCCAGCCTCTGCAAATGACTGCTAGTTCCCCTCTCCCTGCAAAGCTAGTATTTTTAATTGGCCTTCTGTATCAAGCACATTTGTAAGCACGTCTTCAACCTGCACTTGTATGGCTATTTTCCTGTGTAACATTAGTCACAGAGACAAGATATTTCAGATCCAGCCAGGTATTTCACCAGGCCATGGATAATCAGCACTCACTACTCATATTCTGGTTTTCTTTTTCCTCAAGAAACCTTTCCTTGTCTGGCCTGAAATCCACTGAAATAGCCAAACCTCCAAGCCCCTGCAGGTCCCTGTCTATCAGAGCCTCAGCAGGGCAGCAAGCATTTCATTTTCTGCCTCCCACTGAGCATAATTTCTCCTCTGAAATAAAGTTCAGCGTGGGGTTGAGGTTCTTTTTTTTCCTCAGAAAAATCTTTGGTATGTTTTTCGTGACATCTCTTCCCCCGACTACATTTATCATTAGAGAGAGCACTGAGACATGTTTTGATGGCACTTGAAACCAGTGGGAGAGGAAAAATAACATCTCTGGTACAAAATTCAAGTCTGTTTACTTCATAATCAAACTCAAGGTGGTGTGTTAAGAAATGCTTAACTAGAAACCATTGAATTTCTGGAGATTTTCACAGCTCTCTTCATATGTCTGCAAACAGTCCAGACTGCATACTTTCCCTCTCCCCACAAAGTCCCAAGCAGCCATGCCCTCCCAACTGTGCTCACAGCTCCAACTATGCAAGGCCAGTTTTCTTTACTCCTGGGAGCAAAGTGCTGATCTGTGGCTCTGATCTTAAGTACAGCAGACCTTTGAGCCTTTGCTTCTGTAAGAACATGGTGCCAACTCTCAGCTGGTGAAAGGTCATCCCTTGCTGCACTGAGCTGTGCAGCTGCACAGCTGTGCAGATTTTGATGCCAGCTGTGAATCTAGCTCAGTTCTAGGGCTGTTCATTAAGGTTTACTGCTCATAAAATAGGCAAAGATTACAAGTCGGAACTGCTTAGAACAGGACAGCTTCCTTCCAGGAACGTTCTCTCTTGGCCTTTGTTCCTCCCCTGTTCCCATTTGTTTCTCCTTAAGTAATGGGAAAGATTACCTTTTTTTTTTTCCTGGAAAGGAAACAGGCTTTCTTACCTGTCTAACCGTAACTGGCAGGCTGTCCGCAGTATGTCAACAATGCCCTCGCTCTTCAGCTGTTTACAACAGACACTAGTTGCAATAAAGCAGCCAGTCCTCCCGATGCCTGCACTAAGGGAAGGAAAAGCAGAGAGAGGCAGTGGAGATGTTAGAATGGCTTTGGAACTTTCTCATTAAATGAGTGTCATTAAACCAGCAATCAAACCCCATTATCCCTTTCTTCCCTCCAACCTTTGCCAGCTGGGTGCTTGCGAGTATAAAGCCATAACTAGGAAAAGATACTAACTTCAATAGGACAACACAATTAAGTGTGAGCCACTTGCAGCAAAAGGATGGACATTGCACATACAGTGCTAAAAATGGACTGTTGGGTACCATTTGACCCGGTATGTCATTGAACCATTGAAAATAAGCAGTTAAACAGTATTTCTTAGTTAGACTTGCTTTGAAGGCAACCTTTGCTTTGAGATTCTTAATCCTAATAGCTTCTTCGAAAGCTATTTTCATTCACAGGTACAGTAAAAGAAACCAACAAATCCCTTGCTTAAATAATTTGAGCTAACAACAATATGGTAAGTGTGATGCCATTTGCTGATCAGATCTGCAATCTAGTAATTCTCTGAATTAGTGCAGGATACAACAAATTCACTATTAAAGAAATTTCTTTGTCTTCCCTGAACGCCTTTGTATCTGATTCCGTCCTTGCTTAATGACCAGCATTGATTTTATTCTCAAAGGCACAGTGCTATCAAAGTTGTGAATTCTTATCACCTAATAAAAAGCTAGCAGCAAAAGCTGACAACCCTTCTTATGCGTTAAATAATTAAGTGAGCATCCTCAGGAATAATTACTTGACAACTGCAAGAAAGCCTGCTTCCATTTAAACTGCGCTAAAGTCATAATACAAAAACACTGGCAACAAATGTACAAGCAACAATGGAGTTTGCAGTTAGCTGCTGCTCACAAAGTCCTAATACTGTTTCTTTCACTTTATAGACAGGTTTTTCACTGGGCATTTATGCTCGTTAGGGAAACAGCTACACTGGAATTGTTTTAACTTCTATTACAGAATGATCAAGGCAATTCAATGGAAGTTTGGGGGATGATCTTACTCACTAAGAATTCACTTCAGTCTTCAAATAATTGTGATGGAGGTACCTACCTGACTTAAAATTTTTGTCCCTGAAACTCTTTGTACCTCATACCCTGACTCTGTTTTCTTTACTGTATCTAGTTTGTTCATCAATACTTCAAATATTTCAGGGTTTCAGAGGACTCTCTGCTGTGGATGTACATCAATGGTTAAAAAAAAAAAAAAAAAAAAAAGCCCTTTGTCTTCCAATTTATGCCATAACCAAACAGGCTACAGTACACAGCGCTTGTATACTGTTTCCTGTCCATAGACCTCAGAGTGTTTTGCAAACGGAGCGAACAACACCGATTTTTAGATGGGTGCAACACCCATTTTTAGATGTAAAGCAAACAGCACTGAGACAGCACTTGTCCCAGGACAAGCTGCAGGTCTCTCAGTGGCTGAGGCAAAGTCATAATCCTTCCAAGACTGCCCAAGAGTGGTGCATTATCCACAGGACCTTAACAGGACTGCTAGCCTGCCTTTAACATGACACTGCTTTTAAGAATAGGGCCACAACAAAGATCAGAGGGATGGAACACCTCTCCTATGAGGACAGGCTGAGAGAATTGGGGTTGTTTAGCCTGGAGAAGAGAAGGCTCCGGGAAGATCTTATTGCAGCCTATCAGTACTTAAAGGGGGCTTATAAGAAAGATGGGGACAGACTTTTTAGCAGGGCCTGTTGCAATAGGACAAGGGGTAGTGGTTTTAAACTAAAAGAGGGTAGATTCAGACTAGATATAAGGAAGAAATTTTTGACGCTGAGGGTGGTGAAACAGTGGAAGAGGTTGCCCGGAAAGGTGGCAGATGCCCCACCCCTGGAAACATTCAAGGTCAGGCTGGACGGGGCTCTGAGCAACCTGATCTAGTTGAAGATGTCCCTGCCCACGGCAGGGGGGTTGGACTAGATGACCTTTAAAGGTCCCTTTCCAACCCAAACTATTCTATGATTCTAATAGCTTCATTATTAGGTTTGTATCTATTTTTTCTTAAAGGTGCGTTATTTTATATCACTGAAGGACAAAACCACAGTGATTATGTTCTACCGAGGATCTCCTACAAAGCCCAAAGGAGCTACAGTACTCAGCGTAACACAGGCCTTGGCTAATGGCTTGCTGCATATACCACTCTCAAATAGAGGCAACATATTAAATTCCTTCTTCAGATAAAATGACTGCAACTGAGAATAATCTGAAAGGGCTCTGGTCCACAGTTATCACATAAAATACTTCATAATCCTATCACCATGTCTCTTAGTAGTTATTTCAAATAAAAATATCCCATTTCCCCCAAAATTATTACTGTGTCATGGGGATGACACCATACAAGAGGACAAAACAAGTATGCAAAGCAAGAGTGACATGGTGACCAGAATCTTTACCTGCAGCAAATACATAATACTTCAAGGAGCTCTTAGAGAGTCACAGATTTCCAAGGGCAAAGGGGACCTTCTTACAAACCATGTTATTTTTCTCTGAACGATCCCCAATTTGTCAAAATCTGTTTTAAAACACAGGCAGAAAAACTGGACATGTGGCATCATATGAACATTTTACCAGCGATTACTCCGTATTAGCTTATAGGTGGATCTTTGATGACACTGGGCTACCAACCATTCATGCCAAGAGTCTCTTTAAAAACATCCCCATTGTATGAAATACCCCATTTACTATGGTTTCTGGATAGCAACCATCTGCCAGTTCCTAGAAAATGTTATGCGAAACTAGGTAAAATTCCTTACAAAAATCCCAAAGATCAATTTGGAACAATGTATTTTATTGAAATTATGGAAGATTACCCTGGTGAGATTACTGCATCGCTTATCAGACTTTCTGCTATTTACCTGGAATAATTGTTTTGAGAACTGACTTGCAGCTTTCCAGCAATCACATTTAACCTTTCTAAACACTGGCAAAACAGGACTTGCTTTCAGACCTCTGGAACTTCTCAAATTTTCCAAGAACTAGAACTCAGCTATACTAAACTTTAATGGTTTAGAGCCTGTGGACCAATTTTTTAAAACACTCTTGGGTGAAAATCATCCAGTATAGCTGATTTAATAATGGTTAGTAGTTGTTGCTTAACACATTCCCTAGTTAGACATTCATCATGTCTACAAGTGATAAGTACATCATCTTACTTCTTTCTGAAGACAGAAGAGAAGTATCTTCATCTATTTTTTCTGCTCTGTGATTGATAATTACAATTTTGTCATCAGGCTTCAAACCACTGTAAAGATTTTGCTTCTTCCATATAAGTTTTCATCTTTGCCAGTGGCTTTTCATGGATATTTCAGTTTTACTATCAATTGCATACATTTCCTGTCTGTTGATTAGTACTTGCTGCAATCAGCTTTGCCACCGTTTCATTTGTTTTATGTATTACACTTAAATTATTGTCTTTGGCCTAATGAGGATTTTTTAAAATCGAAGAAGGAATCTATAAAACAGGGAGTTTTGAGGCTTAAAGTTGAATGTTCTCATTTTTCTGCTTGCATGTGTCTCCTACTTAATTTCACTCACAGTATGTTAATCTTTGGTAACCTGGCCCTTTTAAGATCGTTAAAGGCATATATTACTGGTAAGGCAAATAAAATGAGACTGTTCTTACTTGTAACTGTGCCACCACCAGCTTCCGTGTTCAGCTCAGCCTGTATCTGAATGCAATACTTGGTAACGGAAAATTATTGTCACTAAATTTTAGAAGTTCCAAGCATATTTCAGAAGCAGTTGGGCAAGATCTCCCTCATGTCTAACTGATGGCCAATATGACAGTATCTGCACTATGCCACTGTATGCAAAGAAGCCCTTAGAAGTCAGATACAACATTTATTTACCTGCAGTGAACAATCACTGGGGCATTCTTCTCTTCTGCACTCTGCATTGCCTCTTCCACTTCCAGTACTAGCTGTAACAGAGGGGGGGCTTGATCTGGTGTCTTCTGGTCTGGCCAAGACGTGTACCAGTAATGTTTCAGGTTTCTGACTTCTTCTCCTTTCTGCAATCCAGTAAAGACAAACATCACAAAGTTTTAAAAGAACTTCTGGTTGTAAATTGATATTGAAAGGGCCTTCCCTTTAAGAATGAGATGAGTAAATCAATGCTAAATGGAACAGGAGATCCAAATGGCAAGCCACACAACACAGAAATCTGGATTTCAAATATCACGTCTGCAATTCAGTAAACTGCCTTAAAAAAAAATACCCCCCCCCCCCCCACGTATACTGCTCTTTTAGTGCCAAGAGCTGCGTACAAAACACTCCAGGCAGTCTGTTCCCTCTTGACAGATTCATTCAGCAAAGCCAGAGCTGTGCTTGTGACATAATTGCTTTCATAATGTATTTGACAGACAGAGAGCCAGGAGCCGTATCTCTGTCTCTGATAGCTAGATAGATAGATGAGGGAAAGAGATGGGAGCTTATTTTTCTATCTCTTCTGACAGACAGACTCATATCAGTTTCCTGTCAATTCTACTCTTCTCTTAGAGGTGGTGAGAAATTCAGAGACACTACGGAAGATGGGAATTGTATCTAGCTGCAGTCCAGGGCTTTTTGAGACACGCAAATTCCAATTCTCTCTATGTCTCAGCATGGCTACGAATATAGCAAATGTGCTGTTACCTTTTCTGAGTGCCAAGTAGCACTGCGTGCTTCTGATTTTGTGTGTTCAAAGTGACATCCTTCTGCCTGATTTCTAAAGGTGCCAAATAGGGAACCTTTCAGCCATTACATAAGCCAGCTGGCATAGGGCTAAGCAAATGTCTTCAAAAGGTCCAGGAACAGAAGCGTTAGCTTCCACAACCTTCCCTTCAACACATGGCTGGCTGAGTTTAAGAGGGGAGGAAAAAGAGAACAAATTTGTCTCTTTCTAAAGAACCAGGCACAAAAATCTGGAAGTAGTTTCTGTCATCTATACACCTAAGTCCTTATGACTGTCAGTCTCTGGATGTTAAGAGTGCGCTGTGGTTGTGCCACTTTCCATCCTTCTCTTTGGTTGACAAAGCTTTTGCATAGCTTCACAGTGAACTACATGGGAGAAGTGATCCAGTTAAATCTTTTTTCTTTCTCATACTGGATTAATTTTCAGATGGATCGATCAGTTTCCCCCTTTGGCTTACCACACAGTCACAGAAACGCTTGTCTGGGCACATGGGAGATGGCACAAGGGTAGGAACAAGAGAGCTGGACAAAGGGAGGCTAGGCTCCCTAGTTGCTGTTCCAGCTTATCCTGGGTTTAAAGTGCTCATTGAAGCACAGATGTAGGAACCTTAAAGGTATATTTAGCTCAGTTTAGGAAAAGAGAGTCTTACTATCATAGCACAGAGCCTGGCTTTAGGTTATTTACCCTAGTGAGAAGATATTCTGGTTAAGAGAACATAACTACAGTTGTCATGAATAGTACTTGAGCTCACTACTGTAAATGCGATCAGATTTCAACACTGCTCTGAAACACAAACATACACAGTTGCTTTTGAATGTGTGACTATGTGTGAGCCACAGAAGTTGTGAAGACTGGATTCTTAAGTGGGCTGTGAAAAATTACAATAAAAATGTTGTCAATAACACTGAGAGAAAAGTAAATGGTAAAAGTAATCTGAAGAAAAACATGAATCACTACATAAAGTCACTCATTTGACAGAAACAGAAAAGAGCCAAAGTTCTATTGATGAACTCTGGATGTCTTTAGTTTTGTCTACGCTGTTACCAGTTTTATGCTTCTGCTTAGAGAACCCCGACTTCTCTGGTTCTGTACATTTCTGCTTTGACTTAAACAAAATAACTCTCTATTGGTGCTTCCTTGAGACTGAGAAGACTTGGGAACACCTAGGAGGAAGCAAGATTTAATTGATGGTTTGAAGTCTACCATCACATACGCTGTAGCTGAGGCCGAAATCATCAATCAGTGGCTAGACACTGGCAGGTTCCTTTGAGAAAGGAAAACAAGCCTTGCCCTATTGCCTGAGCATTTTCTAAATTCCTAAAGCTTGCCAAATCCAGTCCTCTATTCTGAGTATGACAGTCCACGCTGTAACACATGCAGTAATCATATATTGCTGGTGGTGGTATCATATATTTCTGAGCGCTCCTGTTTAAGGGAAAACAGGAGTCCATTCATGACTTCTCTAGTTTTCACTACCAAGTCATTTAACGTACGTATGGTCCGGAGCCACTACTCCACTATTGCTATTAAATGACAAATGTACAGCACTAGACAATGGTAACCTAACAAATGGAATCTTTATTTCAGCTCTAGAACTCAGCAGTTCACCTCCTGACATTTGGGGGTGGGAGGAAAGAGACACTGCCCCGCTAGTACTGAAAACAAAAGCACTGTTTAACTGAAAAACAAACTGGGATAAGCTTAAAGAAAATAATCAAAGTGATCATTTGAGTAGGAAAGGAACTACATCCTTAGAGATGTTTATGTCCAATAAAGGCTTTCGTATCATTTGTGATAGAAAAGCACTTGTCTTTCTTGGCTATGATTGGGAAAAACGTGTGGTATCTATACTTCTTTCCTTATGACTTTGCTGTACTCTGCTATCCTAGTTATTCTTTTTTTCTTTCTGTTAGTGCCTGAACATACTGGATATGCCAGCCCTGACAAATAATGTGGCTTTCAGTTTGCTGGTGGTGGTTCCGCCCCCCCCCCGAGGGATCCACAGTTATATATACAGAAAAGATATATTCATATCTGACTCCAAATTCTGAAGCTCCTTCTCTAACACAGGGAACTTCACCTAAGGAAGAACTGAGCAGGGACAAGAGAATTTGGGAAAACACTGAGAGGTTGCTGTTGGAGGAAAACATTCTGCAGGGATGAGTGTTAGCTTGAAAGGTACTTGTGAGATGGGAACATGGCTTATTACGCTTGAATTGTTGTATACAAGCTCTTCAGGATTGTTTCTTTGTTTTGTGCAACACCTGTTAAAGTGAGATTGTCTTTTGGATATGCTACTGCAATATCAATATTAAAAGCCATTCCCTTGCAATTCCCACCTGAAAATGGAACTGGCTATTACCTTCCTGAGAAGAATTTGAATGATCCTTCCCCAGGGAGAGAATGAAATTGCCTTCCAGAAATATAGAGGGAAAGTGTTTTTTTGCTGGGGGGGGGAGGCAGGGAAGAATGTTTTAACCTAGATCTCTAAAGTTAATGTCAAGCTGGAAAAAAAAATTGCAGTATTCACTAATATTAAAATGCTGTATTTAACAATTTAAAACAATTATGAAAAACTCTTCTGGCAGACAGTGTAGTTTTTTTATTGAGGAAATTTTGTTTTGTCACCATAACTAAAAAGTGACTGGTTCTGTTAGATACCAGCATTCCAGCAGAATTAATCTGTGTATTATTCTTGCTGCTGCACTGTAGTGTTTTGGATAAATTGTATTTAAGACCTTTGCAAGTCTACAACACATTTGTAAATATTCTTTACTTCCCACTTGTCAGGGAGCGTGATTTTCTCCTTGCTGCCTTTGCCAAAAGCATGAGTGACAGACTTTCCACGCTCTCAATCCAGACATGGGATTTCATATGCTGGCTTTCTGCCTATTAGCATATGGCTGAAGAGACTTGAAACTGGCTAGATAAAAGGAGAGTTTTTTCAGCTTGGAAAGAAATTGTGGTGTTATACTGAGGTCAGGGGTAGATCTGGTAGATGAAACATGTATAAAGTTTATGTAAATAGACTGTTCTTATTAAAACACGTAGCTTGAGATTCTAGAACCTAGCAATGAAAACAGTTGTAAAATAGGACTCTGGTACTTTAGACTAAGTAGCATCTAAGTACTTAAAAAGTTAAACCTGTGTTTAAACTCTCCATCCACAAGATGACAGAATGGTTACTGGTATGTAAAACTACATATACAGTTAGTTGGAAGATACTAATGTTTAGAAATGTAAGCATGGAGAATGCTGTGGTGAAAGTGTTTTTAAAGGTCATCAACACTTTCAGTGTCTTGGAGTGGAATGATCCCTTAAAGCATCTTCAAAGTCAAGTCAGCCAAATCACTCAAAGAATAAATTAGCATGGTACCTATTAAAAGGGGTTCAGCCATGGTGAACAGAAGTGGTGCTACCACACCACTGACAAGTACCAAGCAGACCAGTAGTCCCACTGCTGAGAGAAACTGAAAACAGGTAAGCAAAATGAAAAAGCCTTTTCCTCAGTTCTCAGCTCCCCCACTTCTTGTTAGTAGCACAAGTCATCTTGGGTATAAACAGCTGGTGGGTATCCAGCAGTCTGACAGCATCCTAATAATGATCATAAAAAGACAAGAAGCACAACCTAAATATTTCTTAGGGGTCTTCCCATACTACAAAATACGTAAGATGCCATGCAGGTAAAAGTTCCCTGTTAGTAATCAGTAACCCTTTGCCTAAGTCCATGGTCCAAAGAATAAACAAGCCTCTGAATTCTACAGAACATCATCACAGAGTTTAGCGGGTTATTCCACAAGTGCCGTCCGTCTGACTTGCAAAGGCTGGTAAGAAGCTATCCGTGAGCTAACATGTCACTCTAAGTGACCAGTCAACACAGAAGACGTGGGCACAGAATGAGTCACTGTTTTTTTTCCACTGAGTGAACCCTGTACTACTACAATTGGCCTGGTAGCTTTCAGATTGTACATATGCAGTATAAATCTCTGACTGCTTATTTTACTGTAATTTTTGTATGTTGGCGAACTGGGCAAAGCTATAATGACTTCAGTAATGAAAATTGATATTTGTACAGCAGTACACTGTGCAACAGATTTCTACACAACTCTCCATGAGCATCTCCATTTAAGGCTTAAGACAGCTAAATTACTGTAAATACATTGGAATGATTTACCTTTAGGGTGATGAGCCTTAAACGGTAATCGTCTGCTTGTATGACTCGGTTAACTGTGATTTCTATTCCTTCATAGGTGACCTGTTCCTCTGGCCAATATTCTGTGCATTTCTGTGTGCAATATAAAATAAATCTAGTTAAGCAGATATCAAGGGAGGTTCATTTTTACTCCTCTGAAATTGGATATAGCACATGCACAGATGAATATGAATGAACATTGTTTCTATAATAAGTACAAGTTTTCATTTTCTAAACAGGGACCACATTTCAGGTGATTTTTGCTGCATTCATAATAGCCTGATTGCATGATTAAAAATGCACAGATCAAGTAATGACTAACCAATGCTTTTAAATAGACACATCTTTCTTTATCTTTATGTAACTGATGTGCATTTTGAAGGTTCATTAGAAAGGCCACTGGCCAAGTGCCTGTGTTTTTAGATTAATCCTCTTCTTAAGATAATAATGATTAGTATCATATACACTAGTTACCAATATTTCTGTGGTGTGTATGCACTGATATGGAAACACAAAATACATCTTTTCTATTTTTTATATTCAGAGAGCATTGACCCTTTATAAGATGATCATTTGCATAGGTTTTTGTACAAAAGAACATGACTGGGGATGTTTTGGGAATTAGATTATGTACCAAAATCCACTTTAAATGGACACTGAGAATCTTTCAAAGCTAAGGAACTAAAATGAAGCAATAGCTGTGAGAGCTATTAGACTACTACAATTGATTTTGCCAAAAAACAGTCAGATGCAGCCAGCACAACCTGACAATTAGAGAAGGAGAAACCATAGTCCATTTGCAAATCTACATTGTGGTACTGATACACTAGACATGAGTAGGTGAGAATTTGTAAGTGCTCCTATCCTGGAAGGAGGACTGAAAAAGACTGTGGTTTTTTTGGTATGCGGTTTCTCTTTAAACTAATCAATATGCAAAGGAAGAGACAAGCACTTCAACATGGTGCAGGAACTAGTTCATGGACAAGGAATGACATGAACAAGGCAGGGTCTGATAAAAAGGCTCCCTTGTGATAATGGAAGAAGCAAGCTCATTATCACAGGAGAATACAAATCTGCTATTGGACAAACCCAGTTAAAGATGATGTAAGCTTCCTCTTTTACATAGCTGTACACAGTCTTGAAGGAAGTAAGTTAAATGGTTTTGCTCTCCCTCACCAAAAATAATTTCACTTCAGGAGAAAGACTAACAACGGAAAAGTATCTTGCAAAGTTACTGAGTCAAAATTTTTGTGTGGGAGAATCATTGTTGTTCCATCTGCATAGTGCATCAGTTAATAACCCACTGGGAATGTAGCCCACTGTGTCTCTGTGAAGTTATTTACGCAGATTGCATTTTTAATTCCTCTCCTCTTAAACTGCAGAATCCATTGTAAAAATTGTCAAGAGCGCTAGCAGCTATCAATAGCACAGACGTTGCTCTGCTTAAAGGAGTGGAGTAAGATTGCCCACTCATTCTGTGGGCTGTCTGTCAGTTCAGATTAGATGTGACAGAGGGCTGAGATACAGAGCTTTTAATACTCACATTAGCAAAGTCATTGCACTGAAGAGGAACACAAAGCCTCTGTTATTAGCATCATTGCCAAACAAAGGTTTTGGTTTTGAATCTGCGTACTTCTGAGTCCTGTTATTCATGTATTAATATATGTGTTATGGAAGAAAGGGAATGAATATAGGAGACATTTACATGAAAGGACTTAACCTATATTTATGACTGAGATTCCTGACACCGTTTAATTTTTGACGCAAAAGGTATCAGAAAAGACTCAGCAGCTCTGTTATGACATATAGGCTGTAGCAAGCTCCAGTTATATAGTGCATCAGCACTGCAGTGCACTGCTTCCCAAGACTGATATGATGGGTGAAATAATTGGTCAGTGTGGATAAGAAGAAATTCAGATGTAAAGGTTATTTTACACTCCTGTTATACAATCTTGCTATGAAAACTATAGTGGAAGAACTTATCACCAGATATGTATTTAGGACCAGTATTTCCTCTACATCATCTTCTTTAAACCCCAAAGTCCTTAAATGATTCTGGTACAGTATGTCATGACATTTTAACATCTTATTTGCCATAAACTAGCAACTCTGATCAACAAGCAAGTTACTACTTCAGTGCTGCCTCTCAGATAGAGGCAGATATGAGTTTAAAATGTTAGTGCAAACAAAACATTTAGATCAGCAACATACCGTACTTTGCATCAGCAATGCCTTGACAGTATGCGTCCAATCAGCTGGCTGTATTAACTGATCATTTTTAACTTGCAAAGCATGACAATTCTGTGTCTGTCTTGTTCATGTCTTTTCACTAAAATCCAAGGTTAAATTTATTTACTTCAGAACCGGGGAAAGCTAAAGGTTTGTGCACATGTATAATTACGGGCACTAAGCTTCCAGCTAGTAGTTAAGCCATTATAACTCTGCGTGTATGACAGAGGTATGCCCATATTCTTGGGCTTCTAAGTGTCTAAAGCCTCTTCGCCAAAGGAAATTCTCTCACCTAAATTACTAATGCATTCTCAGGGACAAGCTTTGACAAATACTACTGCTGCTGCAGCTTAAGAAACACCATTTGGATCTCTCCACTACACCTTGCTGCCAGTGGTGAAGTGGGATGCAGAGCCCAGCACATGCCCAGACCACTTTCTCACATCTTACGCTGCCAATAAAGGCAGACCTAAGCCCAGCAACCTGTCTGTGAACTGAAGCCCAGGCACATGGTTCTTGCAAGTCTGCTATGGGGCAAGTATTTTAGCAGGTAAGTAATGAATAGCTGGAGGGCAGCAGTAATTTAAACTGCAAACAAAAATCACATTAGGTGGATTAGCAGAAACACCATGACAATTTAATTTCTGGAAGTAGGTGCTGAACAGAAAATTTCAGCATCTTAATATTTCAAAAGCATTTCCTAGACGCATTCAGGAAAAGGTCCTCCATATCCAAGTCAGCTCTAGTTGTTGATTATTATAACTAGCACCTTTCATAAGTCAGGGACAGCCTCAATGAAATGTTGATATAGACACTGAATCATAATAAATGCAAGATAAACCAGCACCAACTCTGTTGATTAAAGATATTCAACCTTAGTAGTTATGGGGTACTATTGTTTTTGATTCCTTTAGAGAGAACTTGAAAGAGTGTCTGCAAATAGAGCTGGGTTTGGAGAGGTTTCAGGTCAGCTGGGAGAGGAAAAAAGGCCAAACCAGCAGTAGGCTAAGTCAGACTGCAAAACAAAACTTACAGTAAACTGAACTGAAAAAGAAGCCCACATCTTCTCTGAGCCTGAAGAATTTAATGCTGGCTCTGATTGCTCAGGCCACTGAACCAACTTCTGTTTGCTGGCTTAGCATCTATGCCGAAAATATCAGCTAGAGTACAGATAAAAATATAGACTATATGTAACACCATTACCTCATTCATCTCTTCTATATTGGTAATCATGACAATGATGGGAGAATGCTCCTGCCACACCATTCTCCAGAAATCACTGACAGTATTAACTATCGGTCCCTGAGTAGCAATATATACCTTTTCCTCTCCTCCATAGCCCTGCCAACAAAACAACAAGAGATCAGTTTTAACAGGGATGACCACCACAACCTTGAAGGTTCAGTCTTTAAAACAGAGAGCTACCACTGGTTGGAATGGTGACTCCACGGCATCAGTTCTTACCCTCTCTATCTCTCTCCTGCACAGGTGTACATGGAGCAAAGGCACAATATGGACTCACATAATTCCAGCAATGAGTGTCCAACAGCCTTGAGGTGACTCTGGCTAGGTCAAGAGCCTTATTCAGGCTTATTATCCCGTGCCTTGGTCAGGCCAGCTGACAAGCAATTTGCATCAAGAAGTGCGGAAGTGTGTTTTTGTCTGGTCTGAACCTGTACAGCTGCACTTTGAGATTTGGTTTTCAGTTAATATAAGCAGGAGAGAAGAGCAATCAGTTCAGCTAGGATGCCTTTAAAAGCCAGTGGATGTTGCAATTCTGTTTACATTAACAGTGGCTGATAGAGGCTAGGCAGACACATTGGACTATTGAGCTCTTACCCTGATGTAGTTAGCATTGATGTAAGAACTAAGGGGGTCGTCCTCATCAGCTGAGGTAAGGCACACTCTGCTGTGAGGATCTGAAAGGTGTAAAGAGATAAGTAATAGTTTATCAGTTGCTCAGAGGAGGGAAAGAGAGACACAAGATTATTTTGTACAGTGAGACATTTACATGCATTCATAGCCATCACAACAGATGTGAGTGGCCTTGGAGAGCTCCCATGTTAAAATGTTACCATAAAAAAAGGGAAAGAGTGGTTGGGGTAATTTGGCTTCTTCTGATAGTTTTACCCACTCTCTGAAGCCTGCTCAATTGTTCCTGTTGCGGAGTCAGTGTCCCAGAGTGACTCTGGAAAAGCAGTTTTCTGCTCCAGGAAATTACTTCTCCATTTGTTAGGTCAACAGACTCATTCTGGCTTGTAAAACATTAGAATACCGTTTGTGAAATGACAGCAAACAGCTCTTCTCCCAAACCATAAACACACATTCCTTGCACATAGGAAAGCCAGATGACAGTAAGTCCTTCCCTGTTTTGTCTTGCAGTGAACTAAACTCCAAGATGTGCTATTAACAAATACAATAGTTAAAGGGAAATTAAAGAATATGAACAGTCTCTTGTACTTTGCATAAGTCTCTTCAGTACTTGAGTCTCCCTCATTGGAGCTGTTTATGAAGCATTATTCTTGTTTTAATAAGATGACAAATGAAAACATTATTCCACCTGAGAAGTTCAGTCCAATTCCCACTGAAGTCAATGGGAGCTGTTCCACTGATTTTAATGCGAGCTGACACAGGCCCACGTTCATCCACTTTCACCAGTACTACACAGTTTGTTATCATTGACAAGAAACATCCTCCTGACAAGAGGCCTCAACAAACAGCAACACCATGTATCACCAGGAGAATATTAAAAACAAACCACAGATGACTTCTTCATAAAAATATCCAGCCTGCTTAGAAACCAGAACAGAATAAAAACATATGCAAAACCGCTGTGGTATTGGGTAAAGCACAAAGGACTAAGCACACAGTAATTTCTACAGTACTACAAACACAGACTCAGCATGAAACACTGTCCTCAGAATGGATTCATGTGTTATCTATTATGTGTTAATATAATCACAATCCGCAAAGCAAAGATATTAACAAAGAGACTGTTTTATAGCACAGAAGTACTGAAAACAGCGAGTTCCTCTCTAATACAGTTCCCTCCTGCTCAACTTTGCTCACGTCTCTAGTGCTGGAGAGATGGTGAGACAAGAGATGAAACCTGCTTTTTAATCAGTAATTCTGATAGCCTGCAACGTGTCACACCATTAAAAAGGTGACATTGGTTGCCAGATGTTTATTCAAATATCACTGGACTAGTTAGTTAGATCCCTTGCACGAAGTCCCTTTGCCTGGGTTTTATGCAGTCATCCATGGAGTTTACTGAAGTTTGAGTAATGATTACATGATTTTTTCCTACTAATAATAGCAGTAATACTACGTTGTCCATCTCATGGTGGGTCTTTAGGGAGAAATATAACAGATCTGAAGAATTCTATCAACAGGTGCCACAGACTTTTAAGCACAGGCTTCCTTTAGTATTTTTCAACTGCAGTAGAATTTGAGTTACTTTTCAACTGTGGACTTTTTTATTGCTGTATCCACAAATATTAAAACATTATTCAGATATGCTTTTACTTTAAATTACAATACTTGGCTTGTGATTTTTCTGTTAATGTAGTACTTACATTTGTTAAGGTAGTATGTTAGTGAACAGTTTCAACCTTATTTCATATGAGAGGCCTATTAACGCACTGTAATATAAGAATGTGCACTGTTTTGCAGAAAGTGTAACCAAAGCTGAATTGCATCTCTTAGAAATATATAAACGGGAATAACTCCTTTAAAAAAAATCATAACAAGACTTTAATATAAAAGTTTACTGAAAATTTCAAATTCATACTGCAGAGAGGCATTTAAGCAAAATCAAATCCTACTCTTAATGAAAAGATTTCTCCCAGGACAAAACCAGTGCACTGGCCAGGTTCAAGAAGACACCATGCCTTTAAAAAAGCAGTAGTAGTCTGCATCTCTAAGAAACCAAATGATATGTCAGCTATTTTTTCCACAGTCTCTTTTATGGCCATTTTGCATTGATACTATGTCTGACATTTTAGAGGAACTCGCTAAACTTAACTGAAATGTTTTGCATAACTTAAAAAGGTGTAAAGGCAATAAAGCTATGTAGAAATTTAACAAGTTTGTCTAGACATTACTCTTGAAAAAAGGATTCAATGAGATTGATATACAACGTGCTCCAATCAGTTCTTGCCATCTCTGGAATTCTATAACAAGAACATTCTTTTCTATACATTCAGAAAGTGCCTCCAAATATCTTAGGAAAAAGTTATCATTTTCCAGGAAATGCCATAGGACTTATCCCCAGAAGAGGACTGTCTGCAAACAAACAAATTCATAGTTGTAAAATATCCAAATCAACCTCCTTAGCTTGGCGTTTTCCCAAAAACACTCTTCTGTCGTCGAAAAGCCACCTTCTAAGCCATTTTACTACTAACAGCAAAATTGGAGAATCTGCAAAAAGAATTTACTACAAAAGAAATATAAATGAGATTAATTACAGACTATTATGCTGTCTCTCACTTCTACAATCAACTGTAGGGTTGCAAGTAACTGATCATTATGTTAAGTGACTGCTTACCTTTTAATGATAACTGCCTAGATTGCTTCTGGCGATGCAGCTGGTAAGGGAATTTCAGTTACTTTTAAAATTTAATTTAATCAAATTTAATTTAAATTTGACGTTCCCTACAATAATCAGTTGTCCGAGTCTGCTCTACTGCAGCTTGTTCAGCAGTTCCTGCCATTACCGCTTTCTGCAGCTAGAACTTGGAGGAATGCGAGGTAGATACCCAAGGCAGCATAGGCTACATTTGGTCAGCTCAGAAATGAAAGTCAGTGGATGGTCAAAGCCTGAAAAGCACTGGACTCTCCCTCATCTTGCCTCCGGTTCCCTCTCCTACTTTGTGCGTGGATAGTTTACTGGGATCCTTGGCTTCGAAGCATAAAGGGGACATTTAGCTCTCCTTGCTAGTATCTTTATTGACAGCACCAAGCTCTTCAAAATGGATTAGCTGGATAGAAGTGAACAGTCAGCCTCTTCTATCCTCAGCAGTATCAAGCCAACCTTTGGTCACAGCCAGGGACAGAGTTGCACAGAGGTTACTAGTTTTGGAATTAATTCAGAAAAAATATCCAGATCATAATGAGCTTGGAATAAGCTTGTTAATCCTTGGAGGCACAGAATCATACAATCATTTAGGTTGGAAAAGACCTTTAAGGTCATCAAGTCCAACCGTTAACCTAGCACTGCCAAGTCCACCACTAAACCATGTCCCTACGTGACACATCTACACATCTTTTAAATATATATCCAGGGATGGTGACTCAACCACTTCCCTAGGCAGCCTGTTCCAGTGCTTAACAATCCTTTTGGTGAAGAAATTTTTCCTAATATCCAATCTAAACCTCCCCTGGCGCAACTTGAGGCCGTTTCCTCTCGTCCTATCACTTGTTACTTGGGAGAAGAGACCGATACCCACCTCGCTACAACCTCCTTTCAGGTAGTTGTAGAGCGAGAAGGTCTCCCCTCAGCCTCCTTTTCTTCCGATTAAACAACCCCAGTTCCCTCAGCCGCTCCTCTTAAGACTTGTTCTTCAGACCCTTCACCAGCTTCGTTGCCCTTCTCTGGACACGCTCCAGCACCTCAATGTCCTTCTTGTAGTGAGGGGCCCAAAACCGAACACAGTATTCGAGGTGCGGCCTCACCAGTGCCGAGTACAGGGGCACCATCACTTCCCTACTCCTGCTGGCCACACTATTTCTGATACAGGCCAGGATGCCATTGGCCTTCTTGGCCGCCTGGGCACACTGCCGGCTCATGTTCAGCCAGCTGTCGACCAGCACCCCCAGGTCCTTTTCCACCTGGCAGATTTCCAGCCACGCTTCCCCAAGCCTGTAGCATTGCATGGGTTGTTGTGGCCGAAGTGCAGGACCCGGCACTTGGCCTTGTTGAACCTCATACAACTGGCCTCAGCCCATCAATCCAGCCTGTCCAGATTCCTCTGTAGAGCCTTCTTACCCTCAAGCAGACCAACACTCCCACCCAACTTGGTATCGTCTGCATGGTAGGGTAGAAACTAGTTATCTTATCCGGAGAGGTCAAAGTAACAACAATGGCTGCTAGCAGATATCCATACGGCTGAGATGAAGTTTGCAGCAAATAACCCATTGAGTGATCATTCTTAAAAATATATGGTAGTGGGCCAACTGGCATCTGTTTACAACTCTGGAACTCAAAATACACATTAGATACCAAATTCAGAATATATAGATCACTTAAAATCTAGCAGTTTGAGCATCTGAAATCACTACCCACTTTTACAATCTTCCCTTTCCAGCAAAACAGTGAATTAATACGTGAATGATGCACCTCAGCCATTAGCACAGAAATTGTGAAACGTGGCTGAATGTTTTTACACTTCTGGTCTAAGGTGGAGTACAAAGTCATCAGAAGGGTTGTGCACATTGGATCACTGGCTGCAGCTGCTGGAGTTGTAAGTCTAGATAAAAAAATCTCTTCTGGAATGATTTCCAATTCAGGTTCATTGAATAAAATGATAGGTATAGCTGAGGACATTTTTGACTTCTCTGCACTTTGCTAACCTGACACTGAACCTTTCCGGCTTTGCAAACAGAGCTACTGTGGCTAGTGATAGCATCTTCCAACAATGGCTTAGAGCAAAAAAGAGGCATGACATCTAATTGTATCACTTTTCAAAATAACTTTAAGTATGACACAGGGGAAAATTATGACACTTGTAAAAATTTGTATCAAAAAGTTTCTCGAAACTCCTGCTCCTGGCTACAAATAAAAATAGTATAATAGAAAAGAAAAAGATTTTGATTTTCTGTATCATCTTAATGCCATCAGGCTAGCTCCCAATATTCTCAATTTGCATTTGAGACACGATTCTGAGAAAAACACCAGTCGGGAAAATAACATTGCTAGAATTTAGTCCTTCTAAGTAGTTTAATCAAAGAAACTACTAAGTAACATCTGAATAAACACACCAAGTTCTTGGGTAGAATTTTTAAGCAGCACCAAAAGATGCAATTCTAATGACTTAAAAACTTAAGTGCTGCTAATGTTCAGTGAATCTTAGGTTCTTCATGCTCTATACCTCTTTTAAAATTTGATTTATGCTTTGAAGCCGTGTTGCTGCTTCATAAATATGGCCTTTGGACAATACATGGTAGTGACAGCACACTTGATGCATTCTAGAAAGGAAAGTGCAAAGCCCTTCAGCATGTGGAATAAACCACCCTGCCTCAGTGACTTAGAAAGCAGGAAACTTACTTGGGAGAATTGTTTTGTAGCGATTCTTACGCACTAAGCCTGGAATATCATATTCCTTTGGATCCACAAAGTTCATTGGAATTTCCTGTTAAAAAAACCCACAAACAACACAAAACACAGTAGGTAGTATTATTAGATTCACAAAAGGAATAAAAACCCCAAGCCCATTACGTCCTGCCTGTGAGGGAGGCAAAGTGATGAAGTCAACTGAGACATATGGTGCAGTACTTCTAGCAATTTACCACCAAAGTATGATTGATGTTTCCTTTTACTGTCACTGGCTTTCTTTTCTGAAATCCTTAATATGAAAACGCTCATAGTGATCACTGAGCAATCCGTGCAATGGCATTATGTTAGCTCCTAATATTATTAGAACTGAATCGCAAGTGTAGGCACAGAACAAAGCAAAAAGTGGTACGTAAGATACTCTGCTCCAGAAGCAATGGACCTCAGACACCATCCTTTCTGACTCACACTCCTCCTTCCTCTCTGAGGGTGGAAGGAAATAACTTGCTAGTGACTCTCACCAGCAACAAATTATGACCTACATTATGACAGGTTGGCGTACTGACCTGACCCTATGGAGCTGGGGGAGTGTCACTCTTTTTGCTCACCACACTTTGCTGTCCCTGCCTATGGAGCTTTAAACAAGTGTTCAGGGATCACCTGCTCTCTACACTACTGACCCAAAGAACACACAAAGATGGAGGGGCTTCTTATTCTCCACTACTCATATCCCGCAACTAAGTGGCCAACACCAGGCAGGAACAAACAGGAATCTGCCACCAACTGGAGTCAGTAGGCATGTGATGAAATGGGATGTGTCAACCAGGCTCAGCAGAGAAAGGGCTCATGGGAGCTTGGGAGCAGAGCTGGTCATCCCAGCTGCTGCACACTGGATTTGAGAGGCCAGTACTGGACATACTGGTAACGGGAGTCAGGGTTGAGTAAGACAAGCCTCACTCTGGGAAGAAATTAAGATGAGCAGAGCTATTGACTATGGTAAATTCTGTAGCTTTAGAAGACTGACTATCTGTATCCTGTCTCTTACACAGCACTGAGCATACTGTTGGGCTTAACCAGAGGCAATTAATGATAAAAACATTTTGTTGAAGTAGTTTCCTATCAATTTGAGAAACTGCATGGGAATGCAACCTTCATGTTTTCCTCAATTGTTACTTGGTATTTAGTCACCCAAAATTCTTCCTGAACCAAGCTCCATGGTCTGTCTTTGGGACTTAGTCATTCATAGCTCAAGCAAATTTTTGGTGAAATCAACAGGACTTCTGTCTGAGTAAAAACTCTAAATCTTGTAAGAATTTCAGGACTTAGCCCTGCAAGTGACATCTCCTCTGACTTCTCTTCCAAAATGAAACACAGCTACTTGCTTCATCGTGGGTCTGGACCCACCAAGCAGGTTGGACAGACCGAAAATACACGATGCAGAGCTAGCTGGTGATAACTGTTTCATAAAAAAACCAACTAGTTTACAATTTTTAATTACAGAAATGACATTTTTATTACACAGCATTTTTATCTACGCTTTTTCAGTTTTCATTAAAGAATGAAAATGACTTGGGATAGTTTGGCTGTTGAATGATTTTTCTGAACACCAGGAAAACTAATTCAAAATCTCAGAGAAACGAAGCATATTTTTTCCTACTTCTAACACTATTTTCTTTGCTTGAAAGCTACAGTGCACCTTAGAGACTGATGAAACTGTATGTGGACTTGTTCAGCAGTCAATTCAGACACTCGCTAAGCAAACATTTCCTCCCTAGAACAGCAGTAGATGCTTTACTTTAAAAGAATCAGGGCCTGCCTACACAAAAGCTGCTTTTCTTCAACTTGTACAGCACTAAGTGAATTAAAGACCACAGATATTTGGCGGTCTGTTTTAAAACAGAAGTCCAGACTATTTCATCTCCCCCTGTGCTTGTAAAGTGGAAAAAAAAACCCCAACCCTGAAGTTGCACAAGGAGGGAGGACAGCAAGTGATACTCAAAGTGTTACTCCTGCCCTTTCAGGGCCTCATAAAGAGGACAGGCTGAAAGGGCTGTTAGGTTGCAAAACATCATCTTCCTCCTGCTCTGCTGAGATTCCATGCTTAAGAGAATATTTGACTTGGCAGCATTAACTTCAGTAGCTCTTGATCAGTAGCTCAAATAGTGCAGCATGCGAAGACTGTGCCCTGGTTACTTCCCATCTTCTGCAGGAATTTACAACCCTGCCTAGTAGACATAATACTCATAGCCACTGCAGCATTTTGCATATTTTTTTTGCCAGGTATAATAAACATGACAATGCCCATCACATGGACACTCAAGCAGTTAGGGAAGAGACTCATAGAATGCAAAGATCTAAAAAGCCAGTCTATTCACCACCTGAAATGTACCTGGCCTTTATGCTAAACTACTTAGAAATCCAATTTTCAACTGCTTGCTTCATCTGTGTACGTATATTTTTTCCCAGAATGAGGCAAAGAATTCTTTCCCCCAAAGCAACAGTGAGCAAAGGAAGCATACTTCAGAATCCTAAAAGCAACTGACAGAGCAGCTTACAACTAGTAAATAATTTTTGTGCAGAAAAAAAACCAGTAAGACATACTTTCTATGGCTCCTGCTGAGTGACATAGCCATCCTGTGCTTCGGTTATCTGGAGAACATTCAGGCTTGGAAAGTAGCTCCATGCCAAGCATTCAACAGCAAAGAGCATGCACTTGGACTAATTTAATCCCTAGGGCAACTCCAGACACATTTCAAGAAGTTATGCCTATAGCAAACTTGGCTTTTCTTCTGTACTCTAGTGAAAAAGTTTGGTTTTTTTGTTAAAAAGTAGCATTCCAACAGAAAAAAAAAAAAAGACTTGTGAAAACAAAGCTTTTTTATTTTTCGTTGCCAGAACCAATTCTCTGGTTTTTAAGTGGCAATATCACTGAAAGCTTTCAGACACTGTCATTTCAAGGGATGACGAATTTCGGAATTGCATTAAATGCTTCACTGATGGAAGTGGACTTTGTATGTACTAATTTTAGACTTGCAGAAAATAATAGCAAGGTTCATGGAAGAGAGACAACATCCCATTTTTCTGGTGCTCCTAGAAGAGAAAGGTCAGATACTCACAAAGAACTCTGCCTGGAGTATGAAAGGATCCAGGGCTTTCTTGTGCAGTTCCTCTTCAGTAAGGATGTTTGATGCCGTCTGAAGGTATTCTCGGGCTGACTGTTCCCGTGGTGACATGACATAGCCAAAACCTTGCTCAGAACAGCCTGGGGTACACATATCCAGTGTGAGCGAAACATTTGAACCTCTCCTGCAAAACAGAGCAATCGGAGTTTGCTTACAGCAGAACAGACTGACCCATCATTGTCAGCAATGGATACAGTCCCAATGACAGATAAACAGCAACTTTAGAAAAGCACCCAGCTGGTTCTGCTGTGTACATTATGGTCACTAACTGTGAAAAATGGGTGATGCTTCTTGTGTAGGCAAGACCAAAAGATGATTTTGTACACTGGAATTTGAAGGCCAACACTTTCAAAGTGTTGTCTGTAGTGAGGTAACTGTATACTTTGTCACCTAAATGGAAGCAACTTGCTTGTCAAGGGTGCTGAGCAGGCAACTGCAGGAAAGTTTTCATACTTGTGTAAATCACACCGTATTTTTGGATGCCTGAATATGGACTGACATTTTAGACACCACAGATGAAAATATTGGTCTTAGTTTTCATCAGGCCAGATCCTACTGAATAACCATTTATTAGTAGCACAGACAACATCAGTGGGGTAAGATCTTGGGATAAACATTACCAGTTCAACATTAATTAATAAAGACATGAGATGCAAACCATTACAGCAAATAATTTTTCTGTCTGAAAAACTTTCTTTCCACAACAGTACATCACGAGAAGGATAAAATGAAGGTCCCAACATTTTAACAGTTACATTAAAAACAGAGATGCTGTTGAGTATAGAATTTTTAGTGGCTTTTATTTAAGTTAGCTACACAATAAAGCAAAAAAGTCAAAATGCCTGCATTGTTTATTGAACGCAGTTTTAAAGCATTTCTGAGCTTCTGTCAATCTTGCATATCACAGACAAAAGTAAGATTCAGATGCCATCAGTGAATCTATATTTAAATATCTTTAACATAATAATAAAATCATACAGTATGATGATTACTAGGTGTAAAGTTCTATGCATCCACACAGTAAACCTACTTTTGATGACTTTCAACTGGCAAAATCTAGTTGGAAGGTGATTGCAGGAGCTATTGAAAAACAATGCAAACGTGCAGAATGACTAGCTCACAAAGAAGACAGTAGAAGTTGTTACTTGGATCACAGCCTTTTTCCAGATTCAGGAGTTTTTCCAAAATAATGTGCAGCCAGCCTACTGCCGGCAGGATGATTCACAGTCATGGGGAAATGATTTTGGATGAAACATGATCACTGATGGTAGACACCGAATCTTTAGTGACACCTTTCAAAAGGTTTTGTTCCTACCCTGTGTGCTGTTAAATCGCTACTACATTCCTCCCCAGAAACAGATGCATTTGATAACAAATACTTTGGGTTCTTTTAAGGTAGAAGAAGCTACATATATAGATATATTAATAGTTCTTCAGCATGAGGAAATGAGATTGTTTCTTCTTAAGAGTAACATTCAGTGCTGTTTGAATTTAGATAGTGACTACCCTTCTAATGGCGTAGGTGGTTAAAGAATGAGAGGAAAATTAAGATGAAGAAGCAGAATGGATGCAGAAAAGGGATAGGTAGATAATTCAACACAACACCAAACAAAGGAAGAGTGACCAATGCTTGATGTAAATGAAATCTGTCAGAGTTCAGCCCAAACCTGAAATGATGTCTGGCTTCTCAAGCACATGTGTATGTTGAAAACAAGTTTATTTTACATCTTAAGTGTACACGTTCTACCTAGCATGAGCATTTCAAGCAATTGTTTTCTTTTTCCCATCTCTACTTCTTTGACAGTTTTTTAATTGTAATTCATTACTTGAATCAACTGATATTCCCCAATTCTCTTGAAACAGTGAATATCTTTCCTGCAGGCTAGCGGTCACCTGAGAAGAAATGTTAGCATCTTTAAAATGAGAGAGATGGAATGAAATCAGGGATGGTGATGCATTTAGAGCCCAATCTTGCCCATAATGAAAAACAATGGCAAAACTCACTGATAGCAGCAGGTTCAGGGACAAGCCCCAGAGGTTACTGCAATCTCAAATATAAAATAGAAGAATATAACAATAAAAGGTAGGACATTTTAGGAAAAATGTTGTAACCAAGAATAAAGTGAGGAAAAACATTCTAAGCTCACAGAGTGCAAATTAAAAGCCTCTTCTGTAACACTCCCTTCTACTGTGTCATGTGGCACTTTGGAAACTCAGCATCATACTTTTTAAAATTTAAGTTCTGCCCTTTAAGTTTTAGATATGAGAATTAACTATGGTTAGAACTCCAATTAAGCTTGAAAAATCTAGAAATAAAGAAAGGTGATAAATCGCTATGTTGGCCCTCCAGTAACCTCATTCTTATCATCGCCTTTGCAGAATTTCTTCATGGGATTTCTGTCCTCAAGATCTTTGTTCTCTTTCACTAAGACAATTGCAAGAACACAAAACAGAAAAAGACGCAGGCTGCCAACAATATAAATTCAAGCTTCCTGTAGTCCACAGAAGAAAAGACAGGAACCTTAAACTAACCTCAGCCTCAGAGATGAGGATGCTAAATCTGGTGTACTTCCTTTCACTCATCCATTCACTCACACACACAGACACACTGGCAAAGTGAAATAAAATAATCTTATGGATGAAAGCATAAGGATAATTCAGTCCAACTGAACACTCAGTAACTCTGCTGAACATTCCCCTGTCTCAACTCACACATTCTGGAATTCACCCACCTCCGGGCCTTTTAAAGTTTACCCAGTACAGGTGACCTTTCTGTGAGATGTACGAGTAAAGATGGAGAAATGCAACACAAATCAATACTGCATCATTCCTATCTTCCTTTTATCTTAAAACTGCCTTTTCCCAGCTGTGAATCTCTGAGAAGCTCCATTGCCCTGCTGGTTCAAGGAGTGAACATCAGCTAACCCCAAAGTTTCATTACTGGGTTAATTTCAAAGGAATTCATTTACTTTTGGACTAACCCATTTATATGAGAATTATTGCAGATTACCATTTGTCCTACGGTTTGCTTTTGGAGAAAGGACTAATCCTCCAGCATGAGTAACAGAAAAAAATTAACAAGATCCACCTCTTTCAGAGGTAAAAGCTTTCACCGCCCTATAGTGGATTTCATGCTATGCAGTTGCCATCTTGGGGAACGGCAAGAGACTGATCAAATACAAATGGATATTTCAAAGGAAAGAAATGGCACTTTTGAATAACGCTTGTTGACAGCCATCTAGAAACCGTCTGTTTTTTGGCTAATATGTTTATATTTATGACCAGACTGAAAACAAGACAGGAAATAAAGCAGGTGCTTGGCTTTAAAACCACATTTTAAAGTGACATTGCATGAAGGCAATAAAGCTTCCTACTTGGCACAGAACTCCTAAATCCACAAAATCTGGGACCAGACTTTCCCCTAGTAATCACATCTACCCTACCTTTCTTGCAAGCCCACGGATTTAACCGTTAGAGTAGCTGGATCTGTCTCCGCTTTAATGTCCATTACGCAGTCAAAGACCGGAGTCTCTGGTACGGGATCCAAATCTAGGAAGTCATCCTCATTTTTATCCTCTGTCCACTCTGAGTACGTGAATGAAGGCTGCCGGCTCACAGATTGGCGTCTGTCCTCTTGTAGCGGAAAAGGGGGGTCTGGACGGGCTCTGAGTAGATGCCAAAACTGGAGGAAACAAACATTAAGAAAGCTTTCTGCTTGTTGCCAGCCCTTCCATACAGCCTAGAGGGTTGGTCTTTAGGGCAGCATCCCAGCTTACTATAATGTATTGGAATTGGAGAGTATTGAACAGGACAGGAATGTTCCATGCAGGAGTAGCTTTGTGGTGCATGTTACAAGGATTCACATCTACCCATTCAAACCTGCTTTCAGCCACAGAGGTTTCCACAGAGCTGGCCAGGCTTAACTCGGGGATACAGTGGAAGCAGAATGTGCTTGTGACCATCATATGCAAGCCAACGTGATATCACTGTCCTTTTGTTCAGTTTCTTCCCCTTCCTAGGCTTGTTTACAAAATAAAAATCTACTATACTATTCTACAAATCATACCTCTCCTGACTTAATGGTCTTCCATCTAAAATTTAGATATAGCTGGGTTAAGAAAAGTAAACATAATTTTCCTGAACTACACATCTTTGATAATCTGGCACTGTACCCCAAATTCGTGTATAAACCAATCATTTTTTAAAGAGGCCTTGATTTTGATGCAACTGGTTTTGAGGCTCAGAATGCCAATTTCAGTTTCTGGCCAGTGGCAAAGTCTGTTTTGTAATCTAATTATCCGGTTTAAACATGGTATAGACATTAAATAATAAATCTTGTGAAGTTCTAGGACATAAATGTAATATTAAAGTTTACGTTATAAACTAATGAAGAGTTTGAAATGGCAAGAATCTAAAAAATTACTGTACATTGGTTTGCATGGATGCTGTGGCAGACTAGATGATTTAGAGGTTGTATCAGTAGACTGTTTAATCCTACACGCAGGCCTCAGTTAAAAATTTCAAGTCCACCTCTAAATTCCAGGATCTGGAACCTTAGGCCAACTTCATCCCTCTAGCACTGAACTAGGAGCAGTATCACTCAGGCTAAATGTTATACAAACTATATTGTACTGCCATGCATCCTTTTGAGACTAAGAAGAACAGGTTGTATTTTCCAAAGTAAAGTGTCTTCTGTCCTTTTCTTATATGGCTTTTAAATAGGCAGTTGAATTTAGAAAACGTGCCATTAAAAAAGGTCAAATTTCTCTTTCTAGGCTACTAAAGCACATTAGCTTGTATAGGATTTTAAACAACTATTTTCTTGTGCCTGTGTGTCTTCATGTACTCTCACTTCTCTGAGAAAGAATGAAAGGAAGTGAAGAAAATTTTAATTTCTGTCCATAGTCAGCTTTAGCGAATGTTAAGACTCTCATAAAGCAGCAGTATTCGTTTGACAGTTACTTCACACAAAATGTTTTTTGTTTCAGTTAATCAGAGTACACAGTAAATACAAAAGCAAACATAGGAACATGATACTATACTTCTGTTTTACACAAATTTGGGGGCAAATCTGAACTGAGTCTGTCCCACATGCTTGGCCTGTTGGATGACAAGCAAGAAGCTTAAAGATCTAATTCTATTTTCATTTCCCAAGATGACTTCTGGAGCTTGGCAGTCCCACAGTACTAGCCACGGTTCTTTCACTTACTGCAAGACTGTAATAGCTGAGCAGTTCACAGTGTAAAGTATCTCCTCAACAACTTTGTACTGCTGGAGAGTGCTGTTGTTACTAAAATCAACACTTGTGCTGAGGGCCAAGTTGAAGGTCTAGGTACCAGTTATGTATTACAGATTCTAGAGCTGCTGTGGTGACACAGGATTGATTTTACTGGTGATTTAACATACTGTAAATCCAAAGGAACAACAAGTTCACCCTAGAAAAAAAGCAGCTTTTCTTTAGATTGAAAGGAGTGTGTGGTAAATAAGGAGCTGCCGAAGACACTGGAAGAAATTAAGTTATACTTAAAAGTGATGGGGTTAAACTAAATAATGGAAAAATAGGCAGCTCTGAAAACCTGTTCAGGAGGACTAGACAGCTCTATGGTGGTTCTCTGCAGCTGCCTGGGTCTTAAAACACCATTATATGAGGCAGAAAACAGACAGCATCACTAATACAAGCCTCAAGCACTCTATCCAGTCTTTTATTTTCACTGTGATTGCTAACCTCCCAGCACATTCTGGTACCTGGGTATTCTCAGAGAAGTGCCTCAAACCTTAGCTGAGGTCTGCTCTCCCGAAGAATTTGCTCTACATGTATTAGTGTCACAAACTGCCTGATACAGGTATGAGCTGCACTTTAGCAAGTGCACAGTCCAGCCAGGGCCTCTCTTCTCTTGGTATCACTTCTGAGAACCCGCTTGACCACCATTTCTCAGCCTCATTAGGTGGCCCAACAGTTATTGCTCTACATTAAAGCAACAAATTACCTGTATAAAAAGGCACATTTTCTCCCTTCCCCAGGGAACTACTAAAGCATTACTGTAAGTTACTGGATAAAAAAATGCATAAGCTGCTTTTCACTGGTATGCCATCTAGTATATACACCAGTGTGTATAAAGACAGAAGTATCTATAAAGACAGAAGGGTATATTTGGGAAAGAAAGATTTCATCATAAAGGCACTCCTTAATGTAAAAGACCCCTTTAAGGTCTCTTCTAGGCAGTGCATTGCTTAAAACTCATGAAAAATCAAAAATAAAAAAATAAAATTTAAAAAAAAGAAGATATCACTCAGCTGAAAAAGAGGGAAAAATAAAGAAAACTGTCTTCATGCAACTATCTGTTGTCTACCAGGCTGGGATTCTAGAAACCCTGCTTAGCTCCATCACTACATTATTTTCAATGTTCTGCTAATGACTATTTTATACCTTATTCTCTAAATACCGATAGAAGCAGATGTTTTCAAATTGCAAAGCAGCATGACCTGGGCTGCATCAAAAGAAGTGTGGCCAGCAGGTCGAGGGAGGGGATTCTGCCCCTCTACTCTGCTCTGGTGAGACCCCACCTGGAGTACTGCATCCAGCTCTGGAATCCTCAGCCCAGGAAAGACATGGACCTGTTGGAGCGGGTCCAGAGGAGGGCCACGAAAATGATCAGGGGGATGGAACACCTCTCCTATGAAGACAGGCTGAGAGAATTGGGGTTGTTCAGCCTGGAGAAGAGAAGGCTCCGGGGAGACCTTATTGCAGCCTATCAGTACTTAAAGGGGGCTTATAAGAAAGATGGGGACAGACTTTTTAGCAGGGCCCGTAGCAATAAGACAGGGGGTAACAGTTTTAAACTAAAAGAGGGTAGATTCAGACTAGATATAAGGAAGAAATTTTTGACGCTGAGGGTGGTGAAACACTGGAAGAGGTTGCCCAGAGAGGTGGTGGATCCCCCACCCCTGGAAACATTCAAGGTCAGGCTGGACGGGGCTCTGAGCAACCTGATCTAGTTGAAGATGTCCCTGCTCATTGCAGGGGGGCTGGACTAATGACCTTTAAAGGTCCCTTCCAACCCAAACCATTCTATGATTCTATGACTCTACGTCAGAGAGTAAGGTAACAGGCAGGTAGGAAGGGATAAGGCTCATATGCTCTCTCTAAACAGCCTCTCCTTCCTAATGCCACTGTTAGAGAGAACATACTGGGCAAGATGGACCATTGGTCTGACCTCACAGGACATTTCTTATGTTCCAGTTCTCTGTGACTTGTCCAGAGAACAGGCTGTCACACAGAGACATTCATGCCTCCACTCTAGCTAGGAGACTGAGACCACAGGAATACAAAACAGAGCAAGTTTGACTATGTGGAAACTGTTATAAAACTGTTTTCTGCACAAAGTCCACTCTCATCTACACTGGTGTAAGTGTTCACTTGCAAGGAGTTACTACATATGCAAAGCAGTTCAAACTGAGATCAGAATTTTTGGTCACAGAGAACTTTCATTTAAAGTTACTTGCTGTGCTAAGAATGGGTCAGCAATAAAATGTTTCCATTCAGCAACAACTAGGTTGGATATGCAGAGAAATCACACCCCTGCTATTTTGATTTCCAGCTCAGAATGTTTTCTGCAAAATTACCTAGAATTCACACAGTTCATCACAATTCTCAGATGTCTCATTTTTGTTCTTTAATATTTGCAATTACAAAATCACCAGAAGTTTATTTTTTGAGGACAAAATTCATCTGGGTAAGGAACAGCAGCATCAAAAAAGCAGAAAATTGCCTAAGCCCAGCTAACTTCCTTGCCTACATCAACGATCACAATAATGGAGGCATTAACACTAATTACTTTGCCTTGTGAATGGTCTTACAAAGCACATTCACCCAACACTTTAAACAGAAGATTTTGCCACTGTGCTGCCTCTGAGTGACCTTAACCGTGGTATGTAATATGACAAACTTCCTACCAGGGAGTGTGGCCAGCAAATCGAAGGAGGTATTACTCCTGTCTCCTTGGCACTGATGCAGCTGCACCTTGAATACTGTGTTGATTTTAGGCTCTCCAGTTTAAGACAGAGAAAGACAAACTGGAGTGGGCCCAGTGGATAGCTACAAAGGAGGTCAGGAGTCTGGAGCACATGACCTTTGAAAAAGGTGGAGGGAATTGGGCTTGTTCAGCCTGGCAAAGAGGAAGCTGGAGTGATCTAACAGCAGCCAGCAACTACTTGGAGGGCAGCTCTAGAGATAATGCCTCCAGACTCTTCTTGGTAGTGGCAGCTGATACCACACGGTACAACGGCCACAAGTTGCAGAAATTCAGCTTGGACATTCAGCTTTGGGAAATTCAGATGAGACATTAGGAGAAAATTCTTCCCCCAAGAGCGCCATGCAGTTGTGGCACAGGTACCCAGAGACATGATACATCTCCTTCTCTGGAGGTTTTCAAAACTTGTGTAGAAAAATGCATGGCTGACCTTACCGAGTGTTAGCAACACCCCTGCTTCAAGCAGGATGTGAGACTAGCAATCTCCAGACGTCCCTTCCCACCAACAGTCCTGTGATTCTATGATGTACTTCATTATACTGTGCATCACTCAAACAGCATGTACATGGTACAGCTTCAGCTTCCTGGCTGCCTGAAGGTGCACTGCTGTAAGGACAGGAGGTGATGTTACACCTGCATTTTCAGTAACTACATTCCCAGTCTAACAGAACAGTACACAAGGGTATGAAAAGCCATGTTCAATTAGAGCTCCTTAAAAAGAAAGAATTCTCCCTAGCTTTCCCATCTAGCACAACCTTTGTGCCAGTTACACAATCAATGGAGAAACACAATATACTCCTCCTGCTTCCAAACAGCTGACAGCTAACTAGATTAATTGTAGTCATCTTGTTCTGCAGCTGGGGCCTTGGCCTACATCTACAAGGGCATTATATTCACAAGTACACTGGTGCTCTGGAACAGCTATTTCTGCCACTTAAGTCAATGGATGCTCTGCAGGTAATTCATAAGGCAGCAATATTAGACAGTCCCATTACTGGACCACATCCCTTCTATTTAAGTGAAAACAGTTTGCCCATCTGTGGATGGAGAGAATAAAAACCATCAGTGTAATCCCCGATTCATCAAGAAATTGAGTAAGGATAAGTGTAGTCATGATTCCTCTATGTAAAGCAAGCAGATAATTATATAGAAATAGCCCCAAAGATGTGGCTTTACAATCAACTTGGGCGTAAGATCAACAACTTCAAGTAGATTAGACATCTTATAAAAACTCACTGAAAAAGGGCATGAATATAGTTTGCACAGTATCATAACTTACCAGAGATCCTATAAATAACAGTCCTAGAGAAGCTAAAGACAGCAGGATGTATGATGCCACAATGCTCCCGATTCCAGTCAGGTCCTGTGAAACAACAGAATTGACAATGATTCATAAAATATTTAGGGGCACCGTATAGTGTCTGCATGCATGTTCTTGGCAAACTATGTATTCATTCTTGAATTTCCCATGTAGATTTAGTCATACCTTACTCTTGTCCCTGGAAAAGCCACCACCAACAACAGAAAAATGCCAGGCTTTGGAGAAGACTGAAACTGAAACCACCTCTAAGCCCCAGCATCTCAGAAGGTCTAAAAAATGGATTTCACTTTGAAGGCAAACAGGAAATCTGCTTCCTACCCTCATGCATTGCCAAAATTGAGATCTGGATCCATGATTCAATTTTGCAGTCTGGACCCGTGTTCCATTACCACAGTCAGTGTAATTTTATACTGTGGCAAAGGGCTTCGAAGAAAGCTTAGTACTGTTCGGGTAATTGTGGGTCCTTACGTAAAACCCAGCCACAGAGGACTTTTCTACATTTTCTACACATTCTGTGAAATACCATCAGGTTCATTCACAGCACTGGCAGTGAAATTCATTCTGATATCCTAGTCATATTTAAGTAGTTTAGAGTTCAGCCTATCCTCAGTAGCAGGTACAAAATACAATTCTAATGGGCTTCAGTGGGCAAGGAATTTTACTCTGTTTCTGACCCACTAGTACAGCTAAAGATAAATTCAGAGTTAAGAGCTTATTTTAACATCAGAATATTTCTTTGCCTTTACTGTTTTCAAGTCTAAATTTGCACTGTAAATAGTGCTATAATAAACAGTCCTCAAAGATATGCATGAACATCTGCACAGAGTCATACTTGGGGTGTTCCTGTGGTGCATTCTAGGAATCAGTTTCCTCCACACTGAACACTTATTTTAAGTCAAAATCCTATAAATCAGGGTTTTTCTGTAAGGAACAATTTGTTAATGATTGACCCACTGCAAATAAGATACAGGCAATGCTCTTTGAAGAGCTCTGATTGTGCATAATAAATCCAACTAAGAAAGGACAAAGAAAAAGTGCTTCTTTCAAATAAGCAAAAGAGTAGGTGACATGCAGCACATAAACATTGTTAAGCAAACAGAGAAAACAGTCTGCACTGTACTTCAGCCACAAGAGGCACTGAGTCAGATTTCCTATTTGTACTGCACAGCCTCTGCTACAAAGATTATGTACAACAAATTTAAACATTCTGATATCAAATATATTTTGCCTGATTTATGAAAGTAGCTGCTCACCATTTAATTAAGGTTCTGTCCACACTAGAGAAATCTGCACTGGGTATAATTACCCCAGTAATTTATCAGATGAATCATACCGGTATACGTGTCATTATGTCATGGTGAGAACCTAAGCAATTTTACTGGGGTAGCTTTGTAGATATAATTGAATCTGTACACCTAGTACACCTGAAATACTTTTACTGCACATAGATATGCTCTAAACACTCAACAAAAATAGAATTTTGTGACTGAGTATCTTGTGATTTGCACCCTTTATATGGGTTGATCCATTCTTCCAGAATTTAAGCTTCTATCCATCCCAATAAATTAAGGTCCAGCTCTCCCTTTACTGTGGGCTAAACCTTAGTGGGCTGATTTCTTATTGCTTTGTTTCATTTGTAATCATTTGCACATTATGAAAAATCTGTTGTGCTGATCTAACGTCATAACCAAAAATTCAGCCCTGTGTCTTGAAGATAAAATATGGATCTGTTTTCAGAAAACTCTTTTCACCGTTTCAGGGGACACACACAATGCAGCAGTCACTATATTATATGAAGTACATGTGTATTATACTTCTAATCAGAAGAGGTATTAGAAGCACCACCCAAGGCTACTGACATCAACTATATAACCAGAGAGGAGTACAGGGACTTACCTCCCCTTGATCTGACAAAAACTGTTTAAATGGGGTAAGCAAGTAAGACAGCAGGTCAAAGGCATTCTGAGCTGCTGGGATGGTCCCATAAGTGCTGTACCACAGCATCATGCAGAGAAGCTGTGTAATCAATCAGAAAATACATAATGAGCATCTCTCATTATACAAACATTCATTTTCATTTCAAGACTGCATAATTAACTAATTTAGTTTTCATTGATTTCGTGTTGATCATCGTTTTTGCTTTAAGAAGTCAGGTATTTTCTAGGCTGTAGCTTAGCAAGAATAAAAAGGCTGAATGCTAAATGCTCAGCTACCATTAACTAGATGCATATCACTAAGTTAATCAAGCTTACTCTGATCTACACTAGCAAAAGGACTGCCCATGGTAGCCTGTACGTGAGAAGAGCAACAGATTCCTCTGACTTCTGAACTTTCAGCATTACTACTTTTAGATCAAAACTGGTAATTCAATGAACTTTGTATGTTATTAAAAGACTATTAAGGCCTATCTCATACTATGCAAAGCTCTCACAAATAGCCATGTTCACACAGGTATCCCTATGAACAGATACAGACACACAAACATACACGTTGAAACATTTCATTTGAACCACTTAAGGTTACTGCACACACCACAGTTAACATAAAACTACAAAAGCAATGATGCTATATTTAACACCCTCACAGAGAGGTATACCCTCATCCCCAACCACGAAGGGCACACTGCAACTTTAAAGGATACACCTCCCAATCCACTTTTTAACAAAACGGTTACGTACCCCCATACGTATCAGCTACAGAAGATGGATTTGTTAGGAGATGGGTCATTTGGCAAAGGAGGCATTTGCAGAGGGGCAGGGAATGGGATGGGAGTTTGGGACATCAAAAGGTAGGGGCTTTGCCCTGCAAAGCAAGGCTGTGAGAGGTGGCTGCAGGAATGAGAGGACTGCAGCTATGTCTATTGCTACATCTACAATGAATGAGGAGGAAACCTCCCAAGCCAACAAAGCTTAAAAGAAGGGTCCCAGCATTTCAAAGCGATGACAAGCTGCCTTACCAGTATCTGTGAGAGGACAAACAGATACATGCTGTCTCCAGGCATTAATCCATTCCACCGGGCAGCCCAACCAAGCAGTGCTGTTTTCTGGGAGGTCTTCAGAGACTGCTCCTTCCTGTTCAGCTGTCCTTGTTGTCCTTCAGCTTCATCCATTGACTCCATAACAGCTGGACTGGAAAGACCTTCACGTGAAAATGACATGTGCAGGGAATGAACAGTGTGTTACCCTTGCAGCCACCGCAGAGCCTGCAAGGGCTATTGTTTTCCTAGAGACAATGGTTACCTCTCAGTTCTGTAACAGCAAGTGCAGCTCAGGATTGTGAGCGTCACACTCTGTTAGTGCAGCTGTATTCACCTGCCTTCGTCAGAAAAAAGTGAGTGTGGGCGGATAAATTATTTTCCCTTTCTTTCTGGAGGTGCAGTTTCTGGGCTTTGTTGTTAATAAATTCTCATTTACATCACTGCACCTTTTCGTTTTTACTTTTTAAAAGGAACCATCTGTGCTATTTCCTAGCTCCACACTTCCCGGCTACATGGTGGCAGAGAACCCATTTTGTCCCTCCCTGCCTCAATTTCTCTATTTCCCCTTATTTGTCTGCTTTGTCTAATTTGATTATAAATTTCTGAGGTAGAGACTGTTTCAGGTTATGTGTCTGAATAGTGCTCAAGGGCTCTGGATTTTGCCTGAGTGACCTAAGGCACTAATAAAATAGACTTTATTCTAATAACCTACTTCTTGGATGAATTCATACTCGAGAGCTATTTGATAATGTTGTAATGCTATTCCATTCAGTGGAAATATGCACTGGAGTGGCTAGTACCTCAGTAACAGTATTTTGAACACAGTCTGTGTAGATATAAATTAATTTACAAGCTAAAAGGAGTGAAAGATCAGACCCAGCTGACGTTAAGTACTACTGATTTACATCTTTCTACATGAGGAAAGCCCCAAGGCTGCCCTATGTACAACACTATAGCCTTAAGCCTAAGCCAGCCACCTGTGCCCCAGGGAAAGGCCACATTGTTGGCCCTTCCATGGTTTTTTGAGGCCAGATTTCTACAAAATGTTCCTCTCAGACATTTCTCTAAATGTCTCACAATAGCAACTCTAAGTCAGATAAGCATCCATAAACTAGCCACAGCTCTAATTAGGCAAATGAAACATAGGAACCATGTATCAGCCAAGGGTCTGGCCACTGAGTAAGGATTCATGAAAATATCCCATTCTGATTTCTAAAATACAAAAATGTGAAGGTGGATGGGAACATGAGATGCTTATTCCCACTCTGTGATTGTTCTCCCTCCCCTCACTGAAACAGACCTTAGGACATCCATGCCTGCACGAGAGAACAAGGTGTTTGGGAAATGCTGATGGCTTCCTCTACAAGGTTCTCCATCCCCACAGCTGCCCAGCAACAAGAGAGTCATTATTATGTAATGACTGGGGAGACCCGGAGACACAAGAAGGAGCACCTGCAAGGTACTACCAGGTACCTCCCCAGGACCTCAGGTTACTGGTTTCTCATTTTCAAAATATCTCCAGTCAGTTTATGATGGGTAGTGACCTCAGCAGGGTATGCTGGGTATAACTAGTTATATGTAGCTATTTTCATTGTCTTTACACAGGTATTTCTCAGGAAGCATACAGAATGTGCATCTAGACAGACATATTCCCATGTATGTCATACCATAGATATATGCTGAGATTAACTGACTATTTGCCGGGAAGGACTCAGTACAGTAATTTGCATAAACACTATCAAAAATTCATATTAAATACAGGCCAATAAAACACGGAAAAATATGGAACTAAAGAGGTAAAATCAGAAGCATCAACAATACCAGCCTGTATTTCTCACAGTGATAAAACTTCCTTCACTTTCATCTATATGTCTTTAATGCTACAAGACAACTGCTTGAAAATAGCACTTTTCAAAGAAAAGCAGACAGTTTCTGGAATGTAGCTCAAGAGATCATGGGAGCTCTACCTCTCTGTCCTCCAGGCTCCAGCCGGTGATCTACAGTCCATGACAACCGCCCCCCCCCAAGAAACACAGCCCAGACACAGTCCTTGGTGTCCACTGACCATATGCTTAACACCTGACTTCTGATATCACGCTACATAGAGCTGGACTCCAGGAGGACAACACAGCGGCCACATTAAGCAGCCACAGTTAAGGCTGCCTAAATACTTTCAGTGCTGACCTTTGTTTTCATTTTCTATAATGTGCTAAAACAGTTAAAGTTGAAAATTTTCAAGCTTCCAAACTGCTTCATGTCTCACCGGTTTTGGACAAGAACTGAGGGGAAAACCCTTGTTACTGTTTGCCAAATTTTTTCTGCTATTTTTGCGGGATGTTTATGCTCTGCGTTTTGGAACAGGAATTTGAAATTTAGCAAGGACAGAATCTTGATGTTAGAATTTTTTTTTTTGCCATCCATGCAAAAAGACATGCACCTGTGGCTGATATATAAACCTTCAAAAATATCTATTTACATATAGTTTATTATGGCTTGCTCCTAAAGTCTTTAACCTTCCGTTTTCACTAAGCATGTTTTAAGTCCTACTTTTCCTTTATCTGCATTAAATAATGCACCTCTGTCCCTAAGAATGGCTAATGAACCTATTTACTGTTTTTCCAAATCCTAATGACTTCCTTTCTTGGATAACCCTCCCCAAAGCTCAAGAAAAAATACACACAGAGCAGAACTAAAACATCTTTGGGAAGACAACCAGAACAAGGAGCCATGGAATGCAGATTTCAAGCTCAGCTTTCAACTGTTTTTTATAAGTTACAATATTTCATATTTCAGAAGACCTTTTTTTTTTTTTTAACTGACCAAAAGCTCATTCACCTGCCTTATATGCAGCAGGTAAACAGAATTTCATTGTTTCATATCTGTAACAGCCTGAGATTTTACAAGGTCACTTCTGTCTAGGTTGGAAACAGAACCCTGTCTCTAATATGATGATGTGAAGGCCACTTAACCACACGCCTTCTGGAACAAAGACGTCAAAGTTAGGGGACCGCTCTGTGTCTGTAACCATGGGGATCTATGCCTCTCCACAGCCCAGAAGCCCAATTCCTGGTATTCCAGTGTTGTCTAGCAACAGCTGTATAATTGTAGGAGTCACATTCTCCTTCTCCTGACTGCCCTATATGAAGGACAATAGACTACTTCTGCTTTCAATTATTTTCACTGCATAAGGTAGAGATCTGGTCTATGGACCTACGAGTCCAGGATTCCAGCTCTGCTGAATTGATACAGCTCAGCTGTTATCAACAGGTATTTTCACTAATACAATAACAGACAATGGGGGCACCAGGTCAAGAACTAAAATAACGGAGAACTGTCTGAATTCATACATATAAATGTATAGATTAAGATTCATGTCTTGGGTATACAAAGAAAGTGCCTTGGACTAATTAAAGTCTACTCAAAAATTTGCTACTCCAAATCACAAAAGATTAGATTTTAACAAACATAATGATGCCCACCTAGGGTTCTGTATTGATTTAACTATGTCAGCTTTAAACAATACCTCAATTACCATTCACAGTTCATCTTGCAATCCTATATTTCTGTATTATTTGCTCTAATGGGCCCTGGTTTCTTTCAGTGCACAGATTAGGTAATAAATGAGTGAGACATCAGTAAAGTTTTCCTGTGTCAAGGTCAGTGCGAAGGTCTTGAGACAGCTGACAAGGACGACTACATCCCAGAGGAGTGAATTAAGCCTCTCCTCTGCTAGTGATTTGACTGACAGTGAAATCTAGCATCCATGTGATATCCTCCCGAATTCCTGCATCACGGAGATTGGGATTCAAGTTCCACGAGTACTTCTGCTTTCATGCAGGGCTATGCTTGCTAGAAAAATCCCTTTGGCAGAAGAATTAAAAGGTCTCTGATATCTGTAGCAGCCATATGGCTTGTTAAAGCAACTTGAAATTTCAGAACAGCACCATAAACCTAACCTCATTCTCGCTGTTCAGGGAAAGGAAGTTTCTGGATCAAACCAGTGATCCATTTATCCTGTATTCTTTCACTTAAATGTAACCACCAGTACAAGCTGCCAAAAATAAATGGCACAACACTTTGCTGTGGAATAATCTATACAGGCAAACATCTTTGTCCACTCACAAGGTGACAGCTGGCTTCCGTAACTCAGACAATGCCCGTTTTAAAACCCCTGTGCCTCCATCTCTTTCTTTTTCTGACTTCATATGTGGGTACATAAAGGGCAGAAGAATGAAACAAGAATACCTATATACACTCCCAGAAAAACACGTGCTTACAGTACTAGACTTAACTGAAACACTAAAAGGCACTGTAGTAATAAGTAAGTCAACAATGCCTTGCAGGAACAAACATGCCGTGATCCAATCAAATGCTGCTGTGGGCGAGGCATCAGCAGCTCTGTAACTCAACTGATTCATACTTAGAGCCTTCAGAGAAAAACAAAACAAAACAAAAAACAACCCCCCAGGACCACGTATCCTGGCTGTATTTCCTAATGAAGTTAACACTTTAAAAGAAACTTGTGTCCTCTCTTGTGCATGGGTGCTAATGCTCAAGGAATTGACACAGCTCCGTTGGCAGACTTAATTTAACATGTATTTTTGAGATGAAAAAAGACTTGTTCCTTACCAAAAGGATTTTTATAATAGAAATAAAATGTACCCCAGCAATGAAAATATAGTGCTCGTATAGTTATTAGACTTTTACTTACATCCATCACACTGTGCCTGTGGGAATTATGCTTCTGGGGGATTGGGTGGTACTGCCTTTTCACTGGGAAATACAGATTTTGTTAATGGTGGCTTCTTCTTCGTTCATGGTAGAATCCCTGAGCTCTATGGAACTACCTGCCAGACACACAAGATAGGAGGGAAAAACGGGCCTCACCTGTTCTGCCAACTCTCAAGCTGCAGCAGTCAACACGCCACAGCAGCTCAGCTGCATTGTCCCGTATTTGTTTTTTGTGTGTGGAGATCCGTAACCCACTGAACCTGTCTATATCTTCATAACCCTCTGAACCTGTCTGTATCTTCATGATGGCTGTGCATGGCAAGAATTTAGTCTATAGGAAGTGTCCACAGTGTGGAAACATTGCAAAGTATGAAGCAATACTTCACATCCATCGAGATACCAACACTTCACACCAGAGTCCTAAATCCACATATAGCCTCTACATCTTCGGATATCAAAATGCAACTGCCTACTGAAATCACTGTCTCGGATTTCCATCTAACTGCTAGGGAGTCCTGCTATTGATTAGAGAACAGTAGATGAATGTATACTACTGATATGGGTCTGCAAATCAATTGCTTATTTTCACATGCACCTAAGTTGCACATGCAGGACATAGCCCTGGCATTGTACTGCACATATGTGCAAGACCTTGTTAAATCTGCAGGTCGTAAGACACACTGATTGCAGGCAAGTCCAGATGATGGTGAGACACATCAAAGCTGAACGAGCTGCCTCAGAGTGCACATGAACAAGAGGTAGCTTGTGCTGGAGGGGTAAAAGACAGCTCATCTAATCAAAGAATGGAGCTTTAGGAGAAAGGTATTGGCTGAGAAGACATTCTCTTTTTTGCTTGCCACTGCAGTATGAGAAGGATGGAAACAGAATAATTGGCTTTTGGACCAAAAGTCAATCTTTCTTTTGCACTGCAGTGGTATGGGAGGAAGTGTGTAAGAGGAAGGGGATCTTTCAAACTTGCATGGCAACCAACTTGTGTACTTAACATTCCTCTCTCCACAGGAAACCAACTGGTGGGTCACTATTCTACAACTTCGAAACTTTTACTGAACTTCTTTATAACCAGCCAATCTCAGATATTAAGGAGCTAAACATAATGACAGAAGCTGCATCATTACTGTTTACAGATGGATACAATTTACCACCTAGAAAAGTCTGTTTTTTCTTGATGCTCTCTGCACTCCTAACTCATCTGACAAGTTATGTTAAAAATTACACTCAAGATCTAATGAGCTGTGTTGAAAGCTGGGAATGGTATTTCCAACACTTGCTGTTATCCTAAGAATGCATCTCTTTCTCCTCCATTATTAATTTTTTTTGACCTTCCCAGTGATGATATGCTACCGACTATTTCTACTCTACTTGATCCCTGACCTGCTCTATTTACAAGAGTTCAATACGTTTACCTTTTGCAAATGGCTGAACAGAACATTGACTGGGAGGAGAGCATCTAGTCCCTAAAAGTATCCAGATTAAGAGCTGCAAAGAAAAACATTCCCAAATACATCCTACAGCTATCTACTACTGTGTGACTGGAGATAGAAGGGATTTACAACAATGTAATTGCCTCAATACTTCCAACTCCACTCTGGAAAAAGTCCCAAGTTTTAGCTGCCAAGAACTTGTGGTTGGTAAATCTTGCATTTGTAATGTAAAACCACATAGAGAGCTACTTCAGAAGATACCAGACAGCTTAATTCAAACACTAGCAACAACCCAGACAGATCCACATATCCCACCAAGTTTACCACTAAACACTGCAAGGCACCAAAGCAATTCTAAAATCACTTTGGTATCTAACTGGAAGCCAGTTAGATTCATCCAGTGGTCCTTTGTAGGACTGCAAACTCTAACTGCAGACTTCATTCTCCTCTCTGTGTAACAGAGCTTAAAGAAGAAATAAGCCTGACATACCATTAATCCAAGTAAGAGGTCCAAGCAACTGTATATACCACCTCTGACACGTTACAGAGGAATGGAAAACTCTTCACCAAGACACAGTCTACATACCAGCAACCTGGTTGTCAGTCTCCTATGTTACTTATTCTGAGACGAAATTCAGCTTACGATTTCTAATGCTTTCAGTTTGTACAAAGTGTATCTACCCTGGACCATAAGAATTAGCTGGGCCAAGCTACAGGTATTCATAGCTGTGTGGGGAACAACTGAAATTTATAACATTCAGGGATTCTATTTGGGAAAGCTGGATGTTTTTGCTAAACCGATCACACTGGAAGTAGCCAAGAATATTGGTATTTAATTCACTCCGATTCCTGGGTTGATATGCCCATCAAGAGGAATGCAGCTGCTCAAGAGCTCTCAAGTGACACTGTTTCAGGCTCTCTGAAGATTCAAGGGAACACCACCCCATGCAGGTTTGGTTTAGGGTTGTTTGGGGTTTTTTGGTGGTTTTTTTTTTTTTTTTTTTTGGGGGGGGGGGGCAGGGGGGAGGAGCTGGCTTTTTTGCATGTTATTTACATCATCCAAAAGGGAAAAAGTTCATCTGAAAGATCAAACTCTGGAACACAAGTCTGGAAAATTTGGTGACAATGATGCACACTACAGCTTTAAAACTGAGCTTTTAGTAAGTATCACCACTGATACAAAGTGTCTACCTGCTGTTGCTTAGTCTATAGAGAAAAATCTGCTTCTGTCCTCCCTTCTGAAAGAAAACCACAGAAACTGATAATAAAATACCACAACTTTTTGCATCATTACAAAACTGCTTAGAAAGACACTGCAATGGCCCCTCCCTAATATTCAGTGAGAAAGGTTAATTTACCCTTGTGTGACAGGGGACAACCCACAAATACCATCAATTTTCCTTTGCACTTGCTTGTCCGTGAATGGCAGCTAGCATGCTTAAAGCCAGCTGCCTTCATTCTGAGAAAGGCAAACATTCTCTATGGAGTTCTTGAAACAACAGTGCAGAGAGGGAAATGGGTGTCATCTATTAGCCAGGAAAAGCACTGGAGACTTGCACTTTTCAAGCTCAGCTGGTAGAGTCTGGCTGCTGCTTAAGCCAAACTCTGATGACCAAAATGGAAAGACGCATCAAGAGAAAAAGAAAGCAAGGAGGAAAGTCATGCAGAAGATTTGTGAGCAAGCCAGGCAGCGAACTGAGGTCTACATATTTCTAGTGCAGTATCTCTCCCCTTTCACTGGCAACATTTTTAACAAACTTGGAGAAGCAACTTTCCTCTCCACTTGAAATAAGTTCCGCTGAAAAGAATATGCAGCCCCTTCTCCCTGCTGGCAGGCTGCACAGCTCCATCCATAAATGGCCTATTCTCATCTCTGAGGGAACAGGAACCTGATGCCAGAGCGTGTGAAGAGAATAGTTGCCTTTCCACTCAGCAGCTCCCTGCTGAACTGCTGAGTCACACATTTTCTCTGCATTCATTTTCACATTGCTCCCACTCAGTCCACCTGCCACTTCATCTGGGATGGGTGGGAGGGGAGAAAAAGAGGTGAAGTCAGAAAAAATGTTCATGTTCACCCAGGACCATTATTATGATACTGCAGTGTCACATATAAAAGCAAGCCTGCAAGCTGCTAGAGGGGGATGGAGAAGCGAAATATCAGACTGCAAGACAAACTGCCTCCCTCTCTTCTACAAGAGGAGACTGGCCAGCAAACAAGTTGCAAACCTCATCTGACACCCAATCAGTCACTGATGTTATGTGCTTGCTGATACGTTCTGCAAATTTCAGGCTTCAGACCAGGCCTTGAGGTTTTCCCTCTTTTCTGTGATTTAGAAGAGCTTTCAAGCTGCAGTGATTTTTTCAACAGTCCAACAGGTACTGTGTAGTAAGTGACTGGCTGCCACAGGGAAGTGCCACAATGATAAGTGCCAATACCAGCTGGATAGATCCCAGTTCCTAAGGGCATCTTCAGCTGAGCCGCTGCAGTGGAAACGTCCACCAGCCCCAACTTTCATCATTCAAGAAGATTAGAGAAAAATCTTAGCCATTTTCTTGCAGCTTCCATAAAACCCAAGCATAACAGGAGCCAACATCTACTACCACCTATTAAATTCTTACATAGAAAAGGGACTCTGCTATCAGTGGTGGGATACATGTTTATCGTGGTTATAGAGGGTCCAGATTGCTCTTAGGTTCGGCTGTACATGTAGAAACATATAAGGTATTAATTTTTTCTGTAATTAGATTTCTGGACAGTACAGTTTATAGGTCACGAAAAAAGAAAATGCCCAGAAGCTTCCTCGTTTATTAAATCAATGATCTGAAAAAGCACTTCTGAAATTGACTTGCAAACTAAACCAGGACAACTGTGATTAATTTTCAGACTAATTCTTAACCTACTGCTACTGTTAGTATTCAAGTAGAAAAACTGGGGGCTTGTTAGTAACTAAATAAGGATTTTGTTTTATTAAGCTGAATTAGCAATTCAAAAGGTAAGCCTGTTTTTCCCTGTGAGAAAGAGTCTGTTCTTAGGTAATGTTCAGCCTTGCTTCTCAGTAATTCTTCTGGTGCAAGTCTGTTGGCTTGAAAACATGCTTGCGCCGTACAGGTCTGAAGTGCAAAGACAAAACCCAGTCTGAGAAGAGTTTAATGACATTGCATTAACATGTCTTTCTATATCAACTTCCACTGCCCACCTCCTAGATTGGCTCATCGTCGTGTTGCTCAAGAAATAGTTCATGAAAAAATATGGTAACTGCAGGGGAAAAGAAACATGGGAAAGAAAAAAGCAAAACTCAAACCCTTCTCAAAGTTCCCTACCTCCATACAGTTATTTTGTTCAAATAATCAAAAGTACAAGACAGGACTCTGTTCTATGAAATCATCCTTGAAGAGGAAAGGATGCAGCCTGCCACCAGAGACTTTGTTTCACTGAAGGGTGAGACTGGGAGACTTCATTTCAGCTGCCGTCAAACTCTTATTTCCTGGAAGAAACCAGATGCTCAAGACAGCACTCCTCCCAGACCTGGAGTCCTATACAGTGCTACTGGCTGCTTAATATAATATACCTAGCCCATCTAGTAAGAGAGAAAGTAACTTATTTGATCATCTCCCTGAATTGCCAGACCATAATAATTCGTATGAAACAGTTGCAAAGGCAAAGCAGCTCACAATACACTTGGCTGACACCACTCTAGATCAGGTGTAAGCCTCACTTACATGGGAGCAAGAAGAAAACAAAATCATCAGGCTCTCTGCTCTAGAAAGACAGGCCTCCCAGCTCAGCAAAGATGAACCGCTAGGAGCCATCAGAAGTGGTAAGAGACTGTAAGATAAAGCAACCATATGGGAAGTATGATAGCTACTCTACCATCTGCTGGGGTCTGATTCTCCTCCAATACTCGTTATAAACTGCTATGTCTCCACTAATGATGGGGGGGTTGCTCTTAATTTCCAATGCAAGATTAGTTATGCCCTTGTCCACATATAAATCGTACTCCCACTATTAAATCAAATACACAGGAGGTTTATTCTTAATGGCTCTACTAATGCTTACAGGTCTTAAACACAAGATGTGTTGTTAAGCACTGTCCTTTTTCCTTTTCTCCTGTGAAACATGTCAAGTTAAAGGATATGCTATTTCTCATGGCAGCTAGGGCCCCTAGAGCAGTGTTTGCTTTGAAACAATTAAAATATTAAATATGGTGTCAAATTACAGCTCTTAAAAAGTGAATGCAGACCCTCGGTGGGCAGAGACAGTGAATATTAACTTCTATCACACCCACACATAATTAGCATTTGCCATCTTTCAGTCAGGGCTCTATTCAAAGCTTCTTTTGTTTTTTGCGCAAGGCTCTTTTGTCCTTTCCTGTTAAATCCCTTAGAGCAGGTCCGTCTGATTACCACTTAACAAGTAGACGCTTTTTTTTTCTTTTTTTAATAAAGAATACATTTCTTTATTATGTTGTTTTCTTCAGTGAAAGTTTTCAAGTGCCTGCTGATAATTTTGGAGGTGCCTTGAGCTTTTGTAAACAGACTGCAAGTTGACTTTCAGTGGAGTTGGTTGTCCCAAATTATTTCTAGCCTGCAAACTCCCTTTAACACTGAAAATGGAAACCCACAAAGCAGCTCTGTAATTCCACAGTAAAAGAGCTACGGCTTTGACTGCTCATGAATCAGCCTTGCACAGACAACACAGCCAGGGAGAACTGTCAACAGCACAACAACGATGCAGATTGAAATGTACAGGGTTGAATTCTCTTTCTGAAACAGGATAACCAACTCTTCCCTCCCAAACCTAAATTATAATTTTTGTGCCTTTAGCCTTTAACTACAGGATATACTTAAAAGTGCCTGAATGCATAATAAAAAAATAGCAGCAATAATTTAAAACCAGTCAAATGGCCTCTGCGATAGAAGAATGAATCTGACATCTAAAAGAAGCAAGCACATTCTGGTTTCACGCACTTCTAAAAGTATTTACTAGTCATACTGCTATCATCTGAATTGGTGTTAGCACACTTGTATTGCTTGAAAAAAGCATATTTCTTCTCATAAATGAATAACTTCCACAGTTCTAATGCTAATACCATTGTGTGTTTCTAATTTGTCTTCAGTGACTTACTAGCCTGGTGTCCTGTAGGTATTAAAACTGCTTTCTGCTCTGGTGAATGAGGGTTTGCACCTTGAAGCAGATGGGTGATATGCTGGCTTCCTGCCAGGTTCAAATGTGAACATTTTGATGTCGTTCATTTGGGTATAGCCTGCTTTACTAAGTGACTAAGATCTTCTGCCCTGGAGCCTTCAGCAAAAACATTTAGGAAAGCCACTATCACAGTCAACATTTATTTCAAAGACGTTCTTTTTCCTGAGCAAAGTAAATTATATCAAGACCAGTCTCAACAATCATCTTCAGCCACAAACCTGATACATGCCTCAAGGGTACTATCAAGTATAAGCATTTCACTTACTTTCACGCATTTAAAAAGGCTATGCTTGTACTGCTTGGCTTCCTCAGAAAGCAAGGGTATCATTCAGATACTGTAACTTAGGCTCCAGAATAAGCACTTGTATAGATAAGGGTGTGGACATCTAGAAACAGGATGTCCACACTCAATTTTATCTCTGTACTAGAGTGCTGTTTCCACCCAGGGCTACTCCATTATGGGCCCAAATGCAAAGCCTGCACAATTAAATATCATTGGTTGCAGTTCAGTGCTCTGCTACCTCTGTAACTGCAGTCCCTTCATGTTAGAGGCATGCTTAGATTATTAATATGTCATAAGTCTAACGGTCTCATTAATCTCTCCTTCTCCCTAGCTAACCACATAGCAGCACAAAAAAGTGAACAATGCACGCAGAGGAAGGTAACAGTCCACTTTGTTTACTTGTGTCTAGTCTATATGGGTTCCTATACTGTACTCATCAACATGGATACATAGCCTTAAATAGTGAACTAAAAAAATACAACAGCTTGCCTTCTCATCCTCTTCCCAGCAAGGGAACATGCACCGAGCAATGTTTTGTCTAGATAGCTAAGCAGACATGCACAAGTTGTTACAGATCTATGTCAGACAAGGTGAGATAAAAAAAGCACACACTGATGATGAGCTTTGCAATTATTCTGGGAGGATTTTGCACCACTTGCCCGCAGTCATGAGCTTCGCTTCACAAAACAATCCAAAGAAACAAACCTCTCATGGACGCATGCATCCCAAGGCTCTGCTTGATCTGTGGTGACTGTACCTCATGCCACACAGCCTCATGCTGAGTTACCTTAGCAAGAGCTGACATTAATCAGCAGGTCTGCAAGGTGGTAAGCACAGTTCTGCGGAGACATCATTTCGGATCCTGCATCAGCATAGCACTTCTAGCTTCAGGGCCAGCCAGCCTAGGCATTTTTGTTCTGTACCCTAGCAAACAGTGCGGAAATGCTCTTCGATACCTTAGACCAAGACCATTCTGGAGAGGACTTGAATAGGTGGCAAGTATGCTGCATTTGTGGTAGGCAGAGCCGCCAAGGAGGTACACTTAAAACCTCCCATTGCTACAGGTGTAAAAGGTCTCACACTATCTCCTATTCTGAGGATGAAAAGACAGCAAGTTATTTACCACCTCATCTATGTAACACAAATTGAGGCTTTTCGAAAACATTGTTTTCTCAGGCCTTGATTAAAGCATTTTCTTCCTTTTCAGGAGCTCCTGATTTCATAACATTTATAATTCAGGTCACCAAAAAGGCACCGAACATATCCTTATGGACTCCTAGTTGCCCCGCTGTTCCATCTCCATGTTAAAACATTGCTGTGTATATAATATATTTTGAAATACGGGTAGTCAGTTGCCTTCCACAGTGCGCTCCTTATGAAGTGTGGGTGACAGTATGTGTCAATGGGAAGCAAGATTTCATCCACACAGCTATACTCCTGCTATGCTATCCAGAACACTTCATCTGCAGTAACAGGTGATGCCAAATGCGTCATACCAAGTCTCTTCCCACACTGAGGTATACACTTCACTTCAACATGAAGAAGTTAAACCTGCACTGAGTAATCTTGTCAATCTCATTCTTAGCTTCGAAGGACCAATGCAGCACTTTCAAACCCACCCCACCTCTGTCTTCCTCCACAGGGGTCAGATTCTACTAGATTTTTTCCCTGCACCCCTCAACTCCCAGTGACAACTATGTGCAACACACTCTCTTGGTCCTTTTTCCTGAAGATCGCATTAATTAAGCTGGGAAGATCATAAGCAGAATGGACAAGAAAGAACTACATTTTATGCACGGCCCAGGTAGAAGCACTGTGATATATTTCACATATGCTGAGCGGAGACACAAAAGATGAATCCAGGAAATACCAAGTCCTACTTTTGGGAGCTAATTGTAAGATTATAGTCGATCCTTTCATCTCTACAGATCTTGAAATGGTCTTACCAACTGAAAAGACACAGCATCATGGAATCCATACGTGCATCCAACAGGAATAGCACTTCAGTAGCATGCAGAAAAACCTCAAGAACAAAGGAAGCTTCACCTAAGAGCTGTTGCACAAGCGTTTTCCCCTATGGAAAACAGCACAGGCTCTTCAATGTCCTGGCAAAACACATTCAGAACCTGCCAGTACCAGTGAGCACATGGCAGTACAGTGAGCACACAGGGTGCTAAAAGGGGCCATTTTGAGAGCCCCTGCACAAACATGACAGAAAGAAAAACGACCTATTCTGAAAAAGCTTTCTGTATTTATCTTTGTCTCCCACAGAAGGCATACAAAATGGAAGGCATTTAGTGTCTTTCAGGAGCGCCATCCCTCTTCCTGAAAGCCTGCAAAATTGGTCAGATGAAACTTTTGCCTATTTCAGCAGGAATGTTGCCTGTGCAAGGAAGCTGGGACCAAGCCTTGCAGCCTAACCACCGCCCCTCCTATTTCTGGGCTCAGAAGTAAGAGACCTTTTTAACATACATAAAGGGAAGACAAAGGCATTCAAACTGCTAAAGATTTTGCAAAGCAACAACTCTGGACTGTCATTTGAAGGTCAGTCTCCAACATACAGTATTTATCTGCCTATTGTCAAACAACTGCTGGAGCAGAAAGGAGTTTTAATAGAATATGTTAGTTAATTAAATCTGGAACATTAATGGGTTTTTCATAACACTGTATCTATGAAAAGCAATGAAAAAATGGTTCTATTTAAAAGTGGTAATAGCTGTAGTCTTTGAACATATGCTTAATGAATAAATCTGTTAGGAAAAAAGGCCTGTGTGTATTGGAGGGGGGTAGTATGTTTGTTCTCACTTAAAGTGCGCTATGATGGCAATCATCAACAGCAAATGGCCTCTATTGTCAGGAGTAAATAAAATTCCATTTGGCCATTTACTTTCAGGTGAAATTGCTTTTTTCTTTTAAATAACACATTCTTTTAGCTGAACAGCTGAGTTGAAAATAAAGCAGTGTCAGATTCATGTTATTAAGGACACCTGATAAGCGTTCATGCTCTTTGGTAGGTACAAAGAACCACAATATAGTAATATCCAGGCAGCTTGCTACCACAGCATGGGGTGCAGCATGCAAGAAGCCAAACAGACTACAGTGAAGAGGCATTCGGATCCCATGGTGAGAACAGTCTAACAACCCAGCGCTAGCACATACCGTAGTGGTGGGCGCAATTTCAGGGATGAAATTATACAGAATACAGTGCAACACAAAACCTGAACAGAAGAGACTATTTCAAGCTTAGATGACAACCAGAAAGCTATGATGGCAAAGCACATGAGAACAAACTCAACCTATTGGGTTTCCATTTCCATGAGCAGGTGGATGAATCTAATAAGCTGGTTGATTTGTTTGTGAAATTAAAATGCCAGTTCCTTACACTGGGAATTAAGTATGGAAAATATCCACAGTTAAGCCATAGCTGGCTGGGTATTTTTAAAGGAAGCTTGACAGATGTTGCTAAAATGCACCCCAAAAAAGTCAAACGTGTCAATACCTTTCTTCACCGAAAGGGTTGTCAAGCATTGGAACAGGCTGCCCAGGGAAGTAGTTGAGTCACCATCCCTGGAGGTATTCAAAAGACGTGTAGATGTGGTGCTTAGGGACATGGTTTAGTGGTGGACTTGGCAGCGCTAAGTTAACGGTTGGACCTGATGATCTTAAAGGTTTTTTCCAACCTAAATGATTCTATGAATATTTACTCAATTCCTCTTCTGTCCTCCCAAAAGCTCTCCTCACAGAGTGCCAGAATCTCTCCTTTCTCCACTAAATCTGAGATCTGAAGCTCCTCGGTTCCACTCTGAATGGTCCTAAGGAAGGTTCACCCTAACAGACTACCCTTCCTGTTCTTTCCCTCAGTAACATGCTTGAATATGGCTCTTTTTTGCAACATAGCCAGATCTCAATCGGAAGGCGCATTTTGTGGTGAAAGGGCCATAGGAAACTCCCAGGTTGCATTCAACCAGATTTCCTAGTGCAACACACCACAGCTGGAAATCGAACAACCAGGTGAGACCATGCCATGATTACCTCTGCTTTGACAACTCTTCTCAGGCAGCAGGGTTGGGAGACTGCTCCTCACTGCTTCTGGACAGTTGAGCATGATTCAACGCCTACTCTCCATCAGCTTTGCTAACTTCTCAGTCCTTGCAGTCCCTCCTCTTTCCTTTAAGAACTTTTCCCTGTGAACATGCAGAGCAGATCCAGATTAACAAAGATCAGAGATCACGAGTAGGTGGAAAGAGATAAGATACACAAAGATAAAGCAAGCCTCAGGTTTCCAAGGCTTCTTTTCTGAGAGGGAACTGTGATACAATGAAGAAAACATTCCATCATTAAACCCTCTCTTTCTTGGGGTTGGTATTCCCCTCCCACCCTCTTCTTAATGCTATCCTTATTGAAATACTTTCCTCATTTAGGTTTCTTGCATTTTCCCATGGTGACAGAGATGTCACCAGCAGGCATAAGGAAAGCATGAAACCTCAATCTGCAAACTGGTACGGCAGAGGTCTAGAAAGCATGATTTACAAAAGCAGTAGAGGTTTGAGATACTGTGACAACAGACATTAGACTTCTAAAGGGTGGTTTGCCTTAGCTAAAAAAAACCAACCAACCAAACAAAAAAAACCCCAACCAGTTTATAAGACTGTTGCAAACAGACACGTCAGTAAGGTTCTGTTCTCAAAAATGACTAGCATTTTTACCAGGCTCATTTTCAGCTTATTCTAGCATGTAGTTATGTGATTAATTTATCCATTAATCAACCAGTTAGTCCACCAACCCAAACAGTGACCATGAGGCATGCACAAAATTTGGTATGTAACAATGTGCCCAATTCAAAACACTGCACCGTTTTGGATCCCATGTCCCTGAAACAGGTCATCTGGTTTTTTTGACCTCTAAAATGTCTGTTTTATGACACTAAACCAGGTTCTTCAAAACCACTCTCATCAGGTAACATGAAAGATGAAAGTTAAGCTAGACAATGGACTAGCAGCCACAAGCAGAGAAAGGAGAAGATAAAATAAAGATGACAAAAGTGACAAAAGGTGTGAGTATATTTGAGAATAATGGAAATGAGAATATTTGATGAGAGAAGAGATGAAAGAAGGAAAATAAATACAAGGCCATAGAAGAGAAGCCCACAGGAGGAGGAGTGTGAAAGCCTGGCAGAAGGACTGAGTGGAGACTAAAAACAGTGTCTGGCAGTAGCTCAAATCAAACAAGGCAGCATATGCAAGAAGTACAGTACACTGAAAACTTCCTTCCTCTTGGGGATTAAGTAACCTCAGAGTTAGGGTAGAGGGTCCTCCCTCTCTCTCCTCTGGAATACCTTGCTCTAAACTCTGAAGCAGGAAAAAAAATCTAGTTAAACCTTTCCGTGATTGTCATTTCCCAATTGCCACTGTGAGCTCTTCATGGAAATTTTCAAAGGCAAAGCTGCAGAAATCAGACATTGATTTTGATTCATTTTCCTAGTGGGAAACATGATGGTGGGTACCTCCTCCCTAAATGATATAGGGCGTCAAGAGGCCAGATTTTTCAAAAGGTCTAGGGAAAATTTCAAAGTCCCTAATCCAGCCAGATAGGACCCTGGTTCTGCTGAAACAACTTTAAATCGTTTTTCAAAAGATGGGCCTTAGTTCCATTTTCAAAAGTAGCTTAAAAATATGGAGTCTATTTCACACTGAAAGACAATGAGACAATACTGCACAGTTGCTTTTGAAACTGAGACTGGCATGCTTTTCAAACTGCTGCATACCATATGCTTTTGCTTCCTTTAATTGTGTGTCTGCAAATACAGCACACAAATGCGTGTCTGTTTGTCACTCACAATTAAGGAAACACAGGTGCAGTTGTGAGAACATCAAGTACTACAAACTGGGAAGTCTGAGGACAGCCCAGCTTTCCAGGTCTTAAACTGCAGCAATGTTTATGATATTTGCACCTGCACAAAACCTGAGAAGGTCCCATCTAGGTTCTACAGTAGGTTCTTCAGTTCTGTCAACTCCCACAGGGGTGGGGCATGGCCTTACAAATAGACAAGCCAAGCCAAGAAAAGCCATTTCAGGGAATACCCACCATGTCCACTTATTTTTTGTCATGGTGCGTGTGCATAGGCAGCTACATCTAACTGCACAACTACATCTAACTGCACAGCAGGAACAAACTACAACCGCTATGACCTTCCAAAGCAGGGTTGTAACTGGAGTTTGCTGTTGTTCTCCTCAGGTCCATATGCCCATATTTTCTTCATCAGAAACCAGGAAAAAAAGACAGAAGGATGATGCCACCCAGATCTCACTTTAACACAGATAAAGCACATGGTCACATGTATCTTCTGTGACAGTCCCTACTGTTGAAGATCAAGCTGAAAAGGTGGGAGCTACATGCAGAGAGGCAAGAGTACATGAGGAGAAGACTGGCCTACTATGAATGGTGAAAGAAAGACTGACAGAACAGTCCTGAATACTCCTTGGAGGAGAGTGACAGCCCAGAGATACTATTTTGCTGCCTGTATAGTAGTGGAGATGCAGTAGAATGTACTTTTACCTTGGACTTAGGATCCCAATCTTCCTAGGAACTGCCAGAAACTGTCTTAAAAAAACCAAACTCTGTAATCCACCTTTGAAATACAGCTGCCTACTTCTGCTAGCACTCCTGGGTTACACCATATTAAGTATGCCTCAATGTCCTGTCAAGATATGCTCATGATTCGTGATAAATCTTTCAACTTTTCAAGTGACATTTTTGTATTAAGGTTCAAAGACTGCAACCAAAACAAATAATTGGTGTGGTCAAATGAGTATGAATATGTGAGCCCAAACTCAAGTGCATTCCACTTCATTTGGTTATTTTTTCATCGCAAGCACAGTACAGCATTATCAAGCAAACAAGAGGCAGCTTCATCTTATCAATTTGGAAAAAACACCTCCAAACCATTCTGCCACTCCAACTGGAAATGTAGTGTTTATCTGGGAAAGAAAGAGGTAGGGTGGAATGCACCTGGAGGAAAACAGATGTACAACCTTGTGGAAATCCAGGAAAAACAGCTGCTGGGGAAGCAACAGCTTAGTGGTTAGAATACCTTGCTGTGAAAACCCAAATCACAAGATGGAGCTTTGCACCAAAACACTGTGCTAGATCAGCCTGTGTATATCTTTCACTTGGGCTGTTAGGTTGAAGATGACAGCACACAGCACTTCACAACATACCACTACAAACTGCTGCCTGCAGAAACCGTATGTTCTAATCCACTTGATGTGGCCTGCTAGGACTTTTGAAGTTCAAGGTAAACCTTTGTAGCAGCTCATAATTTGAAAATGCATACTCCACCAATACCAAACTGTCAGCATTGCCAGAGACCAGCCAGCTTCACAGTTTTCTAGTTACAGTGACATGATGAACTGCAATCTCTCCATGGTGACCTAGAAAGTCACTTAGTGATATAGAGACCCAGAGATGTACCAGCAAATGGATTCTGTTGTGTTTTCATGCAGGATGCCTGAAAGGTGACCAAAGGATTCCAACTTCCACTGGAACTTCAGCGGAAAACAAATAATCGGTTTCCTTAAATGCCTCAAAAAAATCCCAGTCTGAATAACAGAGTAATATCTTTGGTATTAAACAAAAAGATATCCTTGATGTTGTGACTGCTATGCTGGGAAAATGGAGCTGGCAGAGGAATAAGCACATATTGGGGGACAGCGTCAACAGGTTCAAGTCTCTGTAAGTTACAAATACCAGTTTACCAGAGTTATACCCTTTACTTGGTATGAGGCAAGAAAACCATTTTATGCACAGGATAGAAGGAGGAGGAAGAGCATCAAGTCAACTCACTTGCCACCTGTCCAGCTTGAGAAAGGATCAAATACAAGAAGAATTAAAAAAAAATGCCTAAGAACTTGTCCAGCCCTTCATAAAGGTATGCCGCACAAAAAACATCTTCTAAACATTACCTTACAAGTCATTGCTTTTCCTTTAAGATCTTGACAAAGACAAAATTTTGCTATGAGTATTTACCCATGTTACCCATATAGCATATAACACATGGTAAATACATGTTACCCACATATTTAATCCATTGGTAAATGCTAAACTTTCCAACCATGGTTACAATTCTTTTGGTTCTCCTCATTGTTGCAATTGACATTTTCACCATAGTGTGCTGTGAATGCCACTTCTTCATGATTTGTAATGGAACAGGAAGAAAAACAACCTTACAAGAAAATGGGTGGGATTTTTCATGCCAAAGTCAGAGTGGCTTTTTTCATGGTTCTATTTGCATTCCACATGCAAGCATATGGTTAGCCAAACTCTGTTCATGTTACTATACAAACATTTTGTAAGCACAAATCTCTTTCTGAATCAAGCATTCATTAGAAATGCTGACTACGGTTTATAAATACTACAGTGAAATCATGGAATGTCCATGTAATGAAAGCTCAATGTTAAATGAACGGTCTCTCAACTTGTATTTGTCAAACCATTAAGTAAAGAAAACAATCTCTTGGGACAACCAGGGGATCCGGCCTAGCCAGCACGGGTTCATGAGAGGCAGGTCCTGCTTGACCAACCTGATCTCCTTCTATGACCAGGTGACCCGCCTAGTGGATGAGGGAAAGGCTGTGGATGTGGTCTACCTGGACTTCAGCAAGGCCTTTGACACTGTCTCCCACAGCATTCTCCTAGAGAAGCTGGTGGCTCACGGCTTAGACAGGTGTACTCTGCGCTGGGTCAAAAACTGGCTGGACGGCCGGGCCCAGAGAGTTGTGGTGAATGGAGTTACATCCAGTTGGCGGCCGGTCACGAGCGGTGTTCCCCAGGGCTCAGTACTGGGGCCGGTCTTGTTTAATATCTTTATTGATGATCTGGATGAGGGGATTGAGTGCACCCTCAGCAAGTTTGCAGATGACACCAAGTTGGGCGGGAGTGTTGATCTGCTCGAGGGTAGGAAGGCTCTGCAGAGGGACCTGGACAGGCGGGATCGATGGGCCCAGACCAACTGTATGAGGTTCAACAAGGCCAAGTGCCGGGTCCTGCACTTTGGCCACAACAACCCCATGCAGCGCTACAGGCTTGGGGAAGAGTGGCTGGAAAGCTGCCCAGCAGAGAAGGACCTGGGGGTGTTGGTCGACAGCCGGCTGAACATGAGCTGGCAGTGTGCCCAGGCGGCCAAGAAGGCCAATGGCATCCTGGCCTGTATCAGAAATAGTGTGGCCAGCAGGAGTAGGGAAGTGATCATGCCCCTGTACTCAGCACTGGTGAGGCCGCACCTCGAATACTGTGTTCAGTTTTGGGCCCCTCACTACAAGAAGGACATTGAGATGCTGGAGCGTGTCCAGAGAAGGGCAACGAGGCTGGTGAAGGGTCTGGAGAACAAGTCTTATGAGGAGCGGCTGAGGGAACTGGAGTTGTTTAGCCTGGAGAAAAGGAGGCTGAGGGGAGACCTCATCGCTCTCTACAACTCCCTGAAAGGAGGTTGTAGCGAGGTGGGTGTTGGTCTTTTCTCCGAAGTAACAAGTGATAGGACGAGAGGAAATGGCCTCAAGTTGCGGCAGGGGAGGTTTAGATTGGATGTAAGGAAAAATTTCTTTACTGAAAGAGTGGTGAAACATTGGAACAGGCTGCCCAGGGAAGTGGTGGAGTCCCCATCCCTGGAGGTATTTAAAAGACATGTAGATGAGGCGCTTAGGGACATGGTTTAGTGGGCATGGTGGTGTTGGGTCGACGGTTGGACTCGATGATCTTAGAGGTCTTTTCCAACCTCAATGATTCTATGATTCTATGATTCCTCTTCCTTCCCAGAGAAACGTTCTTTCCACTAAGAGTATACTGCTGTATTTTAATTCTCAAACAGAAGCAGTATAAACCACACAGAGCCAGACTAAGGCTTCTTTATTCACTTCACTCTTCTTTTTGTAAGAAATCTCCCTGAAGGCATCAGGATTATTTGTGCAACACCATCAAATGAAATAGGGATTACAATCTGGCCCACAAGAAACAACAATCACTCTCTCATAGATTGCAGATAGCCAATACCTTTCTTGAAGTAAAGTTCCTTGAAGGCAAACTGTCTTACATAATCCTGAAAGAAACTGTACTAAAGCAATGAGGACCATATAACTAAAACTGGCACATGATAATTTACCAAATAGATAAATTAAAAATCAGTCTATTCTTTTTGACAAGTAACTCCATGTTGAAATCAGGGTCCCTGTAGATGCAAACCTGTAGATGCAGTGCACCTTGGCACTGTAAACTGCCTCATTTTCATCATCTCTCTGGTTCTTAGATGCTGTTCAGAGATGGACTGAGTTTTTAATCAGTTTAATTTTCCACAGTGTTGAGTTTTGTGTACACACTGCAGAAGAAACTTGCTTTAACAAAGACTTAACTGAAAGACCTCAACTTCCAACTGTCAACCCAAGTGCACACTCCTTTAAAAACAGCATGTTAATTTTGATCATGCCCACAGAATCATGTGACCTTTTATCTGTATCCTGTTTTCCACCCGCACCACAGCAGCTCATGGCTATGTCTCACAGCTACAGCAAAACTTTTCAAGCCTCCAGGAACACCATCCAGTTTTATTTCACTCTGCACACTTTTTGCTTCACGCACTATGTTGGATGCAAGCACATGCAAAATCTAACATGAGGCAGTTCTGTAAAGTAAATAGCCTTCTGGTTACTTAAAATGACCATTTTTCAATCTAGTCCATCATTTTATGGTTTCACCATCCCTTTTCATTGGCTGGCACAAACACATCCTAACAGTTTCTCAAGGCATTTTTCAGAATTTGAAAGTGAACACTGGTTTAAGATTTGCCCTCCAACCTACCCTAACCAAGCAATGCATTAGAAGTGGCTCATTAGCTCACATGCCCTGCAATGGAAACAACAATATTTTCTTTGTATGTGCTTCATTGATTGTTCAACTTAGGCACTAAAACACTGGAAACCTTCAGCCACATTCTACATAGCATTTTCTGCAATACTGAAGGTCATTAGTGTGTTTGTGACAGCTGAACAGAATGATACCCTTTTCTTAGCCAAACTTGAAACAAGGACCAGTCTACAGTCCTATGACAATGCCTGGACAATGACTTTTACTTCAAACATTAACTGGAGCATCTTCCACCAACTTTAAAGACGTGTATTTGCATTTCATACACCATTTCCTGAGCCTTCACTCAAACTACTATCATTGATACTTCTAATTGTCTTTGCCTCTTGTGCCAAAACCAGTCTGTTCAGACACCTCAGACTGAGGCCTTTTCAGGGTACCTTTTCAGCAAGATGCTTGCCAGAAGCAGCCTATACAGACAGACTTTCTTCCACGGTACTTTACCAATGCTTCCATGCTGATGCTATTATGTTAACATGAAGGCAACTGTATGAACTTCAGCTCACATTCAGCTGGAAAGCTTTACCACAAGTTTTTTCGTTGGAACTATTTCCACTTCGATGTCACACGATAAATGATTGTTGATCTTTTCTTTCTCCCCTCCCACATCAGGTTTTCCCAGGCTAAGCTCTTCTGCAAGGCAGAACTACCCACGCCTTATTCTGCAATAAAAACAAAACTGTTTGAAAAACTTCCCTTTGTATTGCCCACATATAAAGAGTAAGCCAGTATCACTGCTGAATTAAAGATCTTTTTGATGAACAACCTGCAGACTGTGTGCATGAACACATGGTATTTTGGCCAAGCAGAATTCAATGGAGATGAAGAGAAGCAAATAAAGAGGGGAACACTTCTCTTAGGGCAGTGTCAAAGCCTAAGTGAAAACAAAAGGGGAAGAAGTAAAGTCCCACATAAACTAGGAGGGAAAAAAAAGGGGGGGGGGGGCGCGCAAAAAAAAGGCATTACTCTACTAGAACCATTTGCACATTTCCCCCCAAAGCAGCCATATTGGTGGACAGGAAATAGGAAGTGAAATGTGAAAGACTTCTGAATATACTCAGTATCCGTAAGAATCATATACTGGATTTATAGCACATAGACACAATTTATTTTTTTTTAAACTACCCAGTTAAAGATGGGGGGGGGGGGTGGTTTCTATGTTGGTGGATGGATCAAATTCACTCATGGTTTAATTCCATACTTTTAACTACATTTTACTCCAAATTTCAGTGCAGGGATAAATTTGATAACTCTGCAAAGTGATTTCTGAATTCATTATTTTGTATAACAAGTAGAATTGCATTTACATCTTGCTTTGAAATTAATATAGTCTATGACTATGAAGATCAGGTAACATACAGTATCAAGTTTTTACTTACGCTAAGCTATCAAGAGTAAGTGCTTTGAGGCAAAAAGTGCATGTTTGCCATTTACTGCATGTTTGTACATATCCTAACATAATGAGGCTTCCAATTGTTCAGCACACCTACACACCACCTCAATATAAAAGTGAATAATACTGATGTTCTACGGCCTCAAAGGATCTGGACAAGACTGTATTACACAAAGCCTGTAAAGAACACTAGCATGACTGACTGAGCTTATAGAAGGGAAAGTGCATCCTTTCTGCCATCAAATCGGTGGCAAGCATTGACTATTAGCTGGCTGAAGCTGATCACTTATATCTAATCTGTAAAGAGAATGTGAACACCCAGGAGAAGTATCTGTAGGTTACCTGAAGTGTCTCAGGATTCTTATATAAGTAATAAAACGTCACAGCTCATAAAGGGCTTTTCAGAAGTAAAGCATACGGCAGGTGGAATGAACCCATTCACCTTACAGCTTGTTCACATACAGAATGTGTTTTTGCACTAACGCTCCCTAATAAAGGCTTTCAGTATCCTCTTTCCATAAGCTGAGCCTCCTTCACTGTGTGCAGTTGACTCCAAAGGCACACCCACATCAGCTGAACTGGCTTCTGTACCGTAAAAACAACCACAGACTGCAATAGTCTGCAAGACATCCATACCTGCAAGACGGTATGAAAGGCTGGTCCAGTGCAGCATTAAGGCATATTTAGGCTGTAACCAGAAGGTAAATAGATCAGCTTTCTAACCAATAAAAAGAAAAAAGGTTTATCTACACCAGGTGCATGACTGAAAGTCCAAAGTCCAGTAGCTCTAAGAGCCCTCATTGCGCAGATAAGAAACACTTTCTGGTAAGAGACAGAATATGCTTAGAATCAAGTCCAGAATGACTTGAAAACACTCACTTCCTTGATGGTTAAGCAAAACTAATTTACTTACTGCTTACCACAAATAAATAAAAACCATGTTTGAGACAGCTATGGACTTGATTTAAAAGGACTTTCTAAGAAGCTTTTAGGAGACAAAGGCTCAATCCTTTAGGCTTCCTTAGAAATCCTAGTTAAAACGAGCTTCATAGACATCAAGTAGGTAATGGGAGGTAAAATGGACTCTTTGCACAATGTGAGAACTGCAGCTAGATGAAAAGATATAGTCCTCTACAAAAAGACCTAGCAAAAAGTACCTTCCATGCTAACCGGGCTTTGCAAAACATTTACAACCTGCAATGAATTTTCCTTTCTTTTTTCTGTTTTGTTCCTTGTTCCTTTCATTCTGCAAGAAGATTAGGACAAGTTCTGAAACAGTGTATGACTGTGTTTTTCACCTGTACTGAAGTGAGAGTATGATATGTCTGATCTTCCTTGCCTTACTTACCATCTGACATGCACTCAGTCCTTTCAGTCACATAGTAGCTCAGTTCCAATGTCTGCTCCAGGACAGATGGTCCTCTGGTATTATCATTTACATCCTTTATGCACTAGAATCCTAAAAAATAAGTAAAAAAATCTAAGCTTTAACACTATCAGATGTCCAAGAATCATTCAGGGCCTTTACACACAGTTTTTCTTGAAAAGAAATTCAAAAGACCATGATGTGATGTTCATCCACAACGGAAGTATCAAGCCACTGATCTGTGGGGTGGGGGGAAGCATGGAAAGGAGATGAAGCATATTCCCGTGTTGTTATCGATCCACTTGCTTTTGCTTATTGCCTGCATACAGGAACTGGGATCTACCTGAAGCCTTCCAGGTGTTCAAAGGGTATGTACCATAGTCTTTTAGTATTTAAGGAAAAGGGGGCGATCCATAAGCTAAGCTCCCTTAGGAGCCATCTGCTCCATATGGAAAAAGCCTTCAGCTGAAAATATAATGGCCAATTTCACTAAAATCTCAGAGAGTGCTTAAAGGTCTGTGAGTACAAGACAGAGACCCTTACTACTTATTTGTGAAGGACTGCTGAATGTGTCATACCTACCACACAGTGGGGCTAACTGAATACATAGTTTGGAAACAGACAGTCCATCATAGCCTCAGAGACTGTCCCCCCAACATGCCACTCAAAGCATAGCAAAAACATGCAGGCATGTAGAAAGAAATTTGCCTCTAACAAACTGCAAGGACTTTTTCCTTCTTTACAAATTCTGCTAAGGGAGGGGACAGAGATCTATTCTTTGTCCAGGTGATACAGTGCTCTGCCTCCAAGGCTTATATGATTTGCAATCTACTTCTAAAGCACCTCACACCGTGAACATCAGGCCAGTTCATCCAGTCTCATCTAAAGGCCACACAAACCAATACAACTCTTTCTATTGATGCCAATACACTTCGCATCACAAACCCAATCAAGAAGTCTCCTGAAGAACAAGAGTATAAAGGGCTAAACCCTGAAAGTACCCTCCTCCTACAGAGGTCCTGCTGAAATCACAGAGATTTCATTTCACTAGAAACTGATCTCTCCAGTTTTGAACAGGCTAATAAATCTAAGACCACCTAGATACCCAGACTTGACCTCTGACACTGAGAGATGAGGTGACCACTGCATATAGATAAGCACATCTGCATGTTAAAGAAAAACACATTTAAAAGCAAGTCACATTCTTAGAAGACACAAGGATGTACCACAGCATCCAGGTAAAAGCAAGTCAGCAGAGTCATGTGTGAGGCACTCCTCAAAAAATCACCTCAACCAACACAGCACATCTTAGCATTAAGCAATCCTCTGCTACCCAGGACAAGGGACTACTAAGTCAAGGGAAGAAACTTGCTGTAAAGGCCTGGATACATGCTGTGTCTTTCACTTGTAATACAAACATAGTATGGAGGAACTATGTAGGTCCAAGAATAAGAAATACTGTCTGTGTACACAGTGTGTGTCAAAACATAATCTAAAAGTTATTCTTAAAACCAGAAAAATCAGGCATAAAACATACAGATGGTATTTATACTTTTATAACCACTTAGAAACACCTCTCCCTCCCTCGCAGGAAAAAATGACAACCAATTATTTTCAGCTAGATGTTTTTATTAAGTTTGTTTTCTGATGTGTTTGCTTAAGCCAAAGCTCAAACACAGAAAAGATGTCTTGCAGGCAAGTCCCAAGGAGAGTCAGCCTTCTTTTACACAGCAGGTGCCATTCAAAACAACTAACAAGCACCATAAAAAGACGGTGTGGATAGTTCTGAGTCCACCATCAGCACCCCCATGGCTCCTCTGAAACTTCTGGCGATGACATAATCACCAGCTCTGTGCAATGGTTCCCAAGAAACTGGCTTTGCAATGCACTTGTTCCATTCCAGCAGCATGCTTGTGAGGTGCAGAACCAAGAAGTAACTGGATTTCATAAGTGATTGCCACTGGAAAAAAGGAATTGGTGCCTCTTGACTCACTACTGAAGGCCAAACTATATGTCCAAACTACATGAAGTGGTCTAATAAAAGATGCTATGCCTCTCTATACAGCTCTCCTTATGTTACCTTGTCTTGACACAAAGGGCTCTGGTATCGGTACAGACTGCTCCAGTATATAAAGTTATTACTTCTTAAGTGGAAGTGTAATTGACTCTGCATGCTCTCGGTCCAATGCAAACAGAAGACAACATTGATAAAATTCAAGCAAGAAGTGCTTAGTGCTTTTACAAAAGCAGAATAAGAACATGTACACACAGTTACCGTGGTTCAGCTGACACAAGGTGACTTGATCACACATCTCAGTTTTTAACATAAAGCTGTTTCCAATGACAGCAGCCCCAAATGCTGTTCTTTGACCTTCCTTAGTGCCTGCAGTCCACCAAAATATTCAAATGCTGGTATAGAAGTGTTTTCTTTACACACACTGTTGTGTGTAAAGGAACTTGGTACCATGACATTTCCAGAGAGGCCAAATGAAGAAGAATGAATGCTGAAGCTGTAGGCCTGTACAGGTCTTTGTAGCTTCTAGAAAGAGTGAGTTACCTCTTCTTAAGCTATATGCAACTGTTGTAGTCTGCCTTCAGTACAGGTGCCTTGCCTGACTCCACACTTAATCCCTTTCTCTACACTGCCTCTAAATTCAAGCATTCCTCCTCTGCTTCCTCTTTCCCCCACAATGTACTAACTTAGGGACAAGTGTAGTTTTAAACTGTTGAAGGAAATAAGCCCATCTATTGCCTAACATGCCCCATCTTTCTGTCTCTCCAACAGCATGTGAACAATCAGAAGAAAATACCACTAAAGCAAGGACAGTTAGGAATCACTCCTGTCTCTGAAAATGCACACAGCCTTATTCTTGATTACCTTACATCTTGCAGTTATTAGCAATGCAAAACTGATGTGAAAACAATATTCAGATTTGGTAGCATTTTACACCTACTTTACACTGTTATAGAAGAAATATGCTGCCATGTGCCCATGACTATGAGGAAAACCTTGAAGGCAGAGTAGTTTTACAGAAAGCTAGTCACCTTAAACAATAAAGGCAATACAACTGCATAACCTTGCTTTTAAAACTCTTGTGTGTCCTTCGTTATACTGACATGAGCAGCTAAAACTAGTCACAGGAGCACTTACTCATGTGCATAAGTGCTAGCAAAATCAGGCTCTGAGTTAAGAGACGATTTCAGCACTTCATTTTGCTCTGTGTGAAACCTCTAGAGGATATGTCACAGGGGACTGATAAGCAATTGCAAAACTTCTGGTAGCAGCACATTCAGACTACTTCATGGAAGCAAGAGTGACTTTATCTTGTGCTCTGTATGAGCAAAACCCCATGTTTTTAAGCTACCAGGTTAAGTTTTGCTGAAAACACTGGCATAGTCTACCCAGACGCAAGCAAAAATTGTGCACACAATTATCTGGATATATATTCTGGCACTGACAGAGCAGCAAAGCAGGTTAATGTGCAGGAGCATCATCACAGAACAGTAACACAAATCCAGAGGGCAGAACACAAAACAATAAAATGGTTTATTGCTACTGTTCACTTTTTCCCTGTTCTGGGAAGGACGTAGAATCTATTCCAAAGAACACATCATTCAGGCAATCTGTAGCAATGTTGTGTTGTAAGATGTTCCCTCACTCCACCTACAACCCCAGATCAGATGAGCATTTGCCTGAAAAAGGACTACACAGAACCACACACTCTCCAACCTTTCGTCCTTATATTCCCTTTTCTCTATCTTAAGAATGGACAAACCTAAGACAGGGCCAAGTCTCCTGGGACAGAGGAACAGAAACGTGTTATTAAAATAAAGTGTGTACATCAGTGGTGTCTGTCTTGGGATCTGAAAACCAAGTTTAATTAACCAGCTGAGTGGAAAGCACAGTTTACATAACGCAGACTATCTGTGGACTCTCACCCCAGTCATTCCACACAACCCCTTTTAACTGCTAGTCCACATAATAGCAATTTTTGCTGGTAAAGATACAGTAACTGGGATGAGGGCTCTAGATGCCAACTTTCACAGAGATCGAGAAAGAAAAAACAAATGTTTAAAATAGAGGAAATAGAGACTAATCCATATTACACAGGCTACTAAGTAGTTCTGTAAGGGAAATACAGCTTCGTTGCTTCTTGAACTCCTACAAATTAGTTTGTCATCAGATAGAAAGTTATTCAGTACTAAAAAGATAGACAGATTCTGCCATTGTCAATGAAAAAGTCCTGGAAAGAGACTGAACACTTCTGCCTTTCTCTACCTGTACTCTGGAAGTCTGCTTCCAGAAATACTGTATGCTTATGAGATAAGCCAGTGAAAAGTGTGATAAGCTTGGAAAAATTTTAGCTCTGGGATCAACTAAGGTCTGTCCATTGAATACCTGATCATCTGGTTGTCAGGCCATGGAACTGCAACTTGGTGGTTTGGGCTTTTGTCTTTGGTTTCCAGTGTTTCCATTTTTTAAGATTCAGCTCAAGAGATTGTCTCCCATTCTGTGTTTGCAGAGGTCTTAGCTCAGTGGGTCCTTAATATTTCTTGGGGAATTTAAATGAGACTACCATCCAAACAACCAACACTTAAGGTTAGCTTCATGTTGCATTTAAAATAATCTAACCTTCCACTACTGCAGAAAGAGAGGGGTTTGTTTCATCGTGATCACTCTCCTCTATTGCATCGTATCCATGCAGCAACACGGCTGCTGCTTCAACTTGCAGAATTAATGGAAAACTAATTAATTTGGGAGGTGGATTAGTCATCACTGGAGGAGTGAAAAGGGGACCATCTTCAGTGGAAGCTCACTGCTAGATTAAATGCAAAGTTGAACTGCGCTCTGCTTACAGGGAGTTACAGAACTTCCCTGGGTGTTCAGCCCAGTAGTATCTGCATGTATATTTTAAAACTACGGCTAAGCAAGTATCAAATAGATTCAACTCCTTTGTTACAGCATACTAATTTTTGTCAAAACCTCACACTAATTTTATCAAAGAAAGAGAGATGAAACCTCAATCACGGCAGTTAAATACAAAACTTCCCAACAACATTCCCACTGGAAAAAACAAAAGGGTTTTTCCAGCCATTAAAAAGAAAGGTAAACTCAGATAATTACATGATATGCACTGCATGATATCCCAGTGAACATTTATAGCAATTACTTGAAATTCTGATGTCACTCGCAATAGATATATCAGCTGGTAGTTTTAAAAAGTTGATCATATATTAAAAACTATGACCAATATTGTTTTCTGTGCATAGAGATAAACATCCTGCTCAAGGATCTGAACTCCTATTTAAAAACAAAACCAAACATTGAGAATAAAAAGCACTCAGTATGGTTCTGAGACACATATGTGGCTGCATTGCATATTCCCTGCCTACACTGGCAGTGTGGGAGCTTTGTTAGTCATCTAATGCGCATATTTGCTTGGCACAATGCCTTTACTTTCTTATGCAGGCAAGAAAGATGATCACCAGTTTATTGTATTTTTACATCTTCATTGCATGTTCATCAGTCAGTATGACCATGCCTTCCCAATTCAAACTACAAGCTGTTAGGAGACAGACCAGATCAAAGCAAAGCCCAAGGACCGGAAGGTTGTTAAGCACATCTATAAAGACAAGGGTGACATTTTAGATTCATGCCACTTAGACACATTTTTTTGGTGGAACCTAACAAAATGTTTATTTTAAGAATAAAGACCTTTTATTGAATAGAAGCCTAATTTAGTTTTGCTTTCAACCCCGACACAGATCCTTTTACTATGTTCAAGGGCATTAAAGGTTCTCAGTTGGCTTGCTTTAACTGTCCTTCTTTGCCTCCATTCTGGAGGAAGCGGGAGCAGAACCTGAATTTAGTTTTCAAATAAGGCTGTCATAAGTCCTCCTTGCCCAGACTACAACAGGATCACACGGATCCCATTCTTGTGGCATCCCAATTTTATTTAAACCATACAAAACACATACAAGAAAGGTGTGCATTTTTAGTGTAACATTGAGGATGAAATCTGAAGAGGAAGGGAGGGAGGCAGAGTTTCCAGGTGCCTCAATGTTGTCAGTCCTTTAAGGAGTAACTCTGGCCATTTCCCCTCCCAACGGCCCTGGATGCTGCAAATTAGTATTTTACCATGAGATACTTCACGTTACAACCCACTTTGTATTGAATTAACAAAGCACCAATTCAATTGCTTTCTGACACATAAGGGAAGAAGTGCTTTGAGGGGAGGTAGCTCACACTGTTTCTTACATATCTCGGTGGTGAACCCACTTAACACTGACTACTGTATTTATGTCAAGGAGAAGTCTCACACTGCCCCGCTCCACTGTGGAAACTGGCAAGGCCAGCCTTCAAGGGCAGTCTGGGACTGCCTTGTAGGACCTCTTCTAATCCCTTCCTTATTTTAAGTGCCTTAGGCAATGTGGGCTGCCATGTCTCTGCTGTTTTTGCCCCAGATGCGCACAAGTTTGGATTCCTGAGGACTGCAGTGCTTTGGTGTAACATCTGCTGACTTTGCTCAGTGTGTTCTAGCTGAAGGGAACAGCTTTTGACAAGCAGAAGCTCAGAATAGGTAAGATCTGGTCTGATCCAGTGGAGCTCTGTCGTTAAATTCTATGATGGTAAGACAGAAGAAATATGTGGGAAGCATCCACAATAATCAACCACCTCAAGTTAATTAGCAATTAATTTAGTGAGCTACTAAAGTCTAGCAAAGATGAATCCTGAGAGATTCTGGTCACAGTTACCCTAATGTAAATCTAGATTAACTCCTGGAGAGAACATCAATCTCCATGACAGTTATTTCAGCTTTACACCCAGCTACTCTGAATTTGTGCACTTGTTTTCACAGCCGTGTGGGAGATCTGTCTCAACACAAATCAGCTCTGCTCTCCTGCAGATTCTGCAAGGTACACAGAGTTACATTCCTGTAAAAATCTAACCTCAGTGAAATGGGGAAATTAAATTCTCCGCTCTGATGAAACCTAAGCCTCCCACATAACAGACAAAAACCCTGCTACAGAGCCAGCCACTACAAGTGGTCACAATATCCTCCTCAGCTCTCAGTCTTCGGACAGTAAGGATAATTCCCTCTCACTGAATTTCATGAAGCACAACAGCAAGCATAAAAATTACTACACTCTTCTGCCTGGAACTCCTATGAGTATTAGGTACACCAGATCCACAGAGTGCACAGTTTTGAGCCCAGTCTCACAACTCTACCAAAATCCAGGTAAGTCTTTCAAGGTCATCTTTCTAAGAGGGTAAAGAGTGGGTAAACACCTCCTGGCCATTAGCACTGCCCCATGTGATATACACTGCAGCTGCATCAAAGAAATTTTATATGAAAAAAGGCTGCCACATAGTCCTTCGCCCTTCTACCAACTCTACTCAGCTCTGCATCCCCATCTCTGCACAGCCATCACTTCTACCTTCCTTTACCGCTTAAGCTAACCACTGGATTAAAATGATATAATGCCCTTTCCCACCCACGTGAATCCCAATCCAAGTAGTACAGCACTGCTCATGAAATTCTAAGTTGATTCAGGTAAGGAAATGTTTGTACGCTTCTGGGTGAGCCAGAGTACAGGTCATAAGTAACAAAGAAACAGATCACAGGCCACATACAAATGCAAGTACTGTAATTCTGAATTCAACATATGTCCAAAGAGCTTGTCAAATGGTTTGTGGAAACATTATGGAGAGAGAGCCACTTTTGCTAGATGGTTTAAGTTCACATTAAGAACTTGCATCAAACTCATTCACATGGGGATTTCTTTAAGCAAACTATAAATCTCCCCATACCAGCCTAACTTTGAAAGAATTGGAGACATTCCTACCCCCATTCTGCTGGTGATTATGTTCGCACTGCAGATCCTAACCGCCTCACCTAGTTTTATCCTTTGCAGGAACTGGCTGTCTGAAGGAGCCCAGAATCTGCTTGCTATTCCTTTGGTCCATGCCATAAGTGGGGTTGATAGGGTTACTCAAGATGATCCAGCAAGCTCAGAGCACAGTCTTCATGCATTTGTAAGGATGTTGCAGAGCTCTATTTGATTTTGGAGTATTTTTTTCTGCTCTCATGTGCAATATCGCTCTGAAGACTGTTTTGCCATTAAATATTAGTGTGGATTCATGACCTCTCAGCATTGAGTCTCCATCGAAACAGCCTGATCAGCTTATGAGCAAGCATCATACTAGCAAAGCATATGGCACGAGTAAAGGTAGCCAAAATTTTCATGGTTCCCAGCATTTGCGGAGTTCAAACAGCATAAGTCAAGTACATCCACAAGTAGAATACACAGAAGAATATATGTCATGAAGAAATAAGCTTTTGTCTTCAGTAGTAATCTAAAATTTCAAAAAATTAAGCTATTTTCATGGTTAATGCTAGATTGGGGGGAGCATAATTTGAATCTATAAAATTGCTTGAAAAGGGACAGTTGTTTTTGAGTGAAGCATTTTAAAGGACCCACTCTCTCAAAAAAAAAAAAAAAAAAAGAAAGAGATAAACAGCCAGGTTCTTACAAGATAGATAGAAAGATTAGTTCTGACTTAAGTATTTAAATGAAGTGGCTGGAAAGTATTTGGCAACCAACAACTTGAAAACAAAATGGTAATCTTTAGGGTGGCACACTTTGAAAGGTAGTATATAATAGCTAAATAAATGCTGATCTTTATAAAAGATGACATTTTAGCTAAGCAATTCTACACAAAAGAATTTCTTCTACATAGGACAGTTTGGTTCTTATAATTGGACCTCCCCAAAACTATTGAACTTTTATGAACTTGTCTACAGATACAAGTTATGTCATAGTATAGTAGGATGAGTATTTTAAGAATAGCTATTCCAGAATGAGTATGTGTGTACATGAAGTTGTTTAGAAAGTTACTGCATAGTGATGTTATACAGATAATCTGTAAGTAGTACATAATATTGTAGCATCCCACAAATAACAATTCAACGTTTTTCTGAGATGAGGCAAAATAATCTAGCCTCCAAAGGTACCAAGAACTACGTAAATCCCACACCACCCTATAATGCTTATCTCAACCTCCATAAAATTACTGGGCAGAAATAAAGCTACAATTACACATAAATCTCAGGTGCCTTTTCTGAACTTAACTGAGCTTCACCAACAGGTGGGATAAGAATTCAGCTGGTTACTGAGGCTGGGCATGAATATCCTGCTTAACTTCTAGAAGACTAACTGGACACAAAGCAATCTGTCTTTGTACCGTCTGTCCAGGATCTCCCCAGCTGACGCATCCTCCTGCCTAAAGTACAGCAGAAGGGTGAAACAGAGTTTAACAGAGATGAAAGTAAAACAAAGTAAAACAGAATCTCTCACGTTATCAGAATCAAAATTGCTTTGTATAGTAGCAAGAGATAGACTAAAACTAAAAGTGGATGCCAATTTGCAAACTGCCATTAAATTTCCAGGAAGCTAAGCCACCAAGGAGCATACCGCTCCCTAGAGAGTCCTTAATTAATAGCGTCACATTTGCAATAGGCTAGTTAAGGTTGTGTCAGGATTTACATTATAAATCCCTAATTATATGTTAGCAAAACAATCCTGAAACTTACTGAAACATGACATAAAGGGTTCTAGTCCAGGAAGACAGACTTTGGGAGGGAGGTGGGGAGAAAGTGTTAATATCAGGGTAGATTGGATTTCATGTTTTAATTTGAAAATACAAAAAAAGAGAAAGGAAAAAAAAAGCAAGCTTGGAACCATTCCAAGTTCCAAAAGCAGAGAACATTTTGGCAGGTATTTAAGGCTGAATCCTGGAGGTGGTAAATGCCCTTGACTCTAATCTCAGTGGGACGTATGGGTGGTTAGCATCACCCCAAAGAATGAGGGATTATCAGTGTCTAAGTACTCATTTATATCAATGGGCGTTAAAGCACGTAGCTGTTTCTGGGGTCTGAAACATAGGCCATCTGTACTTCCTCTGTTATTCTTGGTTTAGAGAGCTTGATCCTGCTTCCATCACAGGGCTGATGACGTCTACAGTCCAGGGTCAGGAAGATAAGCACTATAAACTTCCAAACATGATGAAATATACAGTATATATGAGCTTTACACACAGAATACATTTTGCATTAGATGGAGCATTACTCTGCCCTTGATGTTTATATGTGGTTTATTTCACAGTATCTTGGCATTGTTTCTTTGATTAGAAAATATATAGTATCAAATTTGGAGCTCCAACGCCATCAGCTGGAGCAGAGTGCATGCCTCTGACTTCTAATTCTTGGAAATGGATTGCAGTAGTGGGGAGGGGAAGCAGCATTAGACAGTGTTAAGAGAGTAGATGGAGGGGACAGGGGCACTTCATGACCATCCAAGTCTGCAGAAAGTGGTCTCAGTAATAAAGTAAGGCCAGTAAGGTTAAAAGTAAGGATGGTAAGGTCAAAGTAAAGCCAGTAAGTGGTTTCAGTACCAAATGGATGCCCATCTGCTGACTGCTTCCATCCTTCATTGTCCTGAGGTCCAGGCACTGGCGCCCCTAAGTGTCCTGTAATACCCCACTCTGTATCCTTCAATATTTCTGTTACCTTCACAGAGGTGCACACGTGCCCAAGAACAGCCTTCAGAGTGCCTCAGGCCTTGGCTGTGGCCAGGTCTGTCCCAGTTGTGAACCCCAGCCAACTGGCAGTGGGGCACGGGAGGATCCCCCTTTTATCCTGCCCCACGCATTGTGGCTGTGTGTCCAGGTGACAGTAAAATGGTATCAGGGCCCCAGGGCCACATCACAGCCTCCCCTGCTTGGGCTCAGCTGGCTCAGCATTCATTACCCATCGAAAAAACAGTATGTTTCTTCTAGAGTCCAGCACTGTATCTCAAAAGGCAGTGGCAGTCTGTTACAACTTTTCTTAGAGAGGAAGCTGGGTATAACAACTCAGGTCCTAGGTCAAGACTCAGGAGCTCCCCACCCTGTCTCATATAAGACTTCCCACATTAAGACAGTATTGTCTTAATTTTACTCAATTGTATTAAGTATTTATTTGGACACTACAAGCTACAAAAGGGCTATTATTTATGTACGTGAAACATGACCACCCTTAATGCACCCAGGTTTGAAAAGCTTATCCGTTCACAACATTAAGACCCCATAAGTCAACAATCAAGACACTCATCCTGACTAGCAATTACTGATTAGAAACCATACTGTAACTCAGAACCTTGCCTTTCACGCACTGTTGTCTCCCCAGCATAAACCATAGTAAGCCTGACCATCTTGCATAATTCCTCCCTTTCTACAAACAGACTGAGTTTATTAGCATGGTAAATCGATCTCAAGAAGGATTCGATCAGAGAGCAGACAATGCTCTAGAAACAGAACAGTCTTCTTGTTTCTACCATTGTACCAAATGGCATTTTCCTGTTTGCTAAATAGCCGCCTGCTCAGGTTAAATTGCCCCATTGATCTTGGGATGCCACACAACACTGAAAGGAGCAGAACCCGTTATCCCAGAAGTATGAATGCAGCACCTCAAACCATCAGTGTATCACTACTGTATTCATTTAGCCTATTGCTGCCACAGCCTTAAAAATTAATGAGTTCTCTAGGGAGTACACAGACATAATGCTCAAAGCAAAGGAAGCTGCTGCCAATACTGTTTTCCTCTCCCTAGACACCACTTCAAGTCAAAACAGAATAGTAGCTTTTGCCCCCCAGCAGAGTATCAGAATCCTTTCAGACAGAAAAAATACCTATGCTTGTGTGGACTTGAAATTTCACAACCTGCAAGCCATCACCATGTAGTCCGATCTTGTTCCCTCCACCATCTGGGGGATTTCTGCCATCAAGTTCAACATGAAGAGGAATCAAGCTTCATTTTGGGGTAACTTCTGAAGCTATCTTGGTCCAAGTTTTGTGAAGATGCTAAACCTTGCTTAGAAATAATGACCTGCATACAACTAAAGTGCGTGCTTAGTTTCTCCAGCTCTAGCACTGACTTGATTTCTCGCTTTTCCTTTTCTGTGCAGCAGTTAACAACACACCCACAGACGTGATAATGGCATATACACAGAAACACAGGTCAGCAAATTTATGTAAGGCCCCTTCTTTAAGGAATTATCTCACGCAAAGGGGAACATCAGCAGATGGGGCTCTGCTTCTGCATCATATTCCTCAAATATGAGGAATATGGGTGCAGAGGGGGACAGGAACAATCACTCTCTCACCCTTTCCAGCCCTTACTTTTCATGGCATCACTGCACACAAAAGATGCAAAAAAGAAACAGCTTCTTTTGCCTTCCAATCCCTTTGCTTCCCCAAAAACACTCCCCACATCAACCAGTGTCACTGAGAAATAGTCTGCCAGAAAAAGGTTTAGAAATTCTCAAAATGGGTTAAACATTCAAAATTATCATCAATTAACAGCTCCAAAATGACGCAATAGGAGATTAACACAGCAGAGCAGCTTTAAAATTTACACTGATCTGAGGTCTGAGACCAGTTCTTGAACAACAGGAAAAAAAATGCTTCTCTGGGACAAAGGACCAATATCATGTAAATCACTATGACTAGCAAGCAAGGCTTTATCTAGCCTGACTTACTAGCAGGATCTCAGATTTCTGCTCATCTCTAGCTCTGGTAACTTATGAAGCATCAGCTCCTAAAATCATGCAGCAACCAAAGAAGAAAGTTGGCAATCACAAGCAAGTAGATGTAATGCTTAAGTTCAGAATTTCAGGAAATGGCCTAGAAATGGCTGGATGGATTAATGTGGCATTTTCCAGGACCAATACTGGTTTCAAGATGACGTTTCCAAATACCCGCTGTGTTCTCAGAATCAGAAAGCATGATGTCCACAGCAATCAGTTGCAAAAGAGGAACAAAAACCAGAAGCAAATGATCCTTTTATGTATCCTGTAGCGGTGACCATCAGCTCATGTCAGTCCATGATAAAGTCCCTTACAAACAAGGCATTGTGTGTGTGTGTCTCCCCTCCTATTACTGACAGGGAAGTCTCAACAGCCAGTCCATTATCAGCTAATAACATTCTAGGCTAACAGTCTGTAATAAACTTGATCCCAAGAATACTGAATGTCATGAAAGCAAAGTTAATGACAAACACTCCTCAAAAGCTTTTTGTCCAAATCTAAATAAGATCTACAAGTTACCACTGCTGTTACTGGTATTTAAGGCTCCAGAAGACTGTTATCAACATGTGAAAAATTGTCATTAACTCTCGAAACTTACTGGAAATCCTTATCCTTTCCAAATGCACTGAACACCTTGCTTAAGGACAAACACAAAACACACGGTAACAAAAGGACTAAAGAAGTCACAGAACTGCAGTATCATATCCTAACCTACCTCACAGTAGTTCCTCAATTCAAAAGCCATAAAAGTAGAATAATTTTTTCCCCAAAAATTCATGTTAGACATCAGCTACACTGATGTTAAAGCAACACTGGTAAATATTAGCAAAAACAAAGTACAAAAATATTTGAAGCAGCTGCATGCAGTAATTTCTATACAATCTCCCTGGTTCTAGCTACTTATACATCATCTTTAATTATCTGGGGTGTGTTCATCTCCAGCTCATCACATATCAAACACCTCTGATTTACTTTAGCTAACACAGGTAATTAGCTCTCCAGAGGTTTGGAACTTCTTTCTCATTATCACTCATATTTTTTTGCCTTGGCTACTTGTTTCTGCTGAAGCACTCGCTTGCCATCAATTTTATGCTAAACAGAATTCTCCCAGCTAAGCTGTTCACTGGATTTTTGGGCAACCTGCTGCATGCTGCACCTTCAGAAATTATGAATGTAGGTGATTCTATAGCTTCCGGGGAAAAGCTGCTTCTTTCATACTTGGACAACATCAAACAGAAGCTGCTAATCTGAGAGGATGTAGTGGACAAAGAGGGCAGTCTGCAATTCCTTGGTTTGAAGCCTTTGTGGCAGAAGGTTACTCAGCTCTTTCTGAGAGAAAGAGAGAAATACATAGCTAGAAGAGATGACACTTGGGCTGGAGAGGTGACAGACACAGATGGAAAGGATGAGAACCATGCACAGAGCAGCAGAGATTGGTATCGGCTGAAAAAATGAAGGAAGAAAAGCTTGTAGACACAGATAGGAAACTCTATATTCCAAACTGGAATAAACATCCGGTTTCAAGGACAGTAAATCAGCTTAGAGATCTGCTCTCAATTTCTACTTCTGTTCAGTATCAACAACCAAGGGAGTAAGTGGGATGCCTTAATAAACCAAATTCCCAAATGACAGCAAGACACTCTTCCAGCTAGCTTTGGACTGCCTTCTCTTCCCAGTGTAATCAGCAATCTCATAGGCACAGCTTTACAAATCCCAGGCCACAAAATAAATGCCAGTAGGCTGTGACAGAACACAGTAAAGCCAGAGACAGTGTTAGCAGGACCTGACTTTTAAGCAAGCTTGCCAGGCAGAAGAGAATCTTTTTCTAAATCCTGGGTACATAGGCAATGGTCTCCTCTGTCCAAACACAGGAACCAGCACTATACCTGAATCAGTATCTTACCACTGGCACAATTTTTTGGGTTAAAAAACCTTTATGTAACATTAAAGCCATGCCCAGGACTAACACAAAGCAACAGTTCTCAATTTAATCTAATGCAAGCTAATATAATGTAATCTAATACACTCAAGGATAACAGACTGAAAACTGATGTTCGGAGCTGCACAGAATACACTGCAGATAAAACATGTTGTTGCTTAATTGCTGGTTCTCTCACTGTCTAGCATCACTACAAAACTTTAGAGCACCGAGTCTTCCTTTGTGATCTGCTGCCCACTGGCAACATGCAGAACTGCAGCAAATGGCCAAAACTATATTCAGTAGCAAGATCTACACTGTTTCCAATCAGGAGTTTGAGGGGTTAGCGTGCCAGAGAGTGCACGTGAAATTCAAAGGGACAAAGGCAATGTTTTTTCCTAAAAAATTCAGGACATACACTGTTGTACATGATGCTTAAAGCTCAAAAGAGATAGAAGTTAAGAACAAGTGGCAGTGCCTACTTCAGGGAAAAAATAAGTAATTAAGAAACTAGAGATGTTATAAAACATATATAGCGTGGAGAACGTTACACATGCTTGCGGTAATTTACCACAAAGAACAAAGCACTTAAGGGTCTGAAAACATTGTTTAAAACAATAAATAAAGGGCTAAAATACACACAGCATTTGGGCTCTCAACTCCTTATGTATGTCAGTGCAAGTTAGGCATCATGTAAGTATATGAGAAGTCCCCCTCTAATTTAAAAGAAAATGTTAACTATTTTAATTATATGGCCATTCTAAATGGGCTCTGAAGTGCAGAAGCAATTACCAGCAGAATAAAATAGCCATTACATGCTTTTTAGTCACAGGATTTGTTACAATAATTCACGAAGCTCCCAGCAGTTTCATAACACAGTAGTCACATCTGCAGTTTCACAGAAATGATCATGTCTGTGCCAACGTTTCAGGAATGTTTGCAGGCTCTGATTTCCATGTTTAGAAGAGGACTGAAACAAGCCAATTAGTTAAATCACTCCACCTCTCTGGCTTGCTATTCTCAATCTTAAGGAGCAAATGCTTCGGTCAGTGTAATGGAATGGTGGCAGTGATCTGTACTGGCAAGGGAGGCTCTGCTCCTAAAGGAGACAGTTACCAGCCCCAGACTGGTAATACGCACTGTTACTGAGACTGAAAATGAGGGAACAGATGCTGTTGGAGTACCAAATGGAAGATGTTCTGGAAAAGAAAATAAACAAATCTAGCAACACTCAACAAGTCAAGGTACAGGAAGGAAACAGCAAGTCTCTGTTCCTAAAAGTAAAACAGGCACCGCAGAACCATCAGAAAAAAAAATGTACTGCTTGATGAATAAAATGGATTCCCTTTCCCAGAATCTCTGGATGATGCAAGAAAAAAATATTAAGCATATTTTATTCACCTGTATTAAAAAAAAACAAACAAAAAACCCCAAAAAACCAAACAGGCAAGTGTAATTCAGTGAACTGACAGTAAATTCAAAAGTGGTATCATATACCCAAGGGAATGCTTCAAATAACATCTCCGGCAAAACAAGTACTCTCTTAGAGAGGCTGAATCAAGATGCCTAGCTTGCTTCTAAGTGTCCTGACCTAAACAGTATGACCTAAAACTTGCAAGAGTGGAGAAAAATGAAACCTCAAGCACGTAAGGACTCTCACTGCCATTAGCAGGCCTGCAATAGTCTGCCTTCCTTATTATTTTATGGGACTATATACCTGTATTTTAAATAGCCCAAATTTTGGTCAAGTCCAAGACACCACTATGAGATGCAAAATTTCATTACTGATTGAGAAACACATGGAATGCATCTGGGGAGATCCAGCTGCCTGCCTTCTGAGTAGGTAGCTACTCAATAGCAGAATTGTAAGACTAGGTTTCCGGAGTGGCTGTGTGGAAAAGCTTCTGGTGCTTGTGTGTTATCACCACAGCTGTACATGACAACTGTAAACCTACAACCCATGGACTCCTTGTGACAACCCAATTTTTGAAGACCAGCTGGGATCAGTGAGCAGGTTCAATGGACCGTTCTGCTCCCCCATACTTTTCTCAACCAAAGAAGAAACTTCTCAACTCCTCCTCTCCCCGTCCCTTACTGTTCACTTACAATCATCATTCTACACATATGAGATAAAGCTGTGGTCCTGGCAAGCTGGTGGGAGGCACGAATGGGGCTACAAAAACCCAACCCTTCTTTGAGACTGAAATTAGGTAAGTATCTGCCTGCCAGGGGGGAAAAAAAAAAAAAAAAAAAAAGAGTTAGTTACTGTTGGTTTAGCCCACCTCAGTTTTTTGAATCCTGCCTTCCAAAAGGATCCAAAGCTTGTTATACTCCAACGGAGCCCTCCCCTTATCTCTCATCCATAAAGGATTCACCTCCACCTAAAAAAGTCTGCAATGCTGTTGATTGCTAAAAATCTCCTGCCATTGAAGCAGCAGGAAGAGAAAGAACGTAGTAATTGGAATGACCTGCTTTTTTACAGACTGCAAGTCATCTATTATGAAAATAGTTATTATTTATAGCACCTGAGAGATACAGTTCAGAACAAATACCCTCACCGTGCAAAATTCGGAGTTTTTTTCAGTAGTTTTGGTTATTCAATGATATCTGAAAAAGCTCTCTGCATCTTTACGAAATGCCAGCATTTGTATTTCCTAACAAACTCTAAGATACCATTAGAGGCTCATGATATCGCTGGTGTTACAGAGTATGTTCTCCCACTGAAGGGGAGTAGCAACTATCTGCAGGGAAAAAGGAAATGTTTGTGTCTCGAGGTAGAAACCACAAGGATTGCTACTTTCTGGGGTGCCGAACTAGGGAAAAAAATGAAATACAACCTCCTTTTGAAAGTGAGGTATACATTCACCCAGATGAATTCATCATCCAAATTCATCTAAGTCACCCCTGCTAAGAGGTGAAATCGGCAGAGAATTAAACTATACATTAAACAGTAATATAAATAGCATGCTGTAGTTTCAATAATGAAAGAAGGTATGCACAAACTTAATATTAGTAAAGACAAATGGTCCTGTAAGCTTTGATTGAGTCTTTAAGGATGTGAAAGTTTCAAGTTTCTGCATCTAAGAATGTCAGAAGCAACATAGGTAGGTTATGAAAAATGACCTGAAAGGAAGTATAGATGAAATAACAGAAGGTAATCAAAACATTCCACATTTTATCTCCTCAATAAAAACATTCTTTTCTAAAAGATTTTCAATTTAAATTTAAGTTAAATCACAATTTTAGAATATGTTTTAACTCACAGGCCAACACTGAATTTGTTGTAATACTTCTTTTGACTCTCATTTGCAATGGTTTCATAGGCTGATGTGGTCCCACAGCGCAAATACTCCACTGTCAAGTACTTAGGAGTTTGACATGAAAAACATAACTTCCAACTCATATATTACAAAGAAAATCTAAAATACTTACTGATTTTTACCAACATTCCTACAAATAACTTTTTTTAAAGGACAATTTCCTTCAAGCATCTTGTTTGTTGCTTTGCATGCATCAACAGCCCCCACTGTCCCACATCTGCTCCTTTACCAGTTATTTCAAACAATTTTATACTTTACTGACATAAGTTTAGAGACTAGTGCTATTCTTACACCAATTTTCAACATCGGCTTCTTAATCACACATAATGCAAGTTATCTTTACCTGTACCCCTTGCATTTGAGTAAAGGGTATACATCTCCAGACACACAGAGAACTCGCAGAATTCAGGGAGACTGATTTCTAGGTATAATTCTGATTTCAGTAAACATGCATTTTGAGAAGTAACAAACGTCACAGAGTCACTTCTCTGCTGCACTAGTAATACAAGATGCACCATTACCTGAATAAACAGCTACAACTGTAAATAGAAAGTATTCTTCTAAACAGAAAGTATTCTGTTCACTATACAGATACAGAACAAACAAGGGAGTGGCTAAGAGGACATTTAACCTTAACTTCTCATATTGGGTTTACAGATGAAAATACATATCTTTACCAAAGCACATGTACTTTGAAGATCTTTGTGCTTTTGTTACACTTCAACTTGCATTATTATTGGGGCTCTTTTGTTGTTTCATTCTCCTTTAGGTTTAGATGTGATTTCACCAACTTCTGCAATAGTAATTTATATCTAAGAGTCTGTCTACACAGGGGTACCTACCAGAATAGCCATTCTGAATATTTAGGCATATATATTTCCATGTTCACAGTCTGCTTCTGTAAGAGGTGTGCACGTCTGGTACACTGATGTTAGCAAATTTCCACATGTAAATTAGGCCTCCATTTCCCAATGAAATGCATCCATCTCCTGCATCTCTCAGGGTCACATAGGAATGAATGACAGGATTTGATCATTGCCTACTTATAAACACATGTTGCAAGATTGCTTTCTGCATTTACTGTTTCTTACAAGAACTGTGTAATGAAGGTGAAAGGAAATGGAAGCCGGAGAGAAGAGTATTCCACTTTTTGAAATGGAAAAATCTAAATCCACTGGACTTATCCACTAATATTGATTTTTTTCCCCAGGAGCAGTTATCAGTCTTATATCTGCCAAGTATAGTGTTATTTTTGTATTTAATATTGGAGTTACAACTGTGTAATATATTTCAAGGCGTAATACGCAGTGTTAGTGTCCTAGCCTCCTGACCTGTAACCTGTTCCCTACTGACAGGATCCTATACTGCAAAAAGCTTCAGTGATAAAAAAGACTTTGCAAGGGTATGGACATCATTCATATTAAATATTTTGCATATTTCATGACATCAATGACTTCATGACCTTTGTCAACTGCAGGTTCCAGCCTTCTGCAAATGAACTAACATCTTTGGAACACACAGCTTTCAAACTGGAGACTCCTTTGGAACCAGTAGTTTCAGTCATGCTGTAAAGCTTGCACCATTCATTTCCTAGATTTCCTAGCAGTGCTAGAAACAAAGTAGTTCAGAAATGATGGGTGCAGATCTCGGGTTCACCAGGGTAAATAAAATTACTTCCTCTAATGTAGAGGGATTCAATTCACACTTGCATGTAGAAGAAACCTAGTTGCTCCATAGTCATATTAGTGTAACTGAACAGAAACAAACGCACCTACACAGGTCCTGAAAACAGACTCTAGCCCACTATTAAGTTTCTTCAGTGCAGTAACTTCTTGTAAAGTCAAGGACATCTAGTCCTCCTTAAAACTTACAATTTCAGACTAGACTACGGTGCCATCTTATGCTGTCAGTGCCTGCCAGGAACTCTGGAGCTCAACCCTCCATCAGCTTCTTTAAGGAACATTCTTACCTTGCACAAAACTGCTGTCTTCAGAGTCCTGGGTGCTCATCAGCACTTTTAATGAAACATGATCTGTGGACAAATGAGCGGTAGAACAATTCTAGTGATACATGAATTACAACATTTGAATGATTTTAAAAAGCAGTGTAATTAAAACTAGCTATGTCATAGCTTATGCAGTTTGATGAAGTGGCGTATGCACACAGACATCAGTTTGGATAGTGACATGTTAGCTGTGTGTGTGACAGTGGGCAAAACTAGCAAGCAGGCTCTGCATGCTGCAGCTATTAGTAACTTTTCATTGAAGCTTTCAAAATTTGTCTGAACCTCTGGCACATCCAGAAGTACCAAGTTTGCACATGCAAGATTATGAAGATAAGTATCATCCTAAACAAATTCATGCACATAAAAGATATTACATGCAGTTAACACTCTTTCTAGCACTCATTGCTATTTGAACCCAGCATCACATATTCTATCCTTTTAGAAAAGATGGTCTAAATGGCTTTATTATACTGCAGTGATTGACAAGGCTAGTCTGATGGTGTTTATCTGATGCTATATAAGGGAGATCACAATCTCCCTGTAACTTAAGCGAGTTGCTTATACCTGAAGAGTGAGTTTGTGTCAAAAACAAGAGTTCCCGTTAACACATGCAGTTGTGTCCACAGGTCAGCATTGCTATAAAAATGCAGAAGGTTGCACTATCTAGCTGTTATACCCATAAACACAGTAGTAAAACACAGAACAAAACTAGTTATGATATGGAATCACAAAGAAAACAAGAAACAATTTTTCTTCATGTTAGAGGTCCACCTCTTAAAAATACTAAATATTTTGGGTAGCTACCCTTGACCTTAAAGCAGGGTCAGACTGTTACCTTCTACTACACCAGTCTCTTGGAGCTGCAAACAGGGATTTGAGCCCCACTGAAACAAGTTATTAAAGTTATGAAAGGCTGCTCCTGCCCCAAACAGGTTCAGAGTCAGGTTACATGCAGCAGATCACTAAGCAAGGAAGGGCTAAGAGGAAAAAAGACACAAACCAAGAACATACAGAACCACTTACTGTAATTCTAGGAGGTCACAAATCAGGAGTCTTACAACGCAGGAGATCAAATCTGACTTCTAACATGCAAATTACTACCATACTAGCTCTTTAAAATGTTGCTCAAAATCACAGGTCAAGTTGGTTCCGTAGCATTAAGGGAGGAGTCTGAAAGAGCCAAAAAAGAATTACTGTGCCTGAGCTCCATAGTGAGATAAAAGATCCTGTCACCTTCCAGAGACATTCAAGACTCTTGTCTTTCTTGAATATCGTGGCTCACTTACTATGCGGTAGCACACATACATATAGCATACACATACTCTGCATCTCTTCTGGCCTTATTCTACTAAAAATGCCTTATTACAATCAGCTCTTCAGTTCTTAACTTCCACTTGCATGTTTTGTTTCCAGGGAGTCTCAAATATCCTCTAAAGTAGAAACACTTTATATCCGAAAACTAAAAATAAACTCTTTAAAGCATCAGCTTAAACCAAGAATCCATGCTCTATCATACGTTGAATCTTGGGTCCCATCAGTCACACTTTGCTGTGGTCTACACAGGATAAGAAGCGGACCGAAAGAGAACTGTGATAGCAAAATTCTCAGTGATTTTAGTCCATTCTGTTATGCACCTTTAAAAAGCTACAATTCAGAAAGCCTCTTCTAGTAAAGCCTACAGGGCTCTAGTCTCCATTGCCTCTTCTGCCTTTTGACTCAATATCCCACAGGACAGTGATCTGGTTAAGCAACTAACAACCAACAAAACCTAGGAAAACTCCCTGACTTTTGGCAAGGGTTTGTTTGTGGACAATTGCGAGGTAAAGCCAAACAAGTGGAATTCTTTAACGTAGTCTGTTAGACAAATTTACTCATTTTATTCTGGAAACAGAAATTTCCTAATTTGTACATTAACTTCACTCCCTTTGTTGAACAAACTTAATTTCCCTATCTCATCTCTTCTGTTGACAAGCCCAAAACAGAGCTAAATGGCTGATCTTTTTAAACAGAGGCAGAAAGTCAGAACAGAATTTTTTTTTCCCCTCCTGTGCTGCAAATCAGTGTAATTGCTCCTGCTGCAGTAACATCTGCCTTTCCAGATACTGAGAAAGCAGATACTGGAAAGCAGCCTGCTACATAATGGAATTTTGAGATCCAGAAAACAAAATAAATGCTCGTAAATAACTTTTCTTCCCTCCCCCCTTCCCTTTTTTTAAGCATAAACTGCATAACAGAAAACAGTTTTTCTATTTCAAACCAGTTTAGGTACTTAAAAGCTGAATGTGTTTATTTGCTTTTCTGCTTTGTACCTTATCAATATTAATATCAAAAGATGCATGCTATCATCATCCAGATTTGCATTCTTGTTGTGTACTCTACCATTTATCACACTAAATTGTTACTAAATTGATGGTCTTGCTATTTAAAGACTCTTGTTCTAGTTTTACATGCATGACATCCAGTTGGCAACACTCTGCAGTGGAGTGACAAACATTTTAAAGTTTAGCCCTTAAACCACAATGATAATCCTAAATGAGAAGTAAAACAAACAAACAAACCCCAACAAAATACTACAAAGAATAATGCCTATTCAATTATAACAAAATGAATTATACAAGCGAACATGATGTGCTTACCTTCCTGCACATACGTACTGAAAACGTTGGGACTCATTATATGCAAATGTAAAATAAGAGTTCTGGTGTCCATTTTATTCACATTCAAGTCAACAGGCTAAATTTTCTCTCAATGGGTGCATACTGAGCCCCTGAACAATCCTTGGCTTCAGATATACAACCGTAATTCAAATATATCAATGAAAACATTGGCAAAAGTGCTACGTTCTGGTACTCCAAAGGAACAAATTGGAAAACAAGTGTAGGGCAAGCAGAAAGAAAATTTTTTACTTCAGATATTCCACACGGTAAAATTCAGCACTCTTCATGTAACATACAACTTCTGCTGAAACCAACGTGAGCTCTGGATCTATCCAAGATTTGAACTTGATCCCTTAACTGTATAATTTATACAACAAAGAAGTTATCTCGAACTGCCTAACAAAACATTGTGATCAAACCAAAAAATTGCTTCCTCAATACATACAACACTCATGAAATAAAAAGAGGGCAATGCAGCCATGTTTCTTTTGAATCAGTAATTTATCACTCTAACACAAGCACAGAATCCGATCCTCATCTGTAAATCTTTGACAACCAGGTGGCAGCCAGTGGAGCTGGATCCAAACCTCAGAAACTTTGTAAATAACACTGTAATAGAAAGGCTTAACTTGCTAAATTTGTTCTTCCTTTCCAAATATAACGTAAGAATCACAGTCTCACTAAAACGTAATTGCATAACAAGACAACCATATGTAAAGTTTGAAAAAATCCTCTTAATCGCAAATAAGCTCACAGGGCACATGTGAAGCCTCTCTTCTGTTCCACCCGTAACTCCACCAAAATCCAGCTACACGTAAGTCTCCAGCTTCCCAACACTTTATTACCTACAATGCCAACTATCCTGCTCTCACCACTGCCATCTAGTAGAAAGTGGCAGTGTACCACGGGCTGCCTGTCACATCAGCTCAAAGGCAGCAATATTCCCGGAAACCATCGCAAAGCTGTTGCTGCTGCTGCTAAAATTTTAACTGCAGCCAGTAGTTAACTACCGACTATACCAGCTTGAAAGCAGCCTCCCCCAAATCCCCCAGTCCTTCCCAAGCGAGATCCGCTAAGCGCATACATCAGCGTCTGCTTCGCGTACCTTGGCGTGTTCTTTGGCGGGGGAAAACAGGGAAAATTCATATTTCGAGCACCCAACCTTGTGCACGCTACCACCACGCCCCGGGCCCTGCGGCCGGCTGGCGCAGGGCAGGGAAGGGAGCGGGCGCCTCGGGGGTGTAAGCGGCGCCGGAGGAGACGGGCCGCCGGCCGCCCTCAGCACTCCTCCCAGGTTCACGGGCAGCTGCGTGGAGACCGCGGGACCGGGCCCGCACCGCCAGCTGCTCCCCCCCCTCCCCAGCCCCTCGCCCGGCAGCCCCTACGCGCTGATACGGCCAGGCTGATACCGCTTGCCCACCTCCGAGCACCGTCCTTCCCCGGGGGACCGGGCTGCTGCTGTTGCATCTCTCTCTGTGCAGCAGGACGAGATGGGAAGCGGCTGCAGGAAAAGCGAAGCATGGGACCTGCCCTGCCCGCCGCCCCCGCCGCCGGCCGAAGATGCAGCCCCCGGCGTGCAGCCGCCCCCCGCAACCCCGGGAGCGGCCGCCGCAGCACGGCACAGCCTTACCTCCCCTCCCTGGCTCCGGGGATCTGCCGCCGCTGCCTACCGTGGCCGCCCCCACCTGCGCCTTCCCTCCCAGCCTCGCACTCAGGTGCGGAGGGAGCACAAAGGCAGAGCCGCCCGCTGCGGCGCGGCGAAACGCGGCGCGGCGGGGGGCAGCGGGCCCTCACACGCCGCGCCTCTCCCCCGCCGAGCCCCCAGCCCTGCTGCGCACTGCACCGGCGCCCCCGCTCCCGCCGCCGGCAGCCGCCCGCACCCCTCCCCACTACCGAGCGCCCTGCCCGCCTCAGCCCGCTGAGGGGCGCGCGCGCCGGCTCCCACCCCCCTCCCCCGAAACCGTTACGACTGTTAAAACCGTTACAACTTGCTCCGCGCCTCTCCTCAAAACCCCCTCACCCCCCCAATGGTGCGGTCGGTGCCGGGACTACGAAGCGCCCCTCAGCCTCAGGAAGTTCCCCAGCCCCGGGGACAGCTGAAGGGTACCCGCTGCCCCACGTATCCCCCTGCCACTGACACACACCGGGCTCGCCCTCCGGCGAGCGGTGGGCCAGGCGGTCCCCCTCCGCCGGCGCGCCGCCCCCGCAGCCCCCGGCAGACACGTACACGCAGAGCGCCACAGCGCCCTGCCTCCCCCCCCGCCGGAGGCACGGACCCCTACCGCTCGGCGCTCTCGCCAGACAGAGCGGCCGCTGCCCCCCACCCCCCCCGCTGAGTGGGTGCGTGTGAAGGGGGGACAGGTGATGAGCGGGCAGGACAGGAGCCGCCCCCCCGCTTCCCCCCGAGGCGGGAGGGTCTGTGGTGCAAAACCGGTCCCGCCTTCCCCCCCACCCCGTCTCTGCAGATGCACCCGGGAAGGGCTGCGAGGCTGGCAGCGGCAGCGACAACAGCCGCCCCCTCCCCCGGCAAAGCTGTTCTCCCTTCTTCTCCCTCGCTCGCCTTCTTTTCAGCTCGGCCGCTTGACTGACAGGGAGCCTTCCAGCGGCCGCCCACGCGCGCTCCCGTTTCCCCTCAGTCGGAGAGGGAGATGGCGAAGGAGAAAGCATGAATGAAACAGCCAGGCAGCGAGCGGGAGCGCCCGGTGGCGGTCGGAGGGAAGCCGGCCCCAGCCCGCGGGACAGCCGCAGCTGCCGCTGCAGCAGCGAGGCCCCAGGGGGCGGCCGGGCTCCGCCAGTAGGCCCAGGTTGGTAGGACGGCGTGCCGTGGGCAGCTCTGCGGCGGGGCGTCCGTGCCCCCAGCCTCTTCTGTGGGCTGCTGGTTCCTGAGTTGCGGGGAGCCGGCGGCCACAGACTGCCAACGGTACCCCCCAGTCTCTTCTCAGAGGGAGCCGAGAGGCCATTTTAAGACGCAGCTACCCCTCCTCAGGAGTTTCTTCCTGTCCCCAAATTCCTGGGCCGCATCTGAGCAGTGGCTAGAGCATGTGGGTCCCTATGGCTTAGTGCAAATGCTTTAGCTAATGTGGTTGACTTTGTGCTGAAGTGGATGAAGAGCGTGCCTCTCGTCAGCTCAAGTTTGGATGAAAAAACTTGGGGCAGAAGATGGAAGGTTGATGCCTTCTCAAACAAGAGCCATGACTGTGGCCTCATATGCAGGCAATGTGGCTGATTCCTCATATATAAACCTACTTTGCTCCACCAAAGGCAACCTATTTTATACTAATAAAACCCCAGCACCTAATACCTGAACTAGGACTCTTGTCCAGAAGTAATAGGAGGGAGGAAAGGATCTCAAAGATTGCTTTAAGCCCACTTGGTTTTTCCAGTGATTACTTGGTACTGTGGGGTAGCCTTGTAATCCTTTTGTTCCTCAGATCAGTTGTCCCTAAAAAGGTTGTAACTTGTTAAACACATACTTCACAACCTCTGGCTGGAGACCAGAGGTTTTCCCAGTGCTTTGGCATAAATATTGTTGAGTTTGATTTGTGATGTTAGTTTTACTAGCCTAACTTACTGGACAGTCAAAGGGTTAAATGTTCAGGTAATGGGGGCCTACTAGGTCAGTGAAATTACCTTGGTATCCATTCACTGAAGGTCAGTAATTCCTCTAAGTTACTTAATATTTTATATATTTTCTTAGTTTTATTTATTGGAATCCTTGATTGGAAAACCCAATAGTATTTATCTATCTAAATCTCTCCTACAATTTAAATTGAACAGGGCATTTTCCACTTCTGAATATGCATGGAATATTTTGTTAATGCTGTTAGATACATTGCATGCTGCGCTTGAGACATATCTGCATTTGCAGTTACATAATCAATAAACATGGGGTTTTCGTCCCATGAATCTAGAATCAGATTCTGAGCTGTTTTAAATCAGTATGCCTCCACAAATTTAATGCCTGCCAGAAAATTTATATCAGCTAAAATTTTAGCCTCTGAATTTAAAAAGCTGCTTGGGATTCATATGATGAGAAGTGTCTTAGTAACTTTATTTTTTAAATTTTGCATTCCTGAAAACTGAGTGCACAGTAAAACATCATCAAGTCTTTTGCTATAGAATAACAAACGTAAGATTATGATTTAGATGGGTCAGTGCAATTCTTTATGTATTTGTTTTATAAGGTTCTTATTTTTGTGCTAATAGTTCAACATGACTCACCTACAGTACATATCACTGCCACGGCTGTTGTAAACCTTATTCTGAGTCAGAGAATGACTTTATGACCCAGAATTCTGGCGGTGAGTACTATCCTAGTGATTTTCCCAATTAAGAGAGAATTGTGAGTTGGTATCAGTGCAGGGTGAGTCAGAGTTTGATGTAAGAGGCAAAACTGGACTCATCAGTTACTACTTGACTAGCTCAGTATCCTCTTCCCTTCCAGAAGTCAGTGGCATGAAAACCTGGAATGAGCCTGTGGTGGGAACTCCTCTTAGAGTTCAGAAAGACTGCAGTGGACCAGGGAATTAGTTCTCCTTGGTCCCAAATGCTCCTAGCTACTGTACCAGCCATCTGCCGCTCGTTGCTGTGGGGTGCACAGTAGCTTTGCAGGGGGATGGGGCCAGCAGCAGTAAATAGTTGAGAGGCAACAGGGCTTCTCTACTTTACTCTGAGAAACCATTTTGCTTCTTGAGCTTACCAAAGTGCAGGAGGTATGACATTAAAACCATGTGTGCTGCTGCGTGTGGCTCTCTGCATTTTTTTGCTGAAAACCAGCCCAAATTTGCCCCAACTGATTTTGAATAGCAAAATTTGGGTACCCTGTACTCTGCCAACTGCTTGCTGCAGAGAACATGTTGGAATCAGCCAGCTACTCTCTGTTAAAATTATGTCAGAGGAAAAGGGGCCAACATTTAGGGTTGGGTATATGGCTCAGCCACGAGGGCATGATAAGCTTGAATTTAGGCTGGTTGCAATCTGGCTTTAGCATTTGTTCTGGTGTTTGTCACCCTGCCAGTCAGGGTCTAGCAGGATTAGGGCCTGGCTTGAGTCAATGGAGGGCAGTGAGAGGGAATCATTGCTGGGGAAGGCAGAAATGACTAGCCTGCCACAATTAGGAAGAGTTTAAGTGTGAGACTGGGGTGAGGTTAAGATCAGACATGAGTCTGAGGGTGAAGGTTAGAGATTCAGTGACCACTCAGCTGGGTTTATTGCCAGCTATGCTAGAGACTTCAGTGTTGACTCTGGCAGAAGCTTTCTGCTGGGCAGGCAGAGGTTGCTGACTTAAGGTTACAGCTGGGATCAGGGTTGAACATCATTGGGTGAAACACAGCTGATGAGCCAGGTTTGAAGTAGTGTTCAGAAGGTGCTACCTAAATAGAATCATAGAATCATAGAATTATTAAGGTTGGAAAAGACCTCTAAGATCATCGAGTCCAACCGTCGACCCAACACCACCATGCCCACTAAACCATGTCCCTAAGCGCCTCATCTACACGTCTTTTAAATACTTCCAGGGACGGTGGCTCAACCACTTCCCTGGGCAGCCTGTTCCAATGTTTCACCACTCTTTCAGTAAAGAAATTTTTCCTCATGTCCAATCTAAACCTCCCCTGGCACAACTTGAGGCCGTTTCCTCTCGTCCTATCACTTGTTACTTGGGAGAAGAGACTGATACCCACCTCGCTACAACCTCCTTTCAGGTAGTTGTAGAGTGAGAAGGTCTCCCCTGAGCCTCCTTTTCTTCCAATTAAACAACCCCAGTTCCCTCAGCCGCTCCTCTTAAGACTTGTTCTTCAGACCCTTCACCAGCTTCGTTGCTCTTCTTTGGATGTGCTCCAGCACCTCGACGTCCTTCTTGTAGTGAGGGGCCCAAAACTGAACACAGTATTCGAGGTGCGGCCTCACCAGGGCCGAGTACAGGGGCACGATCACTTCCCTACTCCTGCTGGCCACACTATTTCTGATACAGGCCAGGATGCCATTGGCCTTCTTGGCCGCCTGGGCACACTGCCGGCTCATGTTCAGCCGGCTGTCGACCAACACCCCCAGGTCCTTTTCCGCCAGGCAGATTTCCAGCCACGCTTCCCCAAGCCTGTAGTGTTCCATGGGGTTGTTGTGGCCAAAATGCAGGACCCGGCACTTGGCCTTGTTGAAGCTCATACAGTTGGTCTGGGCCCATCGATCCCGCCTGTCCAGGTCCCTCTGCAGAGCCTTCCTACCCTCGAGCAGATCAACACTCCCGCCCAACTTGGTGTCATCTGCAAACTTACTGAGGGTGCACTCAATCCCCTCATCCAGATCATCGATAAAGATATTGAACAAGACCGGCCCCAGTACTGAGCCCTGGGGAACACCGCTCGTGACCGGCCGCCAACTGGATGTAACTCCATTCACCACAACTCTCTGGGCCCGGCCGTCCAGCCAGTTTTTGACCCAGCGCAGAGTTCACCTGTCTAAGCCGTGAGCCGCCAGCTTCTCTAGGAGAATGCTGTGGGAGACAGTGTCAAAGGCCTTACTGAAGTCCAGGTAGACCACATCCACAGCCTCTCCCTCATCCACTAGACGGGATATAATAATTTTGGGGTATTGGGATATAATAATTTTGGGGCATCCACTGATATGGTTGTGGAGCAGAGGCTATAGCTGAAATTTGGGTTAAAGTTTGGTCTTGCTGTGAGTGAAGTGCTTACACTAAGCTGGGTCTGAGGCAGCTGTTGGAGCAGATAAAGGATCCTGGGTAAGGATTAAGGTGGGAATAGCTGAGAATTTGTAACATTTGAAGTTGGTACACTGCCATATTTGTGTCCTCGTTAATGTGATATGTCTGTTTGATTTCGTGGCTCAAGAAGTCATTAAAAAATCTAGTCCAGCTGGTTTCTAAATGACTTTGGTTTTTATTTTCCTTTTGACCTTCCAACTACTTGCAGCAAAGAGCAGTCAGGCCCTCACAATATGCTTCTCTTGGTGAAATTCCTGTTAGTGGATGAGGGATGTGAGTTGAGACTGCTCTCTGGGACTGTCTTTGATACAGAGATAGATAGATTTTTTTAAACCTCAGGTTCATAAATGCAAATCAGGCTTCTGGAGGTAAAAAGTCAGTGAAGGTTTTAGTTTTATGACAGGATAGACACACTGAGGTCAAAATGTTACCTGGGGTGCACTGGTGATGTTGCTTCCTTTCCCTTCGTTTCATCTGCAGCAAAACAGCTGACCTGCACTAGCAACCATGACTTAACACCAGCTCGGTTCTCCTTAGACGTAAGAGCAAGCCTTGTGGAATCACAGGCACCATTGCGAATAATCTTTGTGGGGTTTTTTGAGGATCTGTGGCTGAGAGAGTAGGAGCAGCTTTCTGCAGTGAAAGCCCTCTCCAAACACCAAGGTGACACCTTCAGAAGAACGATGAGCTGTTCAGCTGTAGCTCTCATGCTTCTTGTTGCCACTCAGTTGTTCCTTTTAAAAAGAGAAGGAGGGTCCCATTGACAATATAGCAGATAAAACAACACAGTCCCTAGTGGATGTGCGTTGTCTTGGGGGAAAGTAGCAAAGTAGCAGTTAAGAAATAATGCAACAGCTCTGGGCCTTGCTCCTGTATGGCTCACTTCTTTCAAATTAGCCAAACCTGCTGCATTTATCTGGCCGTGTTGATACATATGAGCCGCATCCTCCCCCCCCCCTCCACTTTGCAGTGTAAGGAAAGGATTAATCCTGCTTCCAGTGGGAAGAGTCCAGTGGAACCTGGCAGGCTTTTATATTTCTTTTCCCGCTCTTGATTGCTTTAGCCTATGTCATCTTTTAAACAGGACAGATCTCATGCAGAGATGGTGGAATAAAAGAGCCAAAAGGCTAACGAGAGACAGCAGAGAGAGCTGATGAAGTCCATTGTACACTGATAGGAGAAATGTTTCCAGCCCAGCTCAGTAGTTCTGTATCAGGTATGTGAGGTCATACAAAATGAATGTATCCACATTTCCTTAAGGCTTCTCCAAACCATATTAGGGCCAGCTTACATTTGGCCTCAAAGTCAGGTCATATCTCCCCATCTCTTTCCTGTCCCCGAGGTAAGGCAAGGAAGACGTGATGGAGATGGACTTACTCTGTCCAAGTATCCTCAAGCTACTAGGAGCAGGTCCTTCAGTAATGGAGGGTTAGTTGGGGTTTTTTTCTACAAAAGGTTATTCCAAAAATCCTGAACTATGTTTATAGTTAACTGTTGTTTATTTTGACTTTGAGCTATGCCCTACTGTGTCTGTTGTATTTTTTACAACTTTACCTTTCATATAAAAAATATCTATAAATAAATGTCCATGGGACCAGACAAGATGCATCTAAGGGTACTAAGGGAGTGGTTTATGTCAGTACAAAGCTGCTTTCTCCTATCTTTGAGAGGTTGTGGCAACTGGGGGAGGTCCCTGGTGACTGGAGAAAGGCAAATGTGATGCCCATCTTCAAAAATGGCAAGGAGGAAGATTTGTGTTACTGCAGGCTGGGCGGTCCCACCTCAGTCCCTGGGGAGGTTATGAAGGAGATTTACCTGGAAGCAATCTCTAGGCACGTGAAGGAGAAGATGGTGATTTGGAACACCAAGAATGGGCTTACCAAAGGCAAACCATACCTGACCAGTCTGGTTGTCTTGTATGATGAGAAGTTTAGTTCAGGAAACAAGAGGAAAGCAGTAGATGTTGTTTACCTTGACATTAGCAAGGCTTTTGACTTAGTCTCCTATAGCATCCTTGTAGACAAAATTGGGGAGGTATGGAATGATAGATGAGCTGCAAGGTGGGTGAAAAGTTGGCTGAGTCCAAGGACTTGAAGGGTAGTGGTCAACAATTCAAGATTTAGCTGGTGACTGGTTATTAGTGATGCTCCTCTGGGGTTGTTGCTGTTTAACATCATTATCAATGACCTACATGAGGGGACAGACTATACCCTTGTTTCACAAATGAAACCAAATTGGGGCTGCTGTTCAGAGGGATGTCAAGAAGCTGAAGAATGGGCCAACAGAAACTTCATGATGTGCTGAGGCAAATGTAGTTTTGTGCTTTTGTGCGGTCTTGTATTTTTGTACTGTATTTTTTGTATTGATGGAGTAATCCCATGTGACAGTACAAGCTGGGGACGATCTGGCTGGAGAGCAGCTTTGCAGGAAAGGATGTGGGAGTCCCAGTGTATGACAAGTTGAACCTGAATCAGCAGCGTGCCCTTGCAGCAAGGAAGGCCAACTGCATACCAGGTTATATTAGCAAAAGCATAGGCAGCAGTTGAGGGAAGGGATTTCTCCCCTCTGTGAGGTACTTGTGAGGCTGCATCTGGAGTTCTGAGTCTCCCTATACAAGAGAGAGATTAACAAACTGGAGAGAGTGTAGTGGAGCGGTCCCTAAGATGGTTAGGAGCTGGAGTGCGCTGCTGTAGAGGGGTTGAGACCACTGAGGTGTTTGGTTTTTTTTAACCTGGATAAGAGAAGGCAAAGGGAGGATAGTACTGCTGTCTTCACCTACCTAACAGTGAGTAATAAAGGTAGAATCAGACTTTGCATAGCAAAAGAACAGGAGGCAAGCGCTGTTAAGTTGTAGCAAGAACTACATTCTGACCAGATATAAGGAAATTGTGACTACTTTCACTTTCACAGTGAGCATGATTAAAAACTGGCACAGGCTGCCTGGAGAGATTGTGGTATCTCCATACTTGGCGGTACTCAGAACTCAGCTGGACAACACCCTGAGCACCCTCATTTAACTTCCAAGTTGGTCCTGCTTTTAGTAGGAATTGGACCAGATGACCTCCAGAGGTCCCTTCCAGCCTGAATTATTCTATGGTTTAAGAGGAAATCTTTGCAGTTAGCCTTTGACAATGACTCTGTATCCTGATTTTCCAAGAAGGGAATGTAAGGTTAAGGCAAGGAAACAGGAAGAACTGTGTGAAACAGTGGGGTAAAAAAGTCAGGTAGTAGTTACTAAAAAGGGGCTACAATAGAAACTTTATGGCCAGAAGCTTTAGGAAGAGCCTATGTAGTGGATTCTGGTTAGAGGAGGAAGGAAACGTATGTGAACCATCTGCAGGAACTGACTTGGGTTGGTGTGGAAACATTTTGTTAAACAAGCAGAATGCAGGGAGCTTTGGATGAAATGCTGCCTGCTTAGCTGGCCCCTTTGTTTTGTAGCACCGTCCACGTCTTCCCCTCTGACCACTTTTCTTATATCTGTATGCATGATATAAATCAAGATAGCTTTATTGAAGCGAACAGAGCCATGCCACATTTGTTTTGGTTAAATATGAAATTAAAATTAGAGGGTTGTTTTCGTGCAGTAAACTCGGTAGGAGCATAAGGGAGAAATGCGACTTAAAATAGCATTTGGGAAATATATATAGCAAAATGAACAAACAGTATGCAGTGAGTCATGTCCAGAGGTTCTTGCAATAAAAGAAAGAGGAGCTCCTCTGAGGAAACTAACTGGGAATAGCTTTTGCTTATCTGAAGCTGGAGCTACCCTCTGGGTACAGCGTTTTGGCAGTGCCTGTTTGCCCTGTAGCAATGGGGTGTGCTGGCCCCAGGGGAGGGCAGCACTTGGTGTTCACAGCAGTCAGGCTGATGGTAACAAAGAATCTGAACTAATTTCTGAATTGCCAGCACTCAGGAGCACTCATAAAGACGAATCATGTGCAACTTGAGTAACAGTGTTGTCTTGAGTCTTGGTGCCTGCTTCAGCACTTTTGTCCTATAACAGGCTGGGTGTGATGCATCTCTGCGCTTAGCTAGTACCCCCTGAAGCCAGTGGATCCCTTTGTGGGTACAAAGCACTCTCTGGGCAGAGGTTATTGCAAGATTGGACCACAGACAATCATGTATTGAGAGACCCTGCATAGGTTAGCAAAGAAATCTTCTAGCACAGTTAAGTAAACATGATCTAAAATCTGCTTTGTCTGGCAAGCGAAGACCAAGAACTGCCACTTTACACATGGCCAAAGGCTATACTGGAGTACGTCCTAGGGACATGACAAATGTCACTGTCTTAGGGGAATCTGCTACAATGCAGTTATCCTCTTACCTGGCTGCTATGCAGTCTTATCTTAAAGCTGGTGGCGCTGCTGCCCTGAAGCAAAACTAACTGTGCTAAGGTGGAAGGCAGCAGCACAGGGCAGCTTTGCTTTTACAAGCTTTGAAGCCCAAGTGAAGCAGGATAGAATTGGCCAGGCTGGGTGGCAGCAATTTGGACACTATATTAAGTGTAAAACTCAACACACAGCAGAGAGAAGGGGCTCTGATGACACTATTTCAGCTTTGTTGTCATGGTAACCATTATGTCATCATTATACCATGGTTACTATAATACTCCTTGTATTTCAAATGTTAAAAAAGGCAGGAGAAAAAAAAAACTTTTCCCAAAGTTGAGAAAGAGAGATGTTTATTCAGAATTAAGTAGTCATAAGGAGGGATTAACCAGTAGTTGTTAATACTTCATGGAAAAGCCATTGTGAAACCATGAAGAACTGTTTTAATTAGTAATTGCTGTTTCTGCTGCTGTCCCTGCCACCATATGGTGCATGTCCTGGGGTTTCCCCTGTCTCAGCTTGTGCCGCCAGCAGCTATTTTGATAAACGCACACTGCAGAAGGCTAACGTGGTCATATTCAAAACTTTGGAAGCATAATTTCTGCTTGAGGTAAAAACCTCAATTTGCACAGAAGTCAGAAATAAAAAAATCCAGAAGTTTACGATTGGGGCTGTGAGGTTATCTCACTTCAAGAAAAGCAAAAGAAGTCTTGGCTTGGATGCTTTCAAAATGCCGAAGCATATGGCTCAGAGGAAATCAGAATGGCAGCTTGCTATTTCTTGTTTGAGGACAAAAAGTACGCTGATGGCAGTGTGCTTTCAGGGGATCATGCTTGCAGACCTCTATGGCTACAGCATGAAAGATACCTTTGATGAAGGAGACAACACGTGCTCTGATACTGTGAGAATGTACAATTTTGAAAATGGTCTGACAATGAGAAGTAGAAGAGCTTTAGACCATTTTATGTATGAAATGAGAAGGAACAAAAATAAAATAGACAATGCACATATTTTCAAAAGCAGCTGGTGTTCGTGGGACCTTTGGTATTAGTAACTGCTCAACTTAAGACTGCTTAAGGAAATTGGTGGGCATTCTGCACATTGTCAGTATCGGGTTCTGGGAGATAGTTCAAGACAGAATCCACAAACGCAGCGCATTTAAAATTTCAAATTCACTTTTGGAACTCTTGTGAGTTCAGGATTGCTCAGTTGGTGCAGGGCTGATTTTGAAACAGTAGAAAAAAAGATTAACGAAATATTATGTATTAAGATTTGATGGGGAAATTCTAAAATCAAAATAATTTTGTTAGCTTCTGTAATTGCTTGATCTTATCACCTGTGTTGTTCTTCCTCCATTTCCCCCTGATACTTGTTATCACTGATTAAAGTATCTTTTTCTAAATTGGATAGTAAATTCCTGAGGCCAGGATTGCAGTTTCCTACACCAGCTCAACAGGGCTCAATCATAACAAAGCAGGCAAGACCCTTATAAAAGCATGAAACTACACGGGCTGGATTTTAGGTGCTAAAAGACATCTTTTTTTGCAAACAGAAATGCAATCCATTGAGAAGTACAGTATGTCACATATATATATATACACACTCACAGCCCATGAAAATTTGTTGTATTAACCAACAAGAAAAAGGAATGGCTGCTGTGGAAACCTAACCATAAAGAAATCAATGAGATGTATACGGTTGACTCTAAAATGTTGCCTTTCAATACACGTCAAGCTTCCCAAAGCATTAAAGTACCCCAGTTATCCCTAGATTCATTTGACCTCTGCAGGATCCCTTCTGTCCATATCTAGCATTCAGAACATTGGCTCTGCATGCTTTTTGCATTCTTGCTGTTGCATATTTTACATACAAATAGTCAAATCATGAAAGTTTTGGCAAAAACAACAGCTATCACCAGCCAGATCTCCCTATACATAAAAATACATAGTCTAGCTTCAGCTGCTATGATTTCAGGGGGAATGAAGGGGGCAAAAGCACAAATCTGAAAGGAAAGGCTCGGCTGTCACTATAGAGAATATTGCCTCTTGACTATAAAAATTTCCAGGCCAGCAAACAGCTAGCGGTGTTTCTCACAAATTCTCTCTCTCTAGATTAAGCAATCAGCTGCCCTTTCTTAATGTTCACTGTAGCCTAGCTGATTTTGTACATCTGTTGTAGTCTTGCAAATATTAGTAAACAAGCATTTCACAGCAAGTGTTGCTGCTAAGCAGAATTGATAGACTCTTGAGATAGCTGAAGTCTATATAGCTGGGTATGGCTAAAGATTTTTATGTTTATCTCTCTGATTTAATAGTCCTCTTGCTCCAGATTGAAGAAAATTAATGTCAAAAGTTATCCTTGGGAACAGAAATACAAGCTCCGGTAGCAAGAGACCGCGTGTACATTTGGTCCAAGAGTCCCATAGAAAAATGTTTCATAGAAAGTATCTTCTGACTTGGAATAGTCCTACCAAGGTCAGAAATATTTGAAAACATGGGATTTCAGATAACTCATTCAGAAAAGAATCATTTCAGTGATACCTCCTAAGCTTTCCATGTGTCTGGGATAAATAAATATCCTTTGCTACTGAAGTTTATTCATTGCCAGTGTATACCAGCAATTATGGCTGTATAGAGACATGTATATGAACATGTGTATGATGTATACGAATAATGGTGGCTCCAAGGGATCACCGTATGGCAAGCCAAAATACTAAACCAGGGGAGTCAAACTGATTAGAGCCTTACGATCGATACCTTGAGCAGACTTAAGTTGGATATCGTATTTCTAAGAGATTGCCACCATAGAAAATAACTTTTTTGGGTTTAATAGTACCTTGATGTCTTAAAAAATGCTTTCAGTATATTGGAAAAAGGTGAGATTTGTCTCTGGTTTAATTAGGTTTCAGGGCATATAATCAGTTAAGAATTTTAACTTTTATGTCACAGCAGGTAACATAAAGACAAGATATCTATCCCTTTGCTGAAAATAACTTAAATTAAGAAACCAAGGACCTGCATATTGTATGTAGTCATCAGAAGTTGGCATATGCTCTGCAAGACTGCTTTGTCTGGCACCTGAAGCTGTTTTCAAGCTTTTTCTTTGAATTCTTCTAGTTGGTATTCGTTCCCAGTCTTGTTGTCACTTAGCATTACTGAACTGCCAGCAGCAGCAGCGCCCTTTCTTTCTGCCTGTTGTGACAAAGCCTAGTTCATCAGGCAGTGCCCAAAAGTTAGTCCAAATTCTGACATATGGGAGCTTATGAATTAAGTTTTCCCCATTTGAAAAATATTAATAATGAAGAATGACAATTAAAAATGAATAGCAATAGCCTATGTCGGGTGAAAGTTTTCTAGTGCAACTCTGGCATTTTTCTTGCGTAGATACTCCTTTTGCAGTAGATTAAACTAATAATTTTTCTAGAATGCTATTTACAGAATATGTGCAGGAACCCATTGTTAATGTCATCAGTCTTCTTAATGCATACATGTATCTTTAATTCTTAGCCTGTTTTTGTCGTTACACAAAGTGTTTCTGCACAAATAACCATAATTTAGCCTGACTTACTTTTGGTTGGAAGAAAAATATAGAGAGTATAAATATACAATTTCAAGAAAACTTGATTTGAGCCTCCTTTACTAAAACTAACCAGTTGGGAGTAACTGTCTTTGAAAAGCCTTATTGCTACTGCTTAACAGTACTGTCTGCCTGTTAGTACCTCTCTACATGCAAAATAGGAACGCTGTTAAAGTTTATATACTGCAAGAAAGATAGAATTTTAATTTTCTGAAATAACCATTTGAGAAAGTAATAAGCAATTTCCATTATTTAGTGCTTGGGTAATGCACACCAGTTGATGTGTATGATATTCACAGTAGGAGTAACTGGCATAGGATCCATATGGCACTCGAGCATAGAATTCAGCAAGAGAAACTGAAAGGTCATCCAAACTTAAACTGGAGGGTGAGCTTCATCTTACAAAAAAAAAAAATTACTTATCTGTGGCCAACTGTTACATCACTATATATAGTGATATAACATCTATATCCCTACCCTGCATCTATATCCCTACCCTGCATCTATATCCCTACCCTGTTGCTGTATCTTCTTAAAAGGAAGCAGGGGGTGGACTGTCACAGGCCTTCAGAGGAGGAGGTAAGAAGTAAACAGGTATTATTAAAGAAAGCAAGTGCACTTACTCCAAGCTATACAGCTCTGACAGTTACTGGTTGTGCTGGTTTTGGCTGGGATAGAGTTAATTTTCTTCCTAGTAGCTAGTATGGGGCTATATTTTGGATTTGTGCTGGAAACAGTGTTGATAATACAGGGATGCTTTCATTACTGCTGAGCAGTGCTTACACAGAGTCAAGGCCTTTTCTGCTTCTCACACCACCCCACCAGCGAGTAGGCTGGGGGTGCAGAAGTAATTGGGAGGGGACACAGCTGGGAGAGCTGACCCCAACTGACCCAAGGGATATTCCACACCATGTGACGTCATGCTCAGCTTATAAAGCTGGGGGAAGAAGGAGGAAGGGGGGGACATTTGGAGTGATGGCATTTGTCTTCCCAAGTCACCATTACATGTGATGGAGCCCTGCTTTCCTGGAGATGGCTGAACACCTGCCTGCTGATGGGAAGTAGTGAATGAATTCCTTGTTTTGCTTTGCTTGCGTGGGCGGCTTTTGCTTTACCTATTAAACTGTCTTTATCTCAACTCACGAGTTTTCTCACTTTTACCCTTCTGATTCTCTCTCCCATCCCACTCGGGGGGAGTGAGTGAGCAGCTCTGTGGTGCTTAGTTGCCGGCTGGGGTTAAGCCATGACACTGGTCTTCATGTTTCATGATGCTGGCTCATGACCGGGTCGGGTCAGGTAGAGTTTTCTAAGAAAAATGGCTAAGGCCATAACACTGAAGAGGGTAAGAAGGTGGATTTTTTTTTTTTCCCCCTCCTTTCTTTCATGTCCTCTTTTTAAGCATTCTGTATAAGCCAGATACAGAGGCAGTATTCAGAGCAAACTGGACTATTGCTCTGTTCCTGAATGGCAATAGTTACATTTCATCTTTCCATCTATTTCCTATATAAAATAATGTCATCAGAACAAAGCAATAAACAAGCTTGAGAACTGTGAGTAGTGGTCATTAGGGCCTATTGCGAAGTGCTACTTTGTCAGGGAAATGGAGCCTGATTAATTGAAAGTGGGCTGTTGAAAACTGTTTTGGTTTTACCTGGCTTGTTAATGCCCACCTGATAGCTTGGTACTGCAGGAGAAAAGGGAGGGATTCATTTCAGCACTGTACTTCTTAGCTATTACTTGTTGAGAAAAGTCTCCCTGTGACTGGAGTTATCAAAGGGACAAGCTGCAGATCTAGCAGACTCTGTCTCTGGAGATGTAGCTTGACTTCCCCACAGTGCCACCAAATCCCTATGAAGGCTTAGACAAATAGCAAAGGGTCCTTAATGACTCAGTGTGCTCTCAGGCTTTACCAGAGAGGGCCCCAGACAGGGGACCTGACTGGAAACCCCTCTGTCATTCTTCAACCTTGACTACCTATTTTTTTCCTCCACGTAAATCAGGTTGTCAGGTAAGGAAGATAGTGGGAAAGTAGCACCTGCCCAGATAACAACTCAGCCTGGAGCTGGGAGATTGCTGAAGTTTGTATCTGGAGCATGGAGAGGGGGAATGATCTTGAATCTTAATCTCTCAGCATATCATTTTTTTATCTATGGAATAGTGATGAAGCTTTACCTCAGAAAAGTGTTGCATTGATTAGCTGTTGATGCGAGAGGAATCTTTGTGTGGAGATTGTTGCCCTACAGGAACTGACTGAGAGAGAGGCATTTCCATGAGTCAATACTTGTGATATGACACAGTTCAAAGGCAGTGTCAAGAAACTGCAACATTTTACTGCAGGTCTGGCAGCATTTGATGCTGTTATGGCTAAACCATTACATTGTAAGAATCTTAACTTTTAAAGTAAAAATAAATTTTTCTCCTGGTCTGAGTCTTTAGGGACCAAAACCCAGAAGGAGAACAAAAAGAACCACAGTTCATGATTTTAAATGTTTAGTGGGTTTTTTTTCTGCCGTTGTCACGGTTTTGGATTGCTTGGCTGCAGTGAAATATGAGACCAAAATTGAAGTAGGACAGAAAAATATAACATCACATGCGACTCTCATCGTATTAGCATAAGTTGGGCTAACTCTTATTTTAATTGAACGCTTTCTATCCTGCTAACTTCAGTAGGGTTCCACAGCTGTAACAAACAGCAGCATTTACCCATGGATCCTCTAGTCTGGGTAAGGTGTAATAACAGAAAGAAGAGGAGGTATATGAGGTAGTCAGCAGTAAATGGTGGGAATTCAGTATCCTGAATCTAAATGTATGTGGTTTAAAACAGTACCAAAATGACAAGGTGACAGCACTTAAGCATAGCAGTATGCTTGTATTGTGTTCTGCATGACACAGATTGATCCTACTCTGACTGAACCTTTACAGGTTCTCTTGCTTTTATCTCCCCACAATTCCTTCTCTCCAGAGCTTAGGTCATGCTCTGGACCATCCAAGAGAGCCATTTGGCCTCTCAGCTCTAGCAACAAGGTGGTGAAGGAACTGGAAATGGCTCTTTTTCTTGGAATGTGCCTCCATCTTCTCAGTGACGTTCCAGAGTGTCGTGGTTTAACCTCAGTCGGCAACTGAGCACCACGCAGCCGCTCGCTCACTCCCCCCCAATGGGATGGGGGAGAGAATTGGAAGGGTAAAAGTGAGAAAACTCGTGAGTTGAGATAAAGACAGTTTAATAGGTAAAGCAAAAGCCACGCATGCAAGCAAAGCAAAACAAGGAATTCATTCACTACTTCCCATCGGCGGGCAGGTGTTCAGCCATCTCCAGGAAAGCAGGGCTCCATCACGCGTAACGGTTACTTGGGAAGACAAATGCCATCACTCCAAATGTCCCCCCCTTCCTTCTTCTTCCCCCAGCTTTATATACTGAGCATGACGTCACATGGTATGGAATATCCCTTTGGCCAGTTTGGGTCAGCTGTCCTGGCTGTGCCCCCTCCCAGCTTCTTGTGCACCTCCAGCCTTCTCAGTTGGTAGAGCATGGGAAGCTGAAAAGTCCTTGGCTAGTGTAAACACTACCTAGCAACAACTAAAACATCAGTGTGTTATCAACATTGTTCTCACCCTAAATCCACAACACAGCACTGTACCAGCTACTAGGAAGGAAATTAACTCTATCCCTGCCGAAACCAGGACACAGAGCTTCCATACCTATTGGGGCAGTGGCTACCTGTGGATGCTAGGGTGTCACAAATGAAGGAAGGGTTGAGGGTTGTGGTGAAGCACAACGTCTAAGGAAGCAGGAGCTCCAATGCGGTCATTGTGCTGAAATGCGGTCATCTCCTCCTGGATGAGGAGAATTTCAGCTTCCAGCAAGATCAATTCTCTGTGGAGTGAATGGTATATGAGGGGAGAAAAAGTCCTCACAGCCTGGAGACTGTCTCATTCCTGGTCTGGAGGGTCAAGATAGGGCATTGTGTGATGAGGCTGCAGTACTATTTTGTGTATTAGTGTCATTGAAGATTCAAATATATCAGCAATCCTAGCTGAAGTAATAGGAAAATCCCTTCTAAACCTAAATGATGGGTCAAAAATATAACGTACTGGAGTTTCTTTCTTGAATTCTTCAGAGCTTATTTTACTTTGAACTTTTGTAATTTAAGATGGTATGGCTGTGGACAAAGCCTGACTTACCGCCTCCTTAATCTTTTGCCCCCAGGCCCTAGCTTCAAAGGTGCTATTCTGAGCTCATACCTGCATATATTTGACTTAGTATATAAACTAAATATGCTCTAAGGTCACACTCGTCCATGGCATAAGCCAGGGCAATTCTTTTTGAAGCTGATGCAAGTTCTGTCTGCTTATATCCAGAGTGGACTAAGTCTTAAAAGGCCTAAAGCTTGATTTTTCTCTTTCCATGTTCTTTGTGTGACTGGCTAGAGCTGTTTGAATTCAAGTAGCTATTGGAACAGTTCAACAACTGGGAAACAAAAGAGTTAAGAGTAAGTTTTTGTTTATTTGCTAAAGTGCCAACTGAAAGCTCCCTTTCCAGTTTTCATTGCAATGTGATGGTGCCTAAAGCAGTACTGAGGCATGACTAGATCCATATTTCAAAGTAAATTCTACCTGAGATCCATTTTGCTTGTTAAATTTGCAGCATTTTAATCCATTCATTTAAATGTCAATTCTCTGGACATTAACTCTTTTACAACATGGAAGTCCTGTTTATATTTATTGATGCAATGCCCTTGAGAGCAGGAGAGCAACAAAAGGGTGACCTTCAGTTTCAATTTAATACCACCCAGGAATCAAGCAATCTAATATCTCTCTTGTTGCTTCAGAGTAGTGACACATATCACTAATATATTGCATGCACACACAAAAGTAACACAAGAGCTGCTCTTGCTTGCATTATTACTCACTTCCTATTTCTAACTTAAGAATGTGTTAGTAAGAGTGTTACACAAACTGTTGATACAGTTTTAACAAGAAGAAATATAGTACAATGCAATGTAGGAGTATGGAGTGATACAGTTTTCCTGTGTGGGTTGGAGAAAGTTTTTTTTTAAGTATTTGGATTACACAGACTATATATGATTAGCCTAGTTGTCGCCAATTACAGGTGTTCTAACGCCCACCTTCTCCTGTTATATGGTTTTTATCGTGACTGGCATCATAATTTAATCATTACAGCAGTGGACAAAGAGTCAGAATTCCTGGCTCCTGAGAGTAATTTGGGTGATTTACTGGGGTTTTTTTGTCCTTGGATCAGTCAGAGTTCAGTCTGTTTATGCCTCCATCTTTCCATCTAAAAGCAGAAATAGTCTGGAGGTTGATATATTTATGCTTAGGATTCTTTCCCACTCTCTGCAGTAAAAGAGCAAATAAATGTAAGCATTTTGTCCCATGTGAAATTCTGGTATTTGAAAATTTGTGTTTATCAGGAATCAGGCCAAACATGACAATACTGATATGTTTTCCTTTCTGTGGGTTGAAAAGTTCCAATAAATGCTGGTTAGGAAATGGATGTCTCAGATATTTCTGTAGTCCCAAAGTAAATTGGTTGTATTATGTTTCCTGAACAGAAAAGGAACATTTTGATTTGAATTCAGTTTTACTTGTCTCTCTGTCACCTAAATAATTTGGGATTGTCCTGCCAACCCACTGGGTTTCTCTAAATTGGCTAGGGACGGGTGAGTTCCAGGGTGTATTGTGTTAGTTGCCCTACCTTGGGCCCATTCAGTATCAACAGGAGATCTCAGACAGCTGGCACCAAAGGGAAAAGAAGCACAAGGCAGCTGTACTGCAGTTCACATGAGGCACCACAGCAGCGGACACACGTGCAAATTAACATTGATGTGACTTGGAACCATTCCAGTTTAGCTGAACAACCTGAATTTTATTGGTGAGAAGGAGCAAAGGCCGGGGCTTGTGGCATCAGGAGACTGAAGCAATCCCCTCGTCCACCATGTTCATGTCAATGCTAGCGATGTCAGGGTGGAATCCAATAGAACACGTGACAGAACAAATGTAAGAACACAAAATATGGAAGAACAGTGTTAATATGAGTTGGGAAACCCAGATGGGGTGAAATGGTTGTGCCTTGGGAGGGAAAGAATGGTTAACATAAAATTCCAGAAGCCTGCAATTCTGTCACAGGCTCTGGTAGAGACCCATGGCGTAAGTGGTTCATGATGCCTGAAGCTAGTCTATATTCTTACCAGGAGAATGCCTTTCAAAGCCTAAATCAGTGACTTTAGCAAACTGTCCCCATCCTCCTAAAAGGGAGTTGGTCGTCGGTTGAGAGACGTTTATGTAGGTCTAATAAGAGTAAATTCAGTGAACCTTTATGCTGTCCCAATATTTTGCAACGTGTCAACTGCAGACACATTTCAAAAAGCTTGCTTAGAATACACAGAACCTACAGAAACCAATCTGGACCTCCTAGAAAATGAACATCGAAGGGGAATATGAACTAGGACATGATTCTTGAAGAAAATAATAGTGTGTATTCTTGCAGTACAAGGTTTAGTGTTTGGCTGCCAACTCAGCTGCAGGAAGGAAAAGAATTGCAACTGGAGTGGCTGGGATTTCACTGGGATGTATTTGAAAATGCGTTCTCTATTCCTGCCTCCTACCTGAGGAGGGCTGTAATTCTGTCTCTTGAGGCACTCTGTGCATGCCCAGCTCTCAGCTACTCCTCCAGTGGGGTGTTCTAAACCTCCTGGTTTGTTCTGCCTGCATCTAAATGTCACAGCTTCCTCTGAAAGCAACTTAAGGTACTTCAGCAATACTATCTCAAGGCAGCTATCATGTCCTGGGAGAAAACAACGGCCTCTGGTGGATGGCACTGAATGATTAGAAAAGCCTCAGAGGAGAGAGAGGGGGGAAAGACATTTGTCAATGTTTTTTTTGTGGGTTTTTTTTCCAGAGTGACATTAAAGTAAATGGTTGCATCCTATGTTTGAATGCTGTTGTACTGAAGCAGAACAGAGACTGTGATATTGCTATATTTTATCCCTGGTACCTTCAGGAGCATGAGCAGGATAGAGGAGCCAGAGAGGGATTTTTATACGGAGTTGTGGATACTCGTGACCAATCATGTGCAAATTGCTTGAGCTTTCCAGGTCAGAATTTCTGAGAAGCTCTTCAGTGGTCAAGAAAAATTACTGTTAATTTTTTTTATTTGCCTAGGTAAACTACATTCTGGATGTTACAGGGACCTGCTCTGTGATGGTCATACTGCTTGACCTGGGTACTTCTACCCCATCTCTGTGCAGAATTCCCCAATCTGTTGTGATTCAGTCCCAAATTCGGAGATGGCAAATTCTAGGGCTTTTAGAAACATGGCTGTTTCTTAGTGTGTGGTGGGTTTTGGGTTTTGTTTTTTTTTTTCACCCTGGAGGTCTGGATATTCTTTCTCTTTCATATTACTCTCACTTTTGATGTAGGCTCTAAGCAAAGGTTGCTGCTGTGTGTGTCTACTGGTTTTGTCTTTCTGTTATGCTGTGCTTTTAAATAATCATCAAGAGCGCCTAAGGCACAGGATGGGCACCTTTCCCATCTGTTTTATAAGCATAAATAAATACTTATAGAAAAGACAGCTGTAGCAGTTCCCCCTCTTCTCTGATAGATCTCTCTTCAAAGCTGTGGATCAAAAGAGCATTGCAAATATTCAGCAGCAGGGACCATGACTCTGAGGACTGGCACTGAAGAGTCACATGTGCACTTCTAAGCCTACATAAGTAACCTTCCAAAATGCAGGTTGAGAAAATAATAAACACACTTACCTTGCCAACAGGGAGAGAAAGTGCCTCCTGTCACTCAGAGCAACTCTCTGAGGCATTGCAGTCATGTATAGAAGCTGAAGGAGGCCTGTCTGAGGCCTGCTGCCTTCAGAAACGTGACAGAAATTCAAGTCTGCTTTCACTGAGACATTAGAAATGGCACTGCAGAGACTCAAGAGATCTAAATTAAAATTCCAGCTCTGACACAGACTTTTGGAGTGTATGAGCAAATTACTATGTGCCTCAGTTCCTACTGGTAAAAAAAAAAAGGATGATAACATTTCTTCTCTCTGACTTTGTCTTGTACCAGAGCATCAGACTGAGGCCATTTCTCACTAAATAGATGTATTTGAACCTCAACCATCCTAAGGCAGCTAAGCAATAAAAATAGAAGTAAAAATAGTAGTAAGTAGGTAAATAAGTGATTTCTAACACCTTGGAATTAATGTGGGATGTCCTGGTATTGATTTTATATGCTAAATAAGTACAGTTTATCTGTTTATGAAGACAGGTGAGCTTTTATTGAACAGTATAAAACTTACCTGAGAGACAAGCAAGTAAATAGATTTGACTGTAGACAACTATTTTCTTCATATAAAATCAATGAGGCAAGAGAGAATTTTATAACTCCGTATGCTCTCAAAACAGCTTATCAACTATCCTACCTTTAAGCCTGGTACAAGATCAGTAAGGGAAATGATCACAAACTCCCAGATTTTACTATTGTGCTCCAAATTTTGTTCTTTTTCTTTCCATAGCTCATTCCAGCATGACTTTGGATGTCAAAGGTTGATGGCAACAAGACGTCTGCTGCTGTCCTGAAACTACGTCTCTGGTTGGTAGTACTGACTTTGTTTTCTTAAACTTGTTTACGAAAACTGGTATTTTACAGTAGAGAATATATCTCCTTCCCAACCAATACTCATCACTGATTTGGACTAAACAAGCCTGGTTCTTCACTGTCTGGCTATCCACCTGCAAAGAGCATTTCTTAAAAAACAGTCATCTGGTTAGGCAGAATTTTGCAGTGACATAAATAAATGTGTGAGGCAGTACAGGACAACAAATAACCAGACTGGTGTTTTAAGTGTGGAATCCCACACAGTAAAGGGTTGTTGTTTCTCAACGTGAATGACTGAGGAAAGTGAAGGGCAAAGGAAACTGCAGTAACTCCGCAGCTCTATAGATGTCACCAGCCTTTCACTCCAGCCTTCCCCAGCCGTTTTCTCGTTGGTACCTATCTCCCTCCAGCCATTTATTTTGTAGCCCCAGAGGGACTGGTGTTTGGATGATGAAATACTGCATAGTACAAATTAAGAGCTGCCAGCAGTGAGCTGTGCCTGGACAGGAGATACAAAATGGAAGATGTAAACGGTAACGCAGTACTTTTTCAATTACATCTTAAGCAAACATACTTACTTACCAGGAGTCAGAGAACAGTGTGAACTTCTTTTTAGGTATTGCCAGCTAAATCATTATGGCATTTCCTGAGCTTTGTTTAAAATGATTTATGGAGGTTATTTGCAACATTTCACCTTCTCCTGGAATTCTCACGTAAAAATCCAAACCACATAATTTCCGTTTACATAACACCCACAGCAGGCATGCACTGTTCTCTTGGAACTGGGAACTTGTCTGCAAAAAGGGCAGTTCCAGAAAGGAAAAAAAAAAAAGGGTACAGAAGGAAAATGACCCCTTTACATCCTTGCAGAGGATGACTTAGGTGCTGACTTCACATAAGGAGCCAAAGGTCTGAAGATAGGGCAAGGTGGGAGGGGAATGGAGAACAAGGAGATGGGTTTGCTTATTGAGGTGAGGTTTTTGGAGCATAACACAGCCTCTTTAATTAAGAACTCAATTTGGATGTTCTACAGCAACACCCCAGAGATTTCAGGTTTGAGTCCCAAGTGGAGCAGCTGCAGCTGCACTGGAGACATCGGCTGTGCCACTGTCCCACCACACATACCTCTACTTGGTGGTGCTGGGGGTCTGTTGCCTCCTGTAACCAGATCTCTGCTTAGGGCTCTGAGCACAACTGATCTCTGTTACATCAATGGGGAAAAGCTGTAACTGATTGCTGTTGTGTTCATGGGAAGAAGCAGATAGATTGAGGTCAGGTTTGTACTACGGTATTTGGCTAGAGTAGTTGCTAGCTGGAGGCGTCGGGAGGAGGGGAGGAAGGCACCCCGATGTAGCAATGCTTTCAGAGAAACTCCTTTAGTCATTGTATGACAAGTATCTGCAAGGGGCTTTGCCAGCATAGCTAGAGCTTGGCCACGGCTCCTGGAGGCAAGCCCTGGCCAAACAGACTGTGCTCAGAAAATGTACACTCATCAGTCCCAGGAAAGTGTTTCGACACAGGCTTCATTCGATCCCTACTCGAGACTTATTTTCAGACTGTCCCAAACAGTGGTACTTTCCCAGCTTGAAGTTTAACTAAGGCACAAGGAGCAGGATGGAGAGATCAGAGACTGAGGTTAGGAGAGGGGCAGGTCATGGCAGGGGGAGGCAGTAGGGTCTGGCTGCTGGGATCCTCAGGCCAGTGGTTTGTCCATGAGATCACACAGTTGGCTAGCCCATAGTAGTGCATCTGGGGGGATACAGAGCAGGGCAGTGCTTTTCTCTTGGATTTTGAGTAAATTTCTCAGAGTAGTGAGGAGAAATACTAAAAAACGATGCTTTCTTCAGGATTTGCATTTTTTAAACTCGTACCTTAAAATATATTTAAAAGATTTGTTAGTAAATGATCCTTAAAAATTTGAAAATACATGTTAGCTCAGCTGGTAATGACACTGCAGGCGCTCCACTGTTAATAAGTAATTGGCATTTTTCATACCATGCCTTTCACCTTTGGGTGGAGTGCCATACCCTAATTTGATATGCAAGAGTGTATTTCAGTGCAAGACCACTAACATCAGTGCTATTGCTATGAATTTACGTTGGTGTAATAGGAAGTAGAATTTGTCCCTAAAAGAGAGGCAGTGAAAAATGAACATATACTGTAATTCCCTGAGCGGTAGATTTTCATATTATCTATGTTCATTCAGGATTTGAATCTTGGAGATTGAGTTAATTTCAGATCTCCTACCACCTGACACAAAACAAAAACCAGACAGCTGTGTTTGTTACTGCTTGGTAATATATTTTTCCAGGAAAACACAGCTTAAGCTCTACTGAAATAGCTGCCTGTTGTTTGTGCTTTACAAAGTGCACCACTAACTGAAGAGAGAACAAGTATCTGCCTACCCCAGGGAATGTACCATTTAACTTTGGTGCAGTGTAAGAGTATGTCAAAAATGGGTTTGAAACAATGTTTTAAAATCCTGTTCAAGGAAAAGGAGATGAACAACTAGACGAGTACTGTGAGGAAGTGCTTAGTTTGGTTTATTGTTTGATGCAGAACAAAACATACTGTTCAAGAAAAGGGACAACGACTCAAGAGACTGCAAATGTGCAGGCAGGATTAGAAATTATGAGAACAGAATAAGAGTCCATTTTCTGCAGCACTGTAAAATAGGGACCAAAAAAATAGGCTCATTCACCATATTGACCGTGACACATGACTTAATCCCTGAAAGACATCTATTATGTAGATTTATGTCTGATCTCAAAATTTGAAAAAGCACTAATACCTTGGGACCCAAAGCTGAGGTTTTAGAAGGAGTCAGCTTTACCTGAACACCAGTACTGACAGGCTGGGCCCTGTGGTGGCAGGGGGAAGCTTTTTGGCCTGCTCCACTGCAGTCAGTTCTTTTGGGATTCAGGCTTTTCTGCCTGGGAGCAGCAAAAAAGTTGTCTTTTATGCTGAACTCTGAAGGTGGAAGGCAGCAGAAATCCCAAATAGGTTCAGTGGTTTTACACAGAGGGCAGAATGGCACAGTGGCTGAAAATGGAGCTTTGTTGATGGACAGCCACAAAGAGCTAGTTTGCTGTGCTGTCTTGCATACAGTCCAGTGAGGTGTCTTGGGACTATTCTGGACCACTGCTTTCTGAACAGGACAGTTCCTTTTTTATGTGCAGCGATGCTTGGAGATGGAGATGGGCACATATGTGTACAGGAGATTCACAAATTATTCATAGCCATCTACATATTTAAACGGCAGAAGAAAATAAGCTTTTCATCTCCTTTATCTCAAGAAACAGAGTTCTGGTCTATTCTTTTTATGCAACTTACTAATGAGCAGACAAAAAGACTGTTATATACTTTTGTAATGTTTAGATTATGTGATTGAAAAAGGAAGCATTATTTCAATTAGTTACACCAATTGTGAATTATAACACAGTTTTAATTCAAGTAAAGGGAGATCCATATGAATATCCACTGCATTAATCAAGATGAGATGCATTGCAATGAATACTGAATGGATAATAATGAAACACCAAGAATAAAATGTCACCATTTAGAGATACTATATCTTAGCTCTTCCATCAGAATTAATTGAACCAGTACAAAACTTTATGGCTGGTGGCATGTTCATTGTTGCTTAAAAGGAATGGAGGCGTAGGCACAATCTAGCCCATTCATCAAAAGCTGGTTCATCTAGAGCTTTTTACAAAACTCAGCTGATGAAGTTTTCCAAATCAGTTTTGCCAATCGCCAGTTACAGTAGCATCTTTATTGGATACCCTTGTACCACAGTTCATTAGAGGTAAATGTATGTGTCTGAGGACACATAGACAAACATTTAAAAACTATATGTTAGTTGTTTGGAGAGAAATATATGTCTTTTTGATGAGAAATCATTTTAAACTAGCTCACAGGCTTTGCCGTCTGGAAGAGATTACATGTAAATGAAACTTTGATATGACTATTATTTTGAACTTCCAGGGTTGCACTTTATTGCAGAGAGAGGCAGATTCTACCTGAATGATTTGTGTCTATCTCTTGCAAGTTGGCTGGAATCTTAAGTGGGATTAACCAGCAGAAATGCAATAGTAAAATCAAAGTGCTGGGGTCACAGATTTTGCTTGTAAATTAGGCTTGATCTTGGTTATCCAAAATCACAATGCAGAGCAAAGGTACTCATTCCAAAAAGGAAATTAATTTGCTTGTATTATAACCAGTTTAGATGAGCTAATGTGAATTTCAAATGATGTGATTATACCAGCAGATGAGTTACCAAAAAAATGAACTTTGAATCCTGCATTGCAAGTATTTACACCAGAAGCTTGGTTCATGCACCCACTTGAGAAACAATAATGCAGGGCCCAATTCTCCCTTCATTTGCTCTGACTGTTACAGATTAATAAAATTAAGAGCCAGACTGAATAATATGTTCTCTAATCACGGACCATAGACTGCCGTCCTTGCAGTGAGCTTTGTATGTCTCACTAAAACACAGCCTGCACAAAGCAGGCATCCAGTCTGGGCTCAGAAAACAGAGAATCTGCTGCTTCCCCTGCTAGTCTGTTCCAATGGTTAGTCACTCTCACTCTTAAAAATGTGTTACTTATTTCCCATCTGGCATCCAGATATGGGAATGTATGTCAGAATAGCTCTGCTGACTTTAATGTGCTACTCCTGATGAGAAGAGAAACAGGCCTGAGGTCTGTCTGCTCCTGATCCTGAATTGGAGAGCCCGTTAGTGCTACAGGTCTGAGCACTTAGTGCCAGCTATTCCAGTCAGCAAGCTGGGATGTTCGTTACTGTCTTATTACTTTCTTCTGTTTGTTCCACTAAGTGAACATTTGTTCACTGAGTCAGCCCTTACATGGCTGTTCTACCCACTCCTTTTTTCCCCTTCTCCCCTAGTGGAGAATTGTTGCAAAGTACAGTGAAGCACAATGTCTGCCATTTCCATGAGCAGGGCAGGAGTTCATTCTGCCCATTCACAAGTTATTCCTACTCTTTGAAACACACATGCACACACGCACACAACAACATGAGCAAACCCACCCAGAATCTGTCTCAAAAACTCCTGCTGAAAGCTGTCGATTATCCCACACTGAGGTAACCTTCCTTTTAGTCTTTTAAAGGTCAAATATATCCTGTTACAGAGGATCAGAAAGTCAGTGCATGTCAGATCAGGCAGTTGCTAGAGAACGATAAAATTTTCATTTTGGATCAATAATGATATGAAAGTGTCTAGATAATAATTTTAACACTTCTACTACAACATGATTTTGTGATATCGCTGCTAATCTTGTAATTACATTGCCACCTGGTGCCTGCTAGCATCATATACCAAGCTGCAGAAAATTCAGTGTTTGTATGACAATTTCTGTAGCAAATGCTGTGGGTTTGATGTAAAATATTGGGCTTGAAAGGTTTCTTGTGAGAGGGGCAGGATGGGCACGGTTGATACCAAAATGCTGGAGCTTGGGTGTCTGATGATTTAGGAATGTGCTGGTTGCCACAGTCCTCTCTGCCATTTGTAAACCCAGTATAACCCTGTAGTTTACTGCAGTGGTGGGTCTCCTGGGGGACACTGAGGTGGTGGCTGCATCCCCTGTTAGTACTGTGCAGTACAACATGTGCTGCAGATCAGTGCATTGGCAGTACCTCTTCACCCTCTTTATCCCAGTGTCCAAGAAAACTCCTGATTTTTGAATACTCTTCAAATGCAGAAGAGTTTCTTTTTGTTTATTTTGCTTTGGTGTTGGAGGGAAATTGAATCACTAAGTGAGGGCCATTTTCTGCTTCCCTTAAAGTGAATTTGTTCTTGACTGTGGGAGAAGTCTCGCAAGGTTCCAGAGCTAGGATTTACCCTTTGCTATACTCCACATATAATGAAGGAAGCAGGAGATAGACCTTCAGGATAGCAGGTAGTAGAGCATTGTCACTCTCTGGATATGCTGGGCAGATCACACCTACAGATCTGATTTTATTCTATAATTTTATTTCATGGTTTAGGATCACCTCCTTGTACGCTCAATACAGAGAAGACTCCATTTCCATGCCCTAATATGCTGTGAAGCCTGCATCCACACCAACTTGGCTGAAGGGGTCTGTGCTGCTGTGACAAGCAGCTCTGTTCCCTCTGAGTCAAGAGAGTCCTGGAACGGCCTCTTCCTCACATCCTCTCTGCACATTGTCTTGAAGGGAATACTTTTGGACAACTCCCGGACACCATCCCATGCTGTGCTGTGCTACAGAGAGTTTCACAATTGCCTTACTGTGCAGAAGGGAACCGGGAACTTGGCCACAACCATTTCCTAAGCTCCCTACACTGTGCTGTGGTTTTCAAGAGCTTTTGTGTCCTAGGCCAAGCGGAGGTGCCAGCTCACCCTTCTACCCTAAAATGCATGCTTCAGGCAAGAGAAGCGTTCCCCTGTGTCTTGCTTCCTGCTGCCACCACCAAAAGCATGGGTAGCATGAAGGCCATATGATGTCATGAGAGGGATGAGCAGGGCAATGGGGTGGGTTGGTTGCTAGCAGCAGGGAAAGGTGTGGGGCAGCTGGGAAGCCTAGAAGAGCAAGAAGTCCTAGAGCCCTATGACTTTTTCTAGTGGGCTTTCTCCTGTCAGAGAGGAATGAGTCAAATCAAAATGTAGAAGGAAGAAGGCTGATCAGAGTAGTGGGGGCTGGAGCGGAGGGATTAATTTGGGGCAGATGGCAAGTTCAGTGCTCAGGGGTCACCTCAGAGAGGATCTGCTCCTGGAAACAGCACTTGGTTCTTCACATCGTACATTACCCTTTCCCTCCCAGACTGTGCCATGGGGAAAGGGAGCAGCACCACCTAGCCCCACCAGGTAGGCCTTATTTCCGGATGCTGATTGCCATGTTCATAGCGATTTCTCTTCTATGCCCATTCCCTAACATACTCCAGGTGGAGGAACTGCACTCCTGGGTCTTCCTATGCTGGGTCCTGCAGGCGCACTCTTACCTGCATAGGTGGCCCCCTCCAAATACTAAGCTGAGGAGGGGAGCCACCCTTGGACTGACCGTTGATTATTTCTTTATACTTTCTCCTGGTAGAGGTCAGTGCTTGGAACTTCCTTGTTTCCTGCAGCCTTCGTTCCGCAGCACTCCACAAGCAACTCTGTCCCACCTCACAGGGCCTGTGTTTAACCTGGAGTACATCTCTAGCCAGTTAGGGCACTAAGTAAGAATCAGTGGCACTATCTGGTCCCCAGACCTGAATTTCAGAGGTACTAAGTACTTGCAGATCTGGTTGACTTTGTTTGGAGCTGCTACGGTTCAGGAGTTTGGCCACCAGTCTTCCGATGAATAAACCAACACATCCAGCCAAATCTGAGCTTACACGCATCAGCCAAATGAAGTGAATTAGGCATATTGACACCAGATGAGAATCTGGCCCTAAAATATCTGTAAGGCAAAGAATGGAAAACACAGAAAGCTTTCATAGATATTCCATTTAATATTTTGTAAACTTTCCTGCTATGTTGCTAGGGGGATTTTAATACATCAATGCATTTAAAATACATCTCGGTGAGATGTTTGAAATTGGAGCCAATTCTCCCCCCGCCCTGAACTTCCTTATTGTTCCCGTCACCATTTCAGCTCTCTCCCGTCTGGAAAAGACCCTCTTGCTGACCCACTTCCTGCCCCTGTAGCAGTACTAGGAACTGCACAAGGAGTCCTTGTTTTACTACACTTCAGACGCTGACATTGCATTTTGCAGCTAGCCAGGCTTCATCTGGAGAGCATAGTTCTTGTGTTTCCTGATGTGAGTCAGTTGTGAGGAAAGTGTTTAACCTTTTTGTCAAAGGTTAAACATATAAAAGGGGAATGTGAAGTTCTTGTATTCCTGTTGTTGCCACATGAAAGAGAGCAGCTTTCACGGCTGAGCTAAATCTAACTTTTCTGGGGGCATATTTCTTTCCGTATCCAATTCAAAGTTGCAGTTTACTGCACTTGTTAAGGAAGGTGTATGTTTGAACAGGGCTATATGACAAGGGTGATTCATTGACTGTTTCCATTGTTTTTTTCTTCTTAATAGTCCTCTCTGCCTCTCTCAATGGATTTGAAGAGGCTTGGGCAGGCATTTGTATTAAGTGAGCCAATTAGAATTTTTCAAAATGGTCCGTTTCTATAAAATATAAAGAACTTCAGAGGAAAATAAATAGCAAGCATTCTTTTGCTTGAAAGCAAAAGAATTTGTCCGTACCTGTTCTTACTGACACCATATTATTTTAATCCATCTTTCTTCACTGCTTGGCTGAGTATACTATTTTCTTATCTGTAATTACCAAGACTGCTGACTTTGCTATGTTACCTACAATCACATGCCTCTACCCACTGACTAAATACTTAATGGCGTACTCTTGTCATGATCCAGATGATTCTGTCAGAGAGCTCATTCCAGTTTTACTGTGTGTGTTGGCTGCTTCTGTCCTTTGTGAAGCATTGGAACACACCTATTTTTGTTTAGAGACAATTCCACAGGTGACCTGCTGGTTGTTCTGCACCAGTTGCACCACTGATAATTTGTTGATGTTTATCTTTATGGCTGGGTCTGAAATATCCGATTGTAATCAATCAGCAATGGTTATCCAATGAGTCTGTGAGAGAGCCAGGAACAGAGTCTACAGTAACCACTAACTGCAGGTTTGCTCTTGAATCTCTGTTGCTCAAGGCCTCCATTCTAGCGGATAATTAGATTGTTCTTGCCTGGTCTGGGTTCTTCTGCAGCTCTCTAGGATTGTGTCATAAGTAGGCAGCTCCACACAACAGTTTTGCTGGGCTGGAAAGATATAGTCTTGAAAGGGAAAAGAGGATAAACAAAAGATAAAGAAAAATTACAAACATCATTCCCAAAGGAGTGTTCCTGACAATCTGTTAACTTTTCATTGGCGTGTTCATAACCACTTCCAAAAAAATGTCGCAAACTCTTAGCAGAGCAGCTTGAACCTCTGCTGATGAATTGAAGGAAATTTGTTCTAAAGAAAATACATCATATGAAGTTAACCCGCAATACTGGATCAGCCAAAAACAACACCACGGAACAGGAATTCCTTCAATTTAACAATACCATAATCTCATTGCAGGCTGAGCAGTAACATTAGAAACTGCACATATAACACCTTCCCTTACAGCTGAAATTTGGCAGTGGTGACTTTTAAAAAAAAAATCCTAAAAACAACCTTAGTATTCAGCCTGGATGCATTTGTTTGATTAAAAGGATTTATGAGTTAACCACTTAAAAAGTCAAATCAATGTAGTGTTAAGATTCCTATGTTTTATTCTAGGCATATACGTAATGCGTTATTCAAAATACATTGCAGAATAGTTCAAAGCTGACACTGTGAGTGCTTCATTGCATGAACTGCGGAGGAGTGCTGATTTTCCATCATTCTGTTATGTGCTTCAGTCACTAGTTCTGTCTCCTTCTGCAAGGTCAACTCAATCTGACTGTGCTTTCCTTAATTACATCACTTTCAATGAAAAGGACAAAAGTAACCACTGTGAATCATGCTGTCAAAAACCTAGGTGCCACCTTCCATAGTTCTTCATTTACATTATAATTAAGTGCCTTTTGGTCCAAAACCCGATTCCTTGGAAAGCTAGGGTAAAAGAGCTCTGTGTGAGGACCTCCTTGGCTCAGGAATTGGTGGTGATAACGTTACTGCAGACATAGTGTAGAGCAGCTGCATGGTCATCACCACAGCTCCTGGCCTGCAGTAGTAACTTTGACCTCCTCTATGTTCCTGTATGGAGGGACTGTGAGAAACAGACCTGATTGCAGATCAGTAGGACAAACACAGACCTGTCTCCCTCGGCACATGACAGCTCTTGCTGTTTGCCCGCTACAGAAGGAATCGCTGCACCAATACGTGCAATTCCTGCACATTGCTTCTCTGGACCTTCTGCACCTCCCTGGCTCTGATGTTCCAGTATACCAGTAATCCAGGCATATACTTGGACTGGGATTTGTTCCATCTAACTGAATGCTTGAGTTAGGAGTGCAGTAACACCAGGCTCTGTAGGTTAATGGTCCAAGATGTCATGAAAATCTTCTACAACATAGATTCTGTGATATTAGCAGATCTTTTGGGCAAGGGACCAGTGAGGAGCAGGAACAGGCTGTTTATTTGAGCAGGGATCTTTTCTCCCTTTCTCCCTCCCTGCTCAGATCTCCCCATTGCCCAACCAGGTCCTGAGATATTGGACAAAAAAAGACAAACAAGACAACTAAAAAGGGTTCCAAAGGTATTTTTCTTTTGTAAATCTCAGATTTGTAGAAACCTGGTTCATTTGTAGAAACCTGGCATTTTGAAGATAGAAGGTTGCTAGAATGACAGTAAGTTGGGGTTTATATTAGGGAAGGGAGAAAAAGGATGGCAAAACCCAAACCGTTACTTCCTCTAGGACAGGAGGCTTCACAGGGAGAGAAGTCTGTGTGAAACAAAGTGATTACTTCTGCTGCTATCACTCTGAACAGTGCAGACTGTAGCAGAGCCTCTACCTTCATTCAGCTTAAACAGTAATTTAGCCTTTCCATTTACAGCATCTGTACATCCTCCTGTGTTTAGCCACAGACTACTAAAAACCTGTGCGTATTAGTCAGTGATACGGACCTTTTTTCCCTATGGACATAAGACAGTTCCCAATCCATTTCAGGAAGAAAGATGAATCAGAATTGGATTTGAAATGAGAGAACCTGGGCTTATTTCCCAGCTCTGCCATGTACATCTTTCAGTCTTGGGCAAATCTTAGCTCTTTCTATTCTGAGCTATTTGGAGCAGGCGCTTTCTCATTTGCTATGCATACATGCACTGCTTAGCACAAAGGGGACTCCAACCACTCATGAGTAATCAGTGAACAGATGGTAGTAAGTTGTCAGTGTGACTAGGTATTCCCACTCTGATAGTTTTTGTAGCAAATTTCATCTTTTAAAAAATCCTGCCAACAGGCCAAAACTGGAGGTATGTAAAAGAAAAATTAAATGAAGGAGCCCATTTTCAAAGTATCTGTTTCCCAGCTCTAAAATACAGAAAGGACTTTCCACTGTAGGAACTGAGACACGTTGGACATACTGGCAAAGTCCTGCTAAAGCCAAATGTCAGTGCTGTGCTTAGTTAAATCCACAGTAAGCTTGTCTTTTTGACTTCCAGAAATGAGTAAAGAACTCTTTTGGGCCAGATATTTCCTTAATCTCTCACTTGCATTCACTCAGATGAGCTTTTTACAATTAGGAGTTTCCCCGTTTGGCAATACTTCTGCATTGTCACAGGCAGAGATGACATAATGAACTACTCTCACGCATATTCTTGAGCTCTTCTGGGTAAAAATAGTGACCCTCAGCTTTAATCTTCAGAACTTCGCGTCTCAGTGCAGCTATTCTGATGACAAGGGTGAGCAGATCTGGCTAAGGCAGGAAACAGATGTATCCTCTTATTCTTAACATAAATTTTTGGGGTTTATTTTTTGGTTAGCTGCAGTCCTAATCTCACTTTTGATCGAGTGCAGAGGAAAAGAGTAATTAGTGAAGTATTAGTGTTATTATTATTTCCTGACATTAACTCTCCTGCTACTTGTCCATCCTTTTCTCAGGCCCAGTAAAATGGTGTGTGGGTTTAACAGCCGAAGAGCATTTTTTATTGCTGGTCCCTCTCTGCGCTCTGAAGTCATGCTGCGTTCACTCTACTGAGCTAGTAAAAAAACCCAACTCCTACTGAATGTGGCCACAGTTATGTGGGCGGTAAGTGCCTTATAACAGTATAACTTATACAGGAAGGGGAATATGTTTTATTAGTGTAGATTTCATAGTTGAAGCACTGTTTTCCAAATGCACTGTTTTACCTGCAAAGCACATACAAATATAGTTTATAACAACTATATTACTGTATAGCAACATATAATAACTAATATCTATTAATATGACTATTTGATTTTAAAACTAATGATTCCTTTTTTTTAACGTGGCTCTGAATGATACAAAATTGCTATTTGGCTTAAGCCATCATACGGGTGGCCAAGGCACATAAAGAGATGAGTTGATTTACCAACCATCACAGCCAGGAACTGGCCCCTCATCTTCTGAAGGTGAGACCTACAACTAAGCACAGGAGTTTCTTCCTCCCCATTGCCTTCCACAAGCATGAGTTCCTCAGCATTTCTGACACCTCTTTACTTACCCTATTGCAAGAAGCATAGTTCTTCTGTCATTTGTTGTGCAGCAGGCTGTACAAGCACATCCTTCCCTCCTAACATCTGGTCTGGATAGATACCCCAGGGACCATGAGGAGTTGCAGAGTGGGGTTTTTTTTTTCCTCTCCTTCTTTCCCTCTTTTTTTTCAGCTATTACATAATAGTTGATTTTTGGCTGCTGTAGTTATCACTGGTGAAATGTTTTAGTCCCCTAAGCAGTAATGATAATACTTCGGACCATATTGCAAATATTTATGTAATTTTTTTATACAAACCTGCTGTATGTGTACCTTTTTAGTTACTGTGGTCATTGTTCTCAGTATATCATAACTCTACAGCATAAGGTAGTTATGAAAAGATATCCCTCCTGTATATTTCATTCTCTTAAGAACCAGAAATCCCAGGATATATTTCGAAGGCAAGATTTTCTAAGACAGACAGGCTTTTATTTTAAGTATCTGTGTATTCAAGCAGAGATGATAATTCAAGAGGCACTCTAGTCCATTTCCATAAAACTCTTTTGATCTTTCTTCATCATATTTAAATTTGTTTTCATTGTGATCAGCTGCTTTTAACATATTTTGACACTTAATTTAAAACCTGCAATTACAGGTTAGAATCATTGTGGCCTCTGAGACAAATTCAGTTCTGAGGGAAGTCGGTGATAATCAATGTAACAGTGATCATATGTGCCTGCAACACTTCTGAATTTTTACCTCCCAGCATCAGGGCCAGACACAAGTAACTGCTCTACTAACAGGCTGGGGGCTCTAGCCTACATGTGGCAAAGCGGGAAGTGCACAGCTGTACAGCTCTCTGTGTACAGTGCAGTGACAGCCTCTCCTGGGAGGCACTGTGACTAGCAGGGTATTTCCTTCATAGGGTAAGTGGGTATTCCTCTCTCTCAGGCATCTGGATGAGCAGTGGTGAAACATGGAAGCTGAGGAGTAGCTGAAAAATAGCTACACACTACTGGATCACTATCATTTCTTAGGTTGTTGAACAGGAAGGGAAACCACCCTTTTCCACACTTGCACACGTTTTGTTATGTTCATTGCTCAGAGATGTATTGCAACTCATAGTTAATCTTTTCAATATCTCTTCTGTCCCCATGGAAACTTTGCATAGCAGAAAATAACGGTGCGATATGATACAAGTTGCTATATTTGCTAGTGCTGGCCAGCAGGTTAGTTCTATGCAGCCTCCCCATTTTTCTTCCTCTTGTCCCTCCTTTTCAACAGGAATATTAAATATGACAAACAATGCTGATTTCAAACTGAAGCTTTTAAAGGAAGCTTCTATGCAAATTGGTGTGTTTAAAAACAAATCTAAAATAGCTCTTAACAGAAACTGTTCAACTAATCCAAGTATTTTAGTTTAGATTACTAAACCCAATCCATCTAAATTGATTCAGGGGACCCATCCAGAGGACCCACCATTGCTACAGGCACAGTTTTGTAGAGGAACTCTGATCTTTCAGATGAGACACCTCTAAGAGAGGCAGAATATTTGGGATCAGAATGTGCTGTTATGTTTTCTATAAGCTTTTAACAGTCACAGCATGCACAGTATTTTGGGGGTGTGATAACAGGGTGATGCAGATTGGAAAGACCTCATGTTACATCATCTTTGGTGACTGAAAGTAAAAATTCTTGAAATGGGTGGAGAAAGAATTGTGACAGTTCCCTGCCACCCTGAAATGATAAATGCTTGGAAAACTCCCAGAATGTTATCGAAGTGCCTAAAAAGTAAATATTTATTCTGCACACAAATCTTTTAGATCTGTCAGTAGATGAATTTGATTATTCTTGTGTTGGTTTCTATTATTCGACTGGGTATTTGTAGGCAGATGGCCTCTTGTAGTGTTAATAAAAACAACTTATGTAGAATGATTGGGCTGTGTAGTAAGTGGGGAAATACTGAGGGATTGGGAAAGAGGATAGCCTGCCAAAACTTAGTTTCTGTTTATACACATTTAATTCCTTCTTATAGCAAATTAGGCTTTTCTTCTTCAGGCATGTTCAGTTACTCTGATCAAGTAAGGCTAGAGTTTGGGATACTGAGAAATTGAGGTTTGTAGGTCAAACTCATCTTCCTGTGATGTTTCACGGGTATAACAAAGAAAAGTGTATTTTTGAGTTTATTTTAATAGCTAACCCCCCTATACTTCTGAACCTGTGCCAGCAAATCTCTGAAATGCTATGAACTCCAGATGATGCAAGAAAAGCTGGGAAGGGACTGAGCTGTGAATAGACCTGACCAAAAGACAACTGAATTTCTGTCCCCTGACAATTTTTTTTCACTGTTTATCAATCCCCCAATCTACCTTTTGCTTTGTACTGTAGCATCCATAGAACTTTTGTTTCTTTAAGATCTTCTTAATCGCAACTGTCACCCACTCTTATTTAGTAAAAATGTAAATAAGGAAAGTTTAACAAAGATTTAAAACAGTTAAAACTTTGTTTACAAAATCAGCACAAGTATTTGGTGAACTTTACCAAGATGCAATGTTTCAAACTTGTTGAGAATTTATGATATGAAAAAAAGTCTGCTTTTTCAATAATGCCATCAGTTGCTCCCCCTCTTCCTTCTCTTCCCTTGAAAGAAAAATATGACCAGCTTTCTCTGCTTTAGGTTTTTAGGCAACTCTTGAAATGAAGATGCAAAATTTAGCCTGTAAGTATGAAGCATTTTGAAACACAGTCATAGATGAGTGAGTTGCAGCAGGGGGAATAGAGAAGCTTCCTCAAACCTACTGTGGCAAAGACTTTTATTATCCTAGAACTGGGAGGGAACTGAAAGTCAGATTCTTCCTTCCTGACCACAGATATTTGCAATGTGGCTGTCTACACCTGAGCTAATTCTCTGCACAGACTTAAAAATCAATGCAGAGAAAGAGGCACTTTTAGGATGCTGTCTGCCCAGCTGCTTGCATCAGATGAGCTGCTCTGTGCCAACCAAGTAGCCTTTTATCTCTGTGGACAGTTAAAGGAGCCTGCAGTGACTAGTTCAGACATAGTTGCCCCCACTGCTGGTACCTCTGCTTGGTCACCTGAATCCCACCCTAGCTGCCTGCTGTTTGATGGCAGTTCTGAATACCACAGCTCACTGACCGCAGTATATTGATACTTGTGCTGAAGCAGACGTAGCTCCCTGACCTAAGTGGTGTTCCTCCTCTTGGCCTCTTGGCTGTTGCTGCTGAGACAGAATGCATCCTGTGATGAAAGGAAAGCACGTACAATGCAGTTCAAAGTACCAAAACTGTTTGCTGAGCTGGCAGGAAATTTAATTTAGCACATGGGACTTAATGCTGCAAAGATTAAATGTTCTTATTCAGATGAGAATGAAAGCCTTGTGATTGCCTTATCAACTGAAACATGTGTAGGGCTTCCAGTCACCAGGCCATAAAAGCACTGATATACTTGTGCACATTCCAAAGGTCTTCCTAGTCCTTCCTCTTGCTCCTCTGAAAATGGTTTAGCTAAGACAGGATGACTGACTGTACCACTGGCATAACCTCACCTAGTTTGCAGTTTACCGTATCACTGATACCAATTTAGCTCAACAGGGTCAAATGGGTGGAGTGCAGACAAGAGAATATCAGACCAGGGCAGGCTGGGAAGTTCCCTCTTTCTTACTTTTTAATTTATTTTCCCATAAAAGTCTCCAGGCTTTCATCAAATGATTCTGCTATTTATAAGTCTGAATTAACTTTTGAAGAAAGAAACATCTATATTTTGATTCTTGATGAATTGTGTTCTTTCCCACAAAAAGCATCCATGTCAGGGTCTAATCATGTAGATGCGCTACAGATTCCTATATGCTTACATCCCAGAGCCCTGAGCTGCAAATTGTTGGATGCTGGAGAAAACCTGCTGGAGAGACCCTAGGAAAGCATTACTACACGCTTAGCATGCTGTTATTCTCGTCTCTTTTTATTCCCTAGGCTTCTGCTATTGGCCATTGTCATTTACAGGATAGTGGGCTAACGGGAGATTTGATATCATCTGTCAGGTCTCACTTCCTGCATAACACGAGCACCTGCCATGGTAGCAGAGCTGTCACTATTTGCCTGGTTGAGTTCCAGTGTGGCCAGTCCTACCGAACTTCTTAAATCCCAAGCAACACAGCACCAAGGTGGCACAACATGGTGCCTGGGCTAGCAAGGCTAGCTGGCTTGATGCTTAAATGCAGGGAATCAACTGGTGGACAGTTGGCTCAAGCAAGGCCAACACTAGCAATGCTCATGAGACTGAAGAGCAGCAGAGTTGCCCCTTGGGCAGAAACAGAGCTCCCACTCACTGAGGTCCTCTCAGGGTCCTGTGACAAGTGGTGTGGGTGTCTGTGCTCAGGTGCTCAAAATTCTCTTCCTGCCACTACCAAAGTGTGCTTATGTAGTAAGGATCTGCATAATGCTACTTCAATAAAAACTCATAGAGGAAGATAATACAGAATATTCTTAACAGAATATTAATCAGAGAATATTAATAATATTTATAAAAGTATTAAGAATAGCCATGGAATTTCCAGTTTTCATAAGAGCTCAAACCTTTTTCAGGGTGCTTTATGAAGTCAACCTGGCATCATTTTCCTGGTGGGAAGTTAAAGCAGCTTTTGTAGGCAAAATACAGAAAGCTGAGTGCTCTGCATTATAGTTTAGAAGATCAATAGATCCCTTTGTTTAGGGATCCTGATGTTAAAAGAAACCTCTTGTTTATGTGCTGCCTTGGCCTATTAGCCTTGGTTGTTACTAATAAAAGTTCTTTCAGAGCACTCTGAGTGATCAGAGTCTTGAACAACTGTCCATAACCAGCAAAAGCATTAGATAGGAAAAAATAGACAAGAAAAAAAGCCTCCTAAAGTCTGCCTTTCTGCAGGCAATGTGTCTTTGGGTATGAATTTCAGAGCGGGTAGAGAACACACTTCTGCTTGGCATGGAAATATATACTAAGTGGAAATTAAAAAAAAAGAAAAGATTCAGGAAATATTCTTAGCTTATCAGTTCTGTGGGTGTATTAGCAACTTAGATGAGAATAGTTTTCATGATGAAAAGTTAACTGTGCATGCTTCTGAACTGTTATTACAAAATAAGAGGAAGGGGGAAGTTTAATAACTAAAGTTTTGGGTTGGGCTTTTTTCTGTGCTTTTACATATCTTTTAACAGCTGTGGGCAGGGGAGCATGGAGCGGACATGTTTCTGTTCTCAAATGGAAAAAAATAACCTGCAGAAATTTTCATTGGACAACATTCAAAAACTAAGAGCATTTAAATTTTTCCCCAGGCAAAAGAGGCCATTTTATGAAAAGACAAATTGCAGGAACCACCCAAACAGACCCAAATTTTCCAGAATTTTTTTTCTAGGTTTGTGTTAACATATTCTTCATTTTCACACCCAACCTATTGGTGTAGTTAGAAAGCACTACATGTTCAACTTTAGATAATGAGGAAAATCAGTTAGTAAAACAATATTTTAGAGGAAGGTAACATTTTACACATGTGAATGTCTAAAGTTATGTTAATAAATGTTTGGGTTTAACTTTTCTAGAAACTTATATGTGGATTCTGAGGTACAGATTTTCATTCTAGAATGTGCAAAATCAATGCTATCTGAGCTCCTAATGCATTTAAGCCCATAAAAATCCTTCCTCATGGACTCAGACCTTTAACATTCAAGTTCAAAGTCTGTTTTGCTCAAGAGTCCACATTGCTGCTATCTCCCCATCAGAGCTGATGTGGACTGGTGGGAAACGTTTAGCAAAAATTTAGCCTAGGCAATGCCAGAGAGGCTCATTCTTGCATTTTTGGGAAGTACTTCAAGACAGCAGTGTAGTAGAGCATTTAGTTTGTGTGTTACACTCCAAGGCCAGATGCAGCCACATTGTCTTCAACGAACTGCTTAAATGCTGCAAGTTAAATAGCTGTGAGTACTGTGCCAGGTCAGAGGCTGACAGTCAGGGCAGACAGTCAAACACCTGTCAACTGGAGGCTTTTTCCTACACAGTGGGACGCTCTGTCCCAGCTTGCTTCCTTTACCATCCTGTGTCATACCACCTCTTCAATTCCCAGAGCCCCCATGGAAAGCATCAAATCTCCTTAGCGACTGAATTAGCTATTTGTTTGCCTTGTAGGCAGACGTGAGGGACTGTGTAATGGGACAGTGCTGGTGTTTCCACAGTCCTCGTGGGAAGCTCTCCTTTGCATTATTTTGGTGCCATATAAGGGTCTTAATTTTTATAAAGATTACTTTTGGGTACTGGATTTCTTGCTAATTCTTGCTAATTTCAGTTGGCTGGGGCTGATGCCAGCTCTATGCCTTGCCTGACCTTCTGTGAAGAGGAAGCAAGATGATCCTTTATTTTTTCACAACCAGTCTCCAGAGGAGAAATTCCCAATTCAATCTGCAGTGGTCTGCAATGCAATTCCCTCCTGACGCCCTCTTCCCTCCTCTCTTTGCTGTAAATTGCAAGGACTTCACCATTTAGCTGCAAGCCTCCCTTGGCATCCACCTGTACCTGTAGCAGATAGGCAATATTTTCACATAGCTCCCTCCAGACCTATGAGTTTGGCTGTGGAAACTTTGAATAAGCTGATGAACTGTGGAGGATGGGTTCAGTTGTCAAAATTGCCCAAAGCAAGGAAGTCAGATGTGCAAGGCAGACCAACAGCAGCACCACAGTGTCAACACTAGTGAGTAATCTCCCTGTTGGAACTAAGCACAATGGTGACACTGCCCAGCAGTGACCCAGAAGACTAGGCCATTGACTTTCTTGCAAATAAGTAATTTATTTTCCACCCTCTGTAAGAGAAAGGTCTTCTTTTCTTTAAGCTAATGAAATGACACTCTGTTTACTGAGTTCAGTTACATTTAAGCAACTTATGTGTATTATATCACAGCTGAGCTCCTTGGCATTTATGCAGTGGGAAAAAATTCAGATGAGTAAACTCATGTTTTATGACTCAGCAGACAGTCTCAGTTTCTGGCTCTCACACAATTTCTTTCTGCAACCTTGGGCAAGCTACTTAATCACTTACTGTGCCATCTGTAAAAAACTTCCCTTCTCTGTGTTTCCTATTTTATCCATCACTTCTTTATTGCAAATGTTACCCTACAGATTTGTATAGCACTTACCAACAAAGGAACTTTGCTCCTGGTAATCCCTAGGCATCGCTGGAATTAAGAGTAAAGTAGTAATATCTGAGCAATCAAACCATGCCATTTCCTTATTTCAACCTACAGTCCTTTAACATGTCCTCTGTATGTCTTCCAAAAATTGCCAAACTAGAAACTAAAGCACTAATAAGAATGTATCTCCTGTCATGTAGTTTGGCTACAGGTTCCAGAAATGTGAAACTTTCAGTGCTGAAAGACTGAGCGCAGATGCCGTGCCAGTGGGGAACAAGGCTGCAAAGGGAGAATTGGAGCCATGAGCTGCCTGGCAGTTACTGCAAAGAGTGAAATTCTATTTATTCACTGTAACATTCTCTGTCTCATTTTCTTCCTGCCAGAGTATTGTGCATAGGTGGCAGAACCCAGAAAACACGCTTTCTTGCCTCCCCGTGTGTGTCATGCTTAATTAGGGGACACTTTTTTTCCTGTTGGATTTACACCTGAGGTTCTGCCTCCTATAAGACATCCCCAGGTACAGGTCAAGGAAGGGGAAGGTGAAATACTCCCTAAAGAGTTGTCTTTGGAGCCTAGGAGAGGTTACAACACATGAGATACCATGAAGTACCTGCGTCATCAGTAAGCACACTGCCATGTAAACAAAAAGTAGTTCTTCTGAAGTTCAGGCAAATCTGACAGTAACCATATTAGTAGGTTTTGAGAAGAAATAAATGCTGAAGAAGGGAATGAAAGAGAGCAGACATATATCTCTCTCTCCATCAACCTTCCTTCTCAGTTTCAGGTGGGCCCAGTTTTGCCACTTTTAGGCAACTGGGTGGGACCAGTCTCTTTTGGCAGTACCCAAGGGCTTTATAAGTGTTTGCATGGCAGCCGCTCCCTGTTTGCTCTACTCTCACAAGCCCACAAGGAACATTTCTGTATCAAGGCTCAGGAGATTCTTGAGTGCTGCAATGTCTCCTGCACTGTGAAGTAGCTCTCAGAATCTCCCTATAGCAATCCGCTAAGGTATGCGGGATAATTCTGCTTATGAGCTAGCCCAGGGTTTTGTAAAAGAGAGGAGAGGATAGCACAGTCTTTCCAGAGTCCTGCTCCAGTTGGAGGGAGACTTCTGTGGTCTGTTATGAAGTGCTGGATGTTTACATTTAGCTTTTCCTATCGGAAGAAATAGATTGGGCAAACAGCCAGCAAGCTATTTCTGGAAAACTACTTTCCTAATAATTAAAAGCACCTGGGCAGACTTTCCTTGTCCAAACAGCACTGTCTAGCCAGGCCAGGCCTTTAGGGTCAGAGATTCAGATGCTGAATGGCTTTAGCAGTGGCAGGAACGTAGGAATTCAAGGTGCTCCTTCTTTACCTTATGCATCTTGAATGTCCATTTGCAATCCAAGGTAAAAATGACAAAGGACTGAATGAAAGTCTGTGACCTCTAAAGTGTCAAAAGCTCCTCAAAAGCCAGATTTTCATTCTGGCTCTGCCAGGTGTTCAGAGATCATGAGATGAACTTAAACATCATGTGTTCTTGCCCTTGCCACCCCCACCCCAACACCACTGCCTTCTGGGTTATGATCCTTTAGGGAGCTCTTGGATCATGTTTCCAGGCTTATTCCTGCAATCAGGAGGGATCCTGATATTTATCTCACCAAACCATATAGTAATAGTAAAGGCAAGATCGAGTTCTGGTGTGGAAAGAATATGCTTTCTAGAAGAGAAACATAATCAGTTTTATTCCCTAGATTAATTAAGTATGCTGGATATAGGAAATGAATTAATTGTGCAAATGCTCCATTATGATTCCCTCTGATAATTCCTAAGAAGCACAAGCACATTCTCCATTATCTCCTGCTTTCCTGAGCTGCAAGGATTAGAAATCTCTCAAAAGGACTTACCACCTTGAATCTACAAGACACCCACCTGCCTGGGACCCAGGCAAGGCTGGTCAAATCGTTGTGGTAGATAGGCATGGCAAGTATTTTCCTGACAATGATTTTTCCCCTGTATCAGTTGTTAAGTATCCTTCTTAGAGTACATTAGTGCAACAAACCCAGCAACTGAGAGTGAAGAGCTTAGTCCTAGTAGAAAGCCTCAGCACTGTCTGGTTTGTGGAAGATGACAGCATAGTCTGACAGAAAACCCATGCAATGTGTTTATGGCCACTTCTGCAGTGCTTGCAGCCACAGATTGACTCCTACCTCTACTTAGGCTAACGGTGCAGCAGCAGCAATGGTCCTTCAACAAGAAAAAAACTAGTTTCAGTGTTTTCCTGCTTTTGACTTGCTACTTTCATGTTGAGGTTCTGGACCGTTTGATTTGTTCCTGATCAGCTGCTTCAAATTTTTATTTCCTTTCTTTGGTATCACCTGGAGGTATATGAGTTTTGTGGAGAAACAAGGCAGTAATTTTCTGCCATGCCCTTGATATCTGTTTCCCCCTCGCCCTATTCCCTTCCTGTTTCCTCTCTCCCTGGCCACTGTTAAGTTATTTCTTGCCAAAAAGGAGTGTTTTAACAGTGACACAGTTAATTTGAGTAACTGTACTGCTGTAGAACCATGTATAGTATATACTTGAAAGGAGTTATGTACTTAATTTCTCAACTAGCAACAGAGGTGACAGGTACAGCTCCTTAGCCCATCACTCATGGGGGCTAAAAGAGAGAACAAACCCACATCACCTCTGGCAGAGCATATCATCTGTAGAGCCATTGCCCTTCTGTACTAGCTTGCTTTGGAGTTACCCTGCTCTGCAGCAATTAGCAAGGAGGACAAGTCTAGAAAATAACAAATGGTTGCTTGTTTTCATATCCTGCAAAGCTGCTGCAACAGCATCTATCTGTGTAGATGCACTTTGGGAAGTTCAGGATCTTTATGAAAATGGAAGTTTTCCATTTTAAGAGAACAGATTATTCACCCAACCTTTTTAAGCTGTCAACTGTAAAATTAACTTGGACTATTGCTGGTGAGTACCTATTGATAAGCTGTCAACTGTAAAATTAACTTGGACTATTGCTGGTGAGTACCTATTGAAGCAGGTTGAATCTTATCCATCATTTTTTAAAAGGATTTATACCTCCCACAGGGTTTATTGTTAGTTGATGCTGTGGCTTCATTGCCTTTTGGACCCTTGTTTTCCTGGGGAGCAGGAGTACTGTTCAGAACAGCCTGTTGTTTAACTGAGGAATTGCAGGTGGAAGCATAGCACACAGAAACTGTTAATCCAAAGAGCAATCTGCTGGTGTATCACTTTTGTTCTTATGCAAGTGCACAGTATTAGAACATGGGGGAACAGCAATAGCAATACTTCGTTATTTGATTTGTAGCTTATTATTTCACTTACTAGAGTTTAGTGAGTGCAAGAGCTTTTCCCAGTAGTATCAGAAAGCTATATAGCACTGACTGTTCAAGTAGTAGATAGCAGGGAGTTTTTTAAAAATAGATATTTTAAAAAATGTTAGCGACAAACAGAACCTGGGATTTTTGAAAAGGATGTAAGCAAGCTAGGCACTCAGCTCTCATTGAGAGTTGAAAGGCCAGCATAAGAATTTGGCCGGCTAAGCCTCCGCACGTCTTAAAGGATGGTTAGGGCTGTGGTGCCACAGTAAATAGCAGGTTGTTGCCAAAACATCATTTCCAGTCAGACAGGACAAGTAAATGAACAAAGATCAGAGCACATCACCAGGCATTAGAATTGCAAGTGCAGGGATGCAAATTCAGAGCCAGGGAGTTCAGCCATGCTAGCTGGGATGTGAACTGATAATTTTTTGATGTCACCTTTTGTTTTCTTCCCAGGTAGATGTCTTCCTAACCTTCTTGCTGTCTTGCTTTTCAAGCTCAATTGCTAGGTGTTACTGCCAGGATGCTTGAAACCATCCCAATTCAACCACAGTAGTCTGAGCATAGTAAATAGGATCTGATATCCACCAAGAGGAGTTTTAGGGTATCTTGCTGATCTTGGTCTCTCAGTGCTGGATACCAACACTCCAGGGATTCAGCCTCACCTCTTCCTTGCTTTTTGCCTTTTTGCTTCGTGACATTTTTTGCATACCTTTGTAAAAAGCAAGAGATGTTTAGCTTAAAGCAGGTATTTGTGCAGGAGAATACTGGTTGTATGTAAAACAGGCCAGTTGTGCTCCAGCCAGTAGTTTTATTGCTCAAATAATTGCTTCTCCCACTTTATTACAGTATTGCCAAATGTAGATTGCTATGAAAATAGTACATGCTTCAGTACCATGTGTGAAATGAGTACAAGAAGATGTGTCTACATCACTTTTAGGGGCAATCTCTGCAATGGAGCAAGAGTTAAATGACCCTGAAGTCTCTAATTACTCTCCTAGGATGTCCATCAATGGTCCTTTCCTGATATAGTTGATATGCATCATGCTTGGAAGACACCTGCAATTTTGCATCATTTCTCCACATTATTATTTACATTTCTTTGGGGGATAAGCAAAGACATTATAAAAGCCCAGCATTCAAACTGTGCCCACCCCCCAATTTGTAATGTCAGAAGAAAGGGAAAAGGAGGCTCAGTCATTTTGTCAAATATTTCAACACGTTTAATTTTTAACCTTTTAATTTGTTCCTTCTTGGATATCTGTCACTTTGGGATTTGAGCGGTCATCTGTGACTCTAGAGATGACAATCCTCTGATGTGGAAATCTTGGTGCTGTTAAAGTATCAGTGGTTTTGCAAGTGGTGTCACAGAACCATGGTTTTGCTGACAAGTTTTCTTCAGTTCTTAGAGGTGGCAGGATGTGTTGTAGGAGATCATGGCAGATGGGACTTCTGGACAGCATAAACTGTCCAGCCACTCCCTTTTCTACTGCCCTTTACAGAGGTCCCCAGTCATATACACACCTGCTAGTTTACACTGGGCAGGTGATTTCACTCATTCAGTAGAGCAGACTCAGCTATTGTACTGTTTTGTAGTAAAAGTTTAGAAATTAGCTTGGTGTTACTCCATTTGGATTATGTGGTGTCATTTTGGGGACTTAAATAGTAATTGAAACTGATTCCACTGAGGTTTTATATGCTGAAAAACATCTATGCATTTCTTTAGTGAGCAGGGAGACAAGAACAAAAAAATTGGCAGGTGGAGAAGGGGAAATCTTTCTGCCAGCTACACAGGCTGCCAGCTTCTTCTGATATTTCCCAGAATCCTACCAGTCACTGCTTCCTCTTTTTCTATGTGCTACTTCAGACCTCTCTTTCCTCTGTGGGGCACTGAGCTCTGGCTGTGCCCTTTCGCAATCCCGACAGAGACTGCCTATCATGAACATGGCTTTCCTCCTGCCCTTTCTACAGGTTTGAGTAAAACTCTGATGTATATTTATCGTGCTAGAGCCCTTTGCAACCCATGACATTACTCCTGGCTGAAGCCTAGTGATTACATGGGACCTTGCATTTGTGAGACAAGCTATAGGACCATGACCTCTTCCTGCTCCCACTGAAACAGAGTCCATTTGTTGCTGTGTAGAAGATGACCTGTTTAAAAGGCTGGTGTCTATTTGAAATTGAGTCAGTTACAAAAATGTTCTATTGTGTTGGAAATAGCTCAGGTGCTGCAGATGCTTTGGAGTGTGCTAGTCTGTGGGGTTTTAATGCATATTTTCCCTTCAATTATTATGTAAAAGATATCCTCCCACCCACCTGCCTTCCTACACAGAGGAAACTGGCCACTGAATGGGTATAATAGATTGAAGCTGTTACCCACCTCCAAAAGTTGTTTTCAGTTGCTGCACTTTGAAGTTTTGTTGAAAGTTGGGTAAAAAAACCCACAAAAGCTTGTTTTCAATTTGTTCTCTTTGCTAGGCCCCACCACGACAACAAAAACTGTCTTTCTCCTCCCCCTCAGTCAAAATAAAACCATCCCAAACCTGGCCTAACCAGAACTCAAGTTAACTTTCTTCTCGTTGTAAAAAGTGACGTTGTCTTTGAGTATCCTGTCTGCTCATGTTTTACCCTCCATCTGAAAGATGGCTCTGCCAGCAGCTCAATACACCTTTAATTCCTTGTGAGGAACATGAGAAAAATAAAAAAAAGTACTGTTTAGGAGTTAAAATAGTACACAGCTGTCACCAGCCAGTAACTCTTGCAGCTACAAGCTGTGGAGAGCTTGTACCAGCAGAAACCAGGTTAAAGCCACATCCAACATCTGAGACCTTTCTGCATCACTTCTAATGGCAGGACCATCCCCAGATGCAGTATTTAGCCACTTTCTGCTTTTTCACCAAAGCTGCTGCTGAGGCTATTTTAGTGTTTGCTGTAAATTCTCCAATTTCTCCCTGCAGTTTGACACCCCAGGAAGGTCCTCAGCACTCATGAAGACATTCATCTCAATAACCTTTCCGTGAGCGTAACATCTTTCCCATGGATTGCTCTGCTCTCAAGGAGGATTTCTAATTTAATGTCCAGTATTTATCATGTCCCTGATGAGCCCAGGCAAAGAGACTGAATTGCGTGCTGTGATCTTCCATTTGAACTAAGAACATATGAACCAAAATATATTTGTACCAATTTATGTTCTTTTTTGTTACCGCTTTTGTGTATATGTAAAAAAAAAAATAAATCCCTTCTACTATCAAGACCTTTAGTCAATCTTTTTAATTTCAAGGTTATTTTAAAAGTAGTAGAACTGCATTTGTTCCTGGGACAACATGTGTTCATGTACAATTTAGTTTATTCTCCCCTTATTCCTCAGTTGCAATGTAAAAGGGACTTGTAGTCCTGCTTTGTGAGTTGTTCCCAAGAGACTCATCTCTAAGTTAAGTGGTACATGGAAGCCTGAAGGACCCTTCTGGGGTCAGAAGAAGTGGTGTAAATAAGAGCCAGAGCAATGTCAACCAGAAAGAGCACTTTGGGCTTAGATAGCTTCAGGGCACTGAGCAGTGATGGACAGGACAGAAGTCCATTTGTCATTCTGTGTGAGTCACATAGGTTCCATCTTGTCTGAATCTGAGGACTTGCAATGGCAAGCAAAAACACACAGCACTTTTTGGACCTCAGTCTCAAATCATAACACAAAGTGCTTCCTCTCTTATGAATGACAGTAGTAACATATACTTTCCTTGCCATTTTACCTGTCTTGTGTACTGAAATATCAACCTGATGCTAGCAGACTTGTTTCTTGCTGTATGCTTATACAGGTCTTTGTACAGTGAGGCTCTATTTTGGACATTGCTACTGTAAGCAGCTAAGAAATGTCCTACTTGGTCAGACCAGTGATGAATCCATCCAACCCAGTATCCTGTCTCCAGCAGTGGCATTAGGAGATTCTGTTTAGGAAGAGCAAACAAACCTGACTATTGGAGGTCCATTCCCAGCATCCCCAGTCATCGATTAGGGGTGTTATAGACTCATCTCTGCCTTTTCCCTGTTTATGGACATGTTGTCCGTGAATTTGTCTACCTTCTTTTTGGAACTGCTCATACTGTTTGCCTTTAAAACCTGCTGTGACTACATATTCCACAAGTTCATTGCCTGCTATGTAAGAAAGCGCTTTATTGTACCTGTTAAACAAATCTATTATTAATATTAGTGATCCCTAGTTCTAGGTTCATTCATCTTATTTCCAGGTAGCTTTCTCCTCTCTTAATTGAAAAGTCTCAGCTTTTTAAGTCTCCCCTGGTAAGACAACTGCACCATCATCCACATCATTTTAACTGCCCTTCTTGGTACCTTCCCTCAGTCCATTACGTCCTCCTTGCAATGCGGAGAGCAGTGGCATGCATTAGTCAGGATGTGGGTGCACCTGGGTTTTACGCATTGGCAAAATGATGCTCTCTGCATTGTTCTCAACACCCTTCCTGATGATGCTCAATGATTTGATGCCTCTTTTGGCTGACACTGCACACTGAGCTGATGAATGAAACTCTGAATAACTGATGAGAATACACTATTGTGATCAAGGCTGGCTGTGGTATGCAGTTAAATACAGCCATTCTGATTTTCTTTTTTTTTAGAAACCATATTTAATTGCCAGTCTCAGTGAAAGACAAATATTATCAGCCAGGGCAAATGCTCCAAATTGGACAGCTTTGAGTCACTATATTTTTGCAGTCTCCCCTTTCTCTCTGCCCAGAACATTAGTAGCATACCTTACTTTATAAACTAGAGCACCCATAAGTAATATGCCTGCACTTACTTCCTGGATTTGTGTGCAAGAGCCCCAGGCGACTTTTCAACTTAGGTCGCATGTTCAAACACTTGATTATAAGGATGTGAAAACACTTCTTTCTGATGCTTCCTTTCGAAGAGGTCTTATGACTCAGATTAACTTCCAGATGAAAGTATAGTAGAAGCTTTAGCCCAGGAGCAACACCTACCCAGTTTTATAATCCTGTCACACATATAGCTTTAATAAAAGCCTGTAGAATAAACAAAACTTACGTATAGAAACAATTAGGCAACAGCAGTTGTAATTCAAGGAATTTCCAGCAGATTAGTAACAAGCTGTGAAGAGCCTGTGGCCTGAAATGCAACCTTGAGCCTCTAATTCCTAGGAAATTATTTGTGTTGTGATGGTTATTGCTGCTGAACAATTAACACCTGGAAGACTGTAAAAAATTTAGCTTTTAATTTCTCTTTTCCATTTTTAGCATGTGAAGTCTGATTCTGGCATGAATCACAGCTCTTTGCCATCCAGCTCTTCCCCGAGGTCTGCATGGCTAGCAGTCAACCAGAGCATGCTATAAAGAGCAGAGGCATTGATCCAAAGAAGCAATCAGGTACACGTGTGAGTCTTTCTCCACATAGCTCTCAAAATCTAATCAGAAAAGCTTTTTTGGAACATTCTTCCCAGGAGGAGACAAACATTTCATCAGAATCTCTACATACAAAAAGAAATTTGATTGCTACCAGTTGGGTTTTTTTCAATGAAGCAAATGGAAATCACACTTCTGTTTTACGTTACAAAATAATTACACTTTTTAGTGCCCTGTATTTCTTGGCACTTTTTTTTTCTTTTGTGGCCATCTTCTTCAGCATATCTGAGCCTATTCAAATGTCTATGAATTTTGGTAGCTCACTCCTTCAGTGCAGACAGAGCTATGTCCCTGATTGCATACTTCCCGCACCCAAGAAATGCCTCTGGAAAGGAGTCAGTCCTTTCCTTGAGGTCTGGTAACAGCCAGTCAGAGATGTACCCTAAAACAGTAACAAACCTCCTATGCTCTCTTTGTGCCAGTTTAACCTACTATGTATAAATCCTACTGATGACTGGCACTAATTATGGTTATAATTAAAGATATGCATTAAAGTAATTTTATACTACAGTCCTAGAAATAGTCTGCTTAGATATCTCTACAAGCAAATTTAATGCAGTCCTCTACTATTTTGGATTCTTCAGAAATGAGACTGTCTCCCAGAACTTCGTAGGCCTCCTGCTTCAGGTACTTGACATATGAGTAGTTGTGAGGACTCAGCCACAAGTGTTACATGAGAAAGTAATTAATCACAGATTCCATGTAGCTTGTATGTGAAAAGCCCCACCAGCTATACGGGATCCAGACAGACATGGTGTGGTGAAAGAAGTTTAGCTTCCTGTAATAGTGATGTAGCTGCCCAGTTGCTCTCTGGAGCAAGGAATTAACACAGCCTAAGAAATACAATGCCCCTTGCTTCTAAGTCGGTTTATGTGGCTATTAAGGAAAGAAGAATGAGTGAACTTGAGACTCCAGGGACATGTAGAGTCTGGGGGTGGCAACATCAGCTTGAAGATACTTATACATTTGAACAGGTCAGAATCCCACTTCTTGCTGTCTCTTTTAATTTCCTCCCTCAGGGCTGGCTGCCATTACTGCTTAAATCAGTGGAGAGATTCCCACTGAATTTCAGGGGTAACTGGATTAGTTACTAGCTTGTCATAGTGGAAAGGCATGCAATTAAAAAAGCCATGTTGTTCTCACTGAATTGGAGCCAAGGATGACCAAGTATGATTGCTCAAGAGCAGCTGTGCAGCGTAACCCTGATCTGCCACCATGAAGGTAGTTGGCTGCATTTTAGATGCAAGTGAAACCCAGCCTAGCCAGAAGCTGCAGTTTGGCAACTTAGATCCATCGGGGCTCTGCCCAGGCACGGGGAGCTGCAACAAGGAATTTCTTTTGAGAGTCAGAGCCATAATTTCCAAATGGTAGCGTTTGATCTGCAGAAGTTATCTCAGTGTAACAACTTCACTGCAGCCGGTGAGACTTCTGGCTGGTGTGTGGTTTACCAGGAGGAGTCTTCAGCTGGAAAACAATTCTCAGGTGCTTTGCACTGAATGGGAAGTGTAGAAAAGGTGGTGTTATTAATGTTTTTTGTATAGCGTTTACTTCCTTGTTTGAATGCACCCTAACAATTTTAAAGTACTTTTCTGAAGTAATTATCTATTTATTTCCTACAAATCTTATTGATACGAAGGGATGCCCCCACGCTGTTTATCTAGCTCCAGCTGCAAGTCTCAGCCTCCCAAACAGTAAGGTATGCACATGCCCTTATTCTTGTGAGTCTTCCCATGAACTCCTGTGGAAATAGTTGCTTCCATAATGCTATGCATATGTTTTGAGGGCTCAGGAAAGACAGGGAAATTACAAACATGTGAGCTCAAAACTTTTGAGAAAATAAAGACTGTCAGTGTTTCCATAATTAAAGATATGCTATGTAAACTGACCCTGTCTCTCCTTTTCCCTTACCCAAGATGAATGAAATGTGAAACTGCATTAAGCCTGGGAAGTAAGTTGAGGTTATAAAAGTGATTGCATTTGATGATGTCATGTCCTTTTTGATGACACGGATAAAACATGTCCAAACCAGTGCCTGGTAGGGACAGGACTTTTTGGGGGGACTGCCTGGGGTTGATGAATGGTGCAATAAGCGGAGCCATTCACTGCAGCAAAACCGCGATCCCCTCCTCCGGGCTCGGCAGCCCCTTACACCCGCCCAGGGCCCCGAGGGGCCATGTGGGGACGCCGCCGCCGCAGCGCTCCCCTCCCGCCGGCAGAGGGGAAGGCGGTAGAGGTCCCCCCGCGCCCGGGGTTAACTTCGTTTTACCACCGACCCTTCTGCGTATCGCCCGCCCCCGAGCGCCGTCCCAAGGCCGGGGCAGGGGGGCCAAGCCCGCGGCGCCGCTTCCTCTGGGGGTGTGCACGGAGGCCGGGAAACTTTCGGAGGGAGCCACTTCCTCGCCCGGCCAGGCGGGGGGAGATGTCAGATGCCGGGAGGGAGGGGTGAAGGCCGGGAAGAGCCAGCCGCAGCCCCCTGCCTGCTGCAAGACGGCCATTTAAGCCCTGGGCAAGGGGCTGGCGAGAGCGGTGGCGGAAGGAGGTGACCAGACCGGCCCTCCCGCGGCCGGCTGTTCCGCTCGCCCCCTCACTCCGCCCCGCGCAGGGCTTCCCCCGCGGCGGCGGCTCCAACCACCCGCCTTTCCAGTCAGGGAGCGCTAGAGGGAGCGGTGGGGGGGTGAGGTGCCGCTGCCGCCTGTGAGGGCGGCGAAGGGGTGGGACGCCGGGCGGTGCGGGGCGCGCAGCCCGGCCATGTCTCCGGGGGAGGCGGCGTCGGGCTGAGCGGCCGTGCGCGCAGCGGGGAGCGTTCTCCGCCACCATGAGGCGGCTGCTGCTGCCCCTACCTCTGCCCTGCCTGCTGCTGCCGCCGCTGCTGCTGCTGCTGCTGCCGGCCGAGGTGAGACTGCGGTGCTGGGGATGGAATAGGACGCGGGAGGTGGGGGGTCCGCCACGGCCGCTGCACCTGCCCCCGCCGGGAGCTGCCCCGGCGGCGGCGCCTGCCGCTCCGCGGGGAGGCGTGCGGCCGGGGCTCGGGCTTTGTCCCGCAGCGGTTCCGCCGGTGCCGCCCGGGGAGGGAAGGGGAGGCTGGGGGGGGGCCGCGGCGTGGCCCGGCGGGGATGGCGCTCACCTGGGGCGGCCGCCGGCGGGATCCCGGGGGCCTCGGTCTCCCCCGGCGCTCTCCACCTGCCCTTTGGGGGTCTGAGCCCCGCCCGGCCGTAGCGTGGGGGACGACCGCTGACCGGCACCGGCGAGGATGTGGTGGGAGTATGACCCTGTCGTACAGCCGTGTGGCTCCTTTCGGGGCGTGAGGCAGCCCCGGTTGTTTACCTCGCTAAAAGCCACCTTAGGTAGAGTAGGGACTGCTTCGGTCTCCCCACTGAGTATTGTAGCCTGCCCTCGTCGTGTCGCTGCTGGTTAATTAGTAATATGTTATTTGCACATCGCCTGTGCTGGTGGTGCACATCACCCATTGGGTTACAGCCTTCAGGAGCAGTGTGGAGTTTTCACGGGAAAATCCTGCTGTGGTGCGGAGAGAGCGGACCTGGTGGCGTAGGGCCACAGGTCAACAGGAGGCCTCTGCCAACACACTTGTGTTTCAAGCCTCTCTCCATGCCCAAGCATGTTGCAGGATGTTCTTCTGAGAACACTTTTCAGTAATGTGAATCAAAATCATTTGCTAGGTGACCCGCTCATCGCATGCTGGCATAGACTTTCATCCCATGCTTCTCTCAGCTGATAGCTTCCTAGCGTTCCTGTAGGAACGCTTTGTGACTGCTGTGAACTCTTATGTTTTGGGGCTTGCTGAACTTTTGCTTCCAGACATACTTGCGTGGCCTCTCTGCCTCAATGGTTTCTGCTACAGAAGCATGAACATGTGTTGGTATGGACCAAGGTGTTCAGTAATCTGTGGTGATAGTTCTGCCTGGCCTATGTTTCAGTCCCACCCTGAGAGCTGCAAAGCAGAACTATACCACTGCTTTAGATTTTTAACTGTTTTTTCCTTATCTTACATTGGCACCAGCTTGTGATTACAGCCAATGGCTATTGTAAACCTTTGTTTCCTCCTCCTTTTCTGTCTTGTTCAGTTTGGAGTACCTTGCAGTGTTTTGTTGTTCCACCTCTGTTTGCTGTTGCACCAAGCCTAGGTTTAGAAATCTCTTCTGAATAAGAGCTAAGGCTGACTTGGGAATCAAAGTACTCCAGCATTCTGGAAAACCTCAGGGCAGGTCTGGAGTGTCCTTGGGTATAGCCTTGCAGGCTCACCCAGGCAACAGGAGCCTTGTGTGGGCATGTGGCTTGCATTGACTTCTCTTCCTTGAACTAGAGGAGCCTTTGTGTGAGGATCTGCCAGCCAAGACCTCTATTGTTTGTAGTTTTTCTTCTCAAGCAGGCTATGAAATCTTGTGATGTAATGATCTGCTTGTCTGCTAAGTCTGGCTCTTAATTGGTGTCTAGTATGATAGATAATAATAAAAAAAATTAGACCCTCTTCTCAATTACGTGTAGTTACATTTACACGTTCATCATCTTGGGGCCCAGCTGTGCACCTTTTGGTGTGGCTCACAATTTTAGGTGGGAGCTCCCCAGCTCATGGTGTCATGGTCTGAAAATTTGGAAGACAGTTTTTGAGAGTCTCAGTGTGACTTTAGGTGTACCTGTGAATGTGAAGGCTGGTGCAAGGAAGTCTCTGTTCACCAGACCTCTTAACTGGTGCTGGTCAGCACGTTGTAGAGTTTTGAACATTAGGAGCATTTGTATGATCTACAGAGAGAGGTGAGGGGAAAGGCCCCTTAGGAGCTTTTTCCTTAGAGGAACAGGACGTAAACCGAGTCCTCGCTGATGGTGTGATTCTGCAAATCATTCACTTATTTGAAATCACTAAATTTCAGTGCGGCCACCTGTGGCAGGTAGGTGGGATAACTCGCGTGAGAAAAGTGTGTTATGTTTATATAGCCCATTAATGCCAGCAATAAGGATGCAGAATAAAGCCTTGCTTGGAGGGAATGCTTGCTCTAAGCACAACAAGTCTTGTTGCCTGTTCCAAGTAGTGTTCACATGGTCTTGCCCTCTGAAAATCAGGATGGTGTCTAATAAGGAACAGTTTTGCTCTTTGTGGTGGGTTGTTTGCACAGGTTAAGGCAGATGTCAGAGTTGTCCAGTGTCATTCATGGTGTGGCATGTGTGCAGGTATGGGGGATGTGGCCTGGAACTACCTGGTGAGGTATTTAGCTGGTGTAAGAAGACAACAGCAGCTGGTAAGTAAGACTGTCAGGCATGTGGTATGAGCTGGACTTTGTGCATTGCCACTAAGAACTATTGCCCCTTGTCTACAGTCTCCCTGCTGGTCCACGAGAGGAAAGGCGTTGAGTTGGGTGGAAGTGGCTTTCGGCTGGATCTGGTCTCTGTATTGCCTTTTAGATGACTGTGGGGTCGGTAAGGGGACAGCAGTCCTAACACAGGCAGCATTGTCGGCCTGAACACACGCAAGGGCTGGGAAGCATCCCGAGCTGTGGAACGGCTGTGTCATGGCAGCTCCTGGGTGATGTGACAGGCATATGATCTTTCTGTGGCATCTTTTACTCAAGGATAAGCATCTTCCTTATTTTTAATGAATTGCAGAATAGTGGGCAAGGTTGGAGTTGTTAAAAAACAAACCTTGCTGTGTGTTTTTTGTGGGAGCTAGTGACTTGAGAATGATCATATTAGTGATATGACAACATAACATCTACTACTCAGGAGTAATGGACTTTTAAGCTCCAGTGTTTATGTGCTTGTTTTGGTGCTTAGAGTTATAAATGCCTTTTGTGTGGACCTAATAGCTTGTTCTTACAGCTTATTCCATACTGTGATACTGTGAGTTGATTATATAGGATTATGACTTAATTACTGATCTGAATTTCCAACTGAGGAGTTTAAATGAAGCACCATCATATCTAAAATGTGGGCTTGCCATGTGTGTATGTTGCATGTCAGTTAATTTCTGCTATATATTGGTCATTGTTAATAATCCTTGTTGATTCTTCTTTTGTATGGTACTCTAAATTTTAGTTTGAAATTATTTTGGGTAATCTTCAGCACATGAAAGAAAAAAGTTAATAGTAAGTACCATTTAACAAAAATATTTTGCAAATACTTTGTGACATAGGTCTACATATAGCTCATTTAGAGCTTTTAAAAAGAATAAAGCTTGAGAAATGTGAGGCTCCCTTGCTGCTATTGTAAATACACTTCTGGGGTAAAACCTTTAATGACCACTATTAGAAACACAGGTATGGGCATCACTGATCTGGAGATCTGAGAAGGCCTGGACTTACGCAGCGTAGACCAGAAAGGGAAGCCGTGGCTGTGAACTGAGTTTGCTTGTGTCGGAGGAGCTTAGAAATATACTTATCTGTCAGGACAAGTTATTTTTCTGTGATGACTGACAGTTGATGCTGAAATGCAAAGGCTTTCTTTTTTGTTTAAAACTACAACACAGGTTAATTTCACGTGCTTCTTCATGTTCATTACAAGAACACATAACACAAATGCCTTGTGCAGTACTCAATAGATGCTTTGTTTTCAATGTGGTGTGGATGTGCATAGCACTTCCTTAACTGCATAGGCTGACTGCACATTGCGGCACACTCAGATGGTTTCCAGTACTTTGATTTTAGTCTCCAGCCAGCAACACACAACAAAATATCTTCTTCTGCATGTTTGAGATCAGAATTCAGGCCCACAGTGGAAATGTTGTCTGTGCAAACAGCCATGCTATTATTAGTACTTCCTCAATTATGTGAGCTACATGCAAGTCTTTGAGGATTTTCATGGCATGTAAATTTTTTGGTTGGAGTTTCTAAATATGAGAGAGAGAAATTGCTACTGTTTTAAAATCTTTGGTTGTTTATTGTGTAGGGCATAATCCATATAATTTTAATTTATGCATTTCCTTCTTCCTACTAGAATTACAGTGTATCATAGAGTGAGCATTTCAACAATGTTAGAGAGTGGATGGGGACTGGGAATTTGATGTTTGTAGGTACGAAGCCTGTCTCATGTCATTTATTTGGGCTTTTTGCTTGCTTGCTTGAAAGAAGATTCCCGATATGAGCAAAGGAGAGAAAAGCTATTTAAAAAAAAGTCAGTGGCTGCACATCTGGTTGTTAGCCTGATGTGACTGCTTTTAGTTAGACTCCAAAATTTGAATGTAAATAGTACCTTGAACATCATGAAAGGTTGCTGGAAGTGTAGGAGCTAGTTGAATTTTCTCTAGCAGAGAAAGCCTACTGCTATGTAGGAAGGGGAGAGTGAAAGAGAACCTTGCCTTAAATGGAGCCATCAGTAGGAAATTAACTTTCATCAGGAGATGACTGTGCAGGGGAGGACTTTAATTGTGGGGGAAAAAGGCAACTAACTGTAGGTGAGCATGTGCTAATACAAAACATTAGAAAGCAACATGTGTGGGGGAAAGAGTGATCAGGCATGTGCAGGAAGAGAAGAACAAAACAGATGCCCTGCTCTGGAAGACTGCACCAAGGCTTTTCTCTAAGGGCTTTCCAGCTGTTCCCAAATTTATCTGCACATAAACAGGCCTCCTGGGGCTATTAATCCAAAATTCCAGCAGAAAATCCAAGATTAAGTGGGAAAGGTATTTCTGTAATCCAGCAAAGAATGGACATGTACATGTGGTCCAACCAGAGCTGGATTGATAAACTTGTGGCCTCATTTAGTTATCTTCTATGCCATTCATGGGCATTCAGTGGAAAAGGCAGGGCAACACAGAGTAATGTCTGTATCTTTCCGTAAATGTTGTTGGTATTTGGCACGTCGCTGAATGTAGTTAAGGTTATTTTCCTACCATCATCAGGAAACTGGAAGAATCCCTTAGTATTAGAAACCACACAGTCCAACCGTCACCCTTTTCCCTCTGTGATTTATCTGAGACGCCTAGGGTCACATATGAAAGTCTTTTTCTCCACCTGTAGAAATGTAATGGGAGAAAAGGAAACTGTGCTTTTAACTGCACCTCAGAATAGACGAAATTGCACCTACAGCTACAAATGGAGGAAGGAATGATGTTGGCATCTGCTGTGGTACCAGACCTGTGGGGTCTGTAACTTATCTTGGCTTTACGTGGTGCTTCAAACCCAGTTGGTATCTGTGGGGAAGAGGGCTAAGGCCTGTGTTTGACGCGAGTCCTCCTTTGGGGAGAAGGGACCACTGGCCAGCAGGAGTAGGGAAGTGATCGTCCCCCTGTACTCGGCACTGGTGAGGCCGCACCTCGAATACTGTGTTCAGTTTTGGGCCCCTCACTACAAGAAGGACATCGAGGTGCTGGAGCGTGTCCAGAGAAGGGCAACGAGGTTGGTGAGGGGTCTGGAGAACAAGTCTTATGAGGAGCGGCTGAGGGAACTGGAGTTGTTTAGCCTGGAGAAAAGGAGGCTGAGGGGAGACCTCATCGCTCTCTACAACTCCCTGAAAGGAGGTTGTAGCGAGGTGGGTATTGGTCTTTTCTCCGAAGTAACAAGTGATAGGACGAGAGGAAATGGCCTCAAGTTGCGGCAGGGGAGGTTTAGATTGGATGTAAGGAAAAATTTCTTTACTGAAAGAGTGGTGAAACATTGGAACAGGCTGCCCAGGGAAGTGGTGGAGTCCCCATCCCTGGAGGTATTTAAAAGACGTGTAGATGAGGCGCTTAGGGACATGGTTTAGTGGGCATGGTGGTGTTGGGTCGACGGTTGGACTTGATGATCTTAGAGGTCTTTTCCAACCTCAATGATTCTATGATTCTATGATTCTATGGAAGGATTACCTTTAAGCTCTCCTAGCCAATGCCTAGAAATCCCTTTCCAGTGCTGCACATCTGCTTGTTCTTGGTTTCTTTTTCCTATTCTTCTTGTGCCTCCCATTTGTTTGGTACACTTCTGACTTTTCTCATTATTTTGTACAGTTTTAGCCAAACTAAATGAGCAAAAGAAATATCTAGTATGTCATTGGCAAGTTCCTAATGCATGCAAAGTTTTTGTTGTATACTGCATCTGGGGTTCTACTTTAGGCTTTAGAATGTGGGGTTTTTTTAAATGTTTTGTTGAGTGTTTTGTTTATTGGAAAGATTTCATGTTTTTTTGGTTGATTGGTTTGGCTTTGTGGTGTGCAGGAGAATGCCATCCACATACCTTAGTATTCTTTTCTGTTTACTGTGCACCATATGGGCCAGGGATTGAGTATAAGGAGTAATTTGTGTGAATGTCACCCCTATTTCCCCCATTAAGGTAAGAAATTTCTGCTTCTGAGACTACAAAATCATCAAGTAAAGACTAGAATATCAGGTCCGGAGCTTTATTGTGAATTACGGTCTGTCTGGTGTAGCCTGGTAAGCAGATGCAGTCTCTTAGCATATCCGTGTTGGAGGTTGTGGGTGTTTGAGAAAGGGCAAGGGTGATGTCTGGTCCTGGCTCTGTGAGTGTGTCTCTTCTGAGCCCGAAGGTGCTGGAGCCCTCTCTCCCATCACAGCCCAGGTGAGAGGAGGGACTTAGGTGCTTGGGAGCTCTTCCTTGTTGGGATTTTATAGTTTGTATCTAAAACACAGCTGGCTCTGTGATTAGGTGTGTTCTCAGATTAATTCCTTACTTCCTTTTGGCAATATTTTGATAGGGTTTTTTTGTCTGCCAGCTTGCAAGGAGTTGGGTTGAACCTAGCCTGAATGGGAGGGTTGAACCTAGCCTGAATGGGAGTGCTCCCTAAAGAGGGGTTATTTGTGCAAACCAGCTTTGTAGAAGCCCAGCCTGTCCCTGGTCATTGGGGGATCATAGCTTGGCATGTTCTGACAGGTTTAAATGCATATTTAAAAGCCTCTGCTTTTACTAGTTCAGTGGGATTTTTTTTTTTTTTTAAATAGAGTGTATCAAGATGAATCATTCATGGGTTTAGGACATCTTGGTAGATGGGTGGTAAGATAGGGGATTCTACATACCTCTATGAAGACTCCTAGCCAAGGTTATGATGTTATGTGTCTTGCTCTGTTTGCTGATGGTTCATCTCTGCAGCGGGAGAAGGCTCTGGAGGGTGTTTTCTCACAGGAATACCAGTGACTTTTGTTTCTGCATTCCCCATCATAGTGGAGCTTAGACTGAGCTTTCTCTCATTATTTCTTCTTGTGCACTTTGATTCTGTTAAGTTAGAGTATTTTTAATAAGCTTTCTTGTTTATTTTCTTATATACACACATGAACAGGTCACTGCTGGCAAATCTATTTCTACATACCTGCTTTTGAGTCCTTAACTTCAAATTACAATTTCTACCAACTCTGTCCCTGGAAATAAGGAGAGAGCCATGCAAAGGGCAGGTGGGTGCCCAGCCAGAGGATTGTCTTGGGAGCACTATATTGCCTCACGAGACAGGAGGATGCTGCAAAGGATAGGGCAGCAGACTGTGGCCAGAGAAAGGTGCAGCTTCGTTTTGGAGCAGGCCAGTCTACATATGCAGCAAAGCATGGGACCATCTGTGATATTACAGGCTGTGAAAGCTTCCTGCTGCCTCCCTCCAGTGCTTGTTGTGTCTGCAACATCAATAGTCCCTGCAGATAAATGGAGGTTGCTTCTTTTTGCTGCTTGTCCTCCTCAGGGTTTCCTCATGCCCAAAGCGGCTCAGCCAACTGATTCCCAGAGCATTCCCTTGAAACTTTGAACTTAATTTTGCCAAAGATGTCATGATACAGAGGGGCAAAGGGGAAAACTGCAAGAGTTCATTTAGTTAGCTTCATCTGGCAGCAGCCTGTATCAGCTCAAGGACAGATGACTTGTTAGTTACTGTCTGAATTCATACTAAGAGGGATTGTGTCTTTGTCTTTATTTGTCTAAACTTGCTCTGCTGCTTGTCTTTGTGCAAGGTGGCCTATGGGTTTTGAAGTGGAAAGGGCAGGGGGGATACTAGAGTGGTAAATAGTATCCAGCTGAAAATAGAAGAGGCCTCCACCATTAGCAACATCTGACAGAGGAAGAATAGCCCTGATTAGAAAGGGGACCAGTTTTCTGTGCTGGCAGGGATTTGGGGCAAATGACCGCTCTCTGAGACCAAGGTGTAGCTTTGGCTGAGAAAGAGAAGGGCTTGCACCGTTACCCTCTGGGATGCAGGTGAAAGAAATGCATGTTATAGTTTCACCATGGCAGAAAGTAGCTGTGTGGAACCATCAAAAGAGATTGACTCAGCCTTGCCAGTGGTTTTATTACAATATTAGGCATGCCATGGTTTCAGTGTACTTTTTAAACATGAAAATTTGACGTGTTATGAAAACCAGTGTGAAGGGAAAAAACTGGTGCCTGTGGCTGGCATCAAATTTACATATGCAAAATTGTATTGTGTTAATAAGGGAGTTTAGGGTTTTTCTCCTTTTGTGATCATGCTCAGTTGTTTTCTCTGATTCTGTGGGAACTTTATGTACTTATAAATGCCTCAAACTGAGGGGGAAATAAATAATGATAAATTGGTAGGGTCCTTTTAGGTCATCAAATTTTGTTTTTCTTTAATTATTTTTCTCCAGTGAAAGCAGATATGGGAATTCTAATGTCGTCTTGATGCTGCACATATTATAATCGCCCATTTATAACCAAATTTGGATTTAGGGAATTGACAGCTCATGGCTTTCCTGCTACATGAATTATGCTTTCTAAATTCTAGGGTCCTTTCAGTCTCCTTGCACGATCAGCCACTTCTTCCAATACTAGGCTTGGAGTTCTATACCAATAAAAACATACTTGTTCTGGTCAATTTCGATGCAATTTTTTTGTAAAGTAGGCTGTGCCTGGTTAACTGAGGTCTTTGATGGTTTCACCTTCTATGGATTTATACTTTTTTTTGTAAAGGAGAAAAACAAGAAGTGTAGCCACAGTTTCCTTCCCACACTCTTTGTAAATGTGTATCTTCAACAAAACGGCAAAAAAAAAAAAACCCTCCTTCTTTGGGGAAGTTCATTATCTTTGGTTCAGTTTGCATAATTCTTTGAGGGGAATTCACCTCTAGAGTCTAGTTCCGTGCAGCTGGGCACCAGGGAGAAATAAGCAGCCCAGTTTTGAGGTCAGGATCTGGCCTTTTTAGCTGGTGTACTGTGGACGCCACAGACACAGGCCTGGTATTTTAAACTCAGAGTTTCCAATAGATGTTGTATCTGACAGCTGAAGAAAGGAGACTGACATACTCTCACATGAGATAAAGGGGCAGCATTAACATCTGCAGAATGAAAATACTTTCTTTTTCTTTTTTCAGTATCTCTGCAGTTCAAAATCCTATTTTTGGAAATATTTCTGAGATGGAAGAAAAAAATTGGAAGATTTTTGTGAAAGTTTGTTTTGCATTTTTTTTAAAGTGACTAATAGACTAGCCAGTTACTCTTTCTAATGAACCTTGTACTCGTTTTAAGAGTCTTCTTACAACCAACTGAAAAAATGCACTTTGTTGGTACTATTAAATTGAATGTGTTCACTTGAATGATCAATGATAAATTGCCACATCCATGTTAAAATAATTGAAACTATCTCTAAGTACATGCAAAGCATTGGTAGATACTGGTATTGTGAATGTGTTAACTGAAATCCAATTTTAAGACATAATTATGGGAAAGGATAAGGCTGTAAGATCTGGAATTAGATCTGTTGGCCCTTTGTTCTTTAATCTCCATAACAATGCAGGTAATTGTATGTATATAATAAATCTCAACAATACTCTCCTTTGTCCCTATTAAAGGAAAGAAAACTTTCCTTTGTCTGTAACTTATCAAGGACTTGCCTTTGAGATGTTAAAATTTCTAGGAGATAGCTGGCTAGCTTTTTTTATTTGTAACTAACAGAAGCAAATAAAAAAAAAATTTCTTTTATGTGTTGAATCCATTTGGAAACAGGCATCTTTTCCAGTTACAGATGAAATATTGTTATTAAGTGTTTAGCTGTTTCTTCATAAGACTTTAATGGCCAATGTCCTCCAGCACCATGTCAGTGCATTTTTATCTTCTTGTCATCTCTTTCTCCAGCTGTAATGATTTTTCATTATTGCTGGAAGGTAGTTGATCTAAAATATAAATGTCTTAACACAACGTTTTTTTTAATGTGGATTTGAGACTACGTAATGAAAGTGTAATTGCTTCTGTGCTTTTATTGTGAGTGTGTGCCTGGTTCCTCTGTGACCTTGTAATCTCTGATCTCTGCTATACACTCGTAGTAAAAGATCCACATTAAAGAAGCTAATAATTAGCGCTCTATATTCATGAAATTGAAGCTTAAAATGCTTGAAAAAAGCAGCTATATCCCTAACTAGCTTTATAATCATATAACCTGCTTTTAAAAAAAACCCAACAAACTTACAAAATCCCCCCAACCAGGCATTATATGCTTTTGATTATTAAAGCATATAATTAGTTTATCGTACTCTGTATTAAGCTAACTTTTTCTTTCTTGTCTGCAATATTTTGCAAAGTACTGACACTGCTAGTGAGAGTGTATGTGCTGAGCTCTAGCCAGCAGCAAATATTTGCAGGTGGATGCAATATCTGGAACAGCCTTAAGCGGTACTCGTTTCCCAGTACTACAAGACAGACCTATGGTATGTGGTTTAACTGGTATTTAACTATTGTCTTCTGACTCAGTCTTCATACTTTTAAATGTACCTGTTCAACTATTTCCTGGTTCAGTGTGCGAAGCATAACACTGCGGGAGGAGTGAGCAGAAGGCCAGAGCTTCTAATTATTTACTGCAGAGCATCCTTTTCCCTTTTCTCCACCCCAGTGATCTCCTGGTAGTGGAGCCCAGTTCTCTTTATGGTGAAATTGGTTAGGACTTCATCTAAGAGGTGCAAATAAAATAGTTCTCTTCTAAATTTCTGAAGGTTTGAGCCAGGTACCAAACAAAACCCCACACTTCTCCTTTCCATTCACTTGCACTGTTTTGTTTTTTGACTTGCAGGAAGGGACTGCTGTTTCTCCAGCAGCAGTTCTGGGTGATTCACAGAGCAGCCCGTGCTTCATCCTAGCAAACCCATTGCCTGCTTGCTGTGCTGTTACCAGACAGAAGGTGATTTCTGATAACCTTCACTGTGCCCTGTAGGTTATGCTTACGTGTAAAACTCTGTGCAGTGCCTTTATGGTTTGGTCTGTAAGCAGCGTGTCTTCCTAAGTTTAAGGCTGCTCATGACAACTGACACAGTTGCTGCTACTTATTTCTTTTCCAGTTCCTCTTCAAGGTAAGAAGAATAGTAAGTTGCAATGCCCAACTCTGCCAAAGATAGGTTGCTGCAGATGACGCAAGTCCCCTGTGCTCCTGTTCCTGCAAATTGACTACCCTAGTTGCTTCTGCTCTCTTTTGAATGAATTTTTTTGGGAAAAAAAGGGGAGGTGAAAAAGAAAACAGATATCTCATGTGCAGACATTTATTCAGAGTCATTGCTACATGTGGTATTTGTCACTACTGTCTTCAGATTGCATCAAAGTTCAGTCCAGCTATGTTAATCTGAGATTTGCAGTGAAAACTGGTCAGCTGAACATTTTGTCTCCTCCTGTAGAAATGTGTGGAAAAGATAGGAGATAAGATACTGCCAAACGTCAGTTTCCCTTTTGAGCAAAGGCCTCTTACTTTTTGCTCTCCTGAAGTCAGATGCTTGCTGCTCTGTCTTCCAGGGAGCCTGTAGAACTTCTGAAATCCTGCTAGAGTTTTGAAGATTAATGACTGAGAAGTTGTAGGACTTGCAGTAGGTTGTGCTGTCAAGATCTGTCTGAGGACACAGGAGCTGCTCACCTGCCACCCCTCTATCTTCTCCTCACACTTTCCTCCCCCTTGTTGCACCAGTTGTGTTTTGTGACCTGGAGGTTGTAAATGCCATGGGACGTTGTGCATTTGTACATGGCTAATACTAAAGGAATCTTGATGGGGTTAGGACCTCTGGCAATGACTTAAAAAAAAAAAAAAAAAAAATTCTCAGTTGCCAGGTGCATGTAGGAAGTCAGCGTAGTGCCCCACCACATCTGTCTCCACCAGGATTCACTTCTGCTCACAAACTGTGTCAAAAATGAGAGCTGGAGGGGAAAAAAGCTTCCTTTGCACAACTTCCTGTATTTTGTGAATACAGTATTCCTTTTTGGTCATGAATGGGTTATAAATCAGACAAAAGCTGGGTTGTGAGGTCTTGTCCCTTTCTTCTCTAAGTGAATTGGTTAATTCTTGGCGGGTTTGTAGATACGAAAGGCATTCCTTACATCAGTCACAGATGGGGAAGAGTTTCTTGTGCTGTGAGACAGACATTCACCTCTAGACACAGGGCAGCCTGTGGTAAACCACTCAAGTGCTCGGGAAAAGGGAGTAGGGGTGTGATTGAGGCAGTACAAAACCTTGGCAGGCATTTAGCGGGGCAGTGAATTTCATCCTGGATGCTCAGCATGTCATGGAGCAAGTCCGAGTTGTGAAACAGCTACTCGGAGCAAGTGGGGGCAGCAAGAGGGATCAGGATGCTAGGGAGCAAACTGTACCTTTGACCCTACAAAGGGATGGTATATGGCTGTGCAGATCCTATTGAGAAATGAGGGCTCAAGATAACACCCATTATATTGAAATGGTGCAAAAATCAGTATGCTAATGTGCTTTGTAAATGGCTACCATCAGGCTGTTTAAGCTCCAAACTGTGTGTATTGTACATAACTGAAACAAACCCAGTTGTTGCCTTTGATTGCGCAGCAAATGCTTCTTTTTGCTGAGGAAGAAAACCCACAATTTGTTTCTAGATGTCCCATAGTGCAGAGACTGGTCTTGTGGGCAGCCTGTGGTTTGTATGTATTGGGTGGTGTTTGGAGGACTCTAATTTGAGATGTTTCTATCCTTGCTTTAATGCAATGAAGAGAGCTAAACGAGAACCGTGTGTGGGTAGAGCTGAGGAGGACATGGAAAAGCAAGCATACGAGAGGCTAATTGAGTTTGGGGTGTAACCACTCTTTCATCATGTCCATCTCTATGAAACCAAAAGCAAAGACAAGTTTCTAAAGAAAAGGAAGTAGGTTGTTGGGGGAGGATGATGAGTAAACACAGAGTGTACATGAGGAGCAAGACTGCTGCAGCCTATGTAAGTTAACAGTGTGTATCAACTGTTGAAGCAGTGCCCAAGTATGTGCTATTTCATTACACAGAGCTGAACCATATTAATCTGAAATAAAACTGACCAGTCTGCCTCCTTCTTTTTAATTAGATCCTGTTGGGATGAGACATCCCTTCCTGAAATGAGAGAAAGGTAAAATTCACCCCCACCCACAGACCTTTGCACACTTGACAGCTGTGATAATATGACACTATCCTCTGTAATTTGGATACTGCTTAAAAGTGATATAAGGCACTGGACAGCTAGTGTTGAACTTGCAGGCTTTTGCTACAGGAGGTTACCAGCAGTATGCTGCTTACAATGAGGTGATGATAATTGGTGTCTGCTGATGGTCAAAACCATGATCATCTGAGAGCTTAAGGAGGAGTGAGCCTGTCTGATTCATCTGCTGCACTACACAGTAGCAAAGTCTCCAGTCTCTACAGTTACCGCTATTGAGGGGAAGATGTGATAGGTATTACTGTTTGCTTATATATATACTTCAGGGTATTGCTCAAAGCTCCCTAGCTAAGAGTGGGGTTGCCTTGCTTGTTGTTGTGAAAATGCATAGGAAGGCAGTCTCTGTTCTCAAATGCCTGAATATGTGTTATTTTAAGCATTTACATGTGCAAACACACAGTCTATATTTAGGGAACATTTCTACGGCTGCAAGATCCATCTCTGAAAAGCTGGAAAGCATTGGAATTAAAGCTGCCCATTTGACTTCAAGCTGCCCCTTTCCGAAGGATGGAGGCAGGGCCCAGATTGCGCACTCTCTCCCCCTCACCATGTTTAGCTGCCTTTGCTCAGTGCCAGCCCCCTCATCAGAGCCCGGATGCGTTTTGTGATGAAGATGGAGGATGTCCCTGTGCAGCTTCCCCTGTACAGCCTTGCCAAGAAGTGTGTTCCCCCCTTTTGATTTTGGAGCAGCTTTCAAGCTGAGGTGAGAGCCTGACCGACTGGGTTGTGGGGGCATTGCAGCTGAGCGGGTACCTGGTAAGGTGACCCACTGGGTGCCCTGCTGACCTGGATCCTGTCCTATAGGGTCAACTTCCTGGCTTGATCTTGGACCTATGTCTTTACTATGGACATGGCTGGTGATCCTAACCCTGGGCTGAGCCTGGGTACCATTCATTGCAGGGCCTGCCATACTCAGGTACCATGGCAATGCACCCCTGGCTGGTCCACCTCCTGCTGTGCTATCCTGCTCAGCTCCCTGCTCCCCTTTCCCTGCCTTGCCATGCACCTTCCTTACATGTGTCTTCTGGTTATTTCACCTAATTTTTCCCCATCCTTCCTCTTCCCCAGTCTCCCTCTCCTTCCATGTATAGCATGGTTAAGGTTGCTTACAGAGCATCTTTCAGTGCTTGATTTAGCTTAGTTGTTTTCTAAGTAGTTTTATGCTGCATTTATTCCCCTCTGCTCTAGTTCTGCAAAGGCTCCAGTAGGCACAAGTCAATTAGGACCTTTTATTTTTATATCCCAAGTGATTCTGATGTGTGTAAGTTTTTCCCAGTGATAGCAAAGGCTACCTTAGTGAAGGGAGGACTGAAGGGGTTGGGGGAAGTCCATTTCTTGCCAGACCATAAGAAGGAAAAAAGGTCACTGGGGTGTTTAGTAATGGCACAGCAATGTGTTTTCCCTCATTCTCATTTTTTCAATGTTTTGAAGCATTTTGGCTGCAACACTTCATAATTAAGTAAATACATTTAGCCAGATGCTGGCACGTAGTCTTAAAAATTTCCCTCCAAAGTGAAGCACTTGAGGTAAGTTACGAGCAAATGAAAAGGGGTCTTCTGTTAGGAAACCCTGGGCAATGTCACATTACACCCTGTGCTATTACCATTCAGACTTAGGATTTAATTAGTTGGCCTTGATTTTCAGAGCATCGGTGCCTTCCTCCCTTTCATACAAAACCGCTCTTTCTACTTCTCCCTCTTGTCTTGCTGCAGGTGTTTGTCCCCAGCTGAGCTCTGGTTTTGGATGCACCGTGTGTGTGGGTGTCCTCAGTTATAGCAGTCACTGTGGTGATGCTTTGGTGAAATCTCCGAGCACACCTGAGAGGGGCTGCCCTGGCAGAGCTGTGCCACAGCCCAGTGTTGCAACCTTTCCTCCCTAAATTCTCCCTTCTCTGGGCCAAATAATCCTGTTATAACTTAAAGTAGGTGAAAGCTCCACCCATTCTGTAAAACCTTTTGCGTTTTCTTAATGCAAATGTGGATGGTCTTTCTCGTAGTGATCTACTCATTTTTAAATCAAATGTAACCAGTTTTCTTAAGTCTTCTCTGTATCTTCATAATTGCAATTTGTCAGTCATTTTGATGGCAAAACCTTTCCCTAATGACTCCATCTTCTACACTGTTTCCTGTTACGTATTATTTTAGAAACATGGCTGTTTTCATATTTTAGCATTTTTATCAATATGAAACTTCAGAGTATGATTTCTCTTTTAAAAAGTATTTCTAAAATTCAGTCCTGTTCTTTATACCTTTCTCTCTCCCCCTTTCCTTTTCTGCCAATACCTCAAGTCAAATTCTAGGTATGTGGGTGGAATGGGTTTTAGTAATGTGGGGGAAACAGTTATGCAGGGATGATGGGGAGGAATAAATGCTTGTGTAGTATAGTGACAAAACAGTGTTTGTTGCAGAACTTGGATTGTAATTGCACATGGTATATGATGCAGCTTCCACACAAATTTTCTGTCGTGCTTGTCTTCATTTTTGCATATACATATCACAGAATAGTTTGTTTTAATTTGTATTTATTTAGTTTGCCTAGGAGCAGGAGGGTGTTTTAATTGAAGGCAAAAATTCCTATGAACCATATGCCTCACTTTTCAGTCAGCTCTAATTAAATTTCTTTTTCCTCCCTGATTTCGAGTTGTTTCCCCTTTGTGTGCATGAGAACTTACGTGGGAGATCCCCATCGTTGTTATCATGTCATGGTCCTATTTTATGATCTCCTAGTTCCCTCTGTGTTGATCAGACGCATTACCAAATATTGTGATTACAAAGACATTCTTTATATGGAAAGAAATGATGGTAGGTTAGATATTACTTCTGTAAGTCCTTTGGTCAGTATTTCAGAGTGATAATGAAGATCAATGTATTGAGCCCCCCGGGAAAGCTTCTGTTCATAAATGTGGAGAACAAGGCATGAGGGTCTGAAGTAACGCAGTGAACTGATGACACACAACTCAGACTTTCTGAATTTCAGTGCTGCTGTCTAATTGCAAGAGGATCCTACTCTTGTTTTCTCTTTCTGCCAGAAAGTCATGTTTAATACTAGTCAGCTTTTGTATAACTGTAAGATAATAGGATACTGTTAGTAGCATTAGCCAGTTCAAGTATGTGTGTGTATATCTCTATGTGACTGCGTATACACACACACACACACGTGTATATATCTGTGACTGTAGAACAGGAGAGAAGAAATGAGCCTTTAGTGAGAAATAATTTATTTTGGTATTTAGTTTTATTTGTTTAGTATCAAGTATTGTTTGAAAGAGGCTAAAGGAAAAGGAACTGTGCATTGAGATAAGCAGTAGGAGAATAAAAAAAGACATGTACTTGGCTTAAATGATGTCCAGACTTACTGTGATATTTTCCAGGCACTGGTATTTTCCTTTTTTATTAAGACTATAAGCAATTGATTTTTGTTGAGTCTACAAAATAACAAAAAAGAACCACAATATTAATACATTTAACTGTTCCTGAAATATGCATTTGAGTGCATTGTTTTGCTTGTCCTTTGTGTTTAAACAGGACCCTTGTTATAGCAGGTTTTAACTTCTACGACTGATTAAGGGAACCATTAGCTTGAGGAATAACCATGTGATTAATTGCAGAGAAAAAAATGGTGAATCAAATAGAGAAGTACTTGAATGCTTTCACCTTAGGCACAAGGAATTTTATCACTAGAACATGCCAGTGTTATTTCAGTGGCTCTTCTATTTCTGTTAAATTGATCTGGGCAGGATGTCTTTTCATAGGCGTTTTATGTACCCACATCTCTGGTGGAAAAATCAAGGGCTTCTTCCAGCCCCAGCATCACTAGCGTTAATGTGGCTGCCTGGTAAACAGGGCTGGGCAAATCGTGGGGACATTGTAGTGGTGTGTATTTGCAAGTGTGGGTTTGACGTGGGCGTTCATGAGCTCAGCAGTCCCTTGCTAGGCTGGCGTGTATCTGGTCCACCTTCTCTGGTGTCAAGTTGATGCATTGCAAATACGTCCGAGTGTGGGGATGGAAAGATGGGATGAGTTGTCTAGGGTTCAGCACCAGTAGTGAAGGTTTTCCTTGCCAAAGCAGAGCCTGGTAGCTCGCTTTCCATCCAGCCCATCTGATGGGGAATTTGGGTTTCTCGAATAACCAGTCTCTGCTTGTTTGGGTCCCAGGGGCTATGGCTGGTTATGCGTTGGCTCAACAAGGTGTCATGTACATTCAGGCTCCAGGAAACAGTTCTCTGAAGCTTTTGGTCACATATCTCTGTCTGCTTTGTTATCTGGATGATAGCACTGTGAACTTCCCACTGCAAGCAAATGGTTCCTGGAGAAAAGAGGGAATTAAAAAACCCTTGATCGATTTTATGCTTGCAATCGAGAATGTATTTTCCTGTGAAAATACAATCTATGGAAATTTAAGTCACAGTCTGCTATGACATGGTAGAAAATTACTTATCTTGTACTGATAGAGCTCCAAGAGGTTGGTTGCAAAGTCTGAATGTCTCCAGATATATAAATAATGTCATCTTATGTTATCATGGTCTAGGCATATGTTGCCCTCAAATAGGAAAAATACATAATATTGCTTATTTAAAAATCTTTCTTTTCAAAAGGCATGTGCCAAGCAGCAGTGTGCTGGGGAATAGGTCCGGTTGTAACTGGAGGGATTTTTTTTTTTATTAGCAGAATTGTTTGTGAATGAGCAATGGAGATTGTAAACCCTGTAGGTCACTAAATGTGGGAATCTGCCTGTCTAGCCAGCACTATAAATAAATGAGAAAGGCTTTTGAAAGATTTTTGTCAGCTCGATATACATTATTTTGTTTCGGCAAGTCTCCTTTTCTTCACAAACTCTGTTCTGTACGTGGTGCTATTTATAAACTGGGGTGGTGGAAGAGTCTCTGGGAGTGGGTGATTCACAGACACAAAATAGGGCCATAAACAATGTTAACACTGTGGCATAATCTGATAAAATCAAACTTGGACAAAGAGTGCAACGCTGTTCCTCATTGGGGCTGTTGTGTGGCAGCTTTTTCTCCCTTTCCGCTGACCTTCTCTGACTTGCCAAAAATGCCATCTAGTTTCATTTTCACAGGGGCCCAACACTGAGTTACCCAAGGTTAACCTAAGAGCAGTGCTACGGCTCGGTCTTCTGCAGGGAGACTCTCATGCCTGACCCATCTGAAGAGTATGTGTCACTGCTGATTTTGTGGGACAAGGCAGGGGAGTGTCCGAGGGCTTCCTGGTAGCTCAGTGGCTGTCTTCTCTGCACCCTGGCCAGGGGTGGCTGCAGAGAGCTTGTGTTCACAGCTGAAGGTGGATTAATGTTCGTATCACAGGCTGGGAGTTGGGGTGATGAGTTACAGATATGTGTTCCCTCCCGCTGTTCCTTTTGTGGGCTCTGGCAAAGGAAATGGGATGGAGGATTTAGCAAAATCTCCTGGAGCTTGCCTGTGACTGTGCTGAGGGACAGAAGGCAGAGCAGATGGGAGCTGTTTTAGTATACTGAAGCAGTATTTTGAGTGTATGTCCTTCCTGTGTAGGTAGAGGTAGCTTAGTTACCTCCAGGAATAATGTATGTGCTTCCTTGTGCTAAATAAAACACTGACGAAGTCCAGGATTATTTACTGAAAGGAGAAAGCAGAAGGATTATGAAGAGGAAGGACGTAATCATTACTGCTTCTATATGGCAGTACTTGGAGATGTTATTTGAGCTGAACTTTGAGGCACAGTGTACACTACATGCGTGTACATTGTCTTCAAGGCTGTTACAGTCTGTTGGAGAGGAAGTGATTTGTCAAGTTTACCCAAGTACTACATTGCAGAGGTCATACTGAAACTCAGGACTCATAAGTAGGCTAGCGTATCTACAGAACCGTGGTATGTCCAGCAAATAATAATTCAGTGAGTCACGTAGGAGAGGAGTATGTGGAGAGATGAAGGAAAAGACTGCAGCACAGGAATTAAAGATGAAATTTGCCTGTGCTGGTGGGTGGGGATCCCAAAGCGCTTCCTGCTCAGGAGCCTGTTAGAACAAAATCAGAAATATATTTCTGAGCATTCAATCCACAATGGAGATGAAAAGCACATAGAGTTTTAAAAAAAAAAAAAAAGGCAAGCCCAACCAAATAAAAATACACAGACAAAAGTGTGCACCCATCATAGGCAGGAAAATCCTATCTTTTGCTTTGTCCTATTATGGGAGGGGTCATTGTTTCTTTTTCTAGTAAAAGAATCCTTTTTTTAAAATGTCTGTGGGAAAGGAGAATAGTCTGAATTGGGTCTTTGAGATGTTGTATTACAGAGAGTCACAGAAAATGTACTATGCAAATGACTATCTGCCTTATTATATGCCTCAATAGAGTTCATTGTCTCAATATTGCTATTATTGGAGATGGATGGACACTACATGATTTTACCACCAAGCTGAAAAACTTCAGTGTTACAGTCTCATTGCTAGGGTAATAACAGTGCCTTGACTTAAAGGGGAGAATTGAATTAAAGGGAGTAAAAGGTCCATTGCTCTGTCCGTTTTAGTTTGTCTTTTATAGACTGTGCATCATTTTAGGGGTCACAACAGGGAGGTTTGTGCTTCGTGGTCTTGGTTTTGTTCATCTTTCATTGCTAATACAGAGAAAGTCCTTTTATGGGGAGAAATCCTCTAGCACCTGCTGTGATTTTGCTTGATTGCAGTTGTAGGGCTGCCAGCATTGTTGGACGGTGGTGGTGCTGGCATCTTTCTCAGGTGGGTGCTGACCCTCTACCAGCTTGGTGTCCTCGTGGAGGAGGAGCACCTACTTCTTTGCTCCCTGATGTCAGGAGCTCATCACAGTACTGCTCTTCTTCGTTAGCTGGCTTCTTACCTGTGGAAGGGAGTCTCCCCTGAGCTGTCACTGGAGCCTCACATACTGCCTAGGGCAAAATCTAAATCCTGAGAGCTGCTGAAGTCAAAATCTATCTACTGTCAAAGTCTATGCATTGGCATAGTTTTCCTTAAACCTGCTTTTGAGGTCTTGCTTTTGATGTAGTGGGTTGCATTACAAACAGACAAGAATACTTTTGTAGGTCAGGTGCTTGAAATTACAGCTAACTGGTGTTTTGTGGTGTGTGTTGAGTTTTTTGTTTGGGTTGAGGTTTTTTGTAATCCAGCTTCTCAAGCAGATGTGGCAGGAACTTTGGCTATGAAATTGTTAGAATGGATCGTCTGATTTTTTTTTTAGATATTTTATTTTTTCTGGGCATCACTTGATGCATTGTATCTATACCTTACAGAATGGGAATTTTCAGACAAAACTTTGGCTCAGGGACTGTGTGTTTGCTGTCTCTGGCCCCATGGCGATAGTCAGGATCCATCACTGAGTTTTCAGCTAGGGTTGCACTATACTGCTGTTGTCCATGGAAGGATGCATCTCTCCTGAGCAATTTTGGTTCTTCTAAACCTACCATTTGCTTCTTGGTGGGGAGGGGGAAACAACCCAGTTTCTGTCTCTTTTATTGTTTGGTTAACATGTGTGAAAGTTAATGAGTAACTAGAAGAAGCACAAGTAAATTGGAAAACAGTAACCTTAGTGTTTGCTTTTCTTCCTTGACTTTTCAGTTGTGGAGGGGATGGGGAGTGACTATTACTCATTAAACAAAATAAGTTCTCAACAGCCCCCAGCATTTTTCCCCCAAATAACCAACTGCCCCCTGCCCCTTAGTCTTTGAAAGTAGCACCTGTCATGCAGTACTCTAATACGAATTAATAACCAGGGATTGCAATGGGTACACACCGCGTGAGCCACAGAGAAGCTCTCAACATAGTAAACATACAGAAATAAGATTATTCTGAATTTGGAGGCTTTTTGTGTGTTTCATTCTTCTCCTAATTCTGCAACCTCTCCGTGTGTCTCCTAACGCTTATTTCCAAGGACAGCCCAGCTAACCTCATGGCAGACAACCCTGATGTAAATGACAGCAAGAAGCCACTCGGCTGAAATCACAATTCTGTGATGTAAACTCGGGGCACTGCCCTGTCCTTTCCCGTCCCCTCACCAGTGCTAACGGTGGGGCTAATGGCTCTTACCTCTCCTTCTCCTTTATTTCACCAGAGCTGCATGTGTGCACTGAGCTCTGCAATTGTAGAGCTGGCTAAATCTGCTCCTTAGTTTTCCTTAAATGTTAAGGAAATCTTAAATATTAAGATATGTGTTTTCCTTGCAAATCTTTATGAAGAAAAACCTAAACTGCAGAGTAAAGCACACTTTGCTCTTACTGTGTCATTCAGCTTGGGGTATGTGATCTAGCTTTCAGTGTTTCAGCATTGCTTATGAATGTTTAGTAAACTTTCCTTACTTTTGGGTATATGAATATAAACTCAGAAGTTCTTCTCTAACTTTTTCACTTCAGTTTTCCACCCCAGTCTTGAGAGGTTAGTTTAATACAAGTGTGTATATAGAAAAAGAAATGAAGGTATCAGTGACTGTTGTAACTCTTGTCTTCATGTTTTCACAGAAGCTTTGGATCCATCTCAGAACAGTTACAGCTTCTGGGGGTTAAAAATTGCTACTTGGTGTAGTCTGTTGGTAGTTCTTTTGGGGAAGGCTTAAGCAGTAACTTGGCCTAAATTCCTCTAGCGCCTAATCCAGCAGACATTATGAAGTCATAAAGCAGCAGCTCCTCTGATTTTCTTTTTTTATTATACTTTTCTATGCTGTGACCTGTAACATGTTTATTACTGGAAGTTCTTTAAAAAAACAAAACCAACCCCAAAACATGTATGTCTTTCTCCTGGAGCTTTTGGCAGCACCTTGGCCAAGTCAGTGTCATGTTTGCTCTGTGTATTCAGTCATGTTGCATGTGTCAGGCACAAAACAGGGGAGAAAAAAGTACTGTAGGAAACAGTAAGCTACATCTGTAAACCCAAAAGTCTCCATAGATTATCGGGAATAAACACAGTACCTGAAAATATTCTTAACTGATTAAAATGAGGAAAAAAAATCTAATTAGTAGTGCAACTTTTAAGCTAAAATTCTGTTTATGCTGAGTTTGGTGAATGGAGGGTTAACTTGTATTTTCCCTCTATGAAAAGAGAGAACTTAAGAATATGCTGGAAAAAAGATTACAGTAGTATGATTTGTTTGGCATGTACAGCAACAGAAATTCTGCTTTTCTTCTACTTCTCATCAGAAGGGCTCAGTGTACAAGGTAGTATATTGTTTTGCACTGAGCTTTCTGTCTAATCTTTAAATGCATATGTGGCATTTTGCGTTGCTTGAATATATTGTGTGATTATACATAGTAAAGTTCTATTATATGCAAGTAGCAGACTTAATACTGGTTCTGCCACTGCGTTCATTTTGAACATCGTGACTTTTATGCAGCTTCTCTTTTTCTTGTATGACTTCTTTGTATTTTTTCATCCACTTTATTAAAACAATAGGGAAAATATTCTCAGTATCTCACTTAAGAAAGCATGTTACACACTTTTGTCTGGCTGTGTACAGTTCAATTACCATTTCATAAAATGGCTCACAAAGCTGTGAAGAGCTCCAGGGTCGTTATTTCTCCTGCCCTCTTTTTCTGACTCATTCATTTGTCTCAGAAGGGCTTTAGTCATTTACTGTGTCCTTCCTCTTAGAATATGTATTTTATTTTCAGCATCACCACCTGCCCCGGTGAAATTTCCTCCCTTTCTAATGGAAGACTGAAGGTCTGGTTGTCTGGTGAAGTGAACCCTTACGTCTTTTGGTTGTTGATGATGGGAAGTGGAATTGCAGCCTGTGACCACTTAGCTCTTTTGACATTTCACTTGCCTGTTCCCTTTCTATGCCAAAGGAAATGAGAGGTTTTTTGTTTTGGTTTTTTTTTGGTGCTGCTAGCTTTCCATTTCTGCATATGACTTAAATTTCTTTTTTTGCAAAGCTGGGTTTTCTTTAATTCTTAAGCTTGGTCCATTGAATCTTAGCAACTTTCTTGAATCTCTTTACCCAAGAAGCAGCAATTTGGAAATGACTTCTAAAACGGGGAAGGGTAAATTATCTCACTTTGTCATTCCTACATTTTGGACCCTTCATGTGCGCCACAAAAGGCGAATTCCTTGCTGAGCCTTTGCTGGACCACGAAGTATTTATGTCTGGCGAATGCTGTAGATTCATCTTTCAAAAATGTGTTGTGGGAAATAGAATTTATGTTTTCCTCTGGGGGAAAGGGGGAAATCTGAAAGACCCTACTGTATTACTGTAGTTAGGTTGGAAGGACAATGGGCAGGAGCCGTTTTTGCCAGCTGTGAGCACAGTTCTCAGCAGAACAGTGCCCCGGTTGCTGTTTCTAGGTATTACTGAAGTGCGGATATATGCAATTTGCACGAAGAGACAAAATAAAGGGTGCTAAATTTCCTCATGCTTTCTTCAAGTTCTGCTATTTCCAGCTGCTGTATTTATCTTCTCTGCTAATATTATTGTGCAGAGGAAGAAGGACAGTTTATTTAAAAACAAGTATTTCATAGTAGCTAATTTGTGCGGTATTTATAGCAAATACTTGAAGAACACATGGTACCTCTTCTGTTATGAATAAAAACTGTACTAAGTTCTACTAAGGAGTAGCGCAGGTTATCTAATGAAATATTTTGCATCATGCGGTTCCCAACTGGTTAATTTCACTGTTGGTGCTGGCTGAAAGATGATTTGTTCCTGCTCTGTGAGAAGAATCCCTCCGCAAGTGCCTGGTGCATCTCAGTAATGATAACAATGAACTAGCGTACCTGGAATAGTGAGTGCTTTTGAAAACAGGCTTTCTAAAAGCATGTGCTCGTGTCCAGAAATGTACACTGTTATGGCAAAAGGACCTCGATCTGTGTAACTTTTAAAGAAGTCACTTGCCCCTCTTGCAGCCTTCAACTGGGTGACGTAGGCAAAGGGAAGAAAAGTAAGGCAGGCAGATAGGGAATGAGTGGATTGTAGAAGCGATGCTTTTGAGACTCCTGGTCAGTAAAGAACATGCCTTCATTTTGTAGGTAACTGGTAGAGCTTTCACCAGATGGAAAGATAGGCAAATTATTCTGTTTACTTCCTTTACCTCATTAAAATATTTTAGTCACCTCTGAAATGTTTGTTGCTGGTGGAAGGTGAACATTTTCCTGCCTCAGTTGTCATTGGGACAGGTAAGCTCTAGATCTTCTCCTTTATGTTTGCAAGAGGGTGAGGCTTTACGAAACAGCTGAGCCAATCTAATGGTCATCTGCTTCCCTGCTGTCATCCAGTGACGTGAGCTGCTCCCTTTCACTCTGCTGGCCCGTGTCTGACCCCATGTCGGGCTGGGTGAGATAGCTAAACTAGCAGAAAGCTATTCCCATTACTCTGGCAGAGAAGTTCTCTGCCAAATCAGCTTCTTTAAACAAATTCACTGTGTAGTCAGGTGAGTGACCGTGCCTGTAAGGGCAACCTGAGGAGAGGAGGCATGGCTTGCCCCTTTCAGCAACAACCAAAATTGGGTAGGGTCAGCTACGTTCTGTAATGGTAGTAGTAAAAGTTATATTCATAATATTTTAGTTTCTTATGCAGTGTCATATAATCCATCTCCATAAACCTAGAATCAAATGCCAATTTCGGAGCTAAATGCCTGAACCATTTTAATAGAACAAATCAAAGCCCAGCGTGATGGTAATGACAATATGCTGCTGATCTATGAGTTTGTTTCAGACTTCAAATTTTTCTTTACAGCTGCAAAGACTAGAAGCTCTTTCGAGCATAAAAATCAGTTTTCCTTTTTAAAATCATTTCTGCACCTGGGTTTTGGAGAAAAGTAGAAATAACGTGGTGGCAATGTTGCATGCCCCTGTAGAAACAGCAAGTATTTCCTATCAGCCAAAACAAAATGAACTTACCCGCTTTTTCTGGAGAGTTGTCTGCCACTAGCCGTGTGATATTGAGAAAGCAAGTATTAGTATATGTTTGTGCCTTGTGGAACCTGAGGTTGGTGGCAAAGGTTAATTTCTTAGTTGTTTAGAAATAACCCTTTTTTAATAAAACTATGTAGTGTAATCTAGACATTGTAGTCTTAACTTTTACCTTATTCCAATATTTATGCCACTTTTAACACCAGCTTGTCCCCACTAACTTGAGTAGAGTTATTCCTTGTTAACACTATGTGAGGGCAAAACACCTACTTTGCTGAAGGTCTCATGTAATTTTTCTGATACGTTCAGTGGGTGCAGATGGGCTTTGTTATTTATTTCAGCATGAGCTGGAAAAAATCCACACATTCAAGTACACTGAAGTAGTTTGAATGTTTGTCTCTCAACACATTTTCTTTTGGGGTAGATACAGGTTGTATTTAATGTATGTAACGCTAAAACTAATTAAGCTGTGGAATCATTAACATGGGGAGGTGATAGATTCTCCAGTACTTGGCACTTTTAAATCAAAACAGTTTTTTCGCTGAACTGATAATTTAGATAAACCCCAGGGCATATATTTTGTGCAGAAACCTTTGCAGAAGGAATCGGGCCATGGGCTCTAAGGCATGTAAAGGTCTGTGGCTTGCATTGCTCCACCTATAATACTTGCAGTGAAGTATTTTGGTGATTTGCAACAAAGTGTTGCAACTTGTGCAGTGTATGTTTTTCTTCAGTTGACTTGTGCCTTGACTGTTTAGCGAAAGTTGGAAGGACCAGGATCCTTCAGTATCTTCCTATGCACTTTCCATTCTTGTTGCTGTTAGAAACTGCAGATTGGTTACTTAGAGTTCACGCAGAGGTCAGAACATGGGAATCTACTGGCAAAATCTTTTTTCTTCCTCCTCCAGTTTACATTAGGGAATTAATTTTTGTTTCTTTGTTGTTTATTTTACCCAAAGGCTCTTATCTGTTTCCCCAAACACATTTTGTTTCTTTTGAGCCTTAACGTTTGTGTTGTCTGAGACATTTATTACACATTTTAACAAAAAAGGTGATTTTTAGACTTTTCTTGTAGTTCTGCTGGCAAGTAATTATTTCTGGTTAGGAGACCGAGTTTAAAGCCTGTTAGTTTTTACCGGTTAGTAAAAACTATGAAGCAGGCTGAAGTCCTCCCTCCAGCTCTGACAGTCTTAAGCTACTGTTGCCAGATGTTTTCACTTGTAAATGTTATGTCCATATGGGTCTACTCCACCTTTCTTTTGTGTTTATCTGTACCTATGAACAAGGGCTCTATGAAAACGGTGATGTGAAAATGGATAGAAATATTGTAAACTTTATTCAATGTGATTTTTGTACCCTTGAATTTTTCTTTGTGGGAACAGCATCCATTTGCAACATGACGCTACTGACTTTTTGAACAAAAGAGGTAGGAAAAACCCATCTTGGCTTTTGGGTCTTGGTTTGGTGGGAGATGGTTAAGGAGGGATATTAGGTGAGGTGAACCTGGGGCTCTTTTCGTGGTGTAGTTTTCTCTCCCAGGCTGTTGTTGCAGGTGCCTCCTGAGCTGGGACTGGTGGTTGGGCTACACTGGTCAGAGGGGCCAGGCAGAAGGGATTCTCCTAAGGATTTGAAAGGTCCTTTGACAAAATTTGCCCTGGTAATTTAAGATATTACCTGCCTTGCCTGGCAGGGGCTGGGTTGCTAGGTGGGCTCAGTAATGTTTCAAATTCCCACAGTGAAACTTGCCACTTCTCAGCTTGCCCACAGCCTGCACATGCACAGAGTGACAAGGGAGCAGAGCAGAGGTTTGCAAGGGGCACCATGTGGGTAGGCAGAAATTTGGACCTGGCTGATGGACCACCAAGCTGTCTGCGATGACAGCAGTTATAGGAGTGTTATGTGTAATCAGGAATGGGAGGCAAGCTTGCCCCTTGTCCGTACTCTCTTACAGAGAGGTGCTTGGTCCATTCACACAGAGCAGACCTCAAAATGCAGACTTTGTCCTTTAAAAAGAACCAAAATGATAATCACAGGTTGGAGTGGGAAGAACAAAGCTAAACAGAAGTTCTTTTCTCCCATTGCCACTTGCCATCTCTTCCTGCTCTAAGTGCCCAGCCAAAGCATTAGTACTGAGCTGATGCAGAGAAGTACTATATACAGTTGTTCATAACATAAGCAAGCCTTTTTGTATGTAGGTTACCTATTTTCATCCATTTGAGGTATTGTTAACCATATTTTAATTATGAGTTTCTACCTGAAAAAAGTAATCAGAGAATAGAAGTAATCTGTGTCCCATTTTTTATGCTTATGAAAGAAAATTTTAAAAAAAAGCAGCAAAAACCTCTCTTCTAAATATATGCAGATGAAATGTTTTGATACAGGGAAGTTTACACACAAATCTAATAATGATGAGGATCAGTTAGTCATACAAGCCTTGGATGTTTACCCAAAACCAGGGAAGCAAACACAGTTCCCAGCTCTGCTGCGGCTCTTTCCTTATCAAACTCAACTCCTCCTCTTGTTTGCTGTTGCCTTATGGCGCTTTGGGAAGAAAGAGGTGGCTTGGCATTCCTTGATGTATTTTGGGAATTCTTGTGCTAAAACTACTGGTGTTCCCCCCCACCTTTTTTTTTTTTTTTCCCTTCTCCTCTATCATTGCTCTTACATTCAAAATTCTTTTGGAAGTGCTGAACTACCATCCCCACTCTACAGCAGAAACAATGAAAAAGGGCAGGAACGTGTCTAATGACCCATGGAAGCAATAATCCTTGTAAGCAGTTGGTTGGGAAAATAAGTCACATGTCTTTATTTTGAATATCTGGGGTGATTCAGAAAGTATATGCAATCGGAGAAAGTCTGTCAAAACAGTTCTTGCTGACCCTCATGTATGCATCAGAACCTGAGCAGCTGATCCGAAAAAATGTGAAGATCCATTCTTCAAATATGGTGTCTTGCGGGGTTGTAGGAAGTCCCCACAGTGTGCAGTGATTAGTCTTCAACTTCTTCATTAACGTGAAGTTCTTTCTTCAGTGTGAAGGTTTTCCCAAAGGTCGCGTGTTCAGGAAAGTGCTGCAAGCTCAGTAATAGTTTTACAACTGATGTTTTGCCTGGCTTTATCGCTGATCTCGGACATTGTCAGGAAAAAACTGAAAATGTAAAAAGTGCTGCTCCTGATGTCATTAATTTCAATAACTTGTCAAGGTTTAAAGGCTTATTGATTTGTCGTTGCTGATTAGAGTGAACAAACAAGTTTTAAGTTGTTAAATTGTAAGGTCAGAGCAATTAATATACATAGATGTGTTTTCAGAGGCTTTTTTAATACTTGCAAAGATAACAAGATTTGCCCGTTTCTGTACCAGCAGCGATAGAAATCTTGCTTAAATAAACTGAAAAAAAATACAATGAAGCTTTTAAAAACAAAGCATGGAAGGAAGGAGCAGCAATTTATTGACTCATTGTGTTGATGACATGCTAAATACACAAGCACAGAGCAAGCGACTTGAGAGGGCTTAGCTCAGGGTCTAGTTCAAAGTCTTTTCATTCATGTGTTATGGTGTCCTTAAGGAAAATGAATTCTTATGTCTGGAGGCTGTCTTAGAGACCTTAGTGCTAAGATCCATGCTTTATCTGGTTAAACGCTGTTGAAACTGAAAGCTGTTAAAATAGTACTAGGTGGTTTTAATGTGATGTTAACTGAAGTTACTTTGCATAAAGATCTCCATGGCTTCAGTATCTGGCCATGGTCAGCAGGCCAGTTAAATATATTTTTACTTAACTTATATGCTGCTGTGCTTATTTTGAGTAATCTCTTCTTCCTGCAATGTAACTGTAATATTTCTTCATGTAATTTCTCGCAAGTCATGCTTCCGTAGGCAAGTAGATGAGAAGAAGGGTTCCTAAAAGCAGCTCAGTGGAACTGTTAAGTGATTTCAAATTGTACATCTTAAGTAATTAATTTAAAAACGAAACAAAAAAATCCCAGTGAGGTTGATTAGAGTAACACTGGCAACTTGTCTTGCAAACTCTGCAAATTTAATGTACAAATTGCCAAGACACAATAAGGTAGAAACCTGTTGCACTGTTTGTAGCAGCCTTACAAGAACTTTACACTCAGGGCTGTACAATAAATATGTCATTGTTTTTATCACAGGGAAATGTTTTCCTTTCAGTATAAGACTTTGCTGCTTTGTGTACTCTGTTGTGTTTCGAATAGTATGTGTACTCTAAAGCTTAATGTGTTAAATGGCAGACTTTAAAAGAAAATAAAAAAACCAAAACTTTTTTAGATTTCAAAATTGAAAATTAGCACAAAATTAGCAGAGCAAATAAAGAGGAAATAGTGTTGACAGGTTCCTTTTCCTTACCATAATTATTAAAAATACTGGCTTGTAAAAAGGCCTGTGAGTAATGGTTATAAAACACAGCAAGAGAACCTTAACGGTGAAAGAAAATCTTGATCTGTCCTCTTGGTTGTTATGTGCAGCTGGTCAGGGACTAAATGGAGAACATTTCTACAATAAGCTCTAAATTATGAGGGAAATGAGTTGTATTAAAGAATATACAGCTTTTGGGAAAGGAAAAACAGAAGCAATACTTCAGTATGACTAAACCCAGTGTTCCAAAATTTCAGGCACTTTGTTCCTGATGCAGTCTTCTACATGCAACTGGTTTTATTTTAACTATTTTTTTTTAATTTTTTTTTTTTTTTTTTTAAAGAATCAAAACATGTCTAACACTTTCATAATTCTGTTGGCCAAAGCCTGGCTGCCTGCTGTGCCTGACTCCTTACTCGGTGCAACAGAAACTTCATTAATTCCCATCAGTTTGCTAAAAAACTGTCTGCCTGCATGTGTTCAGCACTGCAGTTACTGCCTCCATTCCCTTGGTTCTCAGCCGTCATAAGGAGGATGAAATGTTTCTAATGTGTAATACTTTCAGCTGGGGTTTTTTATTATCGTGTTCCTTTGCCCCTTGCTCAGAGGGATAATGTATACTCGGGGCCCAGTGGATCAGGGTTGTTTGCAGGCAGGCTGTTACGTTAAGCTAGACTTCTTATTTCTGCTCTCCAAAGTTGTAACCCTTAAAACTACAGGCTGTGTGATACTAGGTTGCATACTGAAAATGAGGATCAGAGATGTCCTTTGCAGACAGATTCCAGAAAAGGCCAGTTTTAAATGGCTCCCGCTCTTACTTGTCCCTGAGAAAATCAAACCTGTATTCAGTGCTCCTTTTATCCCTGTAGCAGAAATGCTGCAGGGAGTTTTGGGGGAATTTTCAATCATTTCTGCAGAAATATGTACAGTGAAATGGTTTTGGGGCCTAGTCCAGTCCTATCATAGATGTGGTTTTTCAAGGGATGATATTTGCAGTAGTGGGAGAGACCGAACTGAGTGTATACTTCCATGTCTCGTTACACTTGTTAAAACTTGCAGTTTGGCCCACTGGTCATCTTGTGAATGTAAGTTAGGATTTAAGTCTCCTTTTACCTGTAAAAGGAACGGTGACTTTTAAAAAATGAGTATTTATCTGCTGAATCAAAGCTTGACTTGGACTCCACTGTGTGGGAATCAAAGCCTCCCAGCCGGCCCCCCAGCCACCCTGCTTGTCGCTCTCTCCAGTTCAGAGCCGCTTCTGGCCAACTTCAAAGAATTTACTTCAAAGGCTTTCAGCAGACACAGAACAGCACAGGCTGAGGTTGTAGTTTCCAGCTTCTGAGAGCGAGCGAAGTCTTGGCTTCTTGGGGAGTCCTGTTCTATTTTCCTCTTATTTACTCAATGCACAGCAAAATGCAAACTGCTTTTATGGGGGGCATGGAGGCTGGCATTCACCCATCACTTAAACTCTGCAGCAAGAGGGGAAAGTGCTGGTGAAAGGTAGATCTATCCAGCTCTGGCAGAACAAAGGAACTTAAAATTCAGCTATGGAGAGAAATTCCATATTAGTTCCCCATCTCCCCTGAACATAGGGATTGTCTTTATAATTGAAGTTTAATCGTGCCCTTAAGGGATTTTTTTTTTTCTTTTTTAGCAATCTTACTACAACTCTTCTGATTCTTGTTAGTCCCACAAAGCTGTGGTTCCTCTTCTCAGCTTCCCGAGATCTTACTTCTCGGCAGCTTCCTATAACTGTAATAACAATGAGCTCCACAGAAGTAGTGTGCATTGCCTGGAAACTTGCTTTCTTTTTTATTTGGAAATGTGGTACCTTCTGGGTGTCAAGTGTCCACTTGCACAAGGGGAGACTGCGGCTCCTGCTGGCACAATTGCTCTGGAAACCTGGAGGAAACTGGAAGCTGGGGTGGCCATGTCCTTCTTGGGTTGGAGTGAACCCCTCTGTAGTGGGACGGGACCTCAGTCGTGCAAAAAGATGTGCTCTGTGCATCTTCCTGCCTTAACATCCTGAAACTCTGTCTATGGGTTTTTTTGGGGGGAACCCTCCCTACTCCAAACCCCAGGGTGTATGTCCTATTAGCCACTGTTCTTGATTAAAAGCTGTCGTGGCTTCAGGAGGAGCAGCCAAATAACAGTGGGGCTGGGAGAGCTGCTGAAAAGTCTCTGTCCATGAAAAGTAAAATGGGGGTGGGGGAAAGCACCTGGTACAGCATTTTCGTGAGGGGTACTTGGTGTCCTTCAAAAGTAGATACAGAAATATGTCAAGTGCAAGCCTTACTGCATTCTCCACATCCCTGGTTTTTTTTAATGTTAATAGTTTCCTTTAAGACAGTGGCCCTGAGATGGGGTGTGGTTTATACTACACACTTGCCAGGCTATTTATATATTTAGAGCCTTGCTCTTGCTAGTGTGTGTGTGGGGAACTGTGGGGAAAAAATGCTAAAAGTCGTCATTTTTTTCTTCCCCTATTATTTTAAAGCAGCTCTTTTTTGTGTGTGGAGGAACGAGAGATCCCAGTGCTTGCAAAAACCGGAGATTTGCTGCTTGGGCAGAACTTTAATCCAGAATCAATAGCAGAAAAGAGATCTCAAATACTGCTTATTTTTATTAAACCGTACAAACTTTTCTTATACATAAGTTATATATATATATATAATTTTTTTTCCCCCCACTGCTTTCTGCAGTAGCTGTTCCTAGAGTGGAAATTGAGAACTAAGACTCTGATCCTGACAAGCACTGAGTGTCCTTCCAGTTAGAGCCATGAATGTCTGCAGCTCTCCACCCCAGCCTGGCATGTGCCACTGGCTGGGAGTTGTGCGCTGGAAGACATTATCAGACAGGAACTTTTGATTCATTTGCGTGCACAAAAAAAAAAAATCGGGCAATTTTGGCTCCCATCATATCACTGAGATCTTTCATTGTCTCGATCTTGTTTTTAGAAGTCTTGATGCTGACTGGTGATTGAAAAAGCTGTGCTTGCAGGGTGGAGGCTTTCCTCTGCTTCTGCCTGGTCTCCTGTGCAAAGTGGCTGCTGATGCACCCGCTTGGGACTAGGAAATGCGGCCAAGGGTCCTGCCAGCTTGGCCCAGGTGTCAGAGCAGTGGGTGGGAAAAGCAGTTCGCAGAAGCTGTCGTATGAGAGAAATGCAAAACTCAGCTCAACCTTAGCGGCTGGCCCCTTTTTTATATTTATCTATTTACTTTTCATTGTCATCAGGGGGTGTAAATTTGCAGGTCAATCATAAAGATGCAAGAGGTGGGCAAGCTTGGGTAAATGGGGCAGCATTTTTAGCTGATTGCAAGTTTGTATCCAAAGCCATAGAGCTGAAAACATCCAGTCTCTTCAGTAATCTCTAACAGCATCCCTGCTGGTACATAATTGGGTATAATGCCTCATGAAAGCTGTGTGGGTACTGAAAGAGTAGGTTTGTGTATGAATGGCCACTTTCTAGGTAAGAAACTACACCTGCAACACAGTATTTTCTCTCCAGTAAAGATAACATAATAAAAGGAGCTGTTTGGGCCTAATTGTGAGGGCTGGGAATGCTGCAATTAGAGCATGTATTATAACACAGATTCGCAAAATACCTCAGGCTGGAGAATCCTGCTTTGCCGTGCATACATCGACTCGCCTTTACTGGTGTTAATCACAGCATTGCATCATGATCTCACTCCTGTTGCTTCATAGCATTGTCCTGCCCATAACTTTGATTAATTAGATGACTCTGGGGTCTAACTTCTTACTATTTTTGCCTATAAACAAAACCAGCATTAAATGGTTCAGACCCCTCCCTCCCCAGGATATTAATTTCAGTGAAGTATTATAGATGTCTCTATCTGATATACAGGCTTGTTGAGTAGCATTTAGTTCCACCCTAAGTAATAGGAAATAATGAATAATGTTCTTACCATTGTGCTCCAACTGCTTTTGAATGAGGGGAATGTACTGAGTGGCCTCTGATAGAGGAACTTAACACTGTTCCCCAAATTACTGCTGTTCAGTGGGATTACGCAGAAAGCTAAACAGAAAGGAAAAAGAGCAATTTCTGCCTGTCGTTTGTACTCTGCTGCCTCCCCACCCCGGCGTGCAAACAGATGCCCTTCCCCAGTGCTTTTCTTTAACATTTATTTATTGTTTTTACAGTATTTTCTGATCCCAGGGCTGTTGGCCTCTAGGTGCTAATAAAATGTGAATATGTCCCAGACTCGCCCTCTCCTAAGTGCACGCAGTTCTGCAGTGACCAGATTTTTTTTTTGTATACCATAAAAAGAAAAACCAAAATCTACATCCATCTTTATTTTTGCATTTGGTGGCATAGATATGGGAAAACAAGTTTGTTTTTTTTTTTCCCCAAAAAAAAAAATTTTTCAAGGGGAAAAAATTGTTGCAATTCAATGAAGTATTGGGTGAGGGGGGAGATGGGGGGAATTCTTACAGAAACACAGAAAACCCCAATTTCGCTAGTTTCAAGTTAATTTGACTGTTTGGTGTGACCTCATGTTTGAGTAGTTTAGCTTGAGCTTCTTGCCTGTGTGGTTTGTGTTTTTAAAACCAAGAGCCACAGGGGAAGGAGCTGGGGGGAAGGCAGTGGGAGAGGAGGTCAGCCCATGTTTTTTCCCAGCGGTGCATCCCTGTGTGTCTCTTGTTGAAGCCCTTTTTCTTCTTTAGGGCTTGACCTTAGATCTCCCTTGCAGCAGGAATGTGTTTATTGCTCGGCGGTAATTAAGGGTAACTGGGCACATGGTGGAGGACAGGTCTAAGCCACATTGATGGCTCTTGGAGAGGGAGCTGTGGCCCCACTCTGTGCTTTCCCATTGCCTCCGTGGGCCAGCGAGCGGGTGGCTGTGCAGCCAGCTCAGTGTGCCCGTCTGAAACGTGAACTTGCATAAAGAAGGATTAGTCTCTTGGCCAGGCAGCAGGGAGATTTCAACCTGAATCTACTGTGTGCCAGCTGAGTGCTGTAACCATTAGGCTATTGGGGAACTACTTTCACCGTATTATGGCTGAATGTAGCCCTTTGTTGCCTTGGCTTTTATTCCCTGCGCCCAGCATCTGAACGTTTTTGTCATGATCGAAATAGTTTATTTTGATCTCCTGCGTTCGTTTCAATGTAAGTTGGAGGGGGTTGTCCTCGAGTGAACCCTTCTGTAAGTTCAGCCCAAATTCATGACTAGTTTAGTCTTTCCTGAAACTGTGTTTTTTAATGAATAAATGATTCAGCAAGGGGAACAAAAAAGTTCCATCCAGAAACAGCAATATTAACATCTGCTAGGCCTGTTTCTTTATTGTTATATAGTCTTCGGGCTTGTTGTGAGAGATGTGGATCCAGTTCAGCCGATAAGCAAACTTGACTCCCTCAGACAAGTAAGGGCTTTTGTTTTGTTTTATTTTGTTTTGGTTTTTTTAAGCCTATAGCTTTAAAAAGAGAGCTTTGCAGTAGAAGGAACTAGCTCACATGGTAACCCGAACAAGATATCTAAGAGGCAACATAAACTTTCTATAATAATAGAGGAAACGATTAGTCATTTTAAACTCATCCTTATTCAAAGCTGTTCTGCCTTTTGGGCGTCTGTTCAGTGTTTGAAATAAAGGAGGAAGCTCTGGTGCTTTATTGGAAAGGTTGTTTCTGCAGAAGATCAGCTCAGTTGGAAGATGATGTTTCGGACTATTTTGGGTTGTGTGGCTGTGCAGGCACTGTGTTTCTGGGGTAACTGAGCCACCATTTACACCCAGCTTTTCTGATAGTCGCTATAAATATACTGATGTGTTCTGTTGATGGAATTGCAATAAAATTTATACTAATGAAACCTCATAGGCTGCATATTATAGGTGCTAAGACTTGATAGATACACAAGTGTTCATATGACATGGGAGAGGTATGTGAAAGAATGTAAGAGCTTAAAACATTACTGTCCTAATATTTGGGGATGGGGGGATCTTCATACAGTATATGTTGAAATAGGGTAAGAGATATTACGAAAACTGGCAACATCTTTCAGGATGACATTCTAGTTAAATAAGGATAAAGAACAGAAAGAATAAAATACTATCCCCTTCTTCAGTTGTTTCACTCTACAGTTTCCAGTGGAGGTAGTTTGAATGTAGGGTATAAAGGACGTTACTCAGATGAGACAGTTTCAGTAAACCTGCAATATAAATGCTTTAAGTGAGAGTTACCAACCCCACAAGTGCAATTCAATTTCGTTTTCATATGAAGGTTAAATTTTGGTAAGTCATATCATCTAACTAGTTTTTTAGAAATCAGCTAGGAAATATTCAGTGGTAGATGTTGGATCAAAATCGTGGAAGATGTTACCAGAGACTTTCCCATTTAATTACTGCCTTTTATTGTAGCACTTGTGACTTTCAGTGCAGGATTGTCCCTGGGCTTAATGACTGACCATGCCATCTACTTCCATCAGTAAAAAGGTAATTCTTTTGTGTTTGGTTTCTTCTGTGCTTGGATTGTCTCTGCTGGTATTGGATTCCTGTCTCCAGAGTAGTAGTGTTTGAGTGAAAGTAGGTAACTTCATGTTCTCGCAGTCCATAATGAAACATGGTTGTTTGAAGTACATGCAGTGCAAAAACTTTTTTGGCACCTACAAAACCCTACCTACTTGCTTCTTATATGATACTTTAATCTTGAAGTGTTTTCTGTAAACGTATCCCTGATTTTAGAGCTATCCCCTGATAAGACATTCTAGTTGATGATGGTTTTTTTTGGGGTGTTTTTGTTTGTTTTTTTGGTTTTTTTAACCATGAACTTGAGAAATGGGTGGTGGTATGCCTTTCCTCTCACGTGCAACAATGTCATGTATGATCAGAGCTCATCTTTTTGGTAGCCTGTGTCTGAACCCTCTGGGTAACAGTGCAGGGGCACGCACTTGCTGGTCTCTCCTCTGTTTTAAAACAAGAAGGAAACCCCTTAGTTATCCAAACACTTTTCTGTTTGTTTGGCTTACTGTAAGGAATGTGCTTTGGTAAGTGTCTTTGAGAGACAGAGCAGGGGCTGGGCTCTAAATCTTCTGGATTTAAAGCGGGCTCCGAACACAACCTTCACAACATGCAGTTGCTGTTAGAAGAAGCCTAGACATAAAACCCACTGTATGGTACAGGGGAGAAAGTGTTATAACAGTGGATTTTAAAAGGTTGTGAGTCATACAGATAGGATATCTCACTAGAAAAGAAAAGGAGAAAATGACTTTATAAAGATGTTCAGCCCTTAGGGGTTGTCTAGGCATCTGCCTTTCATGCCTTTTGGCATCTGGAGACTCGTGTCCCAATACATGGTATTCCCTTGACAGAGAAAATGTCTGCGGGTACATTTCCATTTTTATAGCCTGAGTCAGGTGATGGATCAGGCATCTTTCTAAACTAGGGCCTTGTCTGCACTAGTGTATTCAAACTAATGTGTTTCTCAGTCATTTGAAAAGTCTTTTAGCTTTGCACTGGGCAGTCTGGGTGCAGTGAACAGTGGTCTTTAGTTTGACTTGGCTTGGTATGCCTTTGGTCTCATTTGTATGTGTCTTCTTAGCTGAGTCTTTCATCTTGATAAAACTCTTCCCAGTTAGTGTCTGCAAGATGCCTCCTCTCTGTTGCTGAAACACAGGGTGGCGGTTCTGCCATGCAGGCAAGGGATAAAACCCTGCTAGGTGTGGATCAAACCCTGCTGGCACCTCTTGCCGATAAGGTAAATAGGTCCGAAGTGCCTTTTCTTGTTAGTTTGTTTTCCGCAGTTGAACTGCTGTAATGTAGTTGCTATAAGCAGTGATAAAGCAGTATCTCCTAGAGATGTTGAGAGGCTGCCATAGCCTGTGAAGGATGCACAGCTTTGTTGTGGTATGTAATCATACTTATAAAAGTTTTACATTCTTTATTCAAGCCTGTTTTGTTTCTGTCAGCATTATATAACTCTGACATTTTGACTATCTGTTAGAGACAGGAGAGGTGTAAAGGAATCCAGCTTGTGAATCACTCTTGGTTTAACCCTTACTGGAAGGTGGGCAAAGAGGCCACTAAGGGAGCAGTTCAGGGAAGGTGGTGTGGAAGTCTGCACAACCACATCAATTAAAAGGTACAAGATAACAAGATTTTTAGCAGCTGGAATGCAATTAACTTCCTCTTCACTCTTATCTCTCTCCCCTACCTGCACATTTCATGCAGGTGAACAGCCACATGGCAGGTAGCAAAGGTCAATTATTTATGTCATCTGATACAAGGCTTTGACTTCTGACTCAGCACCCTGACTTCTCACATATTTTTTTTTTAATGTGCTAAACTTTAAAGACCTAAGAAGATCCCACCCAGCAGTGTGGTGCAGAGTGCTTAAGGTTTGCATAACTCCTGTTTTATATTGCTGTTTACAGGCTTTACTGTTGGCAAGCAGCAGTTTATAGATAGTTACAAATATGTATGTTATCCCCCTAATCTTGGGGAAATCTGGCTATCACATGAGCAAATACAGTAAATGACTTAGCGTTCTGTGACATGCACGTAAAATAAGATGCAGGCATGGAGGACTTAGATTCGTCTTTGTCTTAATGCTAGTTTAATGTGGCTTTAGTATTTGAGTGGAAAGATGAAGCTTTGCCCTATGTGTTCATGCTGAAATGCATCACAGTGAACTGAAGGGTTTCTCTTCTACTCTTCTACCCTTCTCCATAGCTCCTGCTCCAAACGTACAGATACATTTATGTTGGTTTTCTATTCAAAGCTTTGGTACTTGTCAGCCTTAAACATGCAGATGAGAAAGTTTAGAAGTATATTTTTAACAGATCAATCAAAATCCTATTTGTGGCCTAGGTATGTTTTAATGCAGTACTTGAACATTATTTTTCATAGCATTACCTGTATTTTACTTTTTTTTTAATCGGCAAATAAATAATAGCAGTGATTGTGCTCTCACTGGTTTTGGGTATGTCCTTGTTTCCTCCCTGAAAATGATAGAGGTGTTATACTTTAGATATTGCAAAGTATAAAAAATTAAACACTAAATGTCAGGCCAGAAAGAAATGTCTCTGATATGGAAATCTTTTACTACCGTTTGTTATTATCTTGGTTGGAAATGCTTTGCTGCGGTTTATTGTAGGCATTGTTTCATCTTTAACATGTGAAATCCATATAAACCTGTATGTATATAAATCATAAAGTTCTTGTCCTTCTAGGCTTCCAAGGCATTTTGTGGTGCTGCAGGGAAGCTGTTTCTACAGTTTAACTCAAGGTTAGAAAGCTTCTAGAGAAGAAGTAGTGACATTTTTCAGTTTCCGTGTTTGTGGTTTGTTGAGGACATAGGAGCAAAAGACAATACATCTAATGTTTTAAAGACATTGAACATATAATCTGGGTGAAATAAAATCAAATCTATTATTGTGACTTTCAGTTTGAGTCAAAGAATAATTAATTGAAGGAACGGTTTAGGTGTTGTTGAAGATGCAACAAAAATGAAGCAGGAGGGTGAGGAGTTGCGATTTATTCTAGTACCTGATACTCTTCTTTCATCCTGCCATTTTGTATATAAGTATTAAGAGGCTTGTGCAAAATACATTGAGGATATCTGGGGGACATCCCTAGACTTGAATTTCTAACTGTCCCAAATATGCTTTTAAAAAAAATAACTTAACTAAATGGGTTAATAACGTAGATAGAGGGATACTGATGAAGCCCTCCCCTGCCCCAGTCTCTTCTGCAGTGTTGGTGCCTGACTAGTATAGGTCTTTTTAATATTTCACTTTTTTTCGGCCACGGTTGAGGCAATAGTTGCTACTACAGACTCTGTCAAAGTGAGATCCTGCCAAAGTACTTGGAGGGTGGTACTGCATTTGTTGCTGCCCCTTTCTGGTTTTCCATTAGGGGTAACACTGTCAAATGGTGTAGAGGCCTGTGTGACAAAATTATTCTTAATAGTGCACCACTATTTCTAATAAATCTTCAAAGTGCTTTTAAAATATTTTGCCAAGGCAATCTGTTAAACAGAAGGCTGCCTGTATAAAATATACATATATGTGCCTTCAGAAACATAACTTTTATAGAAATTTTCTTTTTAAAACCTTGTGGCTTTAAAATTTGCAAGAACCATCATCAAGTGGAAGGTGAATTTCTGATTGAAATAATTGTGCTTCATCATTATAAACTTGCTAGTAGTGGATATTTATTTAGTGGTAATACAACCAGTTTGGATGAAATTGGGTAAATTTAAAGAATGTTTGTCTTTCACTTAACTGCATTTTTTTAAAGGTTATTTTCATAATCTTTTATGAAAACTTCGGATTTGTCTGTTAAGATCATGCAATGGAAAGAGGCATGCTTTTGTATTCTGCTGATATAGGTAACAGAAAATCCGTAACTGGAGGGAAATAGTGGAGGCTATGGGAAGCCATACCAGTGGTATTTATTGCTCTAAGCAAACGATGACCAAAATGTTGTAAAAATTGACTCTTAGTTTTAAAAGCTTCCTCTGTTTCTTTTTTCAAGTGATATACAAAGCTAAGCAAACACTGCACAGTGATATAATATGTAATTTATTTGAAATGAACATGTTTCAAGACTCATAATAAATAATGTAAACATATCTTCCTCTTAAATATAAGAGTTTGAAATGAGCTACTAGCTATTTGATCTGTATCAGAGCTAAGCCAAACATACAGATCAGCAGGAACTCCTTCATGTATCTTGGAAGGAAAAAGAAGCCATGGATATTATTTTTCTAGAATAAAAAGTTTGCAGCTGGTCAGGCTGCAGTGTCAGTTTGATCTTGGGTTCTGACCCTGCATCACCCAGCCTTTTTCCACCATAGCTGGTCCTCCCAGATGGCCATGAAGTTGACCTTTGATAGACATGTCTATTGACTGGTAAGTGAGAGAGAGCCCATGTTGTTGTCAGTGAATAACTTCTCATGCAGCCTCAATGTATTCATAGAGGCGAGTCTGGCGATGGGGTGATGGCAGAGCCAATTCTCATTCCTGTTTCTATTCAGCTTCTGTTCAAAAGAGGAGGAAAAGAGAGACTCTACCAGAGCCCTAGATGAACTTACTGGAGCTGTACAATGAGATCTTTTGTTCCCTCCCAGGAGTACTACTACATGTTTTGAACACTTGCAGTCCATTTGTCTTTTGCTACAGTTTAAATTCATTAAAGGATTAAATGGGCTGACAGTTGCAGGCAAACCTCGAGGGTGTCCCCCTGGCCCCATGTTGCTGCATGTGAAAACGGCATATGGGAAAACATTGTTTAATCAAATTGTTTGTGATAATCTGATCCTTGTAGATCAGCCAGGTCTCTGACTTATTTTAGAGTTGGAAAAGGTTTAGCACAACATTTCTTGGGGTGAGGCAATTTGCATTTGTTTTGAAGAAGTTGATCAAATGCTACTTTGCTTTTAGGGCCCATCAAAAAATGTAGATACAATACAAAACAGTGCAGCTGAAGATGTAAGATGTAAATAAGTGCTGTGAAGAAATTCTAAGGTCCAACCAATAATTTATTGTATAAAATTACTTCCCTCATGACAGGTTTGTGATGCTTGAAGATGCACTGAGCCTGCCTTAGCCAGCTCGGCATGGTGTCATTAGCTCCCACGATCTGCATCTGAGCCAGCGTTTACATCTACATCCACACTTATGCTCTAGCGTGGTCATCCTTAGCCTTGTACTTTCCAGAATATGTCAACTTTTATGGGAATTTAGGCATATTTCATTGCTCTTAGTCGCTCCGCCTGAAGTTTGATGGTTTTATTGGGGCCTCTAGTGGTCTCAAGACTGTATTACCAAACCAGAGCTGCTGTTTGGGGATGGTGAGGAAGGATTGCTTTCCTCCCTCCCTTTGGGTAGATTTACCCAGCTACGGGGCAAGGGCAGTGCCATACAGATAATTTATTTGGGTTCTAGTGGAGCATTTTAAGTGGAGTTAGAACTGAGTGTGCTGAAGGAGCATAAATAAATGGTAATAAACAGTAACAGAGCGTGAAGGGGGAGATTAAGGTTAGCCTGAGAGGTCTCTGTGTCAGGCAGGTTTCTCCCAGCTGCACACCTCATTGCTTTTTAAATTAGGAAATTTTCAGGACCCTGGTAAGGGCAAGAAGAAAAACCTGTCCTAAGAAGAGTGTAGAAGTAAGGCAGGAAGCAACAAGCCCTTCATGTACCAGCATCAAGACTGCCACAAAAAAAGGATTTTCTGTCTAGCAAGACAGTTTTGAGCTCTGTATGTTGCAAGCTGAAGGCTGTCACAGGCCATGGTTCTCCTGCCCCCAGACAGGGTGTCATAGATCAAAAATTTGGTCTTTATTTTCAATATAAATCATCTTTCTTGATGGTTGTATTTGAGCTTTTGTATAAGTTTTATAATCCCTTTACAGCTAGTTTTACTTGGAAAACTCTCAAACCAAATCCAGCTCAACGTTGTTCTCCTTATAAAGTGTCTTTTAACGCTTTCCTGAGCAAAGACTGTGTAGAGTCTAAAGTGTCCAGCTCAGGAAAGTGAAATCTACTTGTGATAAGAGAGAAACTTGAGAGTCTGAATTGCTCTCAGCTAAGCAGATCTGAAATAGGGCCCTGTCAGGAAATGCCCCTCATTTTCATGACTGTGCTGCAAAGGCCAGGCGGCTGCTGGCTCTGGTATACATTTTCCATGTTGCCTGGGTGGCCAACCCTGCTGATTTGGGGACAGTTAGCATTGTGTCATTGCCTCAGGAGTCTTTTTGTTGTTTTTTGTTCTTTTTTTCATTGTATCCTTCTTCCAGGGTGTGCCTGAGTAATGACTCAGAGTGAAAAAATAGTGCTGTTAGGCTACATGCAGGAATGCGCCTTGTTGACATGAAATAAAGGTTGATGCTTTCTTAGCTTTGAAAGAAAATGACCGGCAGTGTTATCTGAAAATTCTTATTAAAAGAGGAGGCTTTTTCGATTCAGGCACTGCTCATTACATACCCAGCTGCAGTTCCACTGATGTTGGTATGATGGGCAGCTCGAGTAGGATAACAATTTGGGTTTCAGTAAGTAGTTGTTTTAAATATTACTCATTGCCATTGTCAAATAAGCACACTGTTCTCTTTGCAAACTCCTTTAGCAGGATCATCTCTGAAGAGACATTACATGTAGGACTTGTTGGGTTACGTGAATAATTTAAACTCGTTGAAACTTTTCAGCCTTTCTCTGGGATGAAGTTTGTTCTTGTTTTCTCAGTTGGAAGATTGCAGGGTGCTTGGAGGGATGCTACTGAACTGTGAGGTGGTTTGCAGCACCTACTGCCTGTAGTTCATCAGGACCTGCAGGTTTGGGGAAAACAGAGAACTACTGGGTTGCATGGAAAAGTTTTAAACTGATGTTTGATCTGGAAGCCATTGGAAAGCCTAATGGCGCTTCCTAGGGTCGGTGGTGAGAGAGCTAACATTTGCAATGCAGTCGTGTTTCGTGTCTGGGCCTATTGTCAGCCTGCTACCTACCAAAATCTGTGCTGCTTGGTCTTGGCTATTTCTGTTGCTTGTTTGTTTTGTATGTGCACAGGTAGGCGAATCACTTCCTTGTACCAAACCACAGGAAAACTTACCTGAGAAATCTTTTCTTGAAGGTAGGACTGAGGAAGGGGAAACAGATCTAACGGGTACAATTCAGATGAGATCCATTCTATATTTTTCCTCTTTATTTTGGATATGTTGCCCAGAAAACTCTTTGCTCCTAGGCTAGCCATCTGAGAAGCAGCTACAGGTAAAATCTGGAGAAAAATCAGGAGAGGAAAAAAAACTTTCTGCAGTATGTTTCACCACAAATTTTCATTCGGTGTCTCATCTTGGCTTTCCTACAAGGCTTTGTCTTCCACAACATTTTTAGTTCACTGGAGGTGCTGCACAAACCAGAATCTCCTCATCTGTTTTCATAAAAGCCAGTGGAAAAAATGATATTTGGTCGCTCTTTGGAGAAAAGCTTGCTTCAGAGAAGACAGAATTTAGAAATGTCAGGGGTAAAATATAAATACATGCAAAGTGGAAATAGTCTTTCCTCTTTCACATAATTGCATAATAGCTCAAAATAGCCTGTGCACAGTTGTGTATGGCTGTCGACTGCTTTAGGGTTTTACACAGCTTCCTAATACAATGTGGTGCCCTAAGAGGTTCCAGCCCTACCCAATTAATAACAAACATCAGTTGATGTTTCCTTCTTCTGGGTTCTGGATCTCATCTGGTCCCATGCAGTCTCATTAGTGGAGCTGCTCATTTAGAGTTACAAGAAGAGAAGACTCCAAAGATCTTGCAAAAACTTAGTGCACCGCTTCTAAAATTAGAGCGCTTTTCCCCAGGATAAACCCATGTAAACCAAACATTCTGTGAAATGGTGTTTTGTGGATGGGCCGTGAGTGCCTGCCTAACATACCAGAGGGAAAACATGTGGAACTGACACTTGCCGCAGCATGTTTTCAGTTTTTCATTGGAAGTGAATGTGTCATATTATTGACATCATCTACAATTAATTTGAATTGAAAAACCTGTTGTGGGTTACAGTTAAAATGAATTTAGCAGAGTGCGTGTGACCCTGGAAAAGGGGGGAGGGGAAAAAAACCCAAACCTCAAACCCTAGCACCAAATCCAGAAAGTGATCAATCTTAAATGAAACTATATAACATAATTAAATGTTAGCTTCTGACTTAGCCTTCTGTTGACTGTTTCCTCCTTCAAGTAGTAAGGACCTGATACAGGAGGGCCGAGTATTCACAAATGCCACTGAAGTTGGTAACTGAACTGTTAGCGTAGCTTGGAGCGAAGCTACAGCACACAGGCTTAATCTGCATTGTGTTTTTTCTTTTCATACAATTAGCACAGGGGAAAAATGCTTTTCTTGGCTCGGCATATCTTTAATTGCATATGAATTTCTGTGCATTTTACAGTAGTATAACAGTATAACGATTTGTGCTTAGAAGTTGTCTGCTTAAATGCAGAGAAATGCTTTGTAATTGAAGACACAACATTTTAGGAAGAAATTAGAAAATAGGGCAAAATATTACACAAGTATATTTTAGCTCATTTTCCAGTATGATATTTTTTCACCCTAAACCCCAGTAATTGCCAAAGTAAGGCATGTTACTTGAACTAGGTTCATATAGGTTTAGGCACATAGTTCCATGCCCTAGTTCAGGTGATCTCATTTTTCTTGCCCGGTGCTGTAAGCCTACAAACTTCATTAATTTGGACATAATGTGGAAATAGATGAGGTGAAACAGCCCTGAGATGGGTTGCAAGAGACAGAAACATTACATCTTTCCAAACCCCGTCCTGTCCCTGAGACTGTTGTCTCCTGCAGGAAGGTGTCACTCCCTGCTGATTTAGACTTTACGCTCCTAGTGAAGTGGGAAGGTGTCCCCAGCTGGAATAGCAGTCAATGCCTTACAAATCCTAGAAAATCAGCAAGTATTGGAAAGCTGTATTGGTCTGTGGATGCAATACCTGGGCAGTCTCACTTCCGTTATTGTGAGGCTTTCCAGTGGCATTCCAGGGTTTAATTTTCACTTACTTTGTGTGACCTTGAATAAAACCTTTCTGTGGGAATGCTTTCTGAATAAACCTATGCCAAGTATGAAATATCAGAGGTGATGGAGCAGTCTGCAGGTGGCCAAGTTACTGTGTCTTTGCTGGCTAATGTTTGTCAGCTGAGCAACAATGACTGATAACATCAGTGAAGCAAAGCCTGGAGTCTTAAAACCATTGTGATGGGTGCAGTGTGGTGGCTTGCCCTAAAGCCCATAGTTACGGATGTGGGACAACTAATGGTAGGAGGGCATAGCAGGAAACAAAAAGGAAGCAAGACCAGGGTTACTGGGGCAGTGATCTTAATTACGCTGTTGCTTTTGTCAAAGGGTGTTGAGAAAGAGTTTGGAGACCACTGTGATAGCTTGGTGGATTTTTGTGGAGCTCCTCCAAACCTGAGAGGATGGGTGGGTGGAGAAGAGAAGATCTGAAGGTACACATGTGAAGGATTGTTAGCTTTGAGAGGGGTGTGATTAATTTCCTGTCTTTTTGCATCTGAGTCACAAGGCACACACTGGTGAGCACACAAGAAATAGTAAGCAGCAGCCTCAAGTAGTGTTCTCAGAAAGGATTTGTGGCTAAGGGGGTTTTTTGGTTAGGATTTTTTGGTTTGCTCACTTTGACTGTTTAGCCAGCTTCTTAACCTTGTATTTACATGAACCAAACCACGTTGTTTATATTGGAAACTGGAGCACCCCAGGCAGGTGGGCTGCTGTTGACAAGGGTTTTCCCCCTGGTGCAGGAACCCTGACTTTGTTAGAGGGTACAGTTTGGCAGCAGAGCCAAGCTGATCTAAAGTCTTGCGGTCAGCAGAAGGGGAGGCACTACTGCTGCTGACCAGCTCCCGTGGCTCCCCCAATGCATGTGTACAGCAGGCACATTTTAAATCCTGCTCCTGAAAATATCTTAGTCTTAGTCTAAGTCTTATCAAAATATCAGTGGAACTTGGGCTTCTCAGTCACTTAGTATTTTTGAAGATGTTTTCCTGCAGCACAGCTTATTTCTTCCTTGATAAGGTTATACCTGTGAGACTAATAATAGTAATTCCTCAGTTAGGCGATCCGCTGTATACTTGAGGAGGATGGAGCTGAATCCTGCATCTATTACACATGACCAGCTCCTGGTCAATAATAAACTGCACACATAAGGAGCACAGGACAGACCTTGCGCGAGTACAGATTAATTATTCAGCTCCTCTGGAACGTGCAGCCTTTGATCAGGCTTGAAGCATGGCTGTGTGACACATGAAAAGATTCATTTGCCGTAACAGTTGATGACAGTAATGAGTTTGTGTATACACATCTCTCCTGTTGTACAGTTGAAATGTTCAGTGTTTCGCATTTTGCTGTCTTTTCTTGATCTGAGTATTTTCTTGGGGACAGATGTTCCACCCCTACCCCAAGTTCCATTTTTTTTTTTGGTTAAAAAAAATACCCAACTCTATACATGAATAATATGGATTAATGTCATTCAAAAGAAAAGCGGAAATGGCAAATGCAAGGAGAATCAGGTGTTCAGCACAAATATCCTCTGAAATAATAAACAAATGTTTTGTATAAATAGCATCTCATTAAGTAATAACATAAGGCTGGAGAGCAGTTCAGTTCATGGCTTGTGTTGGAAGAAATATAGCACGGAATGACTGAGTCAGGCAGGCTGACGCCTGGGAATGGGATCGTTTGTTTTGCATGGTTTTGCATTTCAGAAGGAGGCTTGCCTGCTGCCGATGGGATGTGCTTTTTTTTGAATTTGGGTTGCACATAGGGTTCTGGAAAGTCAGAGGGATATTGTGAAGGGAGCATTGTCAAAGTGTGTGATAAACAAAAGCAAGTAAAATGATGGGAAGCTGTTCATCACGTGACAGGAGTTTTAGCATAACTTTTGTTGTTTGAGCATCATTAACAAAACCAACGCGTGACAGTACAACCAAGTTTCTAGCAGCTTGGTAATAATTTGCCATTAGATCAGATGGCTATAGCTGGGGGTAAAACAGGAATCAACATGCTTCTTGTTTTAGCTGATAGGGAAGAAATGGGGAGGTGAGAAGCAGGGGTGCAGGGGACTTGGTAGTGGCATACCTGTTTCTCAGTCGTATGGTGTCTGTTGCTCAGGAAGGATGCTGTGCCCCTGAACTCAAAATGTAGGGAGAACGAGATGAGAAACTCCGTCATCTTCAGGCAGTTTTACAGAAGAGAAAGTAACTGAAGGACAGGTTGTGAATGATGTCAGGCTTTTGCTGTTACGTCTGTAGGGCTGCAGAAATTAGTGACTTAGTCCTGTGGCATTTCTTCTTGTTGTTTTTTGTTCTTCTTTTTGCAATTTCCCTTTCTTATTAAACTGCATTTTTTTGGCTTTGCTTTTTTATTGCCTGATTTTTCAGGGAATCTCACCTCTTGCTCATCGTTCAGCAGCTGTTTCCACATAGCTTAGCACTTCTACTCTGAATGCTGCATGGTAGTGTTTTCCTGCCTTAAGAGTGGCTTTTTCATTTGTAGTCTCTTCTTCCTTGGCCTCTCCTTTGTGAAAGAATACAGAAGGGCTCTTGACCTGAGTGCAGATGAATGTTTCCTCACTTGCGAATAGCCTTGCAGTTTGGCTGGGCTCTCAAATATTCAGAAAGGTTGAGGAGGAGCCTCACACTTGTACGTAGGACATCTGCATCCCAAGTAATGTCCTTTGTGTCCTGAGTTGTCAGTAGGGCTGTGCTAGAGAAGATCAGGCGTTAGTTCTTTGATGCTTACAAGTGCTCTTTTGCCTAGGAAATGTGCCCAAACCCTTCTTGCTGTGGCACCGAGACCATCACAGGCTGGAAGGGTGTCTCTCTGCTTGAAGCTTGCTTCTGCTGCATTTCCCCTTACTGTAAAGCTGGGGGGGGTTGCTTCTAGTGTTGCTTCTAGTCAGCTGGCCTGCCTCAGCTTTGTGGAGAGTGCTTTTTATAGTCTCTCATACGGAGAACAAGATTTAATGGTATCTTCTGACTACTTTTTGAGGACGTGTCTACTTGGGCCCATGCTTTTGATGCAGGGAGCTACTGCTGATGGAGCTACTTGTGGCACCAGCAACATGAGAGCTGGGGGGGTGAGTGATTTGGGATTCAAGCTTTTCATTGGGTTGTTGTGATATAGCTGCTTATTTTGAGTTAGCTCGTGGAATTGCAGAAGCAGCTGAGAAACTGTCTAAGAAAACAGGGTGGAGGGAGAAAATGAGACAATTTTAAGTGCTTTAGATAAATGTGTCAACCTCTGCAATCAGCAGGCTTGGTGCTTTGTGTGGGTAACGCACCATCCGGCATAAAGCTAAGCTGGATTTTCTAGGAGCAACACAATATAAGGTCCAACCAAAAGACTAGCCCTTCTGCAGGTGATGTTAGAGCCACTGGGGCTGGAGACTACCTCTGCCTGCACCCACCATGATGCCAAAAACAGACCCAGAGGTGCATGGGCAGAAACCTCCCATGCCTGCAAGCTTCCCTGGCACAAGGCACTGTGACCTGTGGATCTCCAGCACCACACTGGGGACCTGCCTGTTCTTGGGACGCGTATCTCTGCATGCTTGGTTTTTGCCTTGTCATGTGTAGCTTTGCAAGGTGAATAGTTGTATTTAATCCCTGATACAATTGCTGAAGTAATCTGTTTGTTACGTGACAAAAGTGGCTGCTGCAGTCGGTTGGCGTCAGCTGGCTTACGAGCCTCTCAGGAAGTCAGTTTTCCTCTCAAGTGCCTGCAAATCTCAGTCTGGGGCTTTTGTTTCACTCCTTTAGAAACATTTTATGCTGCCACCTGGAGGGAGATGAAGAAAACAATTTACAGGCCAGTTTGCATGCTAACAGGAACGGAAATGGCTTATTCGGAAGTAAAAGCATGAAGTTGAAAGACTAAAAAACATTTTCAAAGCAAAATTCTGGTGTGCTTGTCAGTACTATTAGCAGAGTAGTTTCAGGTTGCAGTTAGATGGCAACTGCTGATACTTCATGGATATGTACGCGTATATAAACTAGATTTCAGAATATTTACTAAGTGTTTTGAACTTTGACTACACTGAGTTTGTTTCAGAAAATGCAAAATATTATTTTGTGAGAAGTAATAATAAAATTTATACAGCAATAGGATGAAAAGGAAAATCTTATTCATAAAAAAGACCTAATTCGCATCTACTGCTTTTTGTGGGATGGTGTCAAAGGTACTAACTAAACTATTTTTTACTAAGATCCTGTAGGTTTTGTTTTTAAATTTATATGAGCAAAATCAGCATATGTTATGCAAGCTGTTTTTGTGACAAAATAAACTGTTTGGTTAAAAAAAGTGGTAACTAACATTTTACCAGCATGTTTGGTTTTTTTTCTCTAATAGTTTGGTATACTTTTGGTGTTATTTTTATGTCAGATTTTTAGGGGTATCTTTTGCAGGTTGAAAAGCCTGGAGCACAACAATAGATTTTTTTAAATTTTAACTGATTCCCCCCCTCCCATGTGTTAATTAAACCAGTCCTTATTTTATTTGAGCTTCCAGTAGTTTTAAAGTTTTAATTTCTATTATTTATTTTTGTTTCCCAGGTCAGATGTACGATTGCCTGTAAGTATCATTCTGTTACTCAATTATTTATTTTTTTTTAAATATAACTGCCATTAGCTTTATTTCTTTTAAGGAAGATTGAACAGTATCAACTAAGTATTTAAAAAAAACAACAACCCCAAAACTTCCTGAAAAGAATTTTTAGAAATAGCATTCAAAAATCTAAACTCGCTTATTTTAGTGACTGTAATTCCTGCAATGCATTTAAGGATATTTAAAGATATAAATGTGCACTGTAATCCCTTTGCTTTTCAGTTTGTAAAGAGTTCTGTTAAAAACAAGTGCAGATATAACGTACTTAGGAAGATTGGAAAATATACTTAAAGGCAATACAAAACAAACAAGCCCCAAAACAAAAAAGACACCCAAAGTGATGTGTTAAGGATATTCGGAAGTGAGTATAGCAACTACTGTACTTGCCAAGATGACGAGTTTTCATGTGGCAAAAATTTCCAAAAGTACTTGCAGATGAGTTCTACCTTAATAATGAACAGGAGGCTTGCATGAGTTAGCCTTGAAATTTTAGGGCCTCAGTCAACTCATTCCACACTTTGAGCTGCGCTCTATCAACCTAAAGTTGTTTTCTGTAGGTGTACCATGTTTCTTCCTTACTTGTGGGAACACACTGTGTGAATATGAGAACCTTTTTGCTCATACACTGAGGGGAAGAGACAAAATTGCTACGCCAGGTTAAGTAAAGCAGCTAGCTTCTGATAATACATGAGAAATACACACACAGAATGTGGCTGCGAATTTGTTCTGTTTTCAAACAAAACTGCACTGAAAAAAAGAGCAGATCATGGTAGCTTTCATCCAAACCATGAGCAGAGTCAGTGAATGGCCGAAATAATGTGGAAATCTCTTAATCTAAATCAAGTCATCTGACAGAAGTTAAAAGTGGTAAAACCAGGAAACATGCAGTGAAATCTCTGTAGGAGAACAAATTGGGAAAACAGAAGTGACTGCGGGTCTGTGCATGATATCTATAAATGACTGTACTTTTGCAAATGGAAAACCCAGAAGTTTTGTAAAGATACTTATTGCTTTGTATTTTTTCTTTCAGGCACTGAGGATTGCAGTTCAAAAAATGTAACTGTAGAAACAGGAACCAGTAGTAATGATGAATTATCAGTAAACTCTACAAGTGGGAACAAAACCTATGGAGGTGGAATATCATCCAGGGAAGTGTCACTATCTGACAGCGCAATAGGCAATCAGAACAATGTAACACGTAAGTTTGGAATGTGACTGGGATGTGAATCTTCAGGGTGATTTGTGCTTTTATACTGTGTCAGCATTTTAAGCCTGAACTCCAGTCTAGAGTGCAAGGAGCATGCAGGGGCATGGATCCAACTGCTTTACTGGAGTTGAGAATGGGCCAAAGAAATGTATCGGCACAGCTGACTGGGAGTGCGATTTAACACTGTGATCGTTGCGTGGCCTTGAAATAGTTTTATCACTGTTAGACTTGGGCTCCCTTCCCTGCTTATTATGGCTTTTTAGGTTACAGCTGCAACAGTTCAAACATACTGTGACATACAGATTTAAAATGCATACGTAACAGAGTATAGCTGAAGTACTCTACCTAGTATAGAGGGTATCAGGTATCTAGAGGAGAGCTGTGTGACTCTTGCAGCTAGAAAGGCTCTTCTCTTTGGGATAGCCAGCTTAGGAAAAAATAACAGCAGGTTGTGTCTTCCAGTCTTTCTCAGCACCCTACATGAAGTTGACAGCTGAGGCAGATGGTAGTCACTGCTGCACCTGGACAGTTTTACTCCTTGAGATGAAGTGAAACTTGAGGAGTTAGAGGAAGAGTAGATTGCAGAGCTAGCAAGTGTGCCTTGCGACATATAAGGATGGCTTGATTATTTTCCCAGGCTGATTACTGTTTTACAGAGACCTGTTGTTTGGGTAGGGTGGGGAAAAGAGTGCTTTATGTGTTTGTCAGCAAATATTCTTGCAGGTTAAAAGATTTTTTTATTTATTTTTGTTTTCTTGCCTTTCACAGACCCCAGGCCAGTTCTTGATCTCAAGGCAGAATATGTTGGCGTGACTTCTGTCAACTTAACATGGGCGGTGAATGACTCTGCTTCCAACTCCTCCTACACGTACAGGATAGAGGTTGTAAATGGTACCTCTCTTAGGAACCTGATGTCCAATGTCACCAAAGTCGAAATTACAGAGTTAATCCCTGGGACATTGTATAATTTCACAGTATTTGCAGTAACAGCTGATGGTGAGACAGAAGGAGAAGGGGTGTCCATAAGGCTGTATACGAGTAAGTCACAGTTTCTTGCAGCCCTATTTCTGGTGGGCTGTATTTTGCTGTGCAGCTCAGGGCTCTACCTACCTATGTGAGGATTGTAATTCAATACTATTGCGTATAGACCTGATATTTTAGTCCTGGAGCCTGATGTGGGCTATATGCAAACGATGGGATGCTAGTGTGCAGCAGAAACACAGCCCTATTGTTTTTGTTCTGTTTTTAATTATCTTCCTTCCCCACCTTCCTCTCCATCCTCATCTCTTTCCTGCCCACCTCTCTAGATTCCCAAGGGAAGCCCTGGGAGTGCTGGCACAGTGGTCACCTGTGCTTCTGCTTTGGAGTGTCAAAGGGAGACGAATCCCACTCAAGATGACTTTTCTTCAGTTCTCTCTTAGCTGCCCATTGATGCAAAAGCCTCCAGGAGCACCTGGTGATGTTGTTGGGGTGCTCCTGGGCTCTAAATGACGAGCGATGTGAAGGGAGTGAAGTAGTGGTGTGCCTGTGTTTCTTCTGTCAATGTTTGTGAGCAGATGTTCTTGCAGGTTGACAGATTGTTGTCTTGCCTTTCACAGAGCCCAGCCCAATCCATGATCTCAAGGTGGAATATGTTGGCGTGACTTCTGTCAACTTAACATGGGCGGTGAATGACTCTGCTTCCAACTCCTACACGTACAGGATAGAGGTTGTAAATGATACCTCTATTAGGAACCTGACGTCCGATGTTACCAAAGTCGAAATTACAGAGTTAATCCCTGGGGCGATGGACAATTTCACAGTATTTGCAGTAGCGGCTGATGGTGAGACAGAAGGAGAAGGGGTGTCCATAAGGCTGTATACAAGTAAGTCACAGTTGCTTGCAGCCCTGTTCTGCTGGGCAGCTCCAAGCTCTGCCTACCTGCCTGAGGGCTGAAATATAAAACTACTGTGTACAAGACCTGATGTTTTAATCCTGGAGCCTAATCTGGGCTGTCTACTAAGCATGTGGTCTTAATGTGTGGAAGAGACATATCCCTGCTTTAAAAAAAAAAAAACCAAAGCAAAACCAGCCAAACAAAACCCACTTTCCTTCCCCTCCGTCCTCATCTCCTCATATCTCTTCATATGGGAAATAACTTCTTGTCACAAGTAGTCAGCCAGCCAAATAGGAAAGATGCCCTCTTAGACTTACTATTTGTGAATAGAGAAGGACTCCTGTGGGATGTGGCTGTCTTGGCCGCAGTGATCATTAAATGGTTGAGTGTAAAATTTTTAGTGTTATAAGAAAAAAAGACAGCAGAGTTGCTACTCTGGACTTCAAGAGAGCAAACTTTAAGTTATTCAGGGAGCTACTTAGCAGAGTACCCTGGGAGTCTGCTTTTGAGGGCTTAGGAGTCCATGAGTGCTGGTTAGTTTTTAAGAAGCACCTTTTAGAAGCACAGGAGCAGGCAATTCCACTGTGTCAAAAGTCAAGCAAGCAGGGCAGAAGACCAGCTTGGCTGAATAGGGAAATCCTTGTGGAGCTCAAGAGGAAAAAGAAATTGTATGATCTCTGGAAGCAAGGTCAGGCTTTGTAGGAAGATCACAGAGCTGTGGTTCGTATATGCAGGGAGAAGACATGAAAGGCCAAAACACAATTAGAGTTGAAACTGGCCAGTGTTGTGTCAGACAAAAAAAAAAGGCTTTTTTAAGTATGTTAATAGCAAGAGGAGGTCTAAAGAAAACATTGGACTGATACTTGTTGAAGATGGTCACCTGACTAATAGGGATGAAGAAAAGGCAGAGGCATTCAATGCTTTTTTTTTGCCTCAGTCTTTAATAGTACAGATAGGGGACCGGGCATCCCAAGATCTGAGTTGGAGGATCACGAGTGCGGGAACAGTGACTTTCCATTTGTGGACACTGAAATTGCAAGGGACCAGCTGTATCAGCTGAATGTTCACAAGTCCATGGGGCCTGATGTACTCATCCCAGAGTACTGAAGGAGCTAGTGGATGTTACAGCAGGACCCCTTTCGATCATCTACCAAAGGTCTTGGGAGTCTGGGGAGATCCCTGCTGACTGGAAGCTAGCTAATGTTATTCCGATTCACAAGAAGGGCGTGAGGGAAGACCCTGTTAGTATAACCTCAGTTCCTGGAAAAATTATGGAGAAGATCATACTGGGTACTATTGAAAGGCATTTAAAGAATAATGCAATCATCAGGCACAGTCAACATGGGTTCACAAAGGGAAAGTCCTGTTTAACTAATTTGACGTCCTTCTATGATAAGGCCACCCGCCTAGTGGATGAAGGGAAGGCGGTGGATGTAGTTTTTCTGGATTTTAGTAAGGCTTTTGGTACTGTCCCTCACAGCATCCTTCTGGACAAGTTGTCCAAGTGTGGGATGAGTGGGTTCATGGTGCACTGGGTGAAGAACTGGCTGAAGGGCAGAGCTCAAAGGGTTGCAGTGAATGGGGCTACATCTGGCTGGTGACCGGTCACCAGCGGTGTTCCTCAGGGTTCAATCCTAGGGCCAGTTCTGTTCAATATATTTGTCAACGAGCTGGATGCAGGAGTTGAATGCACCATTAGCAAGTTTGCTAATGATGCCGAACTGGGAGGTGCTGTTGACTCTCTTGAAGGACAAGAGGCCTTGCAGAGGGATCTAGATAGACTGGAGCATTGGGCAATGATTAATGGCATGATATTTAACAAGTCCAAATGCCAGATTCTGCACCTGGGACGGAGTAACACTAGGCACAAGTGTAAATTGGGAGAGGAGTGGCTGGAGAGCAGCCCTGCAGAAAGGGATCTGGGGGTGCTGGTTGACAGCAGGCTCAGTACGAGTCAGTGGTGTGCCCTGGCAGCCAAGAGGACAAACTGTACCCTGGGGTGCATCAAACACAGTATAACCAGCCAGTCAAAAGAGGTGATTATCCCGCTGTATTCAGCGTTGGTGCAGCCTCACCTTGAGTACTGTGTGCAGTTCTGGGCCCCGGCAATTTAGGAAGGATGTGAAGGTCCTTGAATGCGTCCAGAGGAGGGCCACAAAGCTGGTGAAAGGGCTGGAAGGAGTGTCCTGTGAGGAGCGGCTAAGGACTCTGGGTTTGTCTAGTTTGGAGAAAAGGAGGCTGAGGGGCGACCTCATTGCTCTCTACAGCTTCTTGAGAAGAGGACGTGGAGAGGGAAGTGCTGATCTCCTCTCCCTGGGATCCAGTGGCAGGATGTCTGGGAATGGTTCAAAACTGCACCAGGGGAGGTTTAGACTTGACACTAGGAAGCATTTCTTTACTGAGAGGGTGGTCAAACACTGGAACAGGCTTCCTAGAGAGGTGGTCGATGCTCCAAGCCTGTCAGTGTTTGAGGCATTTGGACAATGCCTTTAATACCATGCTTTAACTTTTGGTCAGCCCTGAATTGGTCAGGCAGTTGGACTAGATGATTGTTATAGGTCCCTTCCAACTGAAATTATGCCAGTCTATGCTATTCCCTTTCCTTCCCACCTCTCTAGATTCCCAAGGGAAGCCCTGGGAGTGCTGTCAAGAGTGATGGCCTCTGCTTCTGCTTTGGAGTGTCAAAGGGAGACGAATCCCACTCAAGATGACTTTTCTTCAGTTCTCTCTTAGCTGCCCATTGATGCAAAAGCCTCCAGGAGCACCTGGTGATGTTGTTGGGGTGCTCCTGGGCTCTAAATGACGAGTGATGTGAAGAGAGTGAAGTAGTGGTGTGCCTGTGTTTCTTCTGTCAATGTTTGTGAGCAGATGTTCTTGCAGGTTGACAGATTGTTGTCTTGCCTTTCACAGAGCCCAGCCCAATCCATGATCTCAAGGTGGAATATGTTGGCGTGACTTCTGTCAACTTAACATGGGCGGTGAATGACTCTGCTTCCAACTCCTACACGTACAGGATAGAGGTTGTAAATGATACCTCTATTAGGAACCTGACGTCCGATGTCACCAAAGTCGAAATTACAGAGTTAATCCCTGGGGCGATGTACAGTTTCACAGTATTTGCAGTAGCAGCTGATGGTGAGACGGAAGGAGAAGGGGTGTCCATAAGGCTGTATACAAGTAAGTCACAGTTGCTTGCCGCTCTTTCTGGTGGATCATATTTTGCTCTGCAGCTCATGGCTCTGCCTACGTGCCTGAGGGTTGAAATATAATACAAGCCTTACCTGGGCTGTCTACTAAGAATGGGATGTTGATGTGTAGAAGAAACATAGCCCCGATTTTTTTTTTTTTTACTTTTTTTTGGGGGGGTGGTGGGTGTTTAAAACACCAAACTCCCTCCAACCCCCCCCACCCCAAAACAAACAATCCTCCACAACAACAACAAAACCAAAAACTAACCAACCAACCCAAAAAAACCCCTTCCTTCCCCACCATACTCATCCCTTTCCTGCCCACCTCTCTAGATTCCCAAGGGAAGCCCTGGGAGTGCTGGCACAGTGGTCACCTGTGCTTCTGCTTTGGAGTGTCAAAGGGAGACGAATCCCACTCAAGATGACTTTTCTTCAGTTCTCTCTTAGCTGCCCATTGATGCAAAAGCCTCCAGGAGCACCTGGTGATGTTGTTGGGGTGCTCCTGGGCTCTAAATGACGAGCGATGTGAAGGGAGTGAAGTAGTGGTGTGCCTGTGTTTCTTCTGTCAATGTTTGTGAGCAGATGTTCTTGCAGGTTGACAGATTGTTGTCTTGCCTTTCACAGAGCCCAGCCCAATCCATGATCTCAAGGTGGAATATGTTGGCGTGACTTCTGTCAACTTAACATGGGCGGTGAATGACTCTGCTTCCAACTCCTACACGTACAGGATAGAGGTTGTAAGCAGTACCTCTATTAGGAACCTGACGTCCGATGTTACCAAAGTCGAAATTACAGAGTTAATCCCTGGGGCGATGTACAGTTTCACAGTATTTGCAGTAGCGGCTGATGGTGAGACAGAAGGAGAAGGGGTGTCCATAAGGCTGTATACAAGTAAGGAAATGGTGCCTCTCAATTGCAAGTAAACATGCAGTTTGTACCAAATTGCCCTGTTTTTTACCTTGGGTTTCCAACTTTGTACTGTTTCTCATTGTAGTGTTGCTTTGCTCCAGGTGCCTGTGAGCATGAGTGCCAAGTGGTCTTTGGTAAAAGGGAAAAGGACTGAGATTGTATGTGTCTGTGTGTGTGCATGCATTGCCTGTAAAGCAGTTATTTCATCAGCTTGGCTGCACAAGACTGTGTAGAGATCCAGCTGCTACAACAGCATGACTTTCTCTAGACTTGAGGGCTGAATGGGCCACCTACAGTGCTTCTGGGAGCAGGTTATCACTGTTTATACCAAAAGACATGGTGTGCAGGGATGTGGTGGCCAGGATCACAGAGACTTTTTGTTCTTGAAGATTGTTTTGAGCTCTTTGCAGAGTCCCTGGCCTGGGGCTTCTGTAGGATGTGACAGTGCCTAGGGCCACATTGTCAAGTGTAGTGCCATTGGTGCCATTTTTGTCAGCTTTGTGCCATAGCACCTTTTCCCAGATCAGAAGGACAGATGGGAGGAGAAGATCTTTTTTTTTGTGTCTAGCTCAGGAGTGGAAAGGGAACAGGCAACATCCCTACAAAGCAATTAGAAGCAGTGTGTCCTGGAGCTGCTACTGAATAGATGAGCTTGTCTAAGATGCCTGAGGTGAGTCTTGTCTGCATAGTGTTGATGCTGAATCAGGCTTGCAGAGACAGGCCCCAGGGTGGGTCAGCTGTTGGACCTGCTCAGGGAGCCCATTTCCTTCTGCTGATGTTGGGGAGAGGCTGGGCTGAAGAGCTCAGATTAAGACTCGCAGGTGCAATTTTCAGTTAACAGACTAAGCTCACCCTGCACTATGCTTCCTTCCCTGATTTCGTAGAATCATAGAATCATTTGGGTTGGAAAAGACCTTTAAGATCATCAAGTCCAACCATTAACCTAGCACTGCCAAGTCCACCACTAAACCATGTCCCTAAGTGCCATGTCTACACGTCTTTTAAATACTTCCAGGGTTGGTGACTCAACCACTTCCCTGGGCAGCCTGTTCCAGTGCTTGACAACCCTTTCAGTGAAGAAATTTTTCCTAATATCCAATCTAAACCTCCCCTGGCGCAACTTGAGGCTGTTTCCTCTTGTCCTGTCACTTGTTACTTGGGAGAAGAGACCGCCTCCCACCTCGCTACAACCTCCTTTCAGGTAGTTGTAGAGAGCAATAAAGTCTCCCCTGAGCCTCCTCTTCTCCAGGCTAAACAACCCCAGTTTCCTCAGCCGCTCCTCATAAGACTTGTTCTCCAGACCCTTCACCAGCTTTGTTGCCCATCTATTTCTCCATCTGGAAACCCACTGTGGAAACAAATAATTGTAGCATGTGAAATGAAATAAAGAGAACATCCCCCAGAACTCTTGTGGACTTTCCAGAGATGCCCCAGCATGAATGTCTGAAACTGGGCATTGATACCGTAGAAGTGCTGCTTGGCTACAAATAATGCTCATTCTATGTGGAATAGGGAAATGTGGCTGTGGCTCTTCTTTCTTTATTTCTCTGTCTTGACAGATTGTTGTCTTGCTTTTCACAGAGCCCAGACCAGTTCTTAATCTCAAGGCAGAATATGTTGGCATGACTTCTGTCAACTTAACGTGGGTGGTGAACAACACTGCTTCCAACTCATACACGTACAGGATAGAGGTTGTAAGCAGTACCTCTATTAGGAACCTGACGTCCGATGTTGCTAAAGTCGAAATTACAGAGTTAATCCCTGGAGCGATGCACAATTTCACAGTATTTGCAGTAGCGGCTGATGGTGAGACGGAAGGAGAAGGGGTGTCCATAAGGCTGTATACAAGTAAGTCACAGTTGCTTGCACACTTGTTTCTGGTGGGCTGTATTTTGCTGTGCAGCACAGGGCTCTGCCTACCTGCCTGAGGGTTGAATTTTAGTACTGTTGCAGGTAGAGGTGCTGTGCTTTGCCTGCTTGCAGTCAGAGATGGTTGCATGGAAGGGACATATCTGCCACCTTAAAAACAAAGTAAAAGAAAACCCCTAAAAAACAGCTGTTGTTGAAGGTGGTCACCGAGGCCTGTGACACAATGAAGGAACTCCCCCCGAGAACCTGCCTCCCTGGCCTGGGATTTGTGTGGGCAGTTTTGCTGCCTTTACTTCTTGGAGGATGGGGGCCTCAGACTGTTACTTTAAAGGGCTCCCATACAGAGAGTGTGTGTTGTGCCCAGGGAACTTCCGTGATTTAGGGGCCTGTGGCTGCCATTGGGCTGCAGCAGGAGAGTGAGCTTTCAGCAGCGCTAGCTCAGGATTGAGTTCAGGGCATGAAAGGTGGCAAAGGAGCAGTGTGCCTGGATCATCACCTCTGTTCCTCTTCCAGTGATATTTGATGTTCCTTACCTTTTGCTGTGCACAGATACACCACTATCTTCTTCCCCCACCTTCTCCTGCAACCTTGTATCTTTCTTGATCATGTCACTGAATTCCCAAGCAAAATCCTGGGAGTGCTGGCACAGTGGTGACCTGTGATTCTGCTTTGGAGTGTCAAAGGGAGACGAATCCCACTCAAGATGACTTTTCTTCAGTTCTCTCTTAGCTGCCCATTGATGCAAAAGCCTCCAGGAGCACCTGGTGATGTTGTTGGGGTGCTCCTGGGCTCTAAATGATGAGTGATGTGAAGGGAGTGAAGTAGTGGTGTGCCTGTGTTTCTTCTGTCAATGTTTGTGAGCAGATGTTCTTGCAGGTTGACAGATTGTTGTCTTGCCTTTCACAGAGCCCAGCCCAATCCATGATCTCAAGGTGGAATATGTTGGCGTGACTTCTGTCAACTTAACGTGGGTGGTGAACAACACTGCTTCCAACTCCTACACGTACAGGATAGAGGTTGTAAGCAGTACCTCTATTAGGAACCTGACGTCCGATGTTACCAAAGTCGAAATTACAGAGTTAATCCCTGGGGCGATGTACAGTTTCACAGTATTTGCAGTAGCGGCTGATGGTGAGACGGAAGGAGAAGGGGTGTCCATAAGGCTGTATACAAGTAAGTCACAGTTGCTTGCACACTTGTTTCTGGTGGGCTGTATTTTGCTGTGCAGCACAGGGCTCTGCCTACCTGCCCAAGGGTTGAAACACGATATTGTTTCAGGCAGAAGTGCTGCACGTGGCCTACCTGCAGTCAGCAATGTTAATGTGTGGAAGAGGGTTCTGTCGGAGGTTTTGTTGCCTTCTCCTGGTGAATGACGCCCTCAGGTCCTTATTTTGAAGGGCTCCCACACAGTGCATTGTGCCTGGGGAACTTCCCCTGTTGTAGGGGCCCGTGGCTGAAGCTGGGCTGTGGGCAGCACTGGGCTGTGTGGCTCTCAGCCACACTGCTCTGCTCAGCTTGTCAGCAGAGAGGAGAATGTTGAGGTGCTCCTGCGTTCCTCATGCTAGGCACTGTGTCTGTTTTTCCCCCCTTGTTGTGAATATGTGCTGCTGTGTCCTTTCCTTCGTTTCGTCCCATTTTAACTGAGGTGAGGTGAATCTGTCCCAGAGCTCCTCAGTGGGGTTTCCAGAGGTGCCCCAGGGTGAACCTGTTAAGAGAGTCTCTGATGCTGGGAAAGTGCTGCTTGGCTACTCATAATGTTCAGTCTGTCCAAAACATGGAAGTGTGGCCGTACCTCTGCTTTTTCTGTCTGTGTTTGTCAGCAAATACTCGTGAGCATTGATGGAGTCTCAGCTTGACTTTCACAGAGCCCAGTTCCGTTTTCCAATCTGGGCGGAGTATGCTGGTCTCTGATTCCCCCCCCCCCCCATGGAGCACAGATGATACTTCTTCTAACTACACCTACAGGATAGAGATCCAAAGTCATGGTTCCTCCTCTAGAAACCAGACATCCAGTGTCACCAGAGCTGTTATTACAGACATAAACCCTGGAACCTTCTATAATGTCACTGTATTTGTAGGCATAGCTGGCAGTGTTACTGAAGGGAAAGAAATATTTATAAAATGCAGTAGAAATAAGTCCCAGACACTCACATCTATCTTTTCACCAAATCTGTTTCTTCTAGTACACAATTGTGCTTCTCCTTAGTTTCTTAAAATAATACCCCTTTTTAATAACAAAATAATTTAGTCCATGAGCCTTTTACCCCTGTATTTGGAAGTACTAAGTACTTCTTCATCAAGAGAGGAAATAAATTTGCTCTGTTACATTTGTAGAAGTTATAAGAGTTTTGGTCTTGAAGGCTAAGTTTTATAAGATGTTTAGTTTAGAGGGACCTTTCTTCTCAGTGTTACTGCTACGTTAACTTTTTAAATAACTTTTTGTATCTGGTCATAAGGTTGCAATTTTTACATTGTGTCTTATAGGACTCTCACACAACTGACATGTTGTAGTTGCTGCTCTTAAGGGTGGCTACTGCTATGCTTTTAATGCACGGGGCTTATATTAGTTTTCTTATTTGTTGGCCACTAAGAGTTTTACGTAATTATACAAAGAGTTAGCGTCAATCTACATACTACTTTAAAAATGTTCTTTGAGTGGTATGCTTAATGGTTGAACAGTATTTTGAAAACTTTGCTGATCTTGACAGATACTCAACCTAAATTTTCTGAGTTAAACCTGTTTGCAGAAGAGTTAGCACAGAAGAGGTCTGTGTATTTAATGTGCTAAATGCTTCTCTTCTTTATAGGGTAGCAAGTTCTTGTAGGCAGTAGTTTCATCTTTTTAAAAGTGGAAAGGAATACTGAAGTTTTACAAACGTTTGTACACAGAACTTACAAATAGACAACTTTTTCTATTTACTACAATACTTGATTTCTTACTCCTTTTTTTCCTCTTTTCTTTTCAGTTCCTGCCTCAGTAAATTTATTTCAGTGTGAACCAGTGGCCAAGCAGTCTTCCCTAATGCTTAAGTGGGAGTGTCCTTCTGGTAACAATTCTGGCTTCAAAATTAAAATATTTAATAATACATGGGAAAAAGAAGAACGGGCTCCATCCTGCATGAGAGAAGGCTCAGAGAAAACCTTCAGAACAGCATCTTTAGATTATTTCAGCACCTATAATGTTACTATTGCAACTCTTTCAAATAGTTCTGAAAGCCCTCCAGTGCAGAAAATGTGTAATACGAGCATTACTGGTAAGCATTAAGATTTGAGAATGAAAGATATTCATAGAACCAAAATATTAACTTCATGGTTGCAGAATACCAGATTTGATATGCAGTACATTATCAGCCTACAGATTATGAATAAAACACTACATTCATGCAAAATCTAATGTGATGCACAATAAATATGCTTTATATGAACAGCATCAGTATTACAGCATTTTCTTGTTTGGAAAACTTTTCTTTATCAGTCATTAAGTTACTAAAAAATATTTCTGTTTGTAGACCCACCTGCTCCAAGCAAAGCTCCTTCAGTCAAGGCAGTCAGCCACAGCTCGTTGTCTGTTGAATTCTCTGATTTTGAGTCAGTGAATGGACCATTAAAAGCCTATGCAGTAATGATCACAACAGAAGAACAAAGTAAGATGTTATGATATTCTCTTGTAGCTGTGTGAAACAATTTATCAGACAGCATTATGTTTTAAACTGTAAATAGGTGTTAAATGGTTAGAGAAAAAGCTGACAGTATTTTTCAATCACCTTTCAAAAATTGAGGCAAATACCTTGCTTGCTTGAAGTCAGATCACTCCTCGTTTTCAGAAAGCCACTGTTTTCATTCAGCCTTTTCCAGCCTGATTTATCCTTCTATATGTCTCATATGTATTGCCACTGTGCTGTTGCCATCTTGATTTGCCAGTGATTCCTGCCACAAGATTGTGTAGTATCCTTTTTTTATCCCACAGAATAATTTTCAGAGCTACTAATATAAGCAGCTTTGGAATGTATATCTTCAGCTGGAAAATATCTGCAGTAAGATCTTTAAAAAAAAAAAACAACCAAAAAACAAGAGAGAGTGCTTTCCTTCTGATTTTACTTAAAATACTTTATTAACTGAGAGAGATGGGATGCAGGTGGAAGACTTGAATAGCATTGTCAGCATTACATGCCATGGGAGGTTGAATGCCATGGAAAACTAGAGGGTAGTCTATCAAACTCACCTCTTTAAAGCATCAAAACAGAGAAGCGTCTTTAACTGGTGAATGTCTAGTGATAAATCATAAAATTAAGGAACTTACCTTTGCAGTGTAGGTTCTAGTTGAACTTCTTCTTCTCTTTTCTGCCAGTGCACTGGAGGAATAAAGTAGCTGATGGAGATAGTTTTCCCCCAAGTGGGATTTGATATTCATGCTTATTCTTTGTCTTAACACTGGAAATTCATCTTGCAGCAGTTTGACTGTAGATCTTTCTTCTGTGGTTTTCCATACAATATATGTCCAAGAAATGCCCGGATATATATATAATGTAGTACATCAGTGCAGAAAATTCCTATTTTTCACATGCCTACTCAGCTGCACCAGAGTTGCTGGTTTGCATGTCACTCTTGCACACAGCAACAGCTCTGCTTGTACCTTCAGCCAGTCCTGTTTAGTCTTGATGAGATTCAGTGCGTTCTTCTGTGTAGTTTTGATTGCAAGATATTCAAGAAAGAAGACTTTCAAGGTGTGATTGGGAGAAATAAGGAAGGAAGATCGCCTGTATGTATAATACAGAGTCTGAATGTTTTGATAGGAGCAGAAAATCATCCTTATGGCCAAGCATTGCTTCAGCTTTATAGTGTTGAAATAGCCTTAATATGTTTGAGATGTGTTTCTCTGTCTTAAAACAGACATCATTACCTTTAGGATAGACAGAGGGGACTTTAGTTGTGTAAGCGATGGTGTCTAAGGCTGTTTGAGATGTCCTAGGGTGATGTCCAAGACATCCACAAGGAGCTGCAGTTATAACCCGGGATGTACATCCTTTTGGAATGGAAACTAAGGACCAAACAAGACATATAACGTATGTCAGGTAGTATTGAACACCCATTTCTAGGCAACTGAGTTAACTGCAACCTCAGCTGCTTTTAATGTAACCAAACTAGTGCTTTAGAAGAGCTGTCTTGCACCCTGTTCCTGCACAGTTATGGTTGATGAGAGCTTCACTGCTGGTGGCAGTGAGCCACCAGCTCACTGGTGGCAGATCAAACCTTGTCTTAAAACATCTTCTTAAAACAGACACTGTAAAGTGATGCTGTTCTGCAGATGGTGTCCTGTTGGTCACTGTTTGACTGCGATAGCATGTTCTTCTTAGTCTTCTGGAAGAGAAACTGTTCTGATCACTGGTTTGTCCAACGCTTGTCTATGTCAAGAAAAGGCAGAAACTAACTCCTTTGTCTCTTAGGGTTTAGGTCTGAGACTTCTTGTAAGACACAGCAAGGAAGTATAGGTCAGGACGAGTTTAGTGTCACCCTGAATGAGCCTTGATGCTGTTTGGGTAGCACAATGTTAACAAATACCAATTGACTACTTATACACTGTTTGCATTATACTCTCTACATATGATAGTTGATAGAGTGCGTATGGATATGAGTGACTTGTCTAGTGAAGTTTGTCCACGAGGATACTACTAATGTACCTTTACAGAGAAGCTTCACTGTACATGGTAGAAGTAAAACCAAAAGGAGATTAAAACAAATAACATTGGGGAGTAGGGAGGTAGTTCAGTAGATTGCACTGCAGTAGAAGAGATTTCTGAGATTGTGTGTTGCACTCAGCCTTTCATTTTGGGCAGTATTTATGGAGTAATGATAATTGTGGTTAATGTGACACACTGTATTACCACTTCAGCCACTGTGCTGATTGATACAAAATCAGCAGATGATGTATACCACATATAGCCTTGTTTTTTCCTGAAGGTTGTGAGTCTTTGAAGTCTGAATTGAACAACACGTACAAAGATTTCAAGAAGAAGATGACAGTCGCCTATGTAACATATGTTATAGATACAGAGCAAACAAAATCACCTTCTTTCCATTCTCAGAATGGTACAAACATCGTTAATGTAGGCAAGGGAAACACAATGTATGGCTACGAAAATGGACCATTGATTCCACTTCATTCATACAGGTATTTATGTCAAACTGTTGTTTGTTAATTTTGCTGCAGTTGAAATCTAAAATCATCTAATGAAAAGGTTACAGATCTTGCTTAAGGCTGTTAAAACTATCTAATGCACCTGTGTTTTTTTTCTTCTCCCTTATCAACAGGGCAAGTGTTGCAGGTTTCACTAATATAACCTTTACTATGGCCAACATCATTGTGGGGGAAGATAGTTATGTATCGTTTTCACCCTGTTCTAAGGCGGTTTTGCTACCCCAGGATCCAGGTATAGTTAATGTCAAATATAGGACTGGCGGCTTGGCGCACATACACTGTGTGGAGATCCCTTAATTGTGGCAAGTTTCATAATAGCAAAACAGCCATTGGTTTCCCTGTGATGGACTGTTCCTTTCTAGCTTTGCAGTGACACTGCTCTGTAAATTCATACCTTGCTAGTTCTGCGGGTGACCTCTTTTTTTCCATGTGTGACTTCCACTATGGAAGTAACCAAAAGCTGTGCCACTTATGGCATGTTAAAAGGAATTGGATGGCACAGTGAGACTTTGGTACAGAAACAAGTAGCAAAAAGCAGCTGATGTTCTAACAGTTCTGGTAAATTAGAAGCGGGTGTGTTGGAATGTAAATACTGGTCCTTTGATCCCAATTTTTTATTAATTTATCATCCTTGTGTTGTTATTCCTAATGAGCTTTCAATACTGGTACTGCCAAAGGACACAGTAAAGAAAAGATCTTTAGTAGAGTGGAGTGTGTTCTGTGACTTGTGAGGTTCTCTTGTAGCATGTTGATTGAGTTAGATCATTACCAAAGAGGTAAATCAATAATGAGTAATACTTGTTCTCTTTTATCAGGTGTTATTGCTGGAGCTGTTATTGGATGCCTTTTAGCTATATTGGCTGTAGTTGCTATTGGGGGTTTCATATTTTGGAGAAGGAGAAGGTAATGTGTGTTCGTTACTGTATTTGTTGTGATGAGGAGCACCAGTATTTCACTTCTGTATCTTTCTCCTAAAAAGGCCTCTCTTTCTGTTTTAGAATCGTAGAATCATTTGGGTTGGAAGGGACCTCTAAAGGTCATCTAGTCCAACCCCCCCTGCCGTGGGCAGGGACATCTTCAACTAGATCAGGTTGCTCAGAGCCCCGTCCAACCTGACCTTGAATGTTTCCAGGGATGGGGCATCCACCTCCTCTCTGGGCAACCTCTTCCAGTGTTTCACCACCCTCAGTGTAAAAAAAATTTCTTCCTTATATCTAGTCTAAATCTACTCCCCTTTAGTTTAAAGCTATTCCCCCTTGTCCTGTTGCAACAGGCCCTGCTAAAAAGTTTGCCGCCATCTTTTTTTATAAGCCCCCTTTAAGTACTGATAGGCTGCAACAAGGTCTCCCCAAAGCCTTCCCTTCTCTAGGCTGAACAACCCCAGCTCTCTCAGCCTTTCTTCATAGGAGAGGTGTTCTATCCCCCTGATCATTTTCATGGCCCTCTTCTGGACCCACTCCAACAGGTCCATGTCTTTCTTATGCTGAGGGCTCCAGAGCTGGACGCAGTACTCCAGGTGGGGTCTCACCAGAGCAGAGTAGAGGGGCAGAATCCCCTCCCTCGACCTGCTGGCCATGCTTCTTTTGATGCAGTGTTTTATACACTTCTGTCATGGTGCTTTAAAATACTTTCTTTTAAAAATCTTGTTTGTATGTTAGAGATTAGAGTTTATGTATCAAACTAGTTAAATGACTTTGTTCAACCCCATAGTTAAAAACTAACAAGTTAAGATTTGTTTAGCTCTTCTGAATTCATGCATGCTGATGAAGTAATTCAGTCAGAAGTGAGCAAACATCACAAATTATTTTGCTAAAAGACATATGTAATTGTATCTTAGATGGTTTTATTAGAAAATACCCATTAATCACACTTTTTAATTGCTTGATGGCCTGTCACATGAAACTTCCATTCTGGAGTTTCCAGAAGCTGATGAGTTGCCTAGGGTTTGAGCTGGCCTCTTAGTTTCCAATCTTTTCCAAATAATCTGGGACTTGAGTCCACAAAGGCTTTTTCCTGCTTCTGATCATCCTTTCTAAAGAGTTAGCTGTAGGGCCCTTAGTTCAGTTTTCTTAGCTTCTTTGATTAACTGCTGTTATTCTTACAAGTGTGTCCAGTAGCTGTGGAGAATAAAGAGCTTCCTTTAAAGCTAGGAACACTTATTTTCATCCAACTACCACTTTCAGTACCACTGACACATCACTGTTGAACACTCACTGTAGGGATTCTGGGATTAGTAGCAATTCTCCTGAGATGTTAGGTAGCAGTGCAGATCCCTCGATGTGCTGCTTCCACCAAACTATGTCCTCTGGTTCCAACAGTCCCATTGCACAACATCACTGAATGAAGGATGAAGTATTTTATTCTTAGTGCAGGTGTAAGGTTTGCCTCAGGAGGCTTTTCTTGCACAGAATGAGATGCTTTAAAAGAAATTATTCTGAACAGGCACAGGAAATAGCTGTTGTGAGAAATGTCATATGCGTTCCATTAAATTCTACTGTGAACCTATTGTGGTGTTTTCTTTTGCCTTATAGGAAGGATAAAAGAAATACTGAAGTGTCCTTTTCTCCAATTAAGTAAGTTCATATCCTTTCACACATTGTTTTGTGAGCTCAAGTGATATTTGCAAAACTTACTCTGAACCCTGATACTTGTTTTCTGTGCAGTTTTATATAGAATTTTGCAGTATTAATTCTTCATGGAATTTAAAGACTCCAGCCTGCAGACTAAAAATAATCATATTGATCGAGACATCTAGAGCTGCCGCAGGGATTTGAGTGCTTGCTTTATGGATCGCTATTAGATACACAAATGCTCCACGTAGTTTTGAAAAACAGGATGTTTGGATGAAATGTAGGCTTCTGTGCCCGTTGAGGAAACAATCCAAACTGTTGATAAAGTGCACATAACCAAAATTCTGCACTGTGACCTAAATTTTCCTTTGCTTTATGACTACTTTGTGCTGAGCCATTAGTTCAGGTAATGTTGAGATTGTAAAAGTTGGCCATGGGAGGGTAACCACAATATATTGGAAGTCCCAGGCAGTGCAATTAAATCACACTATTGGTTCTTGCACCAATTTTTCTATTGATGGAAAGGCGTGGCCGGAGCATCTCATAAAGTCCCACCTGTGTAGACTTTGACAGTTGACATAAAATACACCAGGGAATGGGGCCAATCTGATGGAAGCACAGAGGCGGCTGACTGACCCTTCTGTGATATTCTTCTCCTGAAGGATGTGCTATTATCTTCTTGGTTTAACAGATCAGCTCAATGCTATGCTTGATATCCTGTCCCCTGTAAACGCACAGTTTTGTGGCTGCTACTAACAGTCATGCTTTCATTCTTAGATTCACGTAGTGAAAAATACAGCTGCATGTGTCTAATCAACCTTTTTTTCTTCCCCCCACCCTCCCCTGAAGAGTCAAGAAGTAAGTAAAGCATGCTTTCTAACACATTAACTGAATTCATGGTTTGTTTACCTAATACCAGTTACCAACACATGACTTTTCTCATCGTAGATCAAAAATGATTAAAGTGGAGAACTTTGAGTCCTACTTTAAGAAGCAGCAAGCAGACTCCAACTGTGGTTTTGCTGAAGAGTATGAGGTATGTGCCCTCAGTGGAGAGAGCTTCATGACAAACGTTTTTGGAAAGGCAAATTAGCTTTCCTATGGAGTGTATGTGAGGCTTACTGAAGGGGAAGAGAAGGGACCTTTATTATAGAGATTATTAAGCTGCATGTATAGCCTTCCCTTCCCTGATTCAGCTCCAAATTTAGTTGAAATGCATGATAAATACTTCACATACTGAACCGTTATCTCTACCTGTGAGCTTATAGCATGGCCTGCTGCTCGGAGCTCTCACCAGAGCCAGGATCTCCAGAGTCCTTGCCCTAGTTGCACTACAGAGTTAGCCTAGGGAAAGCTATTTAACTTTTCTGCGCGTTGTTTTTTTAATCTTGTTTTTGTTTTTCTACACAGCAAGATAGGTGTCTTGCTAATATCACTGAGTCCTTGAATGTATAGGTGTGATCTGCAAATCACACCTGTGAATAGCTCGAAGGAGCAGTCAGAGAAACAGCAATTATGATTTCCTTAGTGACCACAACTGTTTTTCTATGAAATGTACTAAAGCTCAATTGTTATAAGGTACAAAAGACAGGAATCAAGTGTTAGTAAGGATTCTGTGTTGTCATGTCTGCTGTTAAAGAATCTCATTTTTTTTTTTTATCTCCTTGAACCTATCAATTGACTTTCTTCTTCTTTCCAGATCAAATTCTGTTCCTTTTATTGTACTTTGCAGGCTGGTGCTCCGCCTTGCCTTCCTCTCAGATTTTGCTTCCTTCAGTCCTTTCGTGACGTACTTGCTCCTTTTCTCCCTGTAACGTCTGCAAAGCTTACGCTAAGTAGTTCACTGCCTTGGGGTCAGAATGAGTGTGCAGTTGATGTCAGTGTCTGCAAAACTGTTTCTGGGTTTTAAATACACTACTATTCCTACATTCTGTATTAATCCCTCCTCTAGCTGGTTTGCCACTGTTGCCCTCCCACTCTGTAAAAAGCTGATTTTTATTGTCATTTATTCCAGTTTAACATGCCTACTTTTACAGCAAAGGCCAAGAGTGTTTGGAGTATTTGTCTGTTTGTCATGTGTGTATGATTCCTAAACCAGAACCAGGTGCTCACGAATCCTCCTTTTATTGTAGGAACTCAAGTCAGCTGGTGTTCATCAGCCCAAATTTGCTGCTGAACTTGCGGAGAACAGGGGAAAAAATAGATACAACAATGTCTTACCATGTGAGTTACTCTCTTTGGTTTTGTATCTTCTACTGGTTGAGTTTTTAGGTGAAAAACCTTGGGTTTGGCTAATCTGTCTTTAATAGTACCCAGAGGTTTCAAAGAGGGATTAATGTTGTCAGTTTCCAAATGAATGAATTTGGGCTGCTGCTTTCCCAAAATCACTGTATAAGCAAACCTAAAGAGCTTTCCCTCAAGAATGTTCCCTAAAGTTCCCAAAGTTTCCCTCAAGAAAGCTCCTTACAGAACTTTCCCTTAATTAAATAATTTTAGTTTTCCATTTGTGAGAAACTTGCAGTCCAGATTGAAAAAACAAGAGGTTAACGGTTAACTACGGACAGACAAATGTGCAGAGCTATGAGAAATATTAAGACTCTGCTGGCCAGCTTTGCAGACAGACTAAGAGCTGAAGCCCTGCCAAGCTGTCTGTGGGCACCCTGACGTAGCAGAGTGTAAGAAGGAATTGGAAGGTGAACAGTGGCGGGTACTTAGGGATGCTTTGGAGGAAAAACATGAGCTGCAATGGCAGCAGGAGACAAATTACCTAGTTTTCTCCAGTGATTAAAACTATAGTACATTTCACGTTGGATTAAAAAATACACAAATATGGAAAAACAAACCATGTTTAAAAAAAAAAAATAAAAATCTGTGAGTATTCTGAATTTTTATTCTGGTCACTCATTTTTCTGAAGTCTTTCATTATAAAAATTCTAAACTACTGCTATTTATGATTCCTAAAGTTATATCCTTATTCTTAACATGCACATTGTTCTAAAACACCTTTTATTTAGAAACTATGCATTAATTAAGCAGTAATTTGCTGAAAGGTTCTAGTTCTAAAATTCATAACTTTCTTTTCCTTTTTTTCTTTCTGCAGATGATATTTCTCGTGTTAAACTTTCAGATCAAAGCTCTGCAACTGATGATTATATTAATGCAAACTATATGCCTGTAAGTGCTTCATTAGTTGAAATGAGATATAACGTGTATCTTTATGATGCAGGCTTAACAGGTCATAATGGTGTTTAAAATTGGCTTTTTTTGTCTCATTGATACAAGTGTGTGTGTGTGTATTTTGTGTTTTTTCTTCTTCTTAGGGCTATAACTCAAAGAAGGCATTTATTGCTGCACAGGGTCCTTTACCCGATACTATAGAAGACTTCTGGCGCATGATTTGGGAAAAGAATATCTACTCTATTGTTATGTTGACAAAATGTGTTGAACAAGGCCGGGTATGTTTTTATTAAAACTGAACTGTCTCTTGAAGACGAGTGGATCTCTTCTAATTTTGTTGTTACCCTAGTAGGTTGGAGACTGACCACTTTCTTTTAACAACCATCCACTTACTGAAGACTGTTTTCTAAATTAAATAAGCCCAATCTTTTTAGCTTTTTCCCATTTTTGTCTGCTGACTACCAGAATAGATTGTCTCTATAGGAGAGTTGTGGAATCGCTATCTTTTAAGGGTGGGTTCTTCTCCCGAAAGAATGGTTTTGGCAGAGCTTCTCCTGCTTTGGGATAGTCTATTGGGAAGGGCGACAAGCTTTCTAGCCCTGCTTCAGCTGGTGTGTTATTTAAAACTGTCAGTTGCTTCGTTTCTGTGTGTATTGTGTCTAACCTTGTAACTCTCTTTTTAGACAAAATGTGAGCAATACTGGCCAGACAAACAATCCAAGAGCTATGGTGACATTATTGTGACAATGGTCTTGGAGATTGTCCTTCCAGAATGGACAATAAGGGACTTCACTGTAGAAGAGGTGAGTACCCCCTCAGTTGTTCGTTGTGTATAAGTATCTCTAGAAGTGGTTTATCGTATCACTGTGACTTTACAGGTCAAGCAACACTGGAGTGACAGAATATAGTAATTTCACTAAAACTTAATCAAATTCAAAGTTATCTGAGGGAAAAGGACAAGAGTGGTTTATTTTAATTTGAGGCTTTGATTGGTCTGCTTTCTGCCAAAAATCTGATTTAAAATCGTTCACACTATTTACTGACAATGAGATTCCTGTGATATTTATGTATATGCATTTGCTCATATGCCCTGGCTTCCCACAACAGTGTGTTAGTAACATATCCAGAGGTGGGTATGAGTTGTCAGTAAGACCCTCCCTGTGGCAGAAAGGGATCTGCCAGCAAAATCCAGCCTGCTAATGGGAATTACCGATTGTCCCATCAGTGAACCTGCAGCTCATGTTTCCCTGAGACTTGCACCAAAACTTGTGCTTATGCAGATACTTGTAATATCTGCTAGACTGAACAATTAGCCCCATCTCTCTCAGCAAATGTAATGCAGCAGAGATCTTGGAGTAAAGTGAAAGGTAAAAGGAAATTATTTCAAAGTATTCTCTACCAGAGCGGAAGGAAGCGGGAAACTGAAATATCATTGATCAAATTACTGCACAGTTTGTAACAGGCATCTCTAATGAAGCTGAGCTTTGCCCAGTACATACAGCAGGAACCCTACTGTTGCTCCTCTAAAGCCTATTTTCTTTTGTCTTTAATGTGTATTCATCTAGTCCAACACACCAGAGAGCCACACAGTGCGCCAGTTCCATTTCACCTCCTGGCCAGATCATGGAGTGCCGGAGGCAACAGACCTTCTCATCAACTTTAGACACCTTGTTCATGAGTACAGCAGTCAAAATCCAGTCGACTCTCCTACTCTGGTGCACTGCAGGTAGGAAGAACGTGTTTCTGTTAGACACGCTTTTTCTTGTGGCTTTTTTAAGAACAATTCTTTTTCAATTTGATTTAAAAAAAAAAAGTCTCTTTGCTTAAGAACATAGGCTATTCACCCTGCTGAATTAAAGCCTTTGCCCTGTGCTTCAGAAACATAGCAATGCTATGTAGGTAGCAAAGTACATGATACAAAATGGCATTAGATCAGACAGTCTCTCCTAGCCTGGAAAACTTAGCTGAAAAAGTTGCCCTTTCCAGTGCTTTTATATGTAATCTTGTGCAAGTGCAAGGCTGGGAAGCCCCGAAGCGTGTCCTCCCTCCCTCCCTCTTGGTGATGGTAAGAACCACCCTGCTGGACTGCAGAGACTTGTAATACCTGTGCCACTGAAATAATAGAAAGCATCTTACTAGCTTCACTGGCTTTTCGTCAGGCCACTGGTGAGCAGGTGGTTGAGAGAAAGCAGTAAATAGCTTCCCCGTGTCATTGCAGTGCTGGTGTCGGGAGGACAGGGACTTTCATTGCCATTGACCGCCTGATTCAGCAGATTGAAATGGAGAATACTGTGGATGTGTATGGAGTGGTATATGATCTTCGCATGCACCGACCTTTAATGGTGCAAACAGAGGTAAGGCTGTCTTTCATCCAGCAGCGTGTTTTTCAAATGGCCATAATAATCCAGGAAAGGTGGATTCAAGATGTAGCTCAGAATTACAGAAAGATGAGATATTAAGGAGCAATCTGAAATTGCTCTTTATTTAACTTCCCTCCTTCCTGTCTCATCTCTTCCCACAACAGTAGTTGCAGCCAGGGGCTGTAGTATATCCAAGCAATCTCTTTACAGAGTACTTTGTAGTACTGGCATTTGCAGCTGGAAAGAATAAAATCGTGAAAAAGTTTTTTTGCAGCTTGTTTTACCCATGTGAGTTTTATCTTTATAGCTGTGAGCCAGAATTATCTTGTCAAGTGGTCTCAGTGTGCATCTTTTCTTTTGTGTTCTGCAGGAACACACGTGTTCCTGCTGAAATTATCACTTTGATCCAAAAAGGTGTGTGGATTAACTCAAGCTGATTTGGAAAAGGCTGTAAAATCTCCATCATGAAAGTCTTTTAAGAGGGTGTTAGGCATGACAGTAAATTTGATCCTAGTTTTTTATGGGGGGTTGATCAGATGACATCATGAGGTCCTTTCCAGCCCTATTTTCTATGAACTGTACATACAACTTCTAAAAAATACTCTGTGATAACATTCAGCACAGTGCATCCAAAAACCAAAACCTATATTCAGGAGCAGAATTACTTCCAAAATCAGGTATTTTCTAGAAATATATTACCCTCATTTTTCTTTCTCCCATCAGGACCAGTACGTTTTCCTAAATCAGTGTGTTATGGATATTATTAGATCACAGAAAGACAAGAAAACCGATCTTATTTACCAGAACATGACAGCAATGGCAATCTATGAAAATTTCACACCTGGGCCAGGCTTCGGGAAGGCCAATGGCTACCACGCATAGTCTGGAAGGAATGCAGTGTCTCCAGGAGGTGTTATCTGCGCATAGGAAAGGGAGATGTTCTACTCATGTTTTCCAGGATTGTGTGCAGTATCTCACGTCTGGCTTCTCCAGTTCTATCTGCATTCAAAGATGTGATCTACAGGAGGAAAAACAATGCTGGCAGGAGCTGCAGATTATATTAAAAAAACAAAACAAACAAGCAAAACTAAAGTTAACAGAGGAATCTCGCTTTTTCTTGGGAATTTAACAGTGCTGATAGGTGAAATAGCATTTGCAGTATGAATGGTGAACTAGAATTTAAATATTAAAATAATAACACAAGCTTTTTATTACAATTTTATATGATTTCATTTACAGACACCAGGCTTGTGGGCTGTTTTAATATATTTAATTATAAGTTTCAGGAACATATTTTATCTACTGTATCTGGTTACTTAGCTAATAGATATGTGCCTCTGATTTTTTTTTTCTGTGTTCCTTTTTATTTAAAAAAGGAGTACAAACAGCTCCTTCAAATGGACGTTTATACTTGGAAATTGTGCCTTTTCTAGTTGCTACTCTAGAAAAAAAAACAGCAGAGATTCTATTTTTGTACTGAAACTCTTAATGAGAACACAGATTTTTAAATAAGGCTTATGTCAAACTTAACTGTAGTTGCACTGTTGGCAGGACTCTCCAGAAGTTTGGAGGTGAGCTTTGTTTTTGCATTTCACCACAAATACCCCCTGCCTTAATGTTTCGGTGCCTCTGCTAGAGGAAAAGGAGTATGGTCTGTCACTCTGAGCTTTAACTATAGTAAAAAAAAAAAAATGAGCAAGTGAGTATGTGAATGTGTGCGTGGGGGTGTCTGTGGGTGTGTATGAAGGACAGAATAGCTCCTCCCTGTTCCTGGCTGATATTCCTGTTTTTATACAATTTATAATGATTTATTTAAAGGTGCAATATATGATTTACTGAATAATGATCACTCTATTCTAATAGAGTTTTTTACTCAGGTTGGTGTCTTTTTATCATTGTTGTTGTTTTTCCTCAAATATATAAATCTGTGAAAATGTCGAACTAAGGTTCCAAGTGTCCAAGCACTCCCAAACAGATTGACTGGCTTTACTGTTTCTGCCAAAACAAATTGCACAAAATTCTGCTGTAAAGACCAATTTCTTGGTTGTTTTAGCCATTCAAAACTGAGACACATCTTACCTGCCTGCATCTCATTGATCTAATGTAATTGTTTTATAATTATTTGCAATATACTGCTGCTGTTGTTTCAACTGGTCCTTTTCAAAACAGAACAAACAAGCAGAAAACCCCTAGTTGCTGATTTTACAAGTCAGGGATTAGATTGGCTTTATTTTGCTGGTACATAACTGTTGGACTTACGAAGGCATTACCAATGAAGGACTTCTTAAGTATCTTGGGGGGGTGTTTTTTGGTCTTTGGATCATTGCACTGGTTGCATTGCAGAGGAATATGAAGTTTATGAATAATGCTATAGAATAGCTATAAAGTGGTGAAAATCTTATGAAGGTTTAATAACCAGAGTCCCTGGAATTCTGCTGCTTTTTCTTTTTTTTTTGTTATTTGTTTGTTGTAGCAGAGTTGTTGGAAAAAGCTACAGATACTAGGAGTGTATGTGGCATTACAGTGGAACCTGGTGACCTCACAGAATCCACTGTCAGCTGAAGGAAAACATAGGAATTCCTGGTGCACAACGGTAACTACAGGTATGCAGAGGAATTTCTTACAACCTGGTGTGAAATTGTGGTGTGCTGTGTGAGCAAAACTGGAGGACAAACCACAGTGCGCTTCAGCTTTTTTTTTTGTAGCAGCCACTTGTGCGTTCTTGAATATATTTTTTTCTTTCTCTGAAATACTTTAAATCAATAAAAGGTTAACGATCCTGCCCAACTCCATGCAAACTGGCAGTCCACATAGTGGATCTCTCACCCGGCATTCTTCCTAAGCTGCTGTCAGATGACAAACAAGGATAAACCACTTGGACCAAACAGAACCATTCCAAAGGAACTGGGAGGGAGGAAAGCCTGCCCCTTATGGTCACGTTTATTTTTTTTCTCTCAATCTTTTAATTACTGCACATCTGTGCAGAGCACAGAGACAGTATTCATCATTCCAGGCCTCCCAAGAACTTGCTGCCTTAGGGTGGGCGAATGCTCTCTTGCTTCAGAAGGCCCTTGTTTTATATAGCACAGAAGAGAGGGACGTGAATCTTCTATGCTAGATCACGTGCTTGCATTATATTGCAGCAGAATATCAGAAAACTAGCTAGAATGGTATGTGTTTCTGCCTAACCACTGCCCAGATACTCTTACAGAAAACAAACATCTGTCCCATCGTTTTGATGTTGGAAGCAGGCGCCATATTCTCACTTGTGTCATCATCTAATGAGTATCCATTTTTAATATAATTGTATGCATGTGTTTTCCCAAAACTGACTCATTGTGAGAAGAGGCTGAAGTTTTGAAGTAAATGACCTGCTGATCCCAGGTATAGATGGAAAAAGTTGGTAAGGCTTAAAATGTTGTAAACATGAAGTTGGCCGTAGTGTTGATGTGAATAGGTAGGACATGCCTCATAGGATGTCTCTGCAGGAGAAGGAGGATTGTGGGTAATGCTCTACTACCTTGTGGACCTGTTTTGGTCAAGATGACTTGAACTCCTGCAAATAACTTTTCTCTGCCTTCTGATGTTCTCTGTGTTACGATTGCCGAGTTCTGTCTCTTTGGTCAGTGTTTTCTCTTGTCGTTGCTTATCTAAAGCTATCCACTTTGCAGGCTGAAAGCTCCACTGTGTGGCAATTACATCTCCTGCATTTCTGTTCTACGCTTTTTCCCATTTGGGGCCTGCTTAAGAAGGGAAAAGTTGATGTGTTTCAAATAAGTGACTGTTGAATATCTTGAAATGATGTACAAATTTTATTGTTTTCATATTTGTTGTACAGGAAATTTCAGCACATGTCTATGTTTTTAATGGTTTGATTTGTTTTTAAAGATATAAAAATAACAATTAAAAAGCATTATCCTACAGCACTTTCTGTCTTGTTTCCTTTCTAGGGGTTCTCTTTTCAGTTCCTTCTGAATAAAATGAATTTGCCAAAATACCCATTTCATTTGGAAGGGCTTTAGAGTGGACAAGGAAAGTGGGCTCCCATCCTGTAGGGTGGCACTTGAGTTGGATTTGTATTACGGTCACTGGGGCTCCCTGCAAGGGTGTTAATCTGTCATTGAGACTTGCCTGGCAGGACCAGGGCCCAATGCTTAATGTGTCCTGGTGGTTGGTGGTTTCTCTAAATGAAGAGCTTGGTACCAGTTAAAGGAACAATACCTTCATCCAAGGTCAATCAAAAGATTTCCGCTCACTGAAATAGCCTTGCGGGAGGACCATTGTTTCCAGGACTCATTTACTTCCAGAAGAACAAGAGGGAGGACTTTTTGATCCCTTGAAGGGGGATGTTCTATTGTCAGGGGGAGGTGTTATAAAGGTATTTCTGCACCCCCTTCTAATGTTATAGCTGGCTTCTTGATTACAGATTACCTGACTGTAGATACATATAAAATTACCTCAGTTAAGTCCATTTCTTCTAAAATTCTTAGTTTCCATTCCTGGTTGCTGTCTGAATCACTCCCAAGGAGGATCACATGCCTGGAGGGTGATACTGGAACTCAGCAGCTCTCCAATTCGTCACGGGGTGCTGACACTTACTGTAGAATCTTGTGATCCTCCATGGTAACTGCTGCATTTTCTGAAACGACTGCATGGTGAGATGGGAAGAGTAAAGCATGATTGTCTCGTCATCTTCCAGTGGGAGCATGTGCCAGCCACATGATGGTTGTCCGAATGCTCTTGGTGAGACTCGTGCTGCAGAAAAGAAGCTGTGACAATGAACCTCCCAGTGCAGGACCTGCAGCAGGTGACCACCACTGCCAGGGGCAATCAGCCTCAGGGAGACTGTTAGGGAGCAAAATTCCTCACTTTTTTTTTCCTCCTTAAATCGCATAGGTTTGTTTGAAATACTAGAACTTCAGTAAAGCCAACTGTTCTGGCTGTCACTTGGAGCGTTGGTCTGTTCAGGTGGGTAAAGTTGAACCCATGTATCTGGAAATCGCATTCTGTACCTGATCTTGTAATTTACTAGTTTTTACTGCCTTTGAGACTAAAAAGGTGGAGGTCAGAAAGGAGAGGACGTAATGTTTCTGTCCTGTTCTTTGGTTGATAAATGGAATGTAGTCAGAAATACTGCTGCCCTGGCATGCCCTTCCTGGCTGGGTGTTATCATCTGGCAGTGAATGGAGTTTGGAGATTAACAGATGCGGATGTTCTTGCAGAAGAGGGCAGAAATGGGAGCTTGGAAGGGAAAAACACCTGAAAACTTTGCACATTCTGCTTTTCTCAAGGAAAAAGAAAAACTCTCTTAGGACCTAGCATCTTTCCCATCACTAACAGCTCCTTGGTAAAAACTAATTTAAAAAAAAAAAAGCAGATGCAATCACTTTTGTCCAGGGGCATAATAAGGGGCAAGCAAAGATCAACAGTTTACTCGTTTCTGAGGTAGGTACAGTGTTCTCCCACTTCTCGTACCCGCCAGAGAAGTCCGTTTACTTACTTTTTCCAGTTACTGTGGCTCTGCTTCAGGGAGTCCCTTTCGGCTCTTCACATAAGAGGAGAAACCTTGCGTTGTTGAAACCTCTGGCTTTAAATCATTCCGTGTTCAGCACTTTGCAGAAGTGTTTACAGAGTTGGTACCAAACAGTATCCCTTTCCAGTGTTGTGCTTTGTTCCATTCTCCCTCTTCTTGGGTTGGGCAAACTCTTTGCCCATGCCAGCCTCCTGCCTGTGAGGGAGGAGGAGGTAAACAAAGTAGAAAACCTGACTTGGAAGCACCAGGAGGAGCTGCTTCCTGCCTGCTTTGCTGGCAGAAGGGAAGGAGCCGTTTGTACATCTCACAAGGGGGAGAAGCTGGGAGCCCCTCTCAGACTGCTTCTTAGACCTGAAAAAAAAAGATTCAGGATCCAGGCCTGTTGTTCTTTGTCCCTGTTCCTTAGTAGAACCCAACTTATTCATCCAAGTTGCTTTTCCTGGGTTTACTTCATTTAAAATTAATAGACATCATCTCCTGACAGCCAGAGCAAACCCAGCAGATAGGTTCCTCTCACTGAGAAAAGGTAGCCTAGTTTGATCCAAAGCGAGTTACTTTAACTCACGTTTTACCTCCAACTTTCCAAGTGACTGGGGAAAAGCCAGATTCTTTGGAACAATGTTCCAGATGTCATGCTAGTGTTTCATGGCCATCCCTAGTGTATTAATAGTGCTTACAAGAAGATTGCTAGGGACGCAAGAGCTGGGTGCTAGGGACAGAGCGCTCTCCACACACCGTGCCATGTCTCTGCCCTTGTTTCAGTGCAGGGCAGGATGGGCAAGAAGACATGTATCTTCTGTAAGAGATTTCTGGACTCGGGTTTTTTTTGATCTGGCAGTTTTCTGATGTGGTGCTTCCAGTGTTGAGAATGTATTATCAGAAGGAAAACAGGCTCTGTGATAAAGGCTGATCTAATGTCAGCTCTGATTAAGGTATGTATCTACCTAAAAGGCGATTGCTGTCTCTCCGGAAAGGAAATACAGCCTGTTCATTTCTGCTTTAAGCCTCCAGATGGCACATGATACCACCGTTCTTTCCAGGGAAAGCTTTTCCTGCTAGGCTGCTTGCTTTTTCACTTCCTTCCCAGATGCCAATAACCTCCCTGCACCCCATGGGCTGTTTCCCCTTCCTTCTCCCCACGCTGTAGGCGCAAAGCCTGTGCCCTCCAGCCCTGACCCATGTCAGTGGTTAAGCCCAGGCCGCAGTGCCTGCATAAGGCCATCTGTCTGCTCCACAGGGGCTAGGCACCTCGTGCTCAACTACAGAGCGTTATACACCTGATCAGATGACTTTTTTCAGAAACTTTTAAGTTCAGCAATAGCCTGACAATGCCAAATAATCCTTTGCTTCCTTAGGAAGTGCTCTTACACTCGAGTCCTGCTGATACCTAGACATTTTCCAATGGTGCACGTAGTCCAAGGTGTAAGGGCTCTGGCTCGGACCAGCCTAGAGCTGGTTATTCAGCACTGTTGGCTGTGTGTTCATTTCCCAGCTTATCAGTCTGCTCTGCAGCTGTTCCCCGCAATAAAGGATTTATAGGATTGCTGAACACAGTGCAGATACATCAATAAAGACAGCAAACAACGATGTGCTTGCTCAATCTGAGTAACAGTTAAAAGGCTATCTCAGTTAATGGATCTGTTTATGTGTGTGTGCGTAACACTAACCGTGATTCTTCTGTGCCTTTTTTTACATAGGCTCTTAGAGAGGTTTTAAATGCACTTTTTAAAGCATCCAGCAACATCTGCTGAGTTACTTTGGCTTCTTCCATCTCCAGCCTGAAATACAGTGAGATTTCAATGCAAAGCTTTAGTGATAGATTTTTTTTTTTTTTTTTTTTTTTTACAAGCACAGCTATAATGGAAATGGGTGTGTGAGGGAGCTTCAGCAAATGCTCTGAATCTACTGGAAGACGTATCTAAAACTACCCAGCTGCTTACAAACCCTTCCGCCTTTGAACGAGGAATAAATCAAAACTAGAAATAACACTTCACATCCAAACTTCCCATGCTCGTATATCACCATTGGTCCCATGGAAGATCTGCTCTGAGCAGGGTCTGGCCAGGCTGAACGGCTCTTGCCTGCTGTCCCCTGGCCTGAGCGATGCTCCCAGCGCTGATGGTGACAGGCCAGGCTGGCACATGCTAGAGGAAAGCTGAGCTCTGGAGGCCATTTGTAGGCCAGTTACCAAAATAGTGAGAAAAATTGAACAACAAGGATCAACCAAACCTTTTAAACCATTGTAATTCAAAAATAAGCCACATCGAAAGCTGTTGAATTGTTCTTCCTCCGCATGATGATCTCCTAAAGTGACTGAGATGCCAACAAAATAGATTTCATAGTGTTAGCTGCAGCGAGACCATCAATATTTTGATTTGTCAAGCTCACTGCCAGCACATTAGTACCAGTCATGTTATTTCTGTTAAGACACTTGATGTTGCCACTTGGTATTTTGAAAATGAGCTTTTTAGGGTTTTAGAAAGCATTGCCTTTAAAAAATACCACCAAACAAAGATTTGAACAGTTCCACACTACCTGAAAAAAAAATCTTTCTTGGGAATTTCTTTCTATTTTATTTTTTCACCATTTGGATGTTTTTTAAAGCAATTTAAAGTAAAGATGAATGTTGACTGTTTCAATCAGGATTTAAGAGTATATTCTACTTTTGTTTCTCTAAAATGTCTTTTGTAGGCAAGGGGACTGAAATACTGAGCAATTCAAAGAAAGCACCAATTTCAGTCACATGTGGAACATGACCTTATCCCTGTTCCCCTACCCTTGCAAGTCAGAGGAGAGAGGGAACGGAGGCATACCCGGAGCAAGCAGCTTGCACAGGGCCTTGGCAAACTGAGCTTACTTTTTTTTTGAGCAAAACTAAGCACCCAGTTAGAAAATGGTGGGACAGAGAATAGGGAATCTGGATATATATGGATGTCAATCAGTAATATCCCTTTAAACTCTCTGCAGATGGTAACCTGTGCTATCTAGAATGGCAGACAAATTACCGTAACACTGATAGCTCTCCTATATGTAGATTTTGGTACTGAAATAGGTCAATACATATAAGACATTTTTTCCACAATATTATCTTATTTATAGATTTGAGTTAGGGCCTCATTCTAAGCAGCTGTGGAAAGTATATGCTTTTTCCTGAAGAGCGTTGCACTGAGCCATCCATCATGCGTATTTAGGTACTCAACTTTCCATTTCACAGACAGAAGTTAAATACCTTTTTTAAAATATTTGGCCTCTGGCCAAGTTATTCCAATGCAATGTAAGTGTGCATGGCTGGGTAGGCTGAAATTTTACAAATCGGTCTGAGGAAGGCAAAATGTTATTACCAAACCAGGGCCTTAAGGCTCTCTCAAAGTCACCAGCTTTAAATGCTATTACAAGTACATGGAAGTATTATTCTATAGAATATGGCCAATTGGTTCCAGATGAAACATGACTGTACTTGCAATTTATTATATAAGGTCATCAATATATTGTAAGTGCTTTTACAGAATCTATGTGAAAAGACAAGCACCAACCCCACAGTCTGCGGAGGCTGCTCTCTCTGCACTCAGAAAAAACATGACACTGCAATTTTTCCTGGGATTGGTCTTTCACACAGTGAACATTTCAACTTTCAAGGACTTTGCTATTTAGTTTATTTTGGCAAAGGCGGGATGGCTCTGGGGGAGTCAAGCTCGATGCTTTCTGGGCTGGGGACAGAGCTGCTGAGGAGGGAAGTACCATCTCCTGATGAGAGTTTGCAATCAATGATGTCACCAAAGGCAGGAGATAAATGTAACCAGCAGCTGAGTGAGGCACAAGACAGCAGTGTGATGGCCATTGTCACCCTCATAAGCAGCATTTGTAATTGTCTACCATTTTCTGGACTTCTTAGATACAAAATTTTTAGGAGACATTTGAAGGCAGTTTTGCAAAATGTTCACAAGTAGTTCCTTTCAGGAAAATGGGTGGGGAGTGGGAATAAAATCAGAGGGGTTTGTGGGCGATTCAAAGCCTGGACAATGAATGTTGGTATCATTAACAAAGACACACAATCACCTATGAAATACTACAAAAAGGAGTGGCAAAATGAATGGACATCTTTGCCAGCAGCTGCATTGTGGGGCTGAATCGCTTTCCCATGCGCTGGGGGAAGCAGAACGCGCTCTTGCTGTGCTGGAGCCGAGGGGCTGTGATGGGGAAAGCCTGCACGTTTTGCTGCAGGTGTACACTGCAAATGTTTGCAGAAGTGAGGCTGTGGCGCCTCTTCTTGTTTCACACAATAGAGAAGAGGAAAAATAAAACATTTCCATATAGTTAAATAATTCCATTGCCACTAATATAACATCTTAATCACCTGGGACTGTACCAGAAACCAGCAGGCAAACAGCAGGGTGAGATTAGTGTGGGGTCTCTCATCAGCCTCCATAGGGAAGGCATCATGCTCCAAGCTGACAGTGGCCTTTTAACTTTGCTGGCGTGTAAGGAAAATTCTTACGTGCTAATAGTCAAATTATGATTTCCCATGATTGAAAGGCAGGAGCTGCTAAGCATAACAAAGTGAGCTTCCCCTGCTCGCTAGGACATCTGCCAGCACTGTGATCAAATCATGGGTTTCCTTGGCCCACAGTCAGGAGCAAATTGCATATTCTTGATCAAAAGCGCAGTCTGCTTGGGTGGGGACGGTTTAATTATTGGTAACAAATCTGACAAAAGTCCTCTGAAGTGACAGTCTCGGGATGGCTCAGTATTCGCATATGGGGGAATCAATTGACTAATTACAGCAAAATAACCTTGGCGATGAAACTGAAAGGTAAGGTGGGGGTCGGAGCTGCGCAAGGTCACAGGCAGCAGGCGTGAGGGTAGCCAGGCTAGGGGGACTTGCCGGTGCCAAAGACGGTGGGTGGGGGAAGAGACGTTTGGGGTAAATCAGTCATCTGAGGATGTGCCTGGCTTTTCGATCTGGTTCTTGCTATGCAAAAGCAGCTGAGGGGCCAGCCCAAGAAGTCGCAGTGGACAGAGCAGTGTTTCGCTGTGGTGCCTTGCCAGCCTTGGCAAAACAGCTGGCAGGGCTCTGTCTCCCCAGCATGGGCCAGTCCCCAGGAGCAGCCCAGGGCCCTCTGTGCGAAGCAGAGCCCAAGCACGGGAAACCAGGAGGTACAACAGGGCTGCAACAGATGGGAAAACCCAGAATAACTCATACGGTTAACTGAAATGCCAACTATTCCTAAGTAACTTCACAGCAAAGGCAGAAAGCAAACAGAAAACATGGTGGTGATTAGGGTCTTGCTACACCTGGGCAAATCCCTCCTCCCTGGAAGCTGACTTAGTTGCAAGGAGGGGTTTATGAGCAGCCTGAGTACACCTGTTGCCTCCAATCCCCCCTGCTCTGCTGGTAAACCAAAACCAGGTAGGCATCCTGAATGCGGCCGCAGGCCTGCTGCCTGCTAAGGGTGCGGGGAGGACTCGTTTCAAAGGGCGGAAGTCACGGCACCCAGATGGATTCCCCTTTGGCAGCAGCTGAAAGCTGCGCGGTTTCAGAACAAGGAGCTCTATTTTTGCATGTAGGAAATGAAGAGATCAGCTGTGTAATGTTATGCAAGCTGGAGGGGAAGCCTTAAAAGTTAAAAAAAGCACATTATACTTGATGCATTCACCGGTGATGCCGACTGAAGCATTCTGCGCTAACTGAAGTTGCAATACAGTGCAGGTGAGGGCGCTGGGCCAGCAGAACAGTGGCGACAACAGATTTATACCTCTTCTACACTGCAGCACATCACTGTTACTAAAAGGAGGAGAAAGGTTTTTTTTTTTTAACAGGAATCTATTTGTGGCTGTTTGGAAATGGGGGCTGGAATAAAATGCAAGCAATGGTATCTGGTACTTAAATTACAGAAGTCAGTAACAATTTCCTGCTTTTCCTCAGTTTGGCTGTGCCTATGGACTTGCATGCTGGGGAGCTGACTCGGAAGGACCAGGCCAGCATCAAAGGTTTTCTTCTAAGGAAAGCTTCATGGCTCCCATGCATGATCCTGTTGAGCACATATGTGAGTTAAAGCAAGACTCCTGTGGCACTGGCAGTTGAGAACAGCTTTTAAGATACTGGCTCACAGAAAAAGCTACTGTGCTGTACATAGTACCTTATTCCATGGGTTTATACATAAGAGCGCCCTGAAAACAGTGGACTAAACACAGAGGTGGTACTACTGTGGGAGCAAAGATGTACCTGCCACCCTGAGGGAACGTACCTGGAGGCACAGAGATGTGGAGAAACCCAAGTGCACTAGAGAGAGCAAAACACACAGGAAAATTGTCCATGTTGCCCACAGAAACACGTACAGCAAATCTAAAGGAGAATAAATAGTGGAGAAACAATCATAAAGCTAACAGGAGAGAAAAGAACAAGTGCAAGGCTTGTAGTTTGATAAATAATAATATGCAGTGGGTTGACCTCGGCTGGCTGGAGACCCCCACCCAGCTGCTTTCTCACCCCCCCTTCCCTAACAGGACCGGGGACCTTCTCCTCACCATCACGCAGCCATTAGGCCCAGGCTCATCGTCAGACCTGGCCGCCAGGTCAAATCCACCCCACTCCCTCCATTGCTCGGGACAGGACAGGCATGGCCCTGCAAGCTGTCACCTGGCCCTGAGGTGGCACCCAGCCCTTGTGTCACCCAAGGGTGGGTGACAGGTAGGTCTACCTTCTTCAGACATCTCCCTCCAAATAGAAATGAAGTGAAAATGTTGCTGAGAGAAACAGGGAGTCCCATCCCAGGCGAGCGTGCCCTCAGGGCCTGCTGGGGCTGGCGTCTCGCTGGGGTGGACAGGAGGGGACGCTGAGGTGGTTCCTCGGGGCCCCTTGCCACTTTGGGGGCTGAGGGGAAGTTGTTTCGGACCTTGCATTGGGGTTTGTGGGGCACGTGTTTGTGGCCGCACCATGCTTTTTGGGGGTACACCAGGCTCTCCCCAGCCCACAGGAGCACCTGCTCAAGGGGCAGGACGGTTGTTAGGGAGCCCACAGGGAGGCTGACATTTCCATGCATCAGCCTCCTGGTCTAACACAGCGCTCCTACGCCTTCCTGAGGTCTGAACCAAACCGGTCAGTAAACGTAGGATTTTGGTTTCTCTGGCAAAAGTTAGCAATGCCCAGAGCTGGGCCAGGCTGCAGGCTCACACCCTTGAGAGCTGGTGGCGATGAAGGGCTTGAGTTGATGACTCGTGCTGATTTATCCTCGTGCAAGTGGAAGGGGAAAGGGGACGAGGATAGAGGGATTAATGAATAATTAAACACTGAGACAGAGCAACATACATAATGCATGATAAATTAGTCCAAGCGCAGCAGAGGAAGCATGGGTAAAGTTTGTTTCAACAAGCATAAAATGGGATGTGACAAAGTATTTATGCCAGAACAGCTGTTTGCTAAAATTTTTCATTTATTTATACAGATTTCCTCCCCCTCGCAGTTAGGTGTTCTGCCTAGGGTGGGACAGAAATTGGCAACTGAGCTGGAAAATAAATTTGGTTCCTGCTGTGTCCCAGTCCAGCATGCTCCCTGCCTGGGAGATCTCCCTCCTTGCTTAATACTAGACTTTCCTATTTGATAATCTGATGCAATATTTCCCGTGCTAAGAGTCGGCCCGGTTGTTTGGGCTGCAGTTTGATTGCAGTTAAGGCGCGTAGGGTAATGCTCATAATTCCATGGAAACCGAGAGGCCCGTGTTGACTCACTCTAGCCTTTTCTGATCCCAGTTTCCCCAAATGTCTTCTTCCTTCCAAACTGTATTTGCTGTTACAACATAAATTATTTATGTTTTAAGATGTTACATTCATTACAGATGGTAATGAGGCTGCCAACCAGAGGGCATAGATTCTATACTGCAGTGTCAAACTGATTTAAGGGGGGGGGGGATGTGTAAATAAAAATCCAGTCCCTTCCTTTGCTTGAACAAACCTGGCAGGTCTGTTCAAATTTTTCCTGCAAATAACACAAAAGGCCAAAAGCTGCATTATTAGACTTGCAAAGTTGCTTCATCTGAATCAAAGTGAGTTCTGAGCAACACGACTTTTTTTTTTCCCCACTGTGAATCACTTAAGATCTCCTTTCCTGTGTTAATGGATAAGCTAGGTATTTGTCATGACAGATCACAGGACACCATACACAGAAGGTGTTTATTACAGATAGCTGGTACAGCTACTCTGACACACAAAAAACCCAGCTTTGACAGAGCTGGCTTCATCCCTTTTGCTCATCGTGGGCTGCACCTGGAGTAGGATTATGTGAAGCCACGAGGAGCTGAGCCTTTCCTATCACTTCTGCACCCTTCACACGAGGGCTTACTGGAACACCAGTCCTTCGATCCTGCCTCTCCTTCCAAGCTCTGCCTGCTCCAAAGCAGCCTACCCCCTTAAAGCAAGGGCCACTGGATGTCATGCCTGCTGACCTGCCTGCTCCAAGAGAGGGTGTCCTACTTCTCAAAGGTGTAAAAAATGAACAGGGAAATAATTTTCTGTTACTCTCTGCAGGCTGCATTTTTCTTTGCATGCTTTCTGGTACATATTGCAGTTCTTTGCCAAGGATTGCACTTGGATTTCTCCATGTTTCTGGAGGTGACAGAACAGTACCCTCAAGCAGGGACTGCTTAGACATGAGGTGGGGAAAAAATAGTCTGAGTTCTTCTGATTGTTTTACTGTTTTTTCCTATACATGCTCTTTCACCATTCCTTGCTAGAAAGGGTAAAACTATGGGAAGTGACACTGTCCCACTGTCACTGGTGCACGACGTAGGTGTGAAAGGTTGAGTATAAGACAGCTGTCCCCCCCCCAAATCAGTATGTTTTCTTTAAACATTGAGGTCATCTATATAATTAAAAGATCTATATTAAAAAACATGCAAATACTGAGCCCATAAAATATGCAAACCCAGGAGACTGCTGTTAAAAGGCTAAGACTGCACAACCCCCTCACTGAGGACACACCGATGCAGCTGCAGATTCAGTTGCTGGAAGGGATGGGGAAGAGGGAAGCAGCTTTTGATCTTGCGTTACAGCGAAACCCAATGCAGTTTTAAGAGCCTTAGCCGTAACTACAAAGATATGTCTTCAGTTCCCTGAAGTGTCATAGGCTTCCTGCATGCTGCTGGGCTCTCCCAGTAGTCACAAAGTGATGTAACTTTCCCAGAAGTAATGCCCTACTTCACAAAGCCATCCTAAGGATAAATGCACTAAAGAGAATAAAAACGTGCTATGGCCAGGCAAAGCACAAGCATGCTATGGAAACTCCTCAGTGAGCAGGTTCAGCAGGTGAGCAGAGTTCTGCTTTTTTTTTTTCTTCCTTTCTTTTTTTTTTTTGGTAGGGTTTTTCCCCTTCAGCTGTTGCAATGACTCACTGATTTGCATGGCCACTCATGTTATGGTTTCTGAAAAGCTTTGAGCACATGATTTTGATGATGAAATGCCCTGTCAGCCATCTCTAATTCAGTTAGATTTTTTTTCTTTCTCTCCCTTCTCCTCCTAGTGCCTTGATCTAGATTGGCCTTACCACTTTAAAAGTAAAGTGGGACACAGGGATGTGAGAGAGAAAAGGAAAATTTCTGAACTCCTTGCCCTGTTCCAAATTAATTAGAGCCAAACCCACGTCAAATCCGTGTAGAAAGCAGCTTAGAAAACGCTCTGCATTACTGCATTTAAACACTGAAACTGAAGTTTATGATGAATGATAAACCAAATCCTGCGTTAGCAGCTCTCTGTGCAGTTTGACTACACTCCAGATACACAGGAGGAGAAAATGTAGGTATTTACCGTGTTTCCAGCGCAATGTGCACAACTTGCAGAATAAATCAACACAGTGCTTGCCAGGGGGATGGGATACCAGCACAGCTGCCTGGCCAACTGATTTTTCTTTTATCAGCTCTATGAAAATTAAGAAGTTCCTGGAGGCAGGCTGCTGTGGTAACCTGCTTGGCGTTCCCCTCTTTCGTATGCCACTGGTGCGGGCCCTGGCCTGCTGCTGGCTTTGTGCTCTCCTACTCCAAAAGGTATGGGGGCTCCTCACTCGCTTGTCATGTTTCCCTTAGTTTCCTTAAGACAGCTGCTTCCAGTAAGTATATGTCCTGCTCCTCTTTGCAGCCAAGATGCTGCTTTCCTAAGCTACTATTCGACAAGCCTCTTTCCACAGCACCGAGACCCCCTTTAAGGGAGCACCCAGCATGTAATTGCCTTCAGGGTGGCATGTGCTCCCTGCCCAGCCCTGCCATTGAATGGGCAATATGGCAGCGTACAGTGGCTTCAAATGAAACCCCACATTTTCCAAAGATAGCAGAAGATTCCCAGCTGGAAGAAAAGCCTGCCTGAATTGGCATGGGTCTATGCCAGTTGACATCAAAGGAAAATCCAGATCATAAATGCTTGCACATGTAGCTTTCCAAGATCAGAGTACAAAGTCCAGGCTGTTGAATTCAGTTAGGCTGTGCCTCTGTGCTGCCTGATTTTAGCATACTGTGGCTCTTTAGGAGCCTCTTTTCCAGCTCCAGCGTAACACAGCCTTCAGAGCTCTGGGGGTAACATCTTTGGCTCGTGGTCCCCCAAAGGGCTTTAGTATAAGCATGTAAAGAGAGCAGAGGTAGCACTGTCTCACATAAATAAGTAAAAATACATCCATATCAAAACAGGAGATTAAAGGCAATGGCACATGAAAGGGAAAAGTGGTTATCGTTAATTACAGTCTTCTGAACCTACGCTAATATAACCCTTTTTTCCTTACCGTTTGCTTTTTCATTAAGAAACCTCTCCCATTTCAAGACGCGGTGTAGCTTTTTGCAAAGTCTTAACTTTCCAAGGGGTTGTCTGCACTACAGACAGCTTTGTCCTCTAAGGCATGTAGGTGAGGGTATGTAATGTTACTGGTGAAGACTGGATGGTATTTGCTTTTTACTTGTATCAGGAGACTGAAATAAATGTTGCTGGAAACGTGGGCCTTGGCCTGGACTGCCCTCAGATCGGGTGGCGAGTCAGCTTCGCAGGTGAAGCACCTTGGTGCAAAACTTCTGTGGAAACAAGTCCAAATAGCTTTTACCTCAAAGAAGTTAGGAGAGGTAAATGCCAGCAAGGGAGCAAACAGTGTGCAGAGACCACCTGGGCTTTTTCTCTATCAAGATTTCATAGCAAACTGGGTCATCTACTGTCAAAATACACATTTTCAAACTGGTGACATATAGGCCTGGTCTTCCTCCTCATGTTAATTTAGAAGTAAAGACCTCCCAAGGCCTTTCCTGACCTGCTAAAATGCATAACTGCAACAAATGCCTTGTCATCCTTAGGATTTACTGTAGGTTAGCTGACACATACTAAGACTGTCTTCTTTTGTTTTTCCTAGTAAAGGCAAGACCTAAGGGTCCCCAGATGTCAGCCAGCTCCAACTCCCACCTCTGCAAAGTTTTGTTGCACACTGGGATATTTTGCTGCTGCCGTAGGACCGGCAGGGTGAAATCAAGGGCTTTTCCGAATGGCAATGAGGTCCAGGACGAACACGTGGGTCCGAGGACAGGATGGTTTCACGCAGCCACTGCAGCGGGTCCAGCTCTGGAAGATAAAATAGAGGTAAGATTTCAATGGTCTCCACACTGCCCCACACAAACCACACCTCTGTCCTCAAGTGAATGCTAGGTTGTTTGAGCAGTAATTCCCACCACCCCCTACAAAGCTAGGTCTGATGTGGTACCCCCGCTAGCAGCATGAATTCACGGCTCCGGATGTCGCTATATTGCTTCCCAGCACGAGGCACCTGCTTGACTGATTTCTTTACCCTTGTCAGTGTTCAGAATATCTGTGCATCTATTTTAGCCAAGCAAGACAAGTGCAAGTTGTTTTCATGCAGGATGACTGTGTACAGCAGCACAGGCAGGGGGAAGCTTGATTTTTGGAGAGCAGACCCTTTGTGTGGGGCAAAATGCTTGCCCGCACTCTGATGCTGATTTTCTTCTTTATTGGCTGCTCCTGAGTCTGCAGCCAGAGGAACAGTCTCCTGTGGAACGGCAGCTTTAGACAATTTTATTGGCTGATGAATCTGATCTTGCCTGGCCACCTTCCAGCGACACTGACTTGCCCGAGATGAGAGTGAGAGGAAGGTTGCTCTGCCTGAGGCTGTAAAGCAATTGTTTTGAGACCAACGTTAACACCCATGCCTTGCTGCACAGTAAGTATATAAAGATAGGTCCGTATACACACATATATATATGCGTAAAGTGCTTTATAATAGAATTGCTGACACAATTAAATGTGCAGCTCCTGTGGACTGCGTCTCATTTGCTGCTTAATTATGCGAAAATGTACTTGGTAAATTGCTTGCTGTCACAAAACGCTCAATTAACTGTTGCAATGATCTAAGTTGAAACACTGCATTTGTCTCCTCCTCTGATTATTTCCTGTGCTGCAAGACATTGATTTAAGCTTTTTGCCATGAGATAACAAAATACAGCTGCAAGATGTGGATCTTAAAATGTTTTCTTTGGCTTTATTCTTTTGCTAGTGGAAACTCAAAACACCAGAGCTGCTTGCCAATATTTGCTCATGTCTTCTAAAAATTGCTGATTAATTTTGCCCTTTCTTTTTTAAGGGTAACTTCTGTGAAGTTTGATGCTATGGATTGTTTTGCAAGTTGGGCTTTGCAACAGAGCAAAAATAGGGCAGAGCTAAGGAAGAGAGAGTTTCTAATGTAGCCCCCAAAGCGTGTGGTGCTCAAAGTGGCAGGATACTGCATTGCACCTACATCAGTTGCAAACAGCTCTCCAGATGAACATTTCTGGAAGAGCCTCCAAAACTATTGCTACCTAAGGAATTGATGGTTGACCCGCAGTACTAGAACAGATTGAAGGAATGCAGCTTTTTAGTCTGCAGCAGCTCTGTAATATTTAAAGATGCAGCTAATCCTGAGAGCACAACATACCTGCTGCTTCAGAAGTGATACCAAATGTTTTAAATTTCACTCTAACAACCTGCAGTGCCCCTAACAGCCAGAGTGGGGTTGGAAACTGTGACTTTTTGGCAGCTTTGGGAAACAACCTTTTATCACTGTACTTGTTTGAAGTACCTCTCTCTAATATTTCATCATTCTTTGTTAGGAGAGGTGGGGGAGGAAGTGGGGTGGCAGTGTTTTCTGCAAACAGATCCCCACTGAGCATAGTGCAGGGACAATATAGCATCCTCAGGGCTAAGAGAAAGTATTAAATTAAAGATGAGTAAAGCTATACACAGTCCCCAAACACTTCCCAAGCTAGAACTTTCCATACTCTTGGGCTGTGCTTAGCACAACTGTGTTGATGGCAACGATGCTTTTCTTTGTTCTTCTTCCTGAGGGCCATGGGGGAACCTGAGCAGCTTCATGATTTGCCTTGGCTGGAATAGCTTTGCAGTACCATACCGGCCTGGGATGCAATGGGTTCCTTAAGGAGCCAGAAATAGATGGCATGGTGCTGGCTATAGCCTTTTAAAATCACCTGCACCACAGCTGCCTTTCCAGGCTGTGGTGGTGTTATGTTTGGACAACTACGGGAAGAGCTTGGAGTAGGAGGGCCAAGTTTTGCAGGCGGAGGAGAGACATGCGCATTGATTTGCAGCTGTAGTTGAAAGGGAGAGTTCCCCCTTATGTCCAAGTGGGGAGGAGGGGAGGCCTCACTTGGTGCAATTCCTAGCTGTATTTCAGCTGCAGGAGGAAATAACCTTGTTGAACTGGGTCCCGTGAGAAGTGGGATGGCAGTATAGGAAGTCGTGTAGCTCTGTTATCAGCTGCGGTTATGAGAGTGAAATAGGAATTTCTCTTAATGAGAAATGATGCAGCAAATGTGTTTTAGTATGACTTTGGTGCAATTGTGCCAGTAGCATTGACAAACTTTGGTGCTGTGTCTTCTAAACATTCCTTTTGTTGGCCCTGTAAATAGTCGAAACTACTTTTTTGCTTGCTCCTGTGCTTCTGCACTACTCCTGCTCCTGTTCTTGCTGGCTGAGGCTTCTAAGGGAGCCACGGGAAGTTGACATTCATACTCATTGGATTTCAAACATCCCTTCTAGAAATCACAGACACTGCCATTATATGGACGGTGAGGCAGTATCTGCAGAATGGACTTACCTAGTTTATAGATGTGTTTGTGATTTTGTTGTGGAATTTCAGTTAGAGCTTCTTTCAGGTTAAGATTTAAGTTTAATACATGTGGAAAACATAGTATTGACATACCAGCTCAGTACCTGTTCACCCTTCTGGAAAAGTTTTTTGTGTTAATGTCAGACATGTATCTGTGAAGTTGCAAGCTGTGGCTGTTGTAGTTCCAATACTAAAAAGGAAGGAAAAGGGGAGGAAACTGTGTATGAAGATACGAATTCTGCTGGTTTTAGGTTTCAATGAGAAGCATTTGAAAGCAACCCATGGTAGAAATGGAGCTTTACCACTAAGCAGGATGCAACTGACTTGGGGGGGAATGCATGATCCTCTTGAGGTCTCCAAGGGGCTCTGTGATACCTTGTTACTGGTATGCTGCTGGTGTGTTTCTGTAAGACAGCAATTGTGCAAAAGCTCAATACAGGCTGCTCATTTATTTTTTGAGCATTTGCAATAACTCTGGGTGCCACAACAGTTAAAATGCTGGTGACTTCTGTCATTGTCAAGCCAAAGGTAGAGGTGGCCTCACTTCAGGAACCCATGGAATGGATACCCAAGGAGCGTTCCTTGTGCCTGCGCTGTGCTGGTGGCCTCTGTGAGCAGTCGCTGGGAAGCGAGGGTGGCTTGGGGCCCTGTGGCAGGGCAGGGGAAGAGGACAGGTTGCATCGGATCCGTCACCCTTTCCTGGCCTGCCCCACAGCTCGTAGGAGTGCGAAGGCCACAACTGCGGCCAGACTCAAAACCGTGGGAGATTTTTGCTGTTCTGCCATCAGTCGTCTGGTGTGGTGCTTTGCACCCCAGTTGCCTCCCTCAGCCTTGTAAACGTGCCAGGACCCTAATCTCTCATTTTTCTTGGAGTAGATAAAAGATAAGGGCATTTCTAGCCCTTTTGCCTTGAGGGGGGAAAATGGAGAAAAGTGGAAAAATCTTGGAAGAGGAGGCAACTAAAAATATCATAAAGCTTGTGATCTTTGTTAATGGTTATATTTGGCAATTCTGTAGAAATGGATCTGAGAGAAAACTATGATTCTCAGACTTTTAAAAAAGCATTTCTTTGGAAGGGTTTTGTTTTTAAATTAAGATGTGAGTGAAGAAAGTGGTAATACATAGATTTGTATTTTGACAGTTTAAAATAGCTTTTGTGCAATGCTTTTACAATATGTTAGTTTAGAATCTGGACTTGCAAATTACAGTAGTATTTTAAAGCACTTGAAATTCAGAATGACACGTAAACTGACTGCAGTGATTTTATTTTTATCTTGGTTGGTTTTGTGTTAGTTTGGATGTGAATTTGTATTTCTGTATATGTATATAAACATAATCCTATTAACATGTATGTAAGTAGGAAGCTGGCAGGCAACATGCTTACATATATATCAGCATATTATTGAGCCATAATATGAAATATTTACTACCAATATCCATTTGTAAACCTGATGTGCTGTGAATTCATGCTAGGAGTAATAAGGCAAGAAACTGTTTATGCTCTGTGATAGAAATGGCCAGATCAACAATGGGAATGAAAACTGGAATATTGTTCTTCAGTTTTAATTACAGGCCGACAAATGGTGCATTCATTTTTCATTGTTAATAAATGGCCCATATGGCATCCTTTGATGACATGCTATGCAGCTTCTGCAACAGTAAGGCACTTATTTTCAGGGAATACAGAATATAACATTTAATCTGGGCTTTCTGAGCAGAAGATTGTCTTCAGTAAGAAAATGGACACTACCAGATGAAGGTACCTTAGGTAACTCAGATTTTTCCAGCCTGAAGGCTTGGTGCATGTTGCATGCACCTCAGCAGCAGGGCCAGCGACTTCCTCACATTCCAAATCAAACTGGGTAAAACCGGGAACGGTTTTTCCCCACCAGCAAATTTCATTCTTTCACAGAATGTGTGAGGATGGTTTTTCCATGGTGCACAATCCAGATTCCAGGATGCCTGGCATGCAGGGACAGATAAAAACTAACCAGAGAAGGGGGCTTTATTTAGAAAGCAAAGCAAAGCAAAATTAGAATTTCTTTGTGTGTGAGAAATATGCATCACAAAAACCAACCCCAACCCAACCCTCCCCCCCTACCACCCACCCCCCACCCCTCGTAATAAAGACAACCTATTTGCTTTTAATCACAGTATTTCTCATACCTTTTAGAAACAAAACTGAAACCCATAGCCAGGACACCAGCTGGAGACATTCAGGAATATCTCCATGGAAATACCATCTTGGAAAGCAAAGCTTGCTGAAGTTTGCTCATTATTATCTTCAGAGCATTGCTGTCGGGGAGAAAACAGGAGCTAGGCGACAACTAGTCTCCCTGTTTTCTACACCCACTGTCACAACAGATGGATGGGTGACAGGATCTCTCCAGAGCAGCTCTTGTCCTCCCTTATAGCGTAGCTCTTGTAGCCACTTTGATCTGAGTGGGCAGCCAGTGTTTGGGACCTTCCTGGGGTGTTTCTACCAGAAAATGATACTGATTATACACGACTCATATCTTTAACGTAATCTATGTGTTTACAAAGCACGCGTGTATGTACGCTACTGTTTCCCCGAACACAAGAGGTTTCCTCCTTCAGAGTTTTCATGTGACCCTTCCAGGGGCAAGAAGATGCAGGAAGGAAGCAGGGAGAAGGAGAAGGGGGAAAGCCTATTGGTCTTGCTTTGGGAAAGCTTCATCAGTAAGATAGCAACCTACGGCCACTCAAAACCTGCTGCAACACTATCAGCCCCCCCCAGAGTAGTTTGAATTTCTGGTCTGACAGTAGCAAATGACCAAACTGCACAGACTCACCCATTGCTCCATATAAGCAAAGATTTGTGTCCCCTTAACCTTTTGCAAATGATGGGTACAACATGATAGCTTAAAACCCAAGGCAGATGGTGCATTTCCGTACCATGCATCATTTCGTATGTGTGATGAAATGTGGCTGGTTAAGTGTGTCCAGATGGGCATTGCTCCTTTGATGAAGAAATCATTAAAATGTGGCAATTTGTGGGAATCTAGGCTAAAATAAGCTCTCACATGGAACGTTAGTACAAGGCACAAAGTTGAAAAAATCATTCTCCACATATGTAACTAAATTGGGGGGAAAAAACCTCTAAAAGACTGTGTAATCATTTAAGTTACTCCTTCATGGAACTTGAATATAAGGCACTTAAAACATTGTGAAAACAAGGGGTGTTGTGAACTTTCAGCCAATACTCTAGTGCTAATACATAAAATGCTTCCCCGACATACCTAATTTCTCCTTTCAGCTGACTTTTTAGGAAGGATTTTTGAGGAAAATGTTGTTACATGCCTATAATTTTCAGGCTAGACTGCAGAGGGATTATATACTTGTTATTTTGGTTTCCCTTTAGAGAGTTCTGCAATGTTTCATAAATCCAGATGACCGGAAGGTTTTAGGGAATATGTAATATGTAATATATGTAATATGTAATTTACCATGTGGAATATATGCTGGTCACTGCCTCTGTTCTTAGAGAAGATGGCAGCTAACAAAAACGATGTCTGACAGTCTGTTTCGGACTGTGTGGAATGATCTGTCATCTCCTCAGGTTCTTCTAAATTGCTGTAGCTCAAGATTGGGGTAAAATGTTTAAAGTTGTCAAAAGTAGCTTTAAAGCCACTGACTTTCTAACTTTTAAAAGTGATTTAGACAGGGACTTAAGCTGTTGAATCCCACAATCACCTGTGAAATGTTTTTCTAGTCCATCTTCCTTGAATGAATAGAAAGTTCTTTATTTATCAGAAGTAAAAAGTGCGAACTTTGGCCACAAAGCATTGCTGATCATGAACTTGCTGAAATGTTATCTGTGAGGAGTAAAATTTGGAAGTGACTTGCTGAACTGATAAGATTGTCAGGGACAGTAATGGGTAAACGCCTCAGCCTTTGTAATATAAATTATTACGTTTGAAACTAAGCATGGGGGGAAAATGCACTTGTCTCAGGAAGGGAACAGTGATCACTTGAGTTATTTTTCCTTCTTCCAGAATCCATGCCAGAAACAGGAATTTCCTCAAGCAGTTCTATCACAACAGATTAGGTTTTTATATTAAATGTTCTTGCCTGGGCTGCAAACCAAACCTCATTCCTCTTGCCATTATTTAATACGGTGGACATCAAAGTTTAATATAAGAAAGGAAACATTTAGTCAACCTCTTACCCCCCTTTTGTGGTACAAGGCTCTGTGTGGGTGGAAGGACAAAGATACGATACATGAAAACATGACTGATTCATTTTCAAGTTTATGTCATATGTTGGCTCCAACATATGGGCATCACACTTTTCATCAGCGTGTCACAGAAATGAAGACCCTAGATGGATGGTGATTTCTGCTTGAGAGCAAAGGTAACGAACTTGTCCCAGTCAAGTTTGCGATATATATAGACACTCACTGCAGCGACTTGCACCAACACAAGCCCTGAGTTGCAGGTAGGCCACCTGGCTATGTCTCGGCAGTTAGTCCCCTCTTCATAGTGCAGTTAAGCTGCACTGGCTTCTAGGAGGTTATTGCATCGGCATCAGGCATTTGCATCGGTGCAGCGGCTGTGTTTCAGGCTTTACCCGAACGCTGCAGAAATGCACCAGCTGGTCCCAGGAAAAGTCTTGTCTGTGTGAAGTTTTGAAAAAAGATGGTTAGATTTCTGAAAAATAAAATAGAAGGGGAAGTAACACTGAGTAATCTGGGAGATGTCTTTCTATTCAAGCTTTATTAATGATCATTTCCTACGGTGGTTATTTGCACATTTACTGAGCCCAGCAGAGCTATTTTTCTTGCTCTGGTTTTGTCTCATGAAATTCCAAAGTATAGAGCTGTCACTCATGCTTTCCAGGGGTGAAATGTTGGTGTGATGTAATTTAACTATAGACAAGGTGGCTTAATTAACACTTACGGTTTGTCTTTAATAGGCAGGTTTAGGATATGCATTTTTGTTTTGTAGTAACTTTCAATTTTTCTTTTGCATCTTTCCTTTTCTACTGTAGCAGTGGGAAAAAAGCTCATGTGCTCTTTAGCTGTCATATGACCATGCAGCTCCACAGAGGGACAGGAAAGGCCCTGTTCAAGAAAAGTCAATGTATTTGTGGCAGGACTCGGCAAATTAACTGGGAGCCTGTTTTTCTAAAGGCTGATTTATGCCAGCAGGGAGATCCTCATACAGTGTGAAGCAGCACTGCGTGGATCTCAACAGAGCTACTTTGTTTGGTGGGGGTTAAAAATCTGGTCCCAAGTGTGTGTGATTCTCTCCTTATGCTGATGCAATTATGACCACTGCGCCTGGGAAAGGTTTTGCCTCTGTCTCCTCCTCTCCTCTCTTTATGGCCTAGCAACCCTACAATGCACACAAGGGGATCCCTTGTTTTTTTGAAGATTATCCATACTCAGGTGGCAAGCTGTGTTTGTGGCTGGGTGTTGCTACTTGTGTGAGCTTTGATGCCGTGGACTTGGTGGCAGTGAAAGCACAGCAGCACCGGCTTTGCCACAGCCTTACTGCCTGCAACGGGGCCCCAGGACCTGGTTTGCCCAGCTCAGCCCATGCTGCCATCTCACCTCCTGCTCACTTGGTGTGCTTCCATGTACCAAGAGCGTGCTTTCCTCCCTGCAGCACAGCATATTGAGGAGGTAGGAGTTACTCTGAGATGTATTTCCCTGCCAGCAGTGGCTCACCATGCTGTATTGAACTGGTTTGCTTCTTACATATGGCAGCAGGAAAAGCCTGTCCCCATGCTGCTGCTCCTGCTCAGTTTATCATTTAAAAAGACATGGTCTGTTTGACTAGCACTCCTTCTGTGTTTGTAGGTTAGACAGAACTCCCTGTGGGTCAGCTTTACGTCTTCAGCTGTAAATGTAGGTCAGCTGGCTGCCGTGCAGTATGTTACTTATCCTTAAAAGCACAGGTCCTCACACGCAACTTCACAGTACGTTGCATTTGCTTGTCTTGTCAGAAAGCTCATTTTGCTAGTGTAGCAAGCCGTTCAGCTGCTCTTGTGACATTAGCAGCCCTGCCAGCATGGTAGCAAAATATTTTTCAGTCTAGGTGTTGCAGACGCATAACGAGAGCATTTTCTGCTGTTTCACTTCAGGGTTTTCCTGCTACTTTTTCGGTAAGGAGACACTGATCTCAGCCCTGTTAATGAAATTAATTATTATAGGGTGTGACGGTGCCTATAAATCAAAGCGAGTCCTTCAACTTTTCTGCTGTGCTCAAGGTCTGTCTCTTCTGATGCTAAACCTAAGATTTGTTCATTCCTGCATCCTAGAGAGCCCATCAGAGGTTTGAAGTCTAGATGTGAAAGAGATTCTCACAAGCTCGCAAGGAGCCGGTTGGGTTCAGTTACACTGCTGAAGGACCTGCTGTTTCCTTTATAGCACACATTTGGTTTACATATCCCTGCCTGCAGACTCTAATCTTAGATATGACACTTAATATGCTTTGAAATTTTTTTAGCCCAGTTTCCTAAGAAGTTGAGGCTTATGCAATCCTTATGCAAAAGGAAAAGCCCCAAAAGGTTTCCCAAAAAAAGACAGCACAAACCAGCCAATGGGTTCATGAATTGGAAAATTTATTTGGAGTTAAGTTTCACACAGAAGAAGGTGGGTGGTGTGGAGCTCCCTTTGTTCATGGCTGCAGGGACCCTCCAGCTGCTTGTAGGATCGTGACAAGGTACAGAGAAGGTGGATGGTGTGGAGCTTCCTTTGTCCACAGCTGCAGAGACCTTCCAGCTGCTTGTAGGACCATGGCAGGGTACAGACTGGGGCTCTGGATGACCTCCAGAGGTCCCTTCCAACCTCAACCATTCTGTGATTCTGTTGTCCGTGTAGTATTAACTTTTCAGCAAAATTCAGCAGAGGGGTACAGCTCTCAAAGGCAAACAAGTTAGGACAAGTGTCTGCACTGAGGGGAAGGCTGTAGCATGGATGGGGTGGCTGGATGCCTTGATTAGCACGAGTGTGCTTGGGCTTACCAAGTGTTCACAAGCCGCCAGAGCCACTGGTGGTTGGTGGACATAGAAAGGAGTAAGGGGATACACTGGAGGAGAGCTATATGGAAATACAAGACCTATTGGGGGTCTGTGGGGAGATAAGGAGGTGGTGTATCAATGCACAGGATGTCTCTAGACTTCATTACTTCTGCTGGCAGGACAACTTGTCTTCAGTATTTGGAAAGAAGGAGATGCAAATGTGGCTATGGTAGCTAACCAGGAAAGGAGGGTTGTTCCTTTTGTGTATCTTACATTTGTCTTCAACAAAGCAAAATTGCAGAGACATCATCAGTGTGGCCAGCAAAACAAACATAGTCTGTTTGTAATATAGTAATCCCTCTATTCAAATATAAGATAGGTTGGCAACTTTCTTAGGGCAGAATTGTCTTTTTAAGAAATGGAAACTTCTCAAAAAAATGAAATTATTTTTTCCCCCAAACTGGAATTTCTTAATAACTGAGACTTGGAATATTACTGCTTTACTGAAATGAATTTACTTGGCTACCAGAAAGAGTAAAACAAATTCAGGGAAAACTAAGGAAAAGGTTTTTTAAAATGAAATGTCTTGCATTTTTTTGAGAAAATATCACTGTATAGTAGATTATTGAGACTATATGAGATGAAGTCAAATCCCATTAAAAATTGCTTGGTTCCATTGCTTCAAAAGCAGGATGCTACTTTATCCTGCTCGTGAATCTTCAATTCACTTTGTTTTTTTTAACCTTTCTCTCCTCCTCCTTGAGCACAAAACAGAAATGCAAAATCCCACGTGGGAAACTGAAATCCCAAAATTCTGCTGCAAAAAAATCTGCTAAAGTGACACCGATTTAATAAGTCATTTGCAGGGCCTCTTCACTTAAAAGAAACACTTAAGGGCATCCTTAAGATCAGTCTGACCTGTTACCTCTGAGATGATAGGCTGTCCTTTCAGAAGACACTCAAAATAAGACCAATAGCTAAACCTTTGGAAAAAGCAACCTCAGACTTTGGTGCAGAATTTTGCCTGGCACCATTTGGTGAGGCGCCGCCAAAGCCAGCCGAGTTCACCACCCAGCGGGTAACCAGCCTCATGGGCAGATATCAGTGACATTCATTGATCACTTACAAAGACAAGTGCCATTCAAGCTTCATTCAACTGTAAGTAAATACATGGTGCTTGCAGAGAAGTTACCATTTTCCTGCAGCATAAAATCAGGCAATTTGGAACTTTAACCAATTTTCTTGTACAAAATTACAGGAGAATAAAATAGGGCTTCATAATGGAAATGGTGTAGCATTAAATATGGATTGTTTGTTGCCTCCCCATAAGAAACAAAAGATATTTTGTATCTGACAATATATGTAAAAACCTTGTATTTTTTCCTCATTTCCCTAACCATAAATAGCAAATCTTCAAGAGTAACTCTATATATCTTAGCAGCCATTTCCAGCTGGGAGAGGAAGCATTGCTGGTCAGATATTAGAGCACTGCCCCAAGAAAATGAGGGGGAAAGTCTGATCAAGGGCCAATTGCTGAGAATCTATTACTAATCTGGAGGTGTGACAGGCTGCCCAACCCACAGCGGAGAGCAGAGGCAAGCCTGTCCAACTTGGCCCTGGGTCCCCCATCAAAAAATCACTGGCAGGGTACGTTGCAGCTTTCTGCTTTGATGCTCCTTGCTCTGCCAGCCAGGGATTTGCTCTTCCCTCTGCCCCTCATGGTGCAGCAGGATATGGTTTGCCAAGTTCATCAGCTTCCTCTGGAAAAGGCATTTCTGGCCTGGCCATGGTTGGATGCAGAATAAGATTTATCTGAGCATTGCCAGGGCTGAAATAACTGGAGACAGTTTTTTGCGTTTTCAGGGAGAGTCCCATATACTGACCTTGGCCCAGCCTGCATCAGCTGGACCACATCCCCAAAATCTCTGGGGTGGAGAGGGAAATGGCACCGCTCTGGAGAGAGGCTGACTGGTTTTGCATGCGCAAGGATCAGCCAGGTGCAACACAGAAGAGTTGTGCAGTGGCTGTTCAGACCCTCATGAGCAGTGAGATGTCAGGGGGTTCTGCAGAGAAATATTCCTCTAAAAATGCTTGACTGGAAACACACCTGTTATTATAATCTACTAAATAGATGTGAACTAGACTTCATTAGAAGTTTTGATGGGTCTAGGCAGATTCAGGGCAGCAATCAGACTGTGACCTAACCAAATCTCTCTCTTCTTTTACTCCTTCAGTAACTACCTGAAGTTCATTTGCTTTCATTATAGGAGTCTATTTGGGCAGCAGTGAGGATGGGCAGGGAGCAGACATTCAGCGAGCAGCAGAGACGGGGAGGAAAAGGCTTTTTCCAGTGGCTGCTATAACATCTTGAATGGTGATGGGGAAGATGATAGATACCTGAGCTTTTATTGTTACCGCAAACATGCGCATGTGGCAGGAATTGTGAGGGGGAAGGATCTGCCCACTTTGTTGTCAGCTGAGGGTCAGGCTGCCAGCAGTGGATGCTAACAGTGGCTGTTTTAAATCAGACTGTATCAAGGTTTTGGAGGTGGAGGGAATGTGCTATCAGAGCCAGGGCAGTGACCTGGAAGGAAACAGCAAAAGTGCTGCCGACACTGGCAGCAGATGACATGTGGGTCAGAGGCAGCACGAAACAGATGATGGCAGCAGAAGATGGTTGCTGGGTCAGGGCTGCCTGTCTTGGCTGGAGGTGGGCACAGGGAGCAAACTCTATGTGTTTCTATGATGTGGCCATGTCTCTGCGCTATGAATGTGAGAGGAGGGGGAGGAGAGAGTCTACTCGGGCATTCGAACCAGGCGAGCTGAAGCACAAGGAGGGAAGTCAGGTGCAGCTGGTTTTTGGAGTCTTCTCACCAAAGACTGCAGTTTGGGAAGGACAGCGGTGGGTGGCTTGTGAGCTGTCCATCTTGCCTCCTGCCGATGTGCCAGGAGGAGTTCCTTTGCAAGCCACCTGGCTGCAACCCATGGATATTGGCAGCATGAGAGGACACCATGTAGGGACACCCGAACTGCTTCCCCATGACTTTTTCTGGGTACCAGAAGCAGCATAACTGCCTTAGCTCAGCCCAAAACCTGGGCTAATTTAGCCTGCCTTGCAACAAGACTCATTCAGTTAGGTGGGAGCAGTATCTGGAGGCTGTGCTTTTGTTTGCACTTGACTTACTTACCCCATCTGTCTCTGCCCAGCACTGCATCCTGCTGTGGGGACCTCTTATCAGAGGTGACAGCACGTCAGAGGCTCTGCTCTCTGGCAGTCAGCACTGGGAGTGGAGGATAAGCAGATAAACATAATCTTTACATGAAAGAGGTTAATCAATCACTGAACAACTTACCAGTGCTTGTTGTGGACTCTTCACCACTTACAACTGCTAAATCAAGATGATGTATATTTTTTAAAACATAAAATACATATGTATGAGCGAGTTCAGTGACATCTTCTGCCTTGTTCCAAACAAGAAGCCAGACTATGATCACAGTGATCTTTTCTGGCCTTATAAAAATGACTCTATACATAATTTATAGAGTTATAATGAATATTAGAAGTATATTATTAATTGTCTCTTGAAACATGTCTACTTTTATGTCAGGATCCTTCTTCTGACACACAAGTACATTTAATAACAAGTTAGTTCTTTATAGCTAGTTAATGTGACCTTCATTTATTCTGGCATAAAACAACTAACATTTTTCCAAGTATTTCATAATCTCCTTGTAGAACTAAGTACGGAAAGCTGAAGTGAAGTCTCAGAGTCCAGAACTGCTGAAGAACTGAGGACCCAATGTGAAAAAAATTGTCTCCTTAATATTAGCAGTTGAGCATGACCAAGCATAAATTTTAGTAAGATTAGTATTTATGTAAGTTAGGGGACTTTGAATATGGAGCCAAAATCCACTGAATAGACTGGAGGAGCTTCCCTGGAAAAGGTTTCACCATGTTTCAGGCCCATTAGGTCTCTTGCTTCTTTTCCATACATCTGTTCATTGCTCCCAGCTGTGGCAATCAGTGGAAACAGTTATTTTTAAAGATGATAGGCTGTACTTTGCTAGGATGTACCTATGTGTAGGTTACTAGTGATTTCAAGAAGGTAGCTTGCCGGGGCTGCTCAGAGTAGAGCTGGATCTGGGGTTTCTGACCCTCTGGTGTGCCCAGCTGCTGCTTTCCCAAATGCCTCAGCAGATGTGGGATTGGGACCAGGCTCCACTTTGGAGGGGACTGACACTGGAAGCAGGGCTGCCTGCAGTGCCAGCACACCCTGAAAAAGGAGCAGGACAGCCAAAGGCATCGAACTTTGGGATCAGGCAAGGTGCCGCAAGTCGGCAGCACACTTCTGCACAGCCTTGGCTCTGCTGTATTTGTAGTCAAGGAAGTTTATAAACACCTTGTTCATGGCTAAAAGTGTGTTGTCTTGTTAGTGACTGCCTCATGGAAGAGGGGCCAGTTGTATCCCAAAGTAAAATACCTTTATCAGGAACTCTGCAAATTAAATTACTACTTTACTTTAGACTTTTTTCCAGTGGTTGTGAATTCCTTGGAGATGCTTTGCTTTATTAACAAGAGGAGTGTGTGCTCTGCCAGAAGCAGAGAAGAAAATAGGTTACTGATTTCTGGAGGATAGGATTACAAAAGCCTCTGTAGGTGCTAAGGTACAGTTTAAACCTTTTCTGCCTGGGCTTTGCAGGTGCTATGCTTGCCAGGTTGGCTCCTGGCCTAAGAATGTCAAACATCAGCTCTCACACACTAATTTTTTGCCTTGTGGTTTCCTGGTGCGTTCATAGAGGGAACACACCACTCTGTTGTGCTCTGATATTGGTCCCAGTAAAGGTCCAAACGTGCAAATTCAGGTCTACTGTGAGCTTTTTGCAAAAACTCTTACAAACTCACTGAACTGAATTGTCAAGTGCTATGACATGAATTATTCTACTGAAATGATTTCTAATGACTTCAGGATTTATGCCAGACATAGATAAAGCCAACAACGTAGTGAAGTAAATTCAGAGAAATGGAGTTCAGTTGTTTTTAATTTGGGAAACAGAGCCCTTCTCTTCTATCAAACAAAAGACAATCCACCCTTTAGTTGTTTCTGGACATGCCCAGAGGCACTAATATTTTTGCAGCTTGATTTTTAGCTTCTTTTCACCTCATATTCCCTGTATTTGGAAGAACAATGTACCCTTAGCCTTGACTTTTAAACTTGCAACCCTCTTCTCGGGCTTCACACTAGAATTATTTTTATTATAGAATCATAGAATCATAGAATCATAGAATCATTAAGGTTGGAAAAGACCTCTAAGATCATCGAGTCCAACCGTCGACCCAACACCACCATGCCCACTAAACCATGTCCCTAAGCGCCTCATCTACACGTCTTTTAAATACCTCCAGGGATGGGGACTCAACCCCTTCCCTGGGCAGCCTGTTCCAATGTTTAACCACTCTTTCAGTAAAGACATTTTTCCTCACGTCCAATCTAAACCTCCCCTGGTGCAACTTGAGGCCATTTCCTCTCGTCCTGTCACTTGTTACTTGGGAGAAGAGACCGACACCCACCTCGCTACAACCTCCTTTCAGGTAGTTGTAGAGAGCAATAAAGTCTCCCCTCAGCCTCCTCTTCTCCAGACTAAACAGTCCCAGTTCCCTCAGCCACTCCTCATAAGACTTGTTCTCCAGACCCTTCACCAGCTTCGTTGCCCTTCTCTGGACACGCTCCAGCACCTCAATGTCCTTCTTGTGGTGAGGGGCCCAAAACTGAACACAGTATTCGAGGTGCGGCCTCACCAATGCCGAGTACAGGGGGATGATCACTTCCCTACTCCTGCTGGCCACACTAGTTCTGATACAGGCCAGGATGCCATTGGCCTTCTTGGCCGCCTGGGCACACTGCCGGCTCATGTTCAGCCGGCTGTCAACCAGCACCCCCAGGTCCTTTTCCGCCAGGCAGCTTTCCAGCCACTCTTCCCCCAGCCTGTAGCGCTGCATGGGGTTGTTGTGGCCGAAGTGCAGGACCCGGCACTTGGCCTTGTTGAACCTCATACAATTGGTCTGGGCCCATCGATCCAGCCTGTCCAGGTCCCTCTGCAGAGCCTTCCTACCCTCGAGCAGATCAACACTCCCGCCCAACTTGGTGTCATCTGCAAACTTACTGAGGGTGCACTCGATGCCCTCGTCCAGATCATCGATAAAGATATTGAACAAGACCGGCCCCAAAACTGAGCCCTGGGGAACACCGCTCATGACTGGCCCGCCAGCTGGATTTAACTAGATTAGATTAGATGTTATTTGGCAGTGTCACAGTTTACAAACTTCATTTTGGTAGACTACAATCTCAACCCTAGCATGACAGTGTGTGCTCCATGGCCCTGTGCAGAGTCTATGGAGGGAATACAAGGATAGATGCTCCCAATTCATAGCAATTCCGAGATTGCAACCGAGATACTGGCTACTCACAAAAGAGAGGACCCTGCCAAGGAGGTTTTATTGCTGATTGTTCTCAGTGCCTTCCCTTGGTCAGGATTGAAGAGCTGGCCGTGGGGGAAGGTCCTAGAGCTGGTAGGATGGGGAAGAGGGAAAAACTCTACCATGGCCCACTTCAGGAATACCTGGGCAGTCCTCATCTCTTCTCAGATTACTGTTTTAGAGACTGAATTTTTCTGTATCTGTGGGTCAACACTGGGGTAAGAATGAATTACTTTATCTTTTTTTCAGTGTGTTACGGGAAAAGCCATCTTTACCTCCTTTCTGTGATTGCTTTTAGGATGGTGAAGAAGCCTTTGACATAAGAAGGATGATTTTCTAATGAAATACAAAGTCAGGTCATATACTTGGCTCCTTCTCAGCTGGCTGTCGGTCTGTGCAGCAAGGTGCCAGGCAGTGTTGTCTAGTGTCTTGCTAGTAAAAAAAAGTAATCAGACTAGTTTCTGAGTGCTCCCCTTTTGAGGAGCTGCTTTAAACCCCTTCGGTTAACCAGGGTTTTCTTGTGGAGATGTGATATCTGATTAACCACTGCATAAAAGCCTTAAGATCCAGAATATAACGGTATCTTTTAGTGTGGTTTGTCGCAGACCAAATTAAATCACTGGAGGAAGCCCAGCTCTCTTTCTGATAGCAGTCCCTTAAAGATCATTAATTTTACACTTGAATATAATGAACATAACATTCTCAAAATTTTTGGTATGATGTGAATGTTCTCCCATTGAAGTAAATCATAAAATTATCTTCATTTCAATGAAAACAAATCTAAAATGCCATGTCAGAAGCGCCTTCCAGGCAAATTTTAACTCTACAGAAATTATTTTACCTTGTCAGACTAGCTGAGAGACTTTTTTATCTGACTTTAGTTAGACTCCTGTTTAGTAGGAATCTCCCAATAGTCAGTGGAGAGTGAGCATTTCCAGAGGGCAAATCATTGTACCCATCAGTGATGCCCTTTTTAAAACAGGATTAAGTACACTGTGAAGATCTGGGTCACTGTGCACTGACTGGGACAATTACACCAGTGACTAGATGGTTACAGTTGCCTGTAGTTGACTCCAAATGTTTATTCTTTACCATATATGCTTAGATGCTTATAAAAAGGGTTCAACATAATCAGCCTTTCTCTGTCAAAATGTTTGTGTATATATATATATAGTTGCAGTTCATACTAGCGGTGAATTTAATTTAAAAGAACTCAGATTATCCATTCTTTAAAAGCCTTCACCTTGATCACCTTGATTGTGGCCAATTTTCTGGGCAATGAATGCAAATAATACTGTTATTTCTGTTTACCTTTCCCTTACACATTGCCTTTGTTACTCAGATATTTTTCTCCCTGTTTTTGTTTGTTTGCTTTCTCATCTATACGCCCAGAAGCCTGTAAGCTCTTGCAAGGCAGTGCTGGTTTAAAGCTTAGTGAAATCATCTCAGACGTGTTCGTCTCAAAGACCTGTACTGCAGTGTTTTGACTCTCCCTGGTGCTAGTGGGAGTCATGCACCTCAAGTCTTGCATGCCGTTTTGAAAATATTGGAGCAGATTTAGTCTTTTAAGGCATATTGTACTTCCTTCATTTCTTGGATGATTTCCACTTCTGAACAATGTGCTAATTTCTGTGCTTTTAAACCACTTGCTGTGGAGAGCAGCAGAAAGAAGCAATTTCCTGTAATTATTCTGTCATTTCCATTCTAGTGAGGGCTAGAAGTGGGTGAATCTTGCTCAGCAAAAAATGCAAATTGAAAATCAGCAAAACACTTTGCAAATTTGTGTTGATTTTGCAAATAATTCAGGGAAAAGAAAAAAAGTTTTATCTCAATATACCTGAAATCTTCTTGAACAGTATATCCTTTGTTATCAGGCCTTATTAACTTTAATAAGTTACCTGTAGGTTATTACCTACCTACCCACAGGTTAATTACCTGTAGACCTGAGTAATTTTCTCTGGTCAGGGACATGTCATTTTTCAGTCGTCTTGCTTTTATTCATCTGCTCTGCATGGGAGACCCATTATGACTTTGGTGAAAGCTAAGGCTATCTGCATGATACAGCGTTGTGCTATGTAAAGACGGCAAGCCTGTTCTGCACAGGGTACCCTGAGTGCCGGAGAAGTCATCTAGCCATGGTGAATGACGCCAGTGTATCCTGTTTTTCAACTGGGTTGGCAGAAAACCTGTGTTGCTGGTATATGTTGTACCGCAAGACAAATTTGCTGTCTTCTGGCTAAAACGCAGCTCCCTGCCTCAGTACTCCTGTAGCCCTTGTAAAATGGCCAACATAACTCAGACAGGCTCAAGCTTCGTCCTGGAATGACTTCCACAAATAGGAAGCCAACCCTCAAAGGCACACACTGATGTGCACACACCCATTGCTAATTTGGGCACAGTGAATATCGTTCTGACACATCTATTGGCTTTCTCTGCCACTCTTTCTGAAGGACAAGAGGATTGCAGCGCAGGTTTTATGGACAGTGTTTCTAACAGGCAAATCAAATGCTTCAAGCCTGCAGAAAAATTAGTCACATCCCCTTCTCAGTACTAAAATTTCCATATAATCCTGACTGAAAAAAAAATTACATGAAGGTATAGTTCTGGAAATACATCTACAGGTAGGCTCCAAGGGGAAGATTCTTTAAGGTTATTTTTATTCTTATAATCAGATACCTGAGGAAGGAGGAAAATCTCTCTGTGGGAATATAAAGTGCTTACCAGCTAATGAAATGGAATCAATAACAGGAATGTTAAGTGACTACATTATGTTCTCCATTAATTCGCTTTGCACTCATTTATCTTGAAGCCTCTTAAAAGAGCTAGTGATTGAAAAGACATATCTCTTGAAAGCGTAAGGATTTATTCTTGAAAAGCGTCTATTGTTAACAGTCCCATGTGACAACCATCTAATTGTATTGCTGGTAGCACTGGTGTCTCATTTATCTTTTTTTAGTAATTCCAAGGTTTAGTTACATTACCTTCTATTTGTACTAGTCAATCTCTTTGGAGCTGGAATAATATTCCCTCTCTAAAAAGCTCTTTCAGGGAGAAAAGGGCCATATGGAAAATGAGAGGGCTCTCTATTCTGGGGAGACATTTATCTCAGTCCTAAGGCTGGCACAAAGCTCACAAAACTGCTAAACCCCCACTTTTAACCTTCCCAACAGGGCCCTGACTCTTAATTCTTCCAGGTGTGGGTTCCCTGTGCAGGGCTGTGTTTCACTGCATAGGGCATTTCTAGAAGATGTGCCTACGAGAAAAGTCAGAGGCGTTAATGTGCAAGAGTAGCACCTTCCCTGTTTGTTGGCTTGTTTTTTTTAATTTCACCCCAAAATTTTTCTGGAAGTCAGGTGTGATATCTCTAAACATGAGACAGCCAAAATCACTATGAAGAAGCTGGCTGAAAGTGAGCTGTGATGGTGACCATGGCAAGCCTGATGCCCAAGAGAAATGTCTAGTAAAAATAAGAAAGGCACACAGTTTATCAGGTAGAAGGCAGCATCTTAAACAGAAAGCATTGTTCTCTTTTATTTCCATCACCTGAGCAGCCCCCACGCTGGCCGCATATTGGGCCCAGCCCTCAGCTGGTAGCCAAGGGATGGGCTTTTTCTTCCACTTTGCTAAGGGAGCACTGAGCTCAGGGTGAGCGATAGCCCCTGGAGTGTCTTCCTAGTAAAGATGTCCTCTGGTGCACTGCAGGCTTTGGAGAGCAAAGCTTTGTCCAGACTTTGTGCTAGGCATTTCTGGAGTGTTTCTGATGGCTTGTCTCCTGTTTTTTTTATTCTCTTTCTCTGTAGAGCTTTGTACTAGACTATACAGGATCCAGAAAAGGTTAAGCACAGCAGTTTTTCCCCTCTTGGGATGGGGAGACAGGCCAGCAGCCTGCAGGCAGTTTTCCTTAACATTTATTGAAACCTTTCAGCTTCAACAGCTCCACATGTGGCTGTGCTGAACCAGAAATGCCAAACTAAATTTTTACAGGTGGATAAATGAGATGCCTGAGTGCACATATGCCCAATGTATACATTGCAACCTGCACTGTAACATATTAGCTTAAGCCATAGGTCCTTGTCCCATGCAAGAAAGTGAGGTAGAATAAATGAGTGCAAAGCACTGATGCTCCTGAGATAGATTTATTCTAGCTAGCTGGAGATCAAGTAGTGCTGAAGCAGACTTTATGCAGCGGGACAGTACAAGCCTGTCCAAGACCCTAATATGTAGATACTGAGTGATTATTTCAAAGATTTTACTACATGAAAGGTTACAGCTCCTGGGAAGAGGCAGGCTTTCCATCTGCAATCTTAAAAGTCCCAGTGCAATGTCATACCTGCCATGATTTTTATTCCCTAGAATGAAGGGTATGACAAAACTAAGGGATGTTTTCCCATGTCAGTGGTGTTTTGGAGTGGTTTAGTGCATAAATACATTAGCAGTGACTGCCATTAACCAAAATAGTTACACATGCTGAGTTTCATCAAGGCTTAATGACAAATGCCATGAGCTAATCGCTATCTTGTTTCTGTTAATTGTTAACAATTATGTTTTCCGCTATTACCCGCTTGCGCACACCACCCAGACTCACTAAGGTGTGTGCATCCTCCTTGCCCACCCAAGGCTATCTTCCCCCACCCACATCACCCTTTCACTTCTCTTCATCCCACGTGGCAGTTCTCCTCCCACGCTCCGGCTCCTGTGCTTTGGTCCTAGGCCCTCCCATGGACGCCTGCCGCAGATGCACACAACAGTGGGGAATAGCAGCTTGCTGCTCTGGGAGGTCTTGCCTGTGCATTTGTGCTGGGGTAATTAACACCAAGCAGCTCCATGATTTTTAGTCTAGTAAAAACAGAGAACAAAAAGGACGTCCTTCCCAGAGCATGGGTTTGACAGACAGGGAGATGTGGAAGTGCATGCAAGGGGATTTGAAGAGACTGTGGTCAGTCAACATGGGTCTTCAGCCAGCATGGCATCAGCCAGACGTGTGAAGCTGCCATCACTTTTATAATAAATTAGGTGCTTATATTAGCCTTCCTTCCTCCCTGAACGGTGTCAAGGGAAAGGAAATGTTTATTTGGCTTTTAAAAAAGGGGCAGATCCTAGATATGGGAAGGGTTGGGGTGGGGGGCAGGTCCTGCAGAAAATTCAAAGAAGATTTTCTGTTTTGGAAAATCGGAAGTTGACTCTCTTGACTGACGAATGATAAAGGGAAAACAAGGTGAATATATGTAACACTGGGTTGCCAAGAAACTTCCTGGCATGCTGATTCTGTAAGCATCCCATTAGAAACTAGCTCTGAAACAAGTTGCGGATCTTTTTATGTTCATGACTTACAGGGCAATTTAAATATCGAATTATTATCTATTCTGCTATCCATCATGTTGGTATGAATTAGTGTGCTATTTTTTGTAGTAGATAAAAGTACTGACATTCTTTTTTTTTTTTTTTTTTAATGTGGATTTCTTACATGTTGCTCTGGTTCTTGTAAGTTCCAGAAGTTGGTGTGTTATTCTTCACTGAAATGAGCAATGTTAAGGCATAACCCGCCTCATAATGGGGTGTTGTCTAATCTCAGCTCCACTTCAATGAGAGTGAAACACATGTTGAAGTATCTGCTGAATTGCAGTATTTATGATTTAGACATGCAACATCCATTCTGATGTTTTACAGTAATAAGACTCCAAGAATATCTGGTCAGCCTGAACAACTCTTAGCAATTGCCAGCTGCTGCATTTATCTGTGGAATCGGTTCATGTCATTCATTAAGTATCTTTTAATGTTATGCACAAAGTTTGCTGGATTTTAGCTTTTGTCCCAAAAATTTGGGGTATATTTTGGTCTCTGACTCCCGCAGAGTCATTGTCAGCTGATGGGAACCAGAATAGGAAATGGCCAAAAAGACAAATTCTCTTTGTCATAACATAGCACAGTGTTATTTCGTGGTAAAAGATAACACCATTTGTTCTAACAGCTCGTCAGCAGTAGCAATTTACCTTCCACCCTGGAGTATCTGATTTTGACCTCTTACACCTTTTTTATACCAGTGCTGTTTTAAGAGCCTTAGTAGACTTTTGATTTAGGCACAAATGCAGCACTGTGATTAAACACACATTGACTTCAATCAGGATGAAGCCTGTTCTTAAAGCTAATTATGTACTTAAATATGCTGCTGAAGATAACTTTTCCACTGGTTTATGCAAGGGGAAAATTGAGCCCAAAAATACATATGAAATAAGACAGGTATCTATTTCTTTTGAGATACCATTTCCTATCTCCTCCTCTTTTCCCCATTTCTCTGTACTAAAAGACTATCTTTTTTTGGATTTCCAAAGACTTGATGATGGCATTTTCTGCAGCTATGCTGATGTCCCCAGATTTATGCCAATAAATCTAATCCATATGCTTTCCATCTTCCCTTAGCAATCTCACTAGACCTACAGTAGCTGTTAAAGCAGTTTTGCTGCTAAAACTTCTATTTAGCTTTTCTTTTTCTGTTGTATCTTTTGGAAAGATTGATGTCTACAGAGACTTTTAAGCTTTAAATCATTGGGTTTCTTCAGCCTCATAACTAATGATGATGGGGCACTTACTGCTGTCGCAGAACCTCTGCAGGGTATACCAGGCCTGCCTGAGCTCAGCGAACTCTCTGCTCACCCCGTTGCGAGTGCAGCCACCTCCTCTGCTCCGAAGACATGGAGAAACAAGGGGAGACCAAAGCCTTTGGGCTTTCACAGCACACTTTAGTATTGGAGCACTCTACCTGTTTTCCACTCCTCCGATGTTTTCCAAAGCACAGGGCCTGACCCAGTGTGGGCAGACTGGGAGATCTGCTTAGCCGTGGCTAACTGGTGTAAAATTAGATGGTACTTCCAGCCTGTTCCTGCCTAACATCCTGTTTCTAGGATCGCTGTTCTGCAGTCACCATTGCTGTTAGTGGGAAGAGGCCCTCTTGCTGACAGTTGCAGTAGAGCACCTGGACAAAGCCCAGGGAACAATTTTTTTGTTCACTCCCAAGTGTGGTTCTTTGCTGAGGATTTATCTGACTTTGTGGCTACTCCAGGCTAGTAAATAATGCCTCATATTAAGATATGGGAAGCCTTTCCCCATGCCAGGTGAGCTTACAGTCCCTTACAATCTACAATTGTGGAGAAAACAGAGATAAGAAGTCGCTGGACTGCTGTGATCAGGACAATTCATCCACCTCTTATCTTGAAGTTCATTAAAAACACACTGCCTTCTCTGTTGACGAGTGATAGTCAATGGCAAATATTAACCCAAAAGGTATAAATCCGTAACAGGCCCTCTGGCACATTGCTTGATATGTCATGCTGAGCGTGGTTGTAATTCTACCCCAAGCCTTGGTGCTTTGCTGCCACGCTGTTGAGCTACTCGTTGGTATCTGTGCAAAGGGTGCCTAAAATATGAGCACACCAGAATATGCACGGATAGCCAAATGATGTGCACCAGTAGCACACACTTCACTGGGCCCAGAGTGAGTGTAGGCAGCTCAGTCTGCTTTGTCTGGTCACACGTTTTGTCTTCCCAAGGCCGACGCGTCCCTGCAAGTGGGGCAGAGAGGCACATCGCACCCCAGGCAGCCTGTGCAAATGTGCACAGGAGGGAGGCTGCAACCCCTTTAGCACATTTACACTTGGGGACAGAAGCGTGCTTACTTCCTGCACTGGTATACTGCACAGCAGAAAGGGGATCCCTTCTAAGTCATTTGCAAAAAGAAGGCATAACCTGGTTTTGAGGGTGGAGATACCAAAGTACATGACAAGAGGGTCTGAGGTTGGAGCACGGTGGGCTGGGAAGGTGCTCCCCAGCCCTTTCTCTGGAGCACTAACCCATAGCTGTACAGCTCGTGGTGAACCAGTGCTTCCAGGAGGATGAGGCAGGATGCAGCCTATGGCAAAGGTTGCTAGTAAAAGAAAACGTGCAGAGCCCTTGAGGACCTCTGAAAGCAATTTTTAAAGACTTCAAACGTGAATCTTAATGTTTTGCCTCAGAAACCTTCTGCTCTCACGAGCTGTTTTCATTCTGCGTCTGTATAGAAACAACCCAGCAATGCTGGGGCCCCAGTTTGGGTCAGATTATCTCAATATCACAAGTAAAGAATAATCAGAAGATCCTGTCTCTTTAAAGAAGAAAAGCCAGAAAATATTCTTGCTGAGCATTCTTGTTATCACAGAGGTTTACAATTTATGTGGTATTTGTCTTAACCCTGAAAAAATGGGTGACCGCAAACTGTGTTCAGATGTGCAGATTAGCTCCGATATACTGAAAGAACCCAATACTCAGGAAAAGCTCTCTGTGGCTTCCAATATATAATCTTGCCTGAGAAAAAAAAAAATCAGGTTTGTGCCCAGAATAGGTATTTGGGGATTTATAGGAGGGAGATAATACTCTAGTTTGAAAGGGAAGCAGGGAAGTTTTGAGGGGCAATGTTTTCTTCAGTGTCCAAACCAAGAGCCACAAGAGGACAACTCCCAGACCTGGCCCCATCTATTTAGCAAGAACTCACCTACTTAGGTCCCAAGCACTAATTGATGCCAATTGAAACAATCTACTTATGCAGTGATAAACACACACATACAACCCTACCCTTTGGGACTAGACACTCAGATCTTCAGGTGGCCAGGAAAGAAGCACATGGAGATCTGTACTCCTCTGCTCCGGAGCCACAGGGCGAGCACAGCTATGCAGGGAGTTCTCTCCTTTATTTTCAACTTTGTGGCAGGGTACTTAGCAGCTCTTAACACCTAGGCAAAGAGGTCAGCCTTTCGCCGCTGCAGAGAAGAAATGAAGGGAACCAATAGCGCAGCTATTCTGTGGTCCTCTTTTCTTTTTAAGCTATGCATGATTCATGGGTTATATTAGCATCCCTCCAACAGAAGGACATGGATCAATAGTGCACCAGTCCAGAGGAGATGTGAGTGACAGCTCTCTGCTTTGTTTACAAATCACATTGTTTATGTTGCATACTGCCAACCTTGTCTGTGGCTCTCGTCTGTGCAGCACTCCCCATTTACAACAAGTAAATTCTCCAGGCTCCTATGTGTCATGCTAGATACACCTCCTTTATAAGGAATTTCTACTGCTTCAGGAAAATGAGCACTGATGAAAGCAGTCAGCGTTGGGCCAGCATACAGAAAGAGTTATGCAGAGTAGCTTAACTGTCAAAACGCTAGAGCAGGTCACACTACTGTAGTTGCTAGTGCTGACCCTCTGCCTTTGGGCATGGAGCGCAGTATCTATGTCAGCATTGCAGTACTGCTGGCTGCCTTGGGTGGAGAGGATGCCCTTCTCCTGGCTCACCTTTTGTTTGGGTCAGACGAAAGCATGCTCTGTGTCAAAGTTGAAGAGCATCACAGATTTTAAATCTTTTTTTTTCACCCACAGTGTGTTCTCTTTGCAAAACAGTAGCTGCACAAGACATGAAGAGCTGTTGCCCAAGGTGCCTGTTTTGACATTAAAAAGTTATAGATTAATAAATGAGTAAACAGGCCAGGGACAGGAAGACTGAAAATGCCAAAAAGTACCAGATAGACCATTGGTGGAGCACAGTGTGATCAAAGGTAAGTTTATTTGAGATGGAGTATGCACATAGGAAAATCAGATGTTTCTACTGTTCTGAGTGGCTGTAAATTTGCACAGTATCACTGAAGTCTGGAGTTGTACATGCATGAATGCTCAAGAGCAGACCTCTTTGCTCTTTTTCTCAGCTAAGCTCCAGCCTATTCAGTGAGTTAATACCCTGCCTAGTACAGCCTGCTCGTCTTCCCAGCACTTTCTCCTGAGAGTGAATAAAGAGGTGTCTTTCCCCCTGTGGTTGGGGGAACCTCCCTGTGTGCCCCTGTGCTCTGCGACTGCGGTTGCATGAGAGTGGGAATTGCAGTCCAGCCCTTTACAGGGCTTCTGCCACAGTGAAATGCAAGTGTTGTGCCCTGGGGTCACGCCACAGCTGCATCTAAAACTTGCCCTCGAGCAAAGATGAGATCACTCTCACTAAGAATAAAATATTTTAATATGAACTTCTGCCTTCATCTTTACTGCTCTTACAGGGAGGATCTAGCTCTTTAAGTGTGACTTTTTTCCCCCCAGTTAGCAATTTCAGGAAATCAAAATACGTGTTGGAAAAAGTGAAAGCTTACAGATTCATGGCCATCTGGGACTCATCTCCTGCCCAGTCTCCAGAGAGATCACACTTTTCAGGGTGCTGCGTACAGGCAGCTGCAGTGTACTTGGTTAGCATTTCTTGTGGGCTCACCATTTCTTGGGAACTAGCTTCCAAATATCTCACTTGGCTCCTACACGTAGGTAAAAACAGCTGCAGAAAGCCTAAGATTGGCTTGGTGTATTTTTGTCCCAGAAGGTGTCACTGAAGAGCCAGGAAAGGTGCCGGTTTAGTAATAGTCTTAACTGGGGTCTGAACTGCAGCCTCGTGAAGTGGAGCCTGGGAAGGTTAAAAGCAATTTGGAGCCAGAGATCCCTGCAGCTACCTGAGGACTGAAGATCTGGAGATTTTTGCATCAGAGAATGAATACCCTGAAATTTGCAATGCTGTGTTATTCCTCAGCTAAGTCTCTATGGTCTGTAACAAAACTAAATGATTCTTGGGAGGTGGTGGGAAGAGGTTCATGAGTTTGGAAGTGCTTTTTTATAACATACCTTTAAAGGAATACATTTACCTTCTTACTCTTCACTTCATACCTGTTGTGTCAACATTACATTGTAAAGCACAACCATCATGCTTTTTTGCAAAGTCTTTTTTGCAAAGTCTAGGTCTTTAGGCCTATTCTTAAAGAGGGGTGGAAGAGCTGGGACTTTCTGTCTGATTGCTTTGCTGTGACTTACTATGCATTATCAATAGACACAGAAATAGCAGAGATTTGGCAATGATGTAAGAGGCCTCAAGGAGCTTGCAATGTGAATTCAACCAAGAACAACAATTTACACACGGCAAGCTGGGTGTCCCTCTCTCCATTTGGGAAAAGTAGTTTGAGTTACTGTTTTAATAGTCTTCTCTCCAATTTTAACTGTCTTATGAAAATTGATCTGATACATAAAGCAAAGCCATTTAGGGTACCTGTCTCCATGATGGGTATTGGAAAGAAATTCATCAGTAATGTAACCAGAGTAGAAAACCCTCTCAAAAGGATATTAAATACCCTGCTTTAAGCCAGTCTCTTAACTACAGAAGACCAGGCTGTGACCTGATGAGGGGGTAAGATTATCCTACACCAGCCTACTGCAGGTTGTTATTTCCTTCCCCAGAAACATCTGCTACTGTCTGAGGCAGGATAATAGACTAGATTATTGCATCCATGTTGCCATTCCTGTGCTTTAAAGAGAGTAATTGGAGGGTCTTAAAAAAAAAAAAAGAGGTTTAGTTGATATGTCAAGCTATATAGCTGGTACATACCTAGCCAGTTCTCGGCTCTTCAGGGTACTGATGCTGCAGATCTTGTCCTTTTCTCTCAATTTCCAATAGCATGCCCTCAGCCAAGTCAGTTTATCTTGCCTATAGTTTAATGCACCACAGCTTTTTGACATGTTGTTGGCTCTCTGAGGTAAAGAACAAAGGAGGGAGACCAGGGGAAGTTTTTCCTTGACTGACAGAGCTACACCAGGCTCATTGGTCCAAAGGACTACCAAGGTCTGAAGAAAGGAATATAAAAAATGGTCCCAAATTATCTAAAAAGTGTGTCTTCTTATTTGATAAAAGCCACTCAAAATTTCATTTAAGTGAAAATTGGAATACTTTTCCTAACCTCCTCAGCACTGGTTGAATCATACAGTAGCTGCAAGTACATTTTATGGCAGAAATAGCATAAACTCTTAGGAATGTATAAGAAAAACTGTTATTGTTGTTTCAATAAAAAGAAAATAAGCTGGGAAAACCCATTAATAGAGTCTACAAAGTGACATTCTGCTAAAAAGATATGTGGTCACACTGAGGCAGTCCAGCAGAGGAGAGTTGCAGGTCTCAGTGCTGGAATTTTGCCATTTAATCTTTCCTCTAGCAGATTAGCACAGAGATTATATAGCCTCTGTGCAGTGTTATCCACAGAAATAAAACCTATAAGAGTTTGTTCACCCGTCCTCCCCACTTTATTTATCCATTTTTCATTTCAGCCACTAATCTGCTAAGGATTTCAGCCTTTAGCTCAGGGTTATCAGAATGGCATTGTGAGTGCATAACATCTGTTTCAGCTTTCATCCATCTAGAACACAAGCATTAATCACTAGAAATGGAGTGTGAAATGGAAAGAAGAGTTAAATGCACATTTGATTCTGAATGCTCTCAGAGAAAATGTCTTTTGGGATCTGACCAGAAGGAGAGCTTTGCTGTGCTATAGCTGGTGTTGCCAGTGCAGCTTGCATGAAAAGCCGGTCATGTTATCTGACAGAAATTCTGCTTCTTTCAGTTTGTTTTAAAGACGCAGTAAAACCTTGTCCTGTCTGTTTTAAAAGAAATGTTAAAAACAACTAATCCCAAAATAGTGCATCTCTTTAGTTCAATTTGGTTGTGGTTATCAGAGTATGGAGAAAAATAAAGCTTCTCTTTCCAGGCTTTCTGTGCCCCAGTCACTATCTCCAGCCCTGAGCCGTTGCAGCTGCATGCTGCAAATGGGTAGCTGTGGCCAGGCTTTCCTGGGGGGGCAAAGAAAATACGGCAAGGACTAGGAACAATCTTGGACCAAGACAGAATGGGCTGACTTAATAGGCCTTTTCCATCCAGAGTTTCTAGATTTTCACAGATCTTGGCAAGATGTGGTAAGGAACTGTCTTGATTTTTTTACTGGTCTGGCACGCCTCATGGTAGCTGGACTCTTAATTTTTAAGTCACTTTAAGAACAATCACCAGCCCTGCCTTCATGGGAGCAATTAGACATGAGATACCATGAGACTGCTTAATTTTCTCTCCAAATTCACTTGCTATTGTACATTTAAATCTTTTTTAGTGAACTTCATCTATCTCTAGTTTTCCCTTCCATTGCACTTTCTCCTTTTGTCTGGTAAAGATTTGCCTTCCTAGCTAGAAATATGAGTCTCAAAAAGCAGCACTGTTGGAAGGAATGTATAGTCAGTAAATCAGTGTTTATGTGATGTCAGTCAAACAGCTACTGCAGAAAGCTGTGCTGTTTCTTCAAGGAGGTTTGTTAAGGGCCATAAGATTTACTTCTGTAAGCAAATTTTTGCAGAGTTAAGACCCCCACTTTGGGTGGTTAGTTGGGCTCGTGGCTGACCGTATGTACTTCTCTGACAGTTGCACAGAGAATTTTTACAGCCCAATGGGCTGAATTTGTTCTGTTTTGTGAGGATTTATGTGTACCAGGTACCCTCTGCACTGGAGAAGCTGTTGGGTGTTGCAGTGGCTCTGGAAAGCTAGAGGTGTAAAAGACAGCTATATTCAGACCTAGCTGGTGGTATATGTTTTGTATGTATGCCCTTTCACAGAGGTGATTTCCAGCTTTGCTTCTTACATCATGAGATGCTTGCTCAGAAAAGTGGCAGTAATTATTCTCTGAAACCCTCAGAGAAGGCTTCTCACAGAATTCCTCCAAAACCACAGAATGTAATTCATTCAGAGCCGTCAATACTACCTACTTCTGTCATTTTAAAACCTCTTTTTCATCAACAGTTAACTGAGTTCGTCAAGGCATAATTTCTGTGCAGTGCAATGAATCCAGCAGACTACCTGTCCCTGTTTCCTTTATCACTCCTTCCCCTTGTCATACTTTGCGATAAACTGTTCTCAGCATCTTAAGCTCTAGAAGTCCCTGGAGAGAGCCATTGCAGCTCATTAAAAATCCCCCAACAACCCTTGCCCACCCATCAGGTCAGTGCTACACCTCTGGGGGGCCACTGGAAGTGCCCTGTTTCCAGAGCCGAAGAGGAGTGTCTCTCTGGGAACAAGAGAACCGTGTTAATAAGAGTATTATTTTTCTAGCATTTGAAAGCTGAGCCCACCTCTAACATCTAGAAAAATTACTTCATTTGGTGCCCTCCCCCCCGACTTGCTTGCAGTTTCACTGTAGGTAGACTTAAATATATTTGCCTTATGCACACCAGCAGCCAAGCTCTGTACTCTTCAAGCTCTGTATTCTGGGACGTGTTTCTGCAGGCCCACGTCCTTTCGTCCTTTGATTTCATTGTGTGCTTTGTTGAGAAGTGAAATAGTTAATGTTTACTGGCATTATAGTTACAATACTTGTCAGCTGAGTTGGCATCCATTCAAGTGAAGATGAATATCATGCAGCAGAGCAATCAGTTCAGTCTCTCTTCAAACTTGGCTTATCGACATGGGATAGTTATAATAGAAAGAGAAAGGGAGAGAGTTTCAACCTCTGTAATTAAACCAGCAGTAGTTCCCAGGAGGACACTTTGTGTCTAAAATCAAGGCCTGCCCTTTTTACTTTCTATAGCTGCATGAATTCTTTAAGCTATCCTGACAAAATCCAGTCTTCACCTAAAATCAGAATGTCCACCCTGGTCTAATATGAGCCATCTAATTAGACCAGTGTAACCAGGAAAAAAATCTGCATAGACAAGCTCACAGGGATATATTTATATTCAATTTGTGTTTAGAAAGGTCACTTCCCATTTTAACGGAACAGAATTTCCTTTCACAAGTGAGCTGAGAGTCTGCCAAGCAATTGCCAGACATCGAATCCTTTGTGTTTTCTGGAGCTGATGCCATTTACCTGCGCTTTGGGTAAGAATTGAGAGTCTGCTCCCTCCCCAGACAACACTCTCCTACCTTTCCAGCCCTAGCCTCCCTCTACCAAGTATACTGCTCCCATACCAAGCAAGCTTTTCTTTGTGTTAAAAAAAAGAGAGGAGAGGGGAAGAGAAATTGTTGCCAGTTCATGGCCTTATGCTTTTAGGGTTATGGTATTTAGGGTATATCTTACTGGCTTTCTTATAAAAAAGGCATAGAAAGACCTTTATTAGGTTTTTTTTCCTAGGTAGGCAACAGCCTAAACACAGAAATAGAGACACTGTCTCTGACTGATTTGTCTCTTCTCTAAAGGTAACTTTTCTTCTTTGCAGGTCCTTTTAGTTTTAGAAAATAGGATCTTTGATTCTAAAAGCTTATTGGTACTTTTAGAAACTCCTTGGGTTTTTTAAGGGAAAATCTAATGAACCCACAGGAAAGCAATAGAGAAAAACAAGTCAGTGACTGTGTTTCTCTCTACAACTGATAAAGTGCAATACTGAGCTGAAATAAAATAGTTATTTATATCAGAATACGAGTAATTGCAGTTCTAGACGTGGTAGGTAAGACATCCACTGACGTCAAGAGTTTAAAATGTAAGTAAACAAAGTCTGTGGGAAAGGCTCCATCCTGCAGATGAAGAACTGTGAGCGGGTAAAAGGTTTGCACAGAGAAATTCAGTAGCAGAGGCCAGAACTGGGACCTGGTCTGATGAGGATGTTATTTTCCTCACCAGACCCTCCTTTCTTTCCTTTGGGCTCTGTGCTTTGTACCAGCTCACAGAATAGGGTTTTTGAAACTATTTAGTATTCATCACAGATGATAGCCTGTAATTTTGTGAAAAGTAACATCTGTTCAGGGAGAAGCTGTGTGTACATGTATAAGCAGGTTTCTAAGACACGTATTTGAGAGAAGAAGAGAAAACAGTTTTGCTCGAATATCCCTAAAATTTACCAGCCCATTGGACATAATCCAGTGACCCAACCTCAGAGCAATCTTCTTAGGTAAAGAAAAAGAATACATAATGATCTCCAAACCCCCAGCTGACATCAAACGGCATTGCTCCATTACAGATCTAGTCCGTTATGTTTTTGCTGCCTGACAAAAAGAATTTCCCACCACTGGCAAGTGGAATTTTTCAAAACCAATCTATATGCTGGACTTCACTCTGGCTTTAACCAGCAGTCTTGTATCTGTGTCACTGCTGATACTGGCCTCCTATGAGCTTTCTGACTGAGTCCAGAACTGCTGAGTTTCATCTGGTTTCACTGGAAAGTTTAACAGAGTTGTGATGAGCACAGAGTTTTGCTGCAGAACCACAAGTTGGCTGAGATGCTTGGCACAGCTCTGGTGAAAATAGGCTGAATTTTAAGGTTTTAATATGACCCCACACCCAGGAAGCTTCATTTGGATTCTGTTCTGCTTAAAAAACCTCTTTTGCCAAGGGTTACTTAAGGTACTTTTGCAGAGTACTACAAAGTTAGCTCTCCATATTCAAATGCAATTATTTGTCTCCCCCTGAGATCAGCTAAAGAGAATATTTTATTCTACTCTTTATTCTACTTTGTACCCAAGGATCTAATGGGAAGCAGGACAAGGATTAATTGCATGTCATAGAGTCCCAGGGAGTCTCTTGTTCTGGGTAGCAAGAGATCATTGATGGTCTTGAACTCTTGTTTCATTCAAATATGCCTGATCAACATTACTCCTCTAGTCCTGTAGTCATACAAATATAAATACAAGTAATAACACTTTAAACTAACACGTTTCATATATTTGTATATTACAATTTCTTGGTCTGTGTAACCACAGGTAGCATTTGTTGGTCAAAACTACGGTATGTTTTTCACTGACTGCCTTTTTAAAAAGGCATCTGTTCTTAGAAGTTGGTCTTACTTTTTCTTTACCATGAGAGTTCAAAGTGGATGGCTGCTACATTTAACATGGTTCATCTTCAAAACAGTAGCATAAAACCATCATATCACAGTGGTTGGTTGAAGAAAGCAGCCTTTGGCCCCATTGCGAGGCTTGCACTCAGTGGAGGCCTGGGTGGAATATGGGGCTGCGGTGCTCCAGCTGTGGGTTCTGCTTCCAGCAGTGCCTTGTGCAGGCTAGCTGCCCCACTTGCCTCACAGCCGCTCCCCCCAGGTGTGAAGTGGGGACAAGTAGTCCGACCCTCACTGCCAGGCAGTAGTCGAGGGAGCATATGATAGAAGGGCTAAGCAATGTGCTCCAGGGCTTGTACAAACCTAAGGAGCTATTAAGTCAGTAGATAAAGTGACGTTATCCTAAAATCTATCTCTTTGCATTCAGCAGTATTTTTTTCCACCAGTATCTCTTTCTTCAGTCAGCTCATATCTCAGATGTGTCACTTTTTTTTTTCAGACAGATCAGCAATGTGGTTTTGAGGTAAATCTCCAGATCGTCTTTATTTACTGCTCTTTGATTCATAGCCAGAGCAGTCTCAGAGTACATGCACCTGGATTCCCTTTCAGTGAAACAGCATGGGAAGACGTACTCTAGGAGCATACCTAATTCAGTGTAGCTGCTGACGGATGCTGACTTGATGGGACCAGACTAAAGCTAGTCTGAAGCCAGCTCTCTGAAATGTAAATAGTGTGGATGTTGCATCCTCACTACCAATTTCTTCACCCTACAGATCTGCTCCTGCTTGCTAATGTAGCAATAGCACGAGAAAGGGACACACCACAGCAAGCCTGATTTTGCTGTATGAGGGGATCAGGAGACATAATAAATGGCAGTGGAACAATGAAGTTCATCAGGGCTGAAAACAGCTGGGACATTAATAATTTTATTTGCAAAATGATGGAGCAAATATCTACAGTTCTCTGTGGTCACCATCATACTTCCCAAGCTATTATTCCACTATTTCAAGACCCAAATAGTAGCTAAATCCAGCCATCTTCTGTGAGACTGCCTTTGCATTTGGACTTCAATAGCACAGATCTAATCAGTGACTCTGGAATCAAATCAGGTCCTCTATGGCATAAAAGAGATGGACGTTTTGCTCTGGAACAAACCTTTGTGTATTGCCCTTTTGGGCTGTAAGTCAGAGGATGGTCTTTGATAGTGTTAATCTGGAAAACAGATTTTTTCTTCCAGCCTTCACTCTTTTGTGTTTTACTTCTGCAATTGTAATTTGTGAGAGGAACACTGGACACGTCTCCCTGTTTGAAGCAAAAGGAGGACAAAAATACTGGTATCCCTCTGTGCAGACAAACCAATAAGCCAGCTGCCCTTCAGCAGTAGCAGAAAATATTATTGTACTTTCTCTTCCTGATCTCCTTCAAGCCCCTGTGGCAAGTGCAGGTGTCCTGTTCACGGGAGGCATCAGCAATAACAAAGAATCCTTAAAATGAATTGCAACAGTCAAGGAGACTTTTTTGCTTGATCACGGATGGAGACAGAAGATGGATTTCAGAGACCAGAGCAAGAAAGAAGCTGTGAGAGGTTCCATAATTTATCAGAGATGAGCTGGCTGCAAGAGTGACTCAAGAGTCAGGCAAAATAAAAGGGGTCAAAGTATGAGAACAAACACATCCTGTAATGTTTGGAAGCAGCTGCAAGCTCAGGAATACGATATAGTGTTATTACAAAGCCACTAATAGATCAGATTTGTGACTCTCTGGCCTTACTTCCAGATCAATAGCATATGTTGAGTGTCAGGAACTAGATTCAGTCATCTGTAAGTTAAAATGCCCCTCTCTGGAGAGGATGAAGTAATGAACAAAGCAGAACTAAGCTGTGACTTTCTGTCTGCCTAGATCCAGATCTATCTATGGACAGAGTATCAATCAGTCAATAAATACGTAGATAGGTGTAGAGAGATTGGTACTGGCCTATATGAAGATCTGTGTGTCTATATCTATGAGTCTGATAATCAAATCCTTTATAGAGAGACATGTGTTTATGTTTCTTCTCACTGTAATGTTTCCTGTATGACAACAGCACTCAGTCCAGACAGATTAAACTTGTTGGAATCTGTTCCAAAGTTTATCTGGGGCAGGAAGACAAATAAACTAAAAAAACCTGGCCGTTTATAAAGTTTGACTTCATATGGACATTTGCCATTAGCTGTTGAGGAAATCTGTGATCATTCAGAAACACGTCAGCTATCCATACTGATGTGGATGTTCCAATCTTATCCAGCCATGCAAAAAGTTCATTTACATATATATTCATATGCATGTTTGCATATGTTTACATATACATGTATGTTTTAGTTTTATCCTTCAAGGCTTTATAACAGCTAGCTTGCTTTGCAATTAGCTTGAAATATGACCAAGAACAAGGGCTACTGGAATGTTTTTGAATAGCAAATTGGTTTCATGTCATGTCTTATCAAGGGTTTTGAAATCTAGCCCAGATTTCACTGGACAATTTGTCAGATCCTGGATACCTCGGCTGCTTTCCAGCCTGCTGCTAACTGCAAAAGAAACCTCGCTCACCAGATCAGCTCAGCATGTTGGGCTGCCCTCTGAGAGGAGACTTGCAGGTCGTTACTAGCCAGGCCTGCAGGAGCAAATCAATGGCGACCAAACTCTTTGATCTGTTTTTCACACCAAAGCCATAATGGCAGCATTCAGCTTAATTTGCTATCTCAGACACTTAGAGGAAAATAAAATAGGTTCATGGCGCTTGATGTGAACAGCCTTCAGATGAGCAATAAGAAATGAGGACCTTGGGTAGTCACAACTAAACCTCATTTGACTCCAGCCGTAGCAAGACCAAGGTGTGTGGAAGAACAGTCTTACCTCCCAGCACAGACCTTAATCTAGGACTCCTGAGGGTGAGCCCCCTTGAGACGGAAGTTTATGTTAGCAAGGGTGCAGAGTGGAGAAGGTGAGATCTGCCCAAGAAGTCTTGTTTAATGTAAGATACCTAAGATCACAAAAGACCTCTCTGGGATGAGGTCTGGGTAGAAGTAGTTGAAATGACACTGTGTTTAGACTCCTGAAAAACACCCTTGGGGTTAAGGTTGTATAAAGCAGGGCACCATCCAAGCATATGACAGGTCGTATAGAGAAGACAAAGCAGGCAAGAACATCTGTGATCTTTTATCTTGTTACTGGCAGGTCTTTAAAACTGCCTCGGAAGCCTCTGCTGCAACATATTGCTGGAGGCTCTTTCCTGAAAGTTCAAATCCTCTTTTACAGGACCATCAGAGCTGTGAGTGGCTCGTGAGCCCTTTGGAGGCTTAGCCCACTGGGTGAAATTCCTAGCCAGATAACCTCTTTACTGTCACCCAAAGCCCAAATGTGGACATGTGAAAATCTTCTGACCACGGTGTGTGGGTAAAGAAAGACCCTCAGATTGTTTACCTACTCCGTCTTCTCTAGCACTGCTCCAGGCAGGGAGCATGGTGCTAACATGGCCAACATCCATCATTCACAAGAAATGTCTCCTAAGCTGAACTCAAGGCAGTCCACAGGGACTATTGAAGGTAGAAAGCAACACAGCAGAAAAGGAGATGAAATACAGAGCAGCAGGATCTAAACAAGATCTTAGAATTGTGTTATCTACCCATCTCAGCAGCAGACTGACAAGAAGGACAGGAGCTGGCCTGTGTTACTGTACGGTGAATATATTAGACAGGAGAAAAGTTTTCACTAGCAAAACGCTCAGGAAAAATTACCTCTACTAACGGAGGAAAAAAAAAACAGCCAGAAACATCATCTCAGTGGGGAACACACACTAACAGACAGGAGCTGCTAAAGTAAACAGAAGCGCAGTCTGCAGTATCAAAACACGCTGGCATTCTGCTCCTTTTGATGCTTGCCCACTGCCAGCTGCAAAGTCTTCACGCTGCTGCTTTTATGCTCTGCAATGTGACGTGAAACTCTTTGCAAAGCTGATACTCCCTGTATCTGTTAGTCACCGTGCAGCCTCCTGTGTAGAGCCCCAACTTTCAGCAGCCATCAGTTGCTGAAAATTTTCCTCTACCTTTTGCCATAAGAGGACTCCAATCTCCAGTGGCTCCCAGGGAGATGTTTGTGTTCTTTTCTGACTTCCCCAGAGACCCGTTCTAGCAAACTTGCAATTAGGAACCTGGTTTAGCAGCAGCTCTGTTTTTCAAAATGTAAAATGAGCAAACATGTTTAGCTGTGGACTTAGTTCTTCAGAGCTCTAAACAGACAGACTGCTATTTGTTAACAAGAAACTCCTACTCTATCCAGCTACAGCATTAAATATTTTTGCTAAGGAACTTTGCATTGGAAAACGCATGCGGGTAAAAAGTGATCTTTTTCTTATCATTAATGTATACAGCTGTGTTAAAGCTTATGGCTAATGATAAAGACCCGTGTTTAATAACTTCTTTTTTAACTCATTTGTTTTAAAGCTTCCTACTTCTTGTCTTGCTATGTGTCATGAGCTTAAGGGCAAGTATCTTGCAATGCTAACAACCATTCATATGATGTCTGATTAATGTGGTTATGGCTGTAGAGACATTGTACTAATTATAATGATAGGAATATGATTGTTCCTCCCAATTTCCATTTTAATAGAGGCCAATAAATCTATCTGATGGCTTTTATGGTATTTAATAACCTTTCTAGTCATAAATGGCAACTTGTAGAGCTATTGTAGATATGTTGTGAGATAAGGACAGCATAAAATGCAAGTCTTGTGGACACTGCAAAGTGAGTATGTATTTGTATTTCACGTAGGTGGGGTCTGATCTCTGTTGGGGGGGAAAGGAGATCAGTAGTTAGCAAAAGGTGAAGGATTCAAAGAAGAAGATGCAGAGGAAAGTGTTGCAATCATTTCCTATAGTAAATGGCAGGCTGCTGACCTGAAAGAACTGAGTGATCTGTCTGTCGCTGCACAGCTCACCTGCCCATCTCCCTTTATCAGAATTTTTAAACGGCACTGATACTGCATTGTTGTACATCTCCTAGGGTTGTCGTAAAAAGACATTAGATATTGTTTTCAAGTGCCTTGACTATTAAGCTCTCTGGGTTGCATTATTGGATTGCAAGGACTGGAGTAACACAACTGAATCACCCTGATTTCACTCTCCCAGCACTACAATTACAGGTTATTGTGCTTTGCTGTTTTTGTTACCCTTGCTTATGATAGAGTTCACACCAGTTTACAAGCCCTCTTAGGACAGTTATATTGCTGTGGTGAGAAAGTAAGTGTTGCAAACTGGCAAATGCCCAAAGAAAATATCACAGCTGCAGACCTCCTAAGAGGAAGGCTATTTTTTTGCAAAGGACAATTGAAGCCAGAAGGGACCTCAGCCCCAACCGTCAGGTACATCCGTCAGAGAGCTTTTGTCAAAGGGTTATGTCATATCTGGGGGACACTGATGAATTAGCTTTAAGCTAGGGAGCTCAGGTGGTGTTAGTACAGAAGCTAGTGCACACAGCAAACCTCACCCCAAATGTAGGGTTGGGTCATGAGCTCTGTGCTCCACAGCTACCCCGTTAGGGTTTTACGGGCAGCTCAGGTATATCTGCATGAACAGCAGACGGCGCAGGCAAGGTAATCATAACCAGCAGATGTGTTGTCTTCTGAATGGCTGTTAACAGAACAGACACTAGAGGGCTGTGGAAAATAGTCTTTAAAAATATTAGTGTTTGTATGGCTCAGTTTCCCCACTTTTCTGTAGGGGATTTATAAGGGGGAGAATGGGTCCAGGTCCTGTCTTTGACAGACAGGCAGGGAAGTGATGGATGTCGCTCTTCTTGTCTAACCCAGAGTCAGAGGACCCATCTGGTGCAAGGTCTGAAGACAGCCAATCCAATTTCAGGGCTCCCTGGACCACCTCAGAAATGCCATGGCTACATGATGCAAAGCATCAGTCTGATGTAAATTTTCTCTGATGGTCCAGTTTTACTTACAAAATATTGACAGTTTAATTGGCAAGCCTTTTGCTCTGTGTATCCACATCACTAATGTCATGTGCGCTGTCCTAGAACACATAGGAAAACATAAAGTATATTCCTTATCAGGGTCTCTAATTGGTTTGACAGGAATGTTTTTGGATGCTCAGTTTTTTATCAAATGAGCTCTGTGTGACGATGTGGCAATGAACAGGTGAAATATTGGTAATCATGAAATGATTGCCTGAGAAGAAAATCCTTTACTGGAAAGCTTTAGCCAAAACACTTTTAAAAGTGTTTTAAAAACTTTAAACTTTTGAAACAGAAGTCCTTTGGAAGCAGCCTCTGCATCCCACTGTGATTTGTGTAGGGATGCTATAAACCCTAGATCTCCATATCAAAGTAGCTGAGGAGCCACTTCTGTTGCCACGGCTGGACAAAGCCAGTCTGGATGCAGACAGCAGGATCAATGTCAAGCCCACGATTTAGTGAAAAAGCCATTTGGACCCAGCAAGGTGCTGGCAAACTACCTGGCTGCATTTGAGTAAGCCAACCCTAAAAGCAGAAGGGTGAAGGGTGTGGGAGACATGGAGAGGAGCCTGGTGTGGCCCGGAGCAGTCAGCGCAGGAGGCAGCCAGGAGACAGAGAGGCAGTATGAGCTGGGGTAAGCTGCTTCTGCCTCTAACACAGCGGCTCTGCCTGGCAGTGCCCGGAGCCAGTGTGATGAGAGGCCTTGGCTTATGCTTGTTCTGGCATGCCCGTGCAGTGCCCTACCCCATTGCACAGTGCAGGCTTGCCCTCAGGGGAAAATTTTGGTGAGGATTAAGTCAAAATCCCAACCAACTTGGAGGCAGCTGGAATCATGATAACTCTCCACACCTTGCTGATGATGGCAGAAATCACTACAAATACAGGTGAATCTAACAATTACCTGCCTATGCAAGTGATTCAGGGGCTTATTTAATGGGCAGAGAAGGGCTATAATAACTCTTGAATAGCAGGGACAGCTTAGGATGTGTGATCTGTTCATAGTCTAGTTTATGATCTGTTTATAGTCCTGCTTTGTACTAGAACTTCTAGGAAAGAGCAAAAATAGATGGTGAATTTTCTCACCAGTACCATGCTGTACTCCTAGCTAGGTACAATGCATATTGCTCTATGTCCCACCAAGCTCGCTAGTAGAAAATCAGCTACTTCTACTGGCTAACGTTAAGTACGTGGATGTAAGTCATGCAGGGTGAAGCCTTGTAGTCTGTGGATGGGCTGTAGCTGGCTGGAGGCAGTAAGTGAAAGAAATTGTGCCCTGGTCCAAGTTGAGCTTGCAGCTTTGGATGAATTCAGGATTTTTCTCTTAGATCTGAGAGACTTTTTCAGTTAATGGGTTGTTGCTCTTTAGAGTTGGAAGCTGGCTTCCTGGGTAGCATGAGGAACATCAGAGCTGGTGGGTCTTTGTCTTGGTTTAGAGGCTGCACACACTAAAGAGAAAAAGGATCTAGCTTTTTCTGTGAAGGGTGGGGTAGCAGAGCACTTCAGGCGTCAGGTTTAACACTTCTGGTTTCAGAAGCAAGAGTCTGAGCTCCACGCTGTTCTTTGCACCAAGGGTTCAGCTGTACATGGGTGACTCAGACTCGGTGATGAAAGTCAGACACGCATGTTGGTCACATTATCACCTCATGTGATTTTGGTTTCAGAAAGTTTGGGTGCCTTTTAACTCTGCTGCTACTCTGAGTCTCTGGGGACTTTTGGCATTACCTTTTCCAATGGCGATGAAGGAGGCGTGAAGTCCCGCTTGGCTTCCTGTTCTTGGTCCAGCCTTGAGCCGTGGGACCCGCAGGGTGGAGGGGGGAGGAAGTAGCCGTTAAACGCGTGTGGCTGGGTCGCTTTCTGCTCGTGATGTTTTCCAAGATACTGCACTGCCTGTGAAGTCATGCCTCCCCCGAGGGGCAGGCAGGCTGCGGCCAGGGACGCAATGATTGGACTGTCCTCCTCGTCTGGAGGAGCTTAGGGGTCTGGGCTTGCCATGGGATTGATTTTTCGCTCTGGATGCACAGGCAAAGCTGGGAGCGTGCCCAGCTGCGTGTCAGGGCTGCATATTGCACGGGCACCTTTGAGTCACGGCATCGGAGGAGGCATATGGCTGGATGCTGAGACAAAGTGCTCGGGCAGCTGGAGGGCTTCAGCGTGGCGATTCCCCCAGGTTGACTTTTCTCCATTACCTTGCACATGGCGTCAGTTGCAAAGATAGCTAGTTGCTTGCTGGGTGTGCGTGTGTCTGCATGATTTTTGTTTAGGGGTTTGGGTTTTTTGGCGTTTTTTTTGCTTTATTTACTCTGCCTTAGCTTCAGCTTCTGCCTGTGTCGGGGAGAAGAAAGAAACAAACTGCGGGCGGGGGGGCTGGAATAACAAACCAAACCGAGCCGATCCCCAGCGGGCCGGCGGGGAGAGGCCGGGGCGGTCCCGGGGGCGCTCCCGCGGCCCCGGCGGTGGCGCGGGGAGCCGAGCACCGCGCCCGCTCCGCGCCGATCCCGCCCGGATTTTGCACGTTTCCTTTCTTTTTTTCCTCCCTTTTTTTTCCCTCCCCCTTCTATTTTTTCCAATATTCCCCCCTCTCTTCCCTCCCTCCCTAGCGTGGTTGGATCAGTCTTTTGGTATTTCCTGCCGCCGCCGCCTCCCCCGAGCAGCTGTCCGGCCGCGGCCCGCCGCTCCGCGCTTTCCGTGCCGCGGGGGCAGAGGCGCCGCGGGCCCACGCGTGTCCCCTCCACCCCATCCCACGCGTGCCCTGGCGGCGGCGATGCGGGCGGCGCGGCGGCGGCGGCGGGGCGCGGCGTGCTGAAGGCGGCGCCGCGCGGGGGGCTCGGCCGCCCCGAGCAGGTAAGACGCGCCGGGCTCCCCGCTTCCCCAGCCCGTGGGTCGGCTGTCTCCGATCCCTTTACCCCCAAAAAGCCATTCTCCCCCCCAAATACCCTCAAAAGCCATCCTCCCCAAAATATCCTCTAAAAGCAAATACCCCTGCCCGAATTACCCCAATAAATCCATTCCGCCCCCAAAGCCAGCCCTTCTCCCTGTTCCTTGCGCAGCCAGGCTGCCCATTTTTAAGCATAACGTAGTACCCGAGGGTCGTCTTATGAGCAGAGTGATTTCAGTTAGAGGCTGAGCATTGGCAGGTCTGGGAGGGTAACCCTGCTGCCTCTGCCCATGCTTTGTGCCCAGGTTGTGTGTAGCAAGGGTGTTTCGCCGTTTCTGTGTGTGCCTGTTGCAGTTTGGGGTTTGGCGGTGGGAGCTGTGGGGTGCCCCCCCAACAACCACCGGCATCTCTGCATGGCAGGGCTGGATGGCCAGTGTGTGGCCAGTGTGGCGTGGGGGATTGCAGGCTCTCAAGGTGATGTCGTTTCTTTAGATGTGTGGGCATATCTGGTCAGTGGAACCCATTTTTAATGTACTTCTTCCAGGATGGTGAGGAAATAGTTGGGAGACTGTCTGCACTGATACTAATTGGCTACGTGTAAGTGAGGATAGTAATTACCTTTCCTATAGGCATTCGTATAGATACCATACTGGAGACCATTTGCATTGCTATCTAAAAACCAGGTAGACCTGAGTTTGGAAATGCTTTTAGCTTGCACTAAGTGAAGCGAGGCAGCATTCCCGGAGAAATAAATAACTGTCTGCTGGATCAGAAACCATGTTTTTCGAGTGCTACGCAAACCTCAAGTGCTGTAGTGTGAAACAATTGTTTAACATAAGTGAGGAGGAAACTTCTTTAAGCTGTGTAGTCACCTCCTCACTTCATCCAGCTGCAGCAGTATCTTTGTTGTCAAAATACTCCTTCCCTCTCTTTGCACTGATGCGCAAGATAATAGTATTCAGCAACGTCTGTACAGCAGAGAGCAGCCGCTGCATTGGATGTGTCCCCAGCTGCCACCTTTCCTCCTTGGCAGCAAGTTTCCAAAGAGGTGTGAGTGGGGAGGGCGGGAGATAAGCCTCAAGTCACATTCTGCGGCGGCTTCCCCTCTGTGCGTGGTAAGTTTTCTTGCTGAAAGTGGAGAATGGGTGTTCTCCACAGGGCTGCTCATGGTGGGGTGATAGGTGACCCTGAGAGTACACTCACCCCAGCCTGGCGAGGAGGGTGATGGCTGAGCTGGGCCAAAAAGGCGTGGGGGCAGCAAGGGAGTCTGGTTTAGCGCCAGGGTTTACTTTGTGCCACTATTGATCAAGGTAGGGATGGCAATTTTCTGATTCAAGGGTAAAAATGCAGGCCTTAGTCCTGCCCGCAGCGTGTTTTGTCTGAAGTCGACAATATGAATCTAAGGAATGATTTAATCACGGTGCTACATGAATGTAACTGAAAGGCGGATTTATTGCTGTAATCTTTTCATGGTACTTAATTTCCATGTGCTTTATTGCAACACTGATTCATCAGGTGAGTGGGAGGGAGGCTTGTACAGTACAGGTGGTTCAGTTTCCATTGCTGGGTTAGGTATTTAGCAAGGTGCTTTCTTGGCTACAGCAGGGGAAAAATGGCTCTGTCCGATACAGCGCTGTGGTTTGGAATCTCAGTTATCTCTAGGGAAAGGCCATTCCTGTAATCTGTAAGATTTGTTTGAAGTCAGTGTGCTGTGTTCAGAGCAAAATTCAGACTTGACTAATTCATAATATATTCATAGATCATAAAAATTTTAGTTAAGCTGATCTGAATTGGGTTAGACTCACTTCATGTCCAAGGGACCTGTTATCTGCTGGAGGCAATCGTGAGATGGTCAGTGCTGCCAGTGGCAAGGGTCTTTTAGGGCTGGATCAGGGGCTTAAGAGGCGAAAATGAGCGTGTGCTGAAGTGTGTCAGCAGGGTCCTGCTGCTTCAGAGCCACGGGGCACAGACCTCCCTCTGCAACAGCACGGATTAGTGCTATTTGATCTCCTGTTTTATTTGGGGAAAAAGCTGCATTTAGTGTTTCCTCTCCTGACCTCCCTGCCTTTGGAGCATTAATAGCACAGTGTTTTCTCAGCCAGAAATGCTGTTCCTCACGCCTCCACTCTTCAACATGAGATGTCTCTGGCAGCACATTGTAGGTGTTTGTGCATGCCTGCTCTGGTTACTAAGGTAAAGGAAACACAAGAAGCAGCTCAGGGAATGGGAACAGACAGTCCAAATGCCAAATACATGTGGGCAAGAATGACAGTGATCTGCTATGCCAGCCTGTCTCAGTGTGGGGCTGGGCTTGCTTACTCCTCGTGCAGGCTCCTGACTGTTGTTGCTGGCATTTGTGCTGTGCTTTCCAGAGCACCAAGCTTCTGAGACTGAGCGAACTCCTCCCAGGTGCTGCTGTGTGTGGAGCTCACAGCCCTCCTTATGGAGCAGTGTGGTTGTGATGCATTTAATTGTACAGGGCTGTGTCTAAATCACAGGTTCTGCCCTCATCCCAGCCCTTCCCCACCACTGTGGCTCTTTCTGGCCATGCAGTGAAGGAGGAAGGAGACAACCATCCTGAAAAACACCCTTTTCATAAGCAGCTGCTGAGCCTCTGTGGAGGGCTGAGGAGCAGTGTACATCCTGCCAAGACCTTCCTGCCTGCTGCTTTATTGCTCCAGAGGATGAGCTGCTCAGGACTTCGTCCCAAATCCCCAGTGGTTCTCCTCACACCTGTCTACACGCTGCCCTGGTTTTGCAGTCTCATCTCCCCGTTGTACCTGCCTGCCTTCTTCATGTCTCCCCCTCATGGTGATGGGTTACTCTTCGGGAGCAGTCTTCCTGCCTGCAAAATTTACTACCCACGTGCTTTTGCTGTGATACTAATTGGACACAGCACATTTTAGCATACTGTATATTTTAAGCCAGCCTTCAAATAGTAGCAGCTCTGAGTCTCCTTGTCAAAACGCTTCTGTCCATTGCTACTCTGGAGGTGGTGGGAGCAAAATTAATTCATGGATGTTCTCTCTCAAGCTTGGAATGTGAGATCAGGTGAAGCCAGGAAATAGCAAAAACTTCCAAAAATAATGCCTGCTGACCAGGAATATTTTATCACTGAGGGACTCAAAAGCCAAGACTGCTTCAATAATTTCCACATTTCTGAATTACTGGAATACTGTTTCAAGGTGTAGGGGTGTCGTGCTTGCATCAGGCTCTAGGTACTGTATATGCATCTGTGTAATACAAAAAGATCAAGGGATTAAAGGGGAGTATTCTGCAAAATCGGAAGCAGCTGACAGCAGGCTAGTAAGAGTTACCCTTAAATGGTTTCTGCCCAACACAAAAGGAGAGTGATGTGAAAAGTGGATTTTTTTTTTTTTTTTTTTTTTTAGGTTAGAATAGTCCAGCTGCTTGTGTGTTATTTGTTTTGTGTTTTTTTTTCTTGCAACCTGCATAAAAAACATGGGCATATCCCTTGTTCTCTAGTCTCAGTTTTGTGTTGTGTTTGTAGAGCTACAGTTGAAGTTGTGTCATTATTTCCCTTACGCTCCTTTTGGATTGAAGGATTTATAGATGTGTAAATCAAACTAGATTGAAAAGGCTCTTTTCTCCTCCTCATTTAATAAACAGCTAGGTGTACAGCTAGGCTTCCTTTTTGAGATGTGTCACTGAGGTCTGTGCTATGAGACGACTATGGGCCAATATTAATAACGGTATCGTGCTGGCAGCCTTCTTGATAATGGTTTTTGTATGTGTTTTGTTAAACTCCAAGCCAAGGTTTGACTTCTTGGGAACTGGCTGTAGGGCTGTGTGAATTTGGGTGTTTTGGTAATCCGGTTGCCATTTGCATGGTATGGTATTAGTGTAAAATTAACCAACTAACGGCAAAAGAGAAATACACGTCCTTAATAAACTGGGACATGTACAGCTATCCTTGGTGGGGGGCAGAGGAAACCAACACTGAGTCTGCCTGCTTCATCCTGTCTAATCTGTCAGTGAATCAATCAATGTGAAACTGACAGTTTAGGTCTGAGCAAGGAATAATGTAATAGCTATTTTGTGTATATTCCCAAAACGGGATGCTACTGTAGTAGAGTCCCGAAGGGTATGTTCTCTAAATTGATCAGCAGAGGCTAAGATAAAAGCAGACTTGCTGCTTATCTTTATGAGATGTGGAAGAGAGACATTGAGTGATGATCTGTGTTGAGTGGAAAGCTTGAATGTGAACTTGGTCCTTCGGCATACCAGCCCAGCACTTTGAGCACAAAAGCAGTGTCCTGTTAGCTCTCCTTCAGTTTTCTCACTGCAGAAACATGAGATTGCTCTAAAAGGCACTTTAATTTCCATGCTAATGCAGTTTTTTGCAGGCAACTGTTCATGTGTTGTTGCTCCTTCCCACCTTCAGTACTTCAGAGACAGTTTGGCTTTTGTTACCTGTGTTGTTTGATGGCAGTTAAGAGTGCAAAGCCTATGCTAGCGTTGCACTGTTCAGTTGTTTTGCTCTTTTCTCAGATTATAATGACAGGGAATTCTCTCCTCACAGCAAACAATTGCCGCGTCCCAGTGAGGAGAGGAAGGGAAGACTGCTGCACTGCGTGGTGCGGATAACTATTACTCACCGTGGGTAATCTTGGCAGAATGAAAAGAACAATTTAATTTTTCTTTTTTTTTTTTTTTTAATCTTTTCTCTTTGGTATGACTTTTAGCATCAGGAGAGAATCACTTTTATGTAGTAGTGGGAGGTGACCGAGGCTTTTTGACACTTCCATCAAACATTGCACAGTTCACTCAAGGAGCTGCTGCTGGCTCATCTGTAAAATCCCTGGAAGGTGAATGTGAAATTGCCACTGGAATTAATGCTGGGCCGCAGGGGTTATTCTGGTAAGCTCCTGGCATCAATGCAAATAGATGAGATTTCCATTTTATAAGATGAATCTTTCTGCCTTTTCTTCCTGTGTTGCTTTGAAAAGAACCTTGCGCAATGCTGCAAGCCTGAGAGTTGCTGATACAGTGAATAATTTTTTTTCTCCTTACTAAGGAAAGAAGTCTGGATTTGCAGATCGTTTCATGACCTTTTCTTTCATATGTGGGGCAAAGACAGTTTAGGTCTGAGCAATACCTTTTTTTTTTTTCCCCATAAAGTTGTAAATCCTTACTTGGATTATGAAGGCTTTCTGTGAACACTGAACACATCATACAAATTACAGCACTAGTGGGTAAGGCAGTAATTTAAGCTGCCTTCCACAGAGCTTTCTGTTATTGTCAATCTAGAGCAGGACACAGGTGTGTTAGGCATGAAATACACAGCCTTTGTATTTTTGAGTTTGGTTTAAAATAGATTTTCTTCTTTCCATTTTAACATCTGTTAATTTGGCCCAACCTCCTTGTTGTGCTCTGCCTTTGTAACATTCCTCACTGAAGAGGAGATGTAATTTGGTAAGAATGGATATAAATGGATTTTTTGTTTGTTTGTTTTAATTCAGGTTCAGTGGATGCAAACCAGGCCCCATATTTTTTTTGACTGATGATCCACCCAGGCTTTGTTGCCTGTAATCACTCTGCTGTTACCACCTGAATTTCTCTCTGGACTCCAGGTCATGGGAGGCACATTGGCATGCCTGCACTCATTTATTCATATATCTATGCATTGCAGTAGACTCGGGGAGCTCTAGTTGTGGACAGGGCTGGAGGCTGTGTAAACCAAGCCCAGACTGTCAGGCATCTAACCTAATTTTTTCCAAGCTGGTATTCAAGTTGTGGCTTGTGAAAACCCTCAGAGTAGGTGCTGAAAGCTTTCTTTTCCAAGAGGGCGAGGTGTGCTGAGAAGCTGGGAGGATCCCCTAGCCATGAGCATATCTGAGAAGTGTGGTGTAGGGTCTCCTATTCCTGAGCGCCCTGAGAAGGTACGTGGCCAGGATGTGTTAACATCAGCTTCCCATGCCTTTTTCATCTTCTCTTCTGTCTGCTTGGATTACATGTTCTTTGGTGTCAAGGTCTACCTTTTATTGTAAGTTCACACAATGTCTATTGCAATGTGGCCTTGGCTTCTGCTGGGCTGTTCTCTAATATAAATAATAGTAATCCCATTGTGTAAGCAAGATACTGAATAACTCCTCTAAATTAGCTAAGAGAGCGGGAGCAACAGTGCCAATTTTATTCTCTTCTCCGAACAGGTGCATCCTCATGAGGAAATAAAAGGTAGGTAGGGACCAAGTGAGAAACATTGAGCAACAAATTACTGACTCAGAAGCAATTTAACCACAATAAGCCCCATAGTGCTAAAGATTCCTTTTCCCAGAAATGCACAATATGCTGTTCTCTGCTATAAAGCTGTTGTCAACTGACATCATTGTGTTAATATAAGCCTTGCTGTTATCCACAAGATGCACGGTTAGCAGAGAGCAGTTCTAGTGCCGGCTGCTAATTATTGCTAATGTTCTCCCAATTGTTGAACAACAATATAATAAAGATATTACCTGCTTAATATTTTATTCCCGATGGCTGGTATGCTTACATTGTGTTAAAAATAATGCTTCTAATATCAGTTCAAGTATTACCAAGCCAGTGTTTGATTTATTTATGAGAACATAGAACGACCATTTACCAAGAGTCTCTCTTGGATATCTCTTGTAGATGCTTTATCTTTTTTTTGCTGAGTAGCAGTGTAGAAATTAATTGCTTTAAACAGACCGACCTTTTAGGAAAGATGTGTGTTTGGGATTTTCACATCCTTCCATGGTACAGATGTGAATAAGCATGAAATCCATGTCTGCACTTTGTCCTCACAAATGAAATCACTTTGACTGCAGTGGGATTGCTCTAAAGAGGGACTTGTTTGTGTGAGTCAATGTTTGCAGAACTGGATCTTCCAAGCTTTTACTGCTTATCACCATATATTTATTAGATGGCATGTAAATGCACATGACTTCTTACCTGATTTCCTCTTGGCCTCTGTAGTTTGATCTCCTGTGTCGTGTTTGACATCCTGACCCTCTTGAAGTCTGTGTGTTTTCCTGTTGACTTCATGGCAGCCAAGTGCTTTTTAATCCTGTGTGTCTCTCGGAGAAATCACATTAACAATACACCGCTAGCTGGAGAGAACTTTTGCTGAAAGCACGCAAAGGCAATCATTTGCCTTGCTATTTTGTAAAATGCAAATTTTTTCCTCATATAAAAAAAGGAAACTTCGATGAGGTGAATGAAAGTGAACAGAGAATTAGTGCTTAAGTACTGTCTCTGCAATGCGAAAGGGACGTTGTGCTATCATTAATGAGATTCTCCTGTTTTCCCTTGGAGATGTGGTATTGAATTTGGAAATAGAATTTGAACAATTTTCAGCTGAACATCTCACTTTTCTGCTCACTGAATAGATATAAACCCTTATTGTTTAATAGCTAGATTTACTTTTAACTGGTAGAGTTTCATAGAGGTAAGATAATAGCTCTGAAAGAGTAAGACTTTTTTTCTAGACGCTATTTAATTTGCCATAATTATATTAAGTGCTAAATTGAAAGGGGCTTTTCTAGTTAAGATGAGGATAATGAATAGTGGTGCATTATTACCATAGCCACGATGGGGGAAGAAAGAGGAGATTTAAGTTTTGCTCCAGACAGAAAGAAAATCTGCATCAATGTGGTCCTTAATAATTTAGTTTCCCCTCTCTATTGCTGACTCCCAGGTTTTGCTAGAAGAGCTTTCTGCCCTTAGTAGCTCAGGGACGCAGCAGTTTTTGAAAGGAAATAGCAGGCACTCCAAGTGAAAATGGCTGTGGAAACAGAGTGAAGAAGCAGATTGCACCTTCAAGCCAAGCCTGGAGCTACGTAAGTGAGGGCATTGCACAGAAAATGCTATTGCAGGAGTCAGCTCTGAAGGCACTGGATTGTAGCACGGCTCCCTGGAGGCTCTGCTCCCTACGTGCTTTGCCCATGCTGCAGAGCGAGGTGTAGTTTGCTGCTGTTTTCTGCTTGTAGCAAGTTGCAACAGCTCAGGTCCACGGGCTGGCCGGGCTGGTTGAGTGGGTGCACACCAGCTCGCCGTGCCATCCGCCAGCACCTGCTTCTGCTGCTCTTTCCCGGCTGGAGCTGGGGGCAGCTTGCGTGGACGGTCGCTTCCTTCTGGCTCCCTTGTTTGAGTGCCTGAGCAAATCACAAGGTGTGCAGAGCTGTGTATCCTATGTAAAAACTCACCAGGTCTTTGTTTTAGCATGTTTGGTGCAAATGAGAATGGCATCTTTATGCTTTTAATGTGGAGCTGCTGTAAGCACACCCTGCCTCTCCATGTGGATAAAAGTGATTTATTTGGGACAGGATTTCACTGGGTCTTCAGAAGTTGAAACTATCAAGGGGAAACCAAAGCGTGTTCCCTCATTTATTCATCTCTCTGCCCTGGGGTCCAAGACACCACTTCTCTGCAGTGTTTCCTCCACTGGCTTCTCCTGCTGCTTGCTAGGACTGCTGCTAAGCTGATCCACAGGGACTTGTCCCATATGAGCATTTGTCTTCTGGGAATTGTACTTGGGCTGTTCTCTTACCTCTCAAAGTCTATCAAGAGTGTGCATGATTGTACTTGACACTTGTGACCTGGGCTGGATGTGAACCCCCGGGGAAAGGCAGTGCATGAATTATTTAATCTCTTGAGCATTCCGCTCCCCTGTCTAAAAAGCATTAAGCGATATGGGGCTTTTTGCTTGATTTAATAGAGGGTTTGTGTCAGCCTCACTTGAACTTCAGAAAGCTGAGTATTTTGAGCACTAAAAGTTCATACTCTTGTTCCAAATTCCTTGGACTGCGATATAGGAGACTTACACTAATGTAAGCAGTGTCTGCTTCTAGGTGGGTCAGAAATATGCCCAATAAATGTTCTGTTTTCTTCCCTTCCCTCCCTCCTTCCCTCCCCCAGTAATTTGGTACTCCTGAATTCAGACAGGTTGAGGCAATGAAAGTAGGATAATTTTGTGGTTAAGGCATTTGGCTTTGGATTCAGGATGTCAGTGTTAGTTCCTGCTTCCATCACAGGCCTCGTGTAGCTGTGGGGAGATTGCTTGCACCCCTGTGCCTCTGTCTGCACTGGAAAAATAGTGAACAGAAAGTAAGTTTTGGGGTTGGGTTTTTATTTATTTTCCTGTGCTGCTGGCCTACAAGACTCTGTTATGAGGGTAGGGAGAAGGTCTGATCTCTCCTCTGGGTTATTTGGCCTTGTCTGCCTGCCCTGTCCCAGCCAGAGTCTGCCTGTTTACTCTCTGGATAAAGCTAGTGGGAAATCTTCAGACCCATCTTTTTTTTTTCACTGCCACTTTTTCGTCATGCTCTTTGCTTTCGTTTAATGTCAAAATTAAAGGGTGATTTAAATAGTGTAGCTCTTAATAACGTTTTGAAAATGAGCTGAGCTGCACACGTAGATGGTGCCTGCAGGAAGCCTTGGATTATACCGTAGTATTTTTAATGGGCAGTCCTACTGCGCTCTAAGCTGTTGGCTCAGTGAGTCTCTCTTAGATGAACTACAGATGAGACTCCCAGTACTGTAAATATCTGTACCATTTAGTTTTGAGCACCAGAAAATGAAACAGCATGTGAAATAATAAAAAGGTTTATTTTACTGAAGTCAGTAAAACAATTTTTTCTTCAGGCTGATTTGGAAATGGACCTTAGAAGAATTAAGTGGAGAATAAATGCAGTTTATGGGGCTAAAAATGTTTAACAAACAACACAAGCTGCCTGTCCAGGCTGTCCTGCTGCTTGCTTACAGCGCAGTGAGGTACAGCACTTGGGCAGCCTGGAGAAAGACTGCAGCACTTGGCATGGTGATCTTGTAAGGTGCTTATCTGGTGAGTAAGTGGCTCAGGTAGGAAGTCTGGAGTTTGCTTTTTGGACAATTCAGCTTTTCTTTGCATCCTGGATTTTAAAGCCAGAAGTATCAGTCCTATTGATCTCATTTGACTTTGCATCTGCAAGCCACAGGATTTTAACCTGGGATTCTTACCTCACGTCTAGTAACTTCTGGTTGAATTACAGTATGTATCTTAGGTATGTAGTGCATTTTAATTTTTGTTGGTGTTTCTTTTGTGCTCTTCAGCAATGTGTGCAAAGGGTAATTATCTTTACAATAAAAGATGTGTATTTTCTCTCTGATCTGGCTTTTTTCTAGCTTCACTTTTCCAGCTTTCTGACATATTTTCCCTCTAAGTAATTGCAGTCTATGATCAGGTGATGCTTTAAGTATCTTTCATTAGTTAAGTAGGTTCAACACCTTAAATCTCTCATTGCAGTTGATTTAAGACCTGGAGACAGCCTTGTGGTTTTTTTGCTGGGTCCTTTCCAATTTTTCATGATGCTGTATTTCAGGTAAAGATAAAGATTGCATGTGTTATGCCAGCAGTGATCTTGCAGCTGCCACATACAGAAATAAGGCTGCATTCTGGCTCTTGCTTTTTTTTTTCTCCGTTCCTTCCCCCCCTTGTTTATGCTTCCAGGAATTGAGCAAGCCCTGTTCACCCATGGTGTTGCACTTGGCATTCAGACTCTGTTAGTTATCTATAATTCTTTATAAATCAGAGCCATTTTGGAAAACTAAGGTATGTGTCTGGACAGAGAGGAGGCGGTGTTTTGGTCTGGTACATGGCAACACAAGGTTATTTACCATAGATTGTGCTCTCTGCACTTTAATAATCTGCTGACATTTTGCCAGTAATAAAAAGGTCAAGGAAAAACGTTACTTCCTACAAATCATGGCATTTGATTGTTCTTATTATTAAACAGAGCATGGTTTCCTTGCAACGAAGTTTCAGCTATCCACAGCTTTGTAAAAGATGAATTACCAGCTGGTACAAAGGTATAAAAATAAGAGAGCAGCTTTCTCAAGCATCCTTTGTATGCCACTGGCCCCTGTTCCAGTGATTTGTCCTTTCCTGAAGCAGGGTATAGGGAAGATGCAAGGAAAAAATGTGCCTTGAACACTGAATATAGTAGCGAAAAGAAATGATCAGAAGTTGATACTTGGAAAATGAGCCAAATGATTTAAAAGGCTGCTAGAATCATCTCTCTGCTCTCAGGTTCTCAAGACCTTACATATTCCTAATTTTTAGCAATGGTTTTCCATGGTACCTATTAAGAATCCTCTGTTATGTCCAAAGTACAGTAATTCAGTGAAATACAACATTGCATCCTTTTTTTTCTTTGCCTCCAAACTTCCCTATTGATTTTTGTGAGATGCCTCAGTTTGAAACTGCGGTGCTGTTTTTCATGTAACCCCAAATGGCCCTTACTGATACAGAAATCATACTGTTGGACGCCAGGCTGTGGATTAAATATAACAGTAGGGGTTGGGCAGTGGATGAGTGTCGGCAGTCAAGTTGGAGGTGCTATAACACCGGCCACGATCGGGGGCTTAGGTGGGCGCGTGGGAGCTTTAAGGGAAAGGTGCTGGCTCCTCTCAGGGTTACTGTTTGTGGGGGCAGCAGGCACTTGTGGCAGGTTGAGTATTAGTGCTGTGAGTTTGGGTAGTTAGTTATTTTGCACAAAGAGGCAGCACAGCTGGTGTATTTTTGTTAAAGGATACTCCCCTGCAAGACACACAAAAGTGTCTTGCAGGGGAGTGCTGGCTTGTTTCTTTTGTAATGGGGCATTTGATGCTACCCCTCCTTAAAGCATAGAATCATAGAACGCTTTGGGTTGGAAGGGACCTCTAAAGGCCATCTAGTCCAACCCCCGTGCCATGGGCAGGGACATCTTCAACGAAACCAGGTTGCTCAGAGCCCCGTCCAACCTGACCTTGAATGTTTCCAGGGATGGGGCATCCACCACCTCTCTGGGCAACCTCTTCCAGTGTTTCACCACCCTCAGCGTGAAAAATTTCCTCCTTATATCTAGTCTAAATCTACCCCCCTTTAGTTTAAAGCCATTCCCCCTTGTCCTAGTGCAACAGGCCCATCTCTGTAGATACCTAAGAATGCATGCCTAGAAAGCTGAATTATAAAAATTATATGTCTACAGCAGACAGAGGAATTGTGTGCTGCAGTTCTTACTGCCAAACCACCCTCAAAATGAATTTGAATGTAAATGCTTTCAAAAAAGGGAGTGTTGAATGGTCTTTATTGGGGGAAACAGCATGTGTAGTCTCTGGCTAAGTGAGTCAGGTTTTTTTAGCATTTTACAGTGTCATTACATGAAAGTCCAGCGGGCAGAAGCTGCATATTTAGCTGCCCAAGAATTCAATATTGGTATTAATTGGTGTTGGAAACAAGCCAGATCCACTTGAAATGGATTTATTTCCGAAAGTGCTGTTTTGCCATTTGAATTACTTCAGCCAAAGCACTCTTGGGCAACTCGGTGGGTTTTACTTTTTACAGAGCATTGTATATGTTGGGACTCTGCACATATTGGTCCTGGTAGCGGCTGCTGCATTATAAAATGCTGAAATGTGCTGGAGCTGGAGCGAGCTGCTGGCTGCGCGAGGGCTGAAGGAGCATTCCCAGCTTCCTGCCATCCCAAGGGATATGGGGAGTCACGTTCATGCCTGCTTTTCCTAGCTTTTTATATTTAAATGTTTTAAAAGCTTATCGTGCTTGTGCAGAATAACAGAGTGTGTTTCTGTACTTGTTTTCTAACAAACAAACATGTTGCTGCTCTTCACCCAGCAAATGTGTACAGGGTACCTAAACAGACTTATTAGAAAACCCCTAAGGTTTACATTTAGCACACGATGTACAAAAGTCTTGAGCTTTACCTTTAAAGTATCTTTTTCTTAGGATGACTTACATCTGGAGGTCATTCTTTCCTCTCTAAGATAATTTCTACTGTAAGAAAGGATGCAGAAGGTTTCCCTTGTGAAAGCGTCGGGCATTGCTCTGTTTGGGTTTGTGTGCCGGTTCTCCTGCCCTCTGGAGTACGTATCTCACAAAATACAGTCATTTCCGCTCCTAAATTCTTTGTTTAGCCAGCACTGTCTTTAGGCAGGCTGAGAGAGAAAGGTGGAAACTTTGAATGAGACTGGAGAAATGGTCCTAATTTCAGGAAGGTCGGAGCTGAACAGGAAGGGAGCAGGTGGGCAGGATGCTCTGGGGCAAACACATTGTGTAACGCCGGCGCCTGTGTACACATGACAGTGATATCTTTCTTATAAGTCCGTCTGACTGATGTTACATTTCTTGTTAATCAGATACCAGTGTTATCTCATCCTGGGAATTTCTGTGGCTTGTCTCCACCCCAGCTTAAAATTGGACTTAATGAGCAGCTTCTGGAAAGTAGGGAAAAAAGTATGTCATGGCCCACCAGTCTGTTTTCATTCACAGCTGATTTACTGGGCGTTTTCTTAATATTTTCACTAGTTCTTCATAGACTTTGGGTGGATTGTTAACAAAAAAAATTTATCAAGCTGTCTTTTTTCATCAACGTAATTGAAGGAAATGTCTTCCACTTGTCCTATTTAAAAACTAATAATGAATCAGGCAGTTATGCAAATATCAGAGGCTATCTCAATGGTCACAGAAGAGAAGGACGGAGCCAAGGAAAGGAAGGCAGGGTAATACCACCCACGGCATTTGAAACACTTTTTTGTTTTCATTCAGATATTTTTAGCTAATGGTGATTTTTCCTTTATGTGAGTTGATGTGTTGTGTCTGTGCTAGAAGCTGCCAGTGTAGATGTCTGTCCCAGGGAAAAATACCAATCAACATTGAATACATTCCAGGGACTGCTGGATAAAATGATGTTAAGGAAACATAAGGAATGCTTCAACACCTCTCAGTAGTAGTAGTAATAAAATCCAGATTAAAAATTGCAGTTTCAGTTAAATCAAGGTTTAATTAGACTTAATTAGTAGTCCAGAATTTCCACAGCTATCTTCCTGCTGTTTCAGACACCCCACTCAAGTAGACACGTATGTTACTTTCCTTCCTTTGGTGCAGTCCTTCCCAGGAGAGGTGGTCTAAATACTTTCAGAGAAAGTGATAAAATGTTTCCAATCTCTCCTTGGGTTGAAATGGATTTCTTGATTCTATATATCCATTTAGGCCCTGATCTAAATCCCACTGAAATCATCGGGAGTAGGGGGGACACAAAACAAATGATGGGAACAAGAAGTAAATCAAGCCCATGGGTTGTACTCATGGCTTGAATATCGAGAGGCATTATCTTCGTACATATTTGGGCTTTCATTGCCGTCTTGTTTTCTGAGCCATGTACGTTTCATGGCCTGACAGTGTGATGCAATGGACCTGTAGAATGTCGGGGACCTGCTGTGTTTGTAGGTGCAAGCAGGACACGCCCTTTACTAGGTGTTTATAAATTTTCCAGTATGCATGACAGCAGCTGCTCTAGAAGTGTAAAATGATGCAAAACGTGCGTAAAATCAGGGCAGAGAACCTTCCCCTAGACCCCCCAGGGCGTGCAGAGCTCAGGTACATTGTGCTGAAAAGGTTTTCTTCCATGAAGTTTTATTTGCACACTGGGGAACCCTGACTAGGTAAGTATTCAGCACTGTCCTTTCTCAGGGCAAGGAAAGCTGGGAGCAGTGATACAACATCTTTTTTTCAAAAAGAAATAGCACTAGACACACAAAAAAATCCCGTTCCTTGCAGGATAAATGAAAGCAGCCCCAAGACTGCTATAATTTATATGCTTTCCTTTTTCGATGCTGTCGCTGGGGAAAATAACAGTGTGCCTGCTTGCCGTCCAGAGATCTGCTGTGCCAAAGCAAATAAATGTTGCACGTGGCAAGCAAGAAGGCACCAAGGTGTTTGATGGATGAGCGTTCCTCTCCCAAGCAGAGAGGAATATTTGTGCGAAGCTAGTAATATACTGTGGTCGAAATGGCCCATTCACTGTATAAAATTGCCAATCAAGTTGCCCAGCAGCGACTTGAACAGCTGGTATAGGAACAGAAATCACTATAGATAAATCAGGTTGGCACCTAAATGATTGTGAGCCTTGATCAGGCCATGTTACCATTTTGTCTTCGGTGGCCAAAGTCAGGGAAGATTTCATTGTGTGATGACTAAAATTTTCCCCAGCTCCTTCCCTTCCTCTTACAGCTGCCTCAGTTCATTTGAAAGATGATGCTTGGCATGTTACGCTACTGTTGAGATTTGATATTGCAGTAGTGTCCCAAAGTCCTTATCCTTGATCAGGGCAAGATGCTGCTCAAACAGGTCCCAGAGAGCCGGTGGTAGAGGACAGTAATAAGCTGGATGGAGAGCTGGAGCGTCGATGTGTATGAGCGTGGCTGCTGAAGAGCTCTCCAGAAGGGAGAGCAGTTACAGGTAGCTGTGAGGGTGGAGACAGGCTCTTGTGCTGTAATTACAAAGGCTGGTTTTTTAATTGCTGCTACTTGCTTCAGAGGTGTGCTTGAAATTAAGAAGGTGCTTTACAATAGCAGCATTTAACTTCTTTCTGTCATCTGCTTTTTAATCAGTCTGGGCTGGGATTTACCAAGGGTGGCTTCCTGAGCTGTGTAAATCCCTTGAAAGGGTGTGGGCACTGGGTTCCTAACTCTCCTGGAGGTGATTTGATGTTCCCCCTAAGTCAGGGTAGTTGGGCTCCTCTGCACACCTGCTTGTGCAAGCCCACTGTGTCCCACGTATAAAATCCAATGACTACTTGAGCTGATCTGAGGGAAAGCTGGCCCACCTCCTTTCTGTTGCATAAACCGAGGGACATCCCCGGAGGCCACATGATTGCTGGATGCAAGGCAAGAAGAGGGAGTGTGTAGCTGGAGGGAGAGGGGAAAGCCTGTGTTTGTGCAGTTAGGTGAGGCGTTGAACTGCAGCCCTTTGAAAATTGCTGGTGGGAGAGTGGGCAAAACTGCCCTATTTCAGAGCTTCTACCCATTCTTCCAGCTTTTTTTCCAAATTTAAATGAGGCAGAGACCGATTCAAGGCTGGAGAGACAGATTGCATATGACTAGATGTTCAAAATTAAAGCTCTAGTATGCAGGTGTAGTCAAAATAGCTGGGACAGTGCTTCTCCAAATACTTTGCTCATCCATTTATTAGGGATAATAGTAAATATCCAGGACAATATTGTCAGTCTCGGAGATCCTGAAGTTGTAAGAAATTGTGAAGCTCAGTTTAAAAATAGAAACTTTAGGAAAGAAGGGTGTTAAGGAGCCCTCTTTACTGTTTAATTTTTAAAATTCTAGCTTATGTTCCACACACGCTTCCAAGCTTTTCTCTCCAACCAGAAAAGTTTTTTTTTTTTCAGGTGTTACTAACAAACAAACTTTTTTTCAAAGCAATCCCCTGAGGTTTAGAAGGAAAAAAAATACTGTGAATTGATTATGAAATGGCAAATCACAGCAACCCTAGTTAAAACACAAAATAGAGCAAACATCTCTTTAGTATCCTCTTTTACACTCCCAAAACCTTTCAAGTTTATGGATAGTAGCTTTAGTGCCAGAGGAAGCCATTTGCTCAGTAGGAGGACAAAATATATTGGACTTAACTCCAAGATAATACTATGGATGGGTCATAGGCCTCTCTGTTGGCATGTAAACTGTGTGGATACATGCAGATAAGAGCGTAAATATAGGTTTGTCCATAGGAAGTGGTCAGTACCGGCACACTTAGTAGTCTGGAAGTGATGTAGCTGTGTGTCAGGCGGTCCTCCTGGGCTGCTGCATCTCCTTTCTCAGGAGGCAGGCAGAGTATGTAGCAATGTGCATAACTGTCTGGTCCTTGGAGCAGTGTGCTTGCAGGTGTCTTTTACACAGCGCTGTGCTGTGCTTTCGTTCACTTAATATAATTGGCTGCCTTTATTCAGGATAACACTCTTGCCAATTGATTTGGTGGTAATTAAAGTCACTGTTATACATTATGTACTCACTATTGTACATTAGGTACCCATTGGAGGAAGAAGGGAAAATAGGTAAGGAAATGCTAGCTTTGAAGAAGAGGAGTGGTTGTGCCAATTACCTTGGATGAGTTGTTCAGTGACAGTTAATCTGTGTGAGTGAAAACAGGTCCTCTGTGATGCTGTGCCAAGGTTAGGAATTTGAGCTGTTTGGAGAGTGAAAGTTAGACTTGCAGATTAAAGCTCCTTAGAAGAAAACATCTTTATTGCATAAATTGAAGCAGAGCTTTTCCAACTCTGTCATCCATATAATCTTCTGCCCTTGACGCCCAGAAAAGGACCATGGCAGAGCAGAGCTAAGACTCCCTCATATGAAGCATTCAGCAATGCAGGGGTGTAACACTGCGTTTGTGAAACTTCTCCTAATGTGGGTATGCCCACATGCATGCGTACGCACACAGGCTGCCAGAGGAGACCAAGCAATGTGTGCACTTGATTTTGTGGGAGAGCAGCTACTACAAAAATACATTATCCTTTGCCATCTGTGGTGACAACAGAGCTGTACTGATTTATACCACCTGGAGCTCCTGCTCAGTATGCTGCTACATTTTTACCGGGTGAAAAATGGTCAAGTACAGAAAGGTGACTGACTTTATTTTGTCCATGTTTTCTCATTTTGCAAGTAGGATTGGATCAGCACTTGATATGTTGGAGGTTGAGCTATGTTCGCAATACAGTTCTCCTAGTAATTTGGGGTATCTGGTTCTTCCATATGAATCACTCTTGTGAGGTTATTTTCCTCTCTGTCTCTGCCTTCTATCTAACCAGACACCATCTCGTAGACATTTTGTTCAATATCTGTGGAAATAATTTTCAGTTCATTTCATATTTGGGTTATATGTGTCTATCCATGTCCCCCTGCCGCGCCCCCCCCCCCCCCCCCCCGTTATTGGCACATATATAGGCTATCCAGAAATAGACATTTCATTTTAGTCTCTGAAAATAATGCTATAAATTCCATGGTAGACTGCAGTTTGTAGGACATGTGGTTTGTGATGGTAAGCAAGGAGAGATGCCCCTTTATCTCATTATGTTGGCCTTGCTGATATGTAATCACACTCATTTTAGTATGTACTAGTACTGTGTATTTTAACGTCCATAGCAGAGGATACAGTACTTTCCGTATATAGCTTTTTCTTTAATATAGTCATTTTGTCTAAATAGCAATCTCTGCATGAAGACAGTACTATGTGTTCACTTGTCTATACAGATGAGTGTGTAAGGTCCTGGATGTGGAATCTCATTGACTTTATTATCCACTTACATTGGTGTGCTTGAAGAAATAAGACCTCAGTATATAAAATGCCGTTATATAGTTTACACTTGCCTCTCCTGCAAAGTGTGTCTATAGAAGGGAATCGATGGCCTTAAAGATAGTTACTGCCAAGCATTAAGGGCTGGTTCATTGCAAAGAGCAGGTTGGATAGGTTGGTCCTTCAAATACGAAGTGTTGTTGGAGCTTGGCACCATCAGTACGTCTAGTGCACTGCGAAAGGAAACATTGAGGCCCTGAATTCCTTTGCAAAACAGGATTGCTGTGTTCCAGGCAGCCCTGCCGGCGGGTGCCTCCACCAGCCCCAGGGTTACCCGCCCTTTGCAGCGTGGGTGCTCTGGCTGCCGGCCTCTTCTCTCCTCCGCTCTTCCCTGCACTCTCCAGCACAGCCTGATAAATTAGTCCTTCCAAGTTAATTTCTTGTGGGAAATGGCTCCCCGCAGCTTCTTTCCTTATTGCTGATCCATCCAGGGAAAGTCACTACCACTTGACTCCTTTCTAACCTACTCCGTAAGTAATTTTTATTGTCTCTCAGTCTGGGGCTTTTTTTTTCTTGCATGTTTGGGATGACACCCCCTTCTGTCACTGAGGCACTGTAAACTTAATTAATATGTACCAAATGCACTGGAAGACCTGAAGGGCTGTATTTGATAAGGGGCAAAACAGTGCTGTCAAACAGTAGGATTTTTCAAGTTGAAATACCCCACTGTTCGTATATAATTGAAACCAGGCTTTTCCAGAGCGTTTCATTTGCATGGGGATCTGCCAGTGCTGGAGAGCTGCAAGTACAGACACACCCTGTAATTGCATAAATGCCGAATGAATCTAAGGGGGACAATGTCTATTAAAGTTATATTTTGGAAGGTAGGATCGTTGTTAGGGTTTTGAGGTTTGGAGGTTTTTTTAACTGTTTGTGAACAGAAAAGCTGCCATTGCTCTGAGAAGGCTGTGTGAGCATCCCTGGGAGGGGATGAGCCTGGGCAGTTTTGGGGATGAGGCTTGGGGCTCCCTTTGCTGCTACTGAACATGAGCACTCACACCGTGAGAAGCACCAGTGCCGGCTGGCATGCACCAAAGCCAACTGGGCAGAAGGGCAATGCAAATCAGATAAAGCAGGTTCTTGAACAGATTGAGCTTTATGCTTTACTAAATCAGAACATAAATGTCAAATTCCTTATAAATACCAGGTAGTGCGCAGCTGGATTGAGCTAGCGTAGCTGCTCTGGTCTGCTGGGTGGGAGAGCAGGGTCAAGTTGTTCCCCCACAAGTCAGAAATATGGTGGTTGTGTTTCTCAAAAGCAATTATCCGCATTTCCCCCCAGCCTGAGGCGATGGATCACCCCCTTCTTAGCATGGTGAAGAATGTGTCCAGTCAGCACTGGGGGAAATCCTGTAATAGTCCAGAAGTGCCAAGCATGCAAACACAATACTGGCATTGGCAAATCGGCATGAATAGCTTCGGAGCGTTGTAATGTGGGCTGCAAATTGCAAGGCTGACTCCTTACAAAGACCACAGATCCATCACTTTGAAATGTCAGGCCTTTGTCACCCAAAATAGGCTTTTGTCGTCTTTTTCCATGTGTGATACATGGAATTTTTTCTTTTTTCTTTTTTGCTTTGTGTCATACAGTATAATTGGAAAAGAGTCTGGGCAGTTCATGCTGAGAAGCTCAGCTAGGAAGAAAAGCTCCTTCCTAGTTGCTCACTGACCAAAGACGCGCAGGCGCAGTTGAGTTGTGGGTGAGGCAGGCAACCAAGAGACAGCTCTTGGAACTCCCAGTAGAGTGTTATGATGTTCTCCCCTCTCTGCCCACTGCAATGCTGTGTATGTAGGGTCTAGGAGAGCCACTACTGAGCAGTTACGTCTGAAGCCCAAAACCTAAATGCCCCTTTTTTGTTGGCTTGAGTTGTGGCCCAGTCACATTTGCACTTTCAATGACTGGATTGGGAGAGCAGGCTCTCTCCCTCCAGCTTACCTGCGTGAATCAGGCACGTATGGATCCTGTGTGAAAACGTGGTATGTAGTGTTAGCAAGAAGGAGCTGTGATCCCCCTCAAGATCTCAGCTGTGGTGATTTTCTGAGTCTTGATTAGATGAGGTGTGGTCCATGTGTGAGTTACAAGTCACAGAAAGGAAAGAAAAAGCAAGCCTCTATTTTTACACACATGCTTGTACCACCAGAATTATAGCACATACTGAAGTGGGGTACATACTTAAGGGCTCATCTGGTTTTGAGGTTGAGGGCTGTGCTGTGCATGGTGCAGTGGGAGGGGATTCAGGGTGTTGCAGGTAGCATTTTTGTTCAGATAAGGATTGTGCTTTGCAGATACAGTCTCCACTTGTGGAGTAATCTCCACTTCCTGTGCTCTATTTCATGTTATGGAGCAGTCCTGGAGTATGCAAACTGGATTACCTTCAGATGAAACTAAGTTGTGGTCCAACTGCTTATGATAACCAGAAGAGATAGTCCAGAGTAAAACCTGTCCTGTAACTTGATTCCCTAATCTGGATTCATTTGCAGTCTCGGTAATTACAGTTCATGAGTTTGGATCTTCACGTTTGCGAAAGACATCAGCAGTCTTGGAGAAATCAGCCTGGTGTTAAAGTCATTGGCTCATGTGCTGCGTGGGAGCCTGGAGGAGACAGGTTGTCTGAGGGCCTTTCGCAAGTGTGGTGGAAGATTAATAGGGTTGAAGTATTGTGGGTTATCACATTGCTCCGAAGTTTGGCCCTAGCAGAGTGGGACATATTTTTAATGTGGTCACTGATGTTGTTGAGTTCTGACCAACAAATGTTAGAGCTCAGTTTCGTTCTCATGGGTCTTCTGTACTCCAGGGCAAACTGGGAAGGCTTTTAACCTCAAAACTAGAGTTCAATATTTGTGCTTTTTCTTGTAGCTAACACCTGAACTTATAGGAGACAGTACTCTTGTGCTGTTTCAGTGTAATTATTACTAACAAATATCACAGAGGAAACACAGGATACTGAAAATTATCTTGGCAGCAAAGTACATGAAGAGCAGACTTTCATTTGTAAATTTAATCTCTAAATATGCTTTTTTCCTTTTAAATTTGGAATCTTTCCTGTATCAATTAATTCCAGGTAAGAAAGGGTGGGTTGATGAGGGTTTAGTTTTTTGGTTTTGTTCTTATCTTGCCATTCTTCTACTCTCCTGGGTTAGCTTCATGTGCACAAGTTGCTTCTGTGGAAGGAGGCATACAAAGCCAGCCACCTCCACCCTCTACTTTTTTTTTTAAGGTATGAACATAAATGCTTCTTCCCCCTTTACCAGGAGGCAGGGCATGAGCACTGTAACTCTCCAAGTGAGTGGCAGAGGGAAGTGGATGTGTCACTGTTAATAGCAGGCTATCCAGCACTGAAGGGCACACAAGTGTAGCTTTTTCTGAGCAAGTTTGCAATGCCCTTCTCAGAAATATCATGTGAGTCCCCTTTTCATATGTCAGCATCTCTTTCCAGTAAGTTGAAGGAAACCCAGATGCTCTTGTTTCCCGCATGAGACACGTGAAGGAAAGAGTGTATTTCTGAGAAGATAAGTAAAAGCCTCACATCCAAGCATAACTTTAGGGGAAGAAAAGAGGATTTTTCTCTTCCCCTCCCTCCCCCCCATGTTAATATAGGTTGTAGTTAATTGGCTGTGTCATGTGTAAAGCTTGAAAAGTCTACTAAGAGTCTCATTAGCTTGATGAGAGTTGAATTTGACCAAGCTATTCATACCATACTCTTCTCTCATGCATCTTACCATAGTGTCAGAGGCTGTGCCAGTGAAATTAGGCCCTCATTTTCTGGGACATAGGAAAACCCAGAGCTATATCCCTAAGAATTCACATTTGGGGGCCCAGTCTGATATTTCCCCCCCTGCCCCAACACTGTCACTTCACTGGTGCCTTTGCAAAGTCCTGCGTAATTCAGCTGTAGGGCTGGAAAGTCTGCTCCCATTTATCGGTCTGTAGGGGAAGGTCAAGACATTCTAAGGTGTGAGCAAAAATTCCCTACCAGCCCAAAAGAGAAAACAGTAACCAGAGAGTTAGAATTCTGTTTTGGGGGAAGAGGACCAGCAGCAAGTGTGCAATCACTGCTTCACTGTCAGCGTTAATAGCTTAGCATTTATATCGTGTTTTCTGCTTGGCCTTGGACAGAGAATTGTTTGTGAATGTGAACCATTTGCTCATACCTTTCTAAAGCCAGGAAGTTTTAAAAATCTAACCATGCCAGTGTTTGAGTCAACTTTGAGCAAGTCTCCTAAAACCTTTAATGGACTCTGAAAAAGGGCAAGAGCTCAGTGGCTCATCATCCCATCCCAGGGCTTTCTTTTCAGGGGCACCCTCTGCAAGCGCTTCTCTCCATCCACTCTGAGGCTATTGCCCTTTCTGGTTACACAGAAGCTGCACAGTCAGACCTCCAAGACATGGGGAAGGATGTTAGTGTCCTGTATCTCAAGGGACCTGTGGGATAAGGTTCTTTTGGTTTTGCAGTGAGGTACATAGGTGTTAGTGGAACAGCTCCAGCTGACTCAATCCCAAAATCATTTTTTGTGCTGCAGCTCTTTGTTGATAATATCCTTATTGGTGTAAAATGTCATATGGACCAGAAGCAGCTTGCAGCTGTCATCTGAAAAGGTTATGTTTTACCAGCGGCTTGAGTTTCCTTATTTTCATAATGTTGGGTGAACCTGTTTTAAATTTCACTGGGACAACTAGGAACACTGACTGATAACCTCAGAGCATCCGGTAACTGAATCTGAATGAGTGGATTTACAATTAATGAAGTGGCAAGGCTTGTCACCAAACTCCTTAGGGGTAGTGATGGAGCCCCTCTTCAGCACTCCAGGTATTGTGCAAACAATATTGCAAGTAATAGGTTGCTGTGAGGAAACACTCTGATCCCTTTTTCTTTAATATGCTCTTTTTTTCTTTTAAGTAGTTTTAAGGTTTTTTTAATTTTGGCAGTTAGCAAATAGAAAGTTGTTCCTGCTGGGCTGGAACAGGCTGGTGTAGTCTAAGTTGTTGCTCGTTGACTTACCCTTGCACAACTCCCAGGAAAGTGTACTGCAGGCTTTGCTTCATCTGGCTAAATGCCCCATCCTCTGTGAGGCACGAATTGAATTAAGAAACAAAGCTATTTTCTACAGTCTGGCTGTTGCTACTCAGACACTGTTAGAAACCATTTTAAACATGTATCCCAAAGCTGGTTTCATGTCAAGTACAAATAGGCGCTAGAAAGCGATACCTTTGTAGCTAAAGGTTCAAGGTGGTATTGATTTTTCCCATCTTTGGTGCCAGCTTTGGAATATGGACACGGCCTGTGTCCCAGGCAGACTTGCTTGGTAGTAAGTACTTCCACGTATTATTCAGGTGCCTGAATTGGCAGCAGGATTCTTGGAGATCTTGGCTTACTCTTGAGAATTAAAATGTAGAAAATCAGAGTCTGAATTTTGCCAGCATTATCTACAAACAGCTCCAAGATAGGTGTGGGATTGGGCTCCATTAGCTTTGTGAATTCACCCTCCTTTGTTCTGTATCTCTGGGACTTGCTGAATAGTAAATCTTCTTTTCCTCAATCTGCATTATAAAAGGAAGCTCTTTTGTTATGTGTCTGCATTTCTGTTTTCTCTGGACCCCTCCACACACACAATCTCCAAACTGTAACTACTGTGGAACAAAAGCTCCTCTCCCCTTTTGTGTTTTTGACAGCACCAGGTTTTAAGCCCCCTCAGGGTGATATGAGTGGCACTGAGCAGAGACACCAGATGCAACCCTAACCTGATGTCGGGGCTCCCATCTGGGCACTGGCAATAAAGACAGCCTCTCCTAAGCTTTGGGGGTGAAGAGCTTGGGAAACAAAGTACTGTTTTAGCAGATGTATGAGTTTAAACAAAATAAAGTGAAGCTGTCAGCCCTTTTCCCAGGCACACTGGTGACTTGAGGTCGATACTGAGTTTGGACACTGCCTCCAGGAGCCCGGGAGTCCAGAGGCATGTCTCTGAGCTGACCCAATCTGCTTCTCAAGGCTGAGATGAATCTGTTGCAGTGGTAGGGTTTATCGGTTAGCTGCCAAGGTGTGTACTGTTGTGTCAATGGGGAAAGGTCCCACATGAAGATATATCATAAAAACTGAATTCCCTCTCCCCTAAGGTCACGAAATATGAAGCTGTCTACCATGCAGCTCTGGGGGAAATGATTAATGGGGACCTGAAAGCTGCACTGCTGAGCCTGTCGGCTATACAAGCTGAAACGTCTGACATCCCTACAATTGCAAGCTAGTAGGAAGTGTGAGATAGCATTGCTGCCTTGACCTCTCCTCTGTCATCTCCCCCCTCCTTTGCAGCTCAGTCCAATCTCAAGATGGATCCAAAATATAGATACAAGCTGCCAAATTTCTGAGTGAACAGCGTTCTTCCCTGCATCCCTCTGCTGTATCTGCACCAGCTCTGTTAAATGAGATGTGCTTTGAGGAACAGAAATGTTTAAATGCATTTAGTAGTGAGTTAGCTTCTTTATTTCTTTTCCTCCTCTGTAATTCTCAGAAATAAGCAGTGAGTGGTTGGATCATGGTGTTGCTATGGTGAGTTTTAAGGTACACCTTTGATCATAGTTGATAGGTGCCAGCCAGCATATTAATTCCAAGCCGTCCATATGGTTCCAGACCAAAATACCTCTCTCTTGCTACTCTTCATTTTATTGAACACTTAGCCTGCTAACTTACAGACTACCATGTCTTATTGTGCTGCTCTAAGAAATCAGGTTTGATATTTCCTTTTCTCATCGGAGTAGCAGCTGGCAGAATTAAAGCTGAGTTTCTTTCCATTTGTGAGAGCAGCAGTCAGGTCACTGTGTCTTCCTCAGAGCTGACTTTGGCAGCTCTTTAAGATTGGGGGTTAAAAGTACGTTAGGAAATGGGAGGAGAACGGCTCTGTTGGGAGAAGCATGAGGTACCACAAGTGTGGACTTAGTGATTTAAATTACTTATACCCTTGTCTCTTGCTTTTTCAGTTTTCCTGTTGCACCGTTCACTCATACTGAAGTACATGTATTTGCAGAATTGATTTCCCTGAAATTGGGGGGCCCTCTTATGTGAACAAGTGTTTGCTGATGTGGGTAAACTGCATAGTCAAGCCCCGGCATTTGTGTTGATCTATTCTATAGTGGTGGGGAAGTGTTGTGCTGCTCAGTATCGACTCCTCTAGCCAATCCAGCAGCAGAATTAATTGGTAGGAAGAATCCTGTTTGATTTTCTTTTGGTAGTGGCTGCAAGAAAAGGCCCTACTGATGGACGTTGCAGTGCATGCAGATTAGTGTCACACTGTGGTGTACCCTTGATGTTGAAGTGTAAGGAGAGAAAGGGAAGGCTTTGGAGGGGTGATAGGAGGAATTAGAAAGTGTTCTTCATTAGACTGTGGGAATATGAGTATTTGCACTCTGAGAGCCCGAGACCCAGGTGGGACCGGTTTCCAGGAAACAGTGTTTCCCGATAAGCAAGCACTTCATGTATGGTACTTAAAAAAAACCTGCTGGTAACTCCTCAGCAGAAGTGAAGCAGCAGGTAAGTGAGGTTGACTGGCTTAAGATCAGCCTCTTTTTGGGTGAAGCATCTTAGTCAGGAAGTAAGTTTAGCTTGATACTGTATCAGTGTTGTCCTTAATGAACATGGAAAGGACCCTTTCTGCTCAAGGGCTTCAGGATTGTTACCAGAGGGTTTTGCTGAGGCAGCTGGCTTCAGGTAATCTCCTGTAGATTTAGCTATTTAATGTGAACTTCTGGGTATGTGAAATGAGACGCTGAGATTCCTCCCCTGAAAATCAGTAGCAGAACTCCTACTACAGACGAAGGAGACAAGGTCAGATGGTTTTGCCCCAACAAGCACAACTAAGTCTACAAAACGATTCAGCTAGAAATATGTTTGGAGTGGCAGCTCATCCCATCTGCCTTGTTTATGTTGGCCAACGAGGAGTCCATAGCTCCAAAGCCTTACTAAACCACTCATGTCTTCTCACTGAATTGAAAGCAAAAGCCCTGCTGAAGTCAGGGGGGCTTGGGCATCACCCAATTTTAGGCAAGTATCTGAAAGTTATTAATGCATTTTATAACTTGCCTGTATTACTTGGAGATGATGTAGGAGTGACTGGATTCACGCATAAATGTGGGAGCAAGTGCTGTAATTCAGAAACACTGTCAAAAATCAGCATTTTCCTTGTTGCTCTTTGGAGAAAGTCTGGCCCACTGATTTAGCAATGCTGCTCTGCAGCAAGGTTGGCTGGGTGGTGGTTTTCTGGCCTTCTACTTCACTTGTTCTGCAATGGTTAAATGCCTCCTACCTATGAAAATATTTTGCTGTCCTGTGTGGTTTTATACAAATATAACTGAAAAGCCAAGTGACAGGGAATGTGGTGCTCAGTTATTTTCTGTGATTTATGCTCTGGTTTATCCGGCGAGGCAGCCTACGTACCTGAGAGAACAGTCTGAGTATCTGTGTGAGCAGGGATCAGATAGCGGTCTGCCATGGCTTGTTGGGCTGGAGGGCTTAATCAGCTATTAGAAGGCAATATTAGGAAATATGATTTACAAAGAGACTCTGTTCAGAGAGTTTTGAGTCTTTTGTCAGTTCTAATAGAATATTCAAGAGGAAGTTTGCAATTTCAGTCTAATCCTTTTGGTTTTATTTTTCATTTTTGTGTGCTTGTTTTTCTGCCAAGTAACTGCCCACTGCAACTATTTGCTAGGACTTCCTTATCTAGGCTTCTGTTGTTTTCCTGGTTGAATATTATTATTTACTTGTATCATAATACCTAGAGCTTCTGATCTGGGATCAAAGCTCCATTGTGCTAGATATTACACAGTTTATTAAAGATGAGTATTCACTGTCCTAGGAATGTATGGGCTTAGCTTGAGATATCAAGAAGGGACAGAACAAGGTAACAGGAAAACATTCACATGCAATATAATAAGCAACAGTCAATGCACACCAGCTATCTTCTTTTGAAATGGCAAAGGTTTGTGCCTGCAAAAAAAAAATATATATAATGGCTAGAAAATGTTTTCCCCAACAAAACAGCAATTATCAAAGTGTTTTCACTTTTGCCTCTGCGAAATATTTGCAGAGCTTTTTCAGTGCAGAATGGTTTTTGCTACTATTTACAGGACTACAGCCAACTTCACCAATCAGTGGGCACAAGAAGTTTCTTTAAACAGAAATTAGCAAATCCCAGGTAAGAAGTTTGCATGACAGACTTCAGTCAAATGTATACTCCTTTGAATTAAAACCTGGCCTGAGCCTCTAGTAAGTCCTTGCCTTGGTCCAGATCCTGCAAGCTTCCGCAAAGCAGTTGGCACGGCTCATATTACTCCTACTTGGCGTTAAGTCTGCTACAATTGTGTTTCAAGAGGCAGCATCACTGACCTTAAAGGAATTAAATGGATATAGTTTTTGGATAAATCTGAGTATTTGTCATACGCTGAACTGGACGGTAGCATTAGCCGGGCTGGGAACTGTCTGGTTGACATGCAGCCCTACCAAGAAGGACCACAGGGTCACTGCGGACACAATGTTAAAGATGAGCCGACATTGTGAGCAAGGCAAACTACATGCTGGGCTGCACTATGAGGAACATTGCCAGCAGATTGAAGGAGATTAATATTTTCTTCTACCCTTTGGTGCCCTCCCACTTCAAGGGGATTGTGGAGAAGCTGAGGGGGCCCAAACCTGCTGACTACTTTTTGGTGTGCAAGAAAAGTAGTAGCAGTGAGTTTGAGACACTTTCAGAGTACCACAAAGTGAAAGCTGAATGTGTCCCAGCAAGCACAAAGTCTGGGAATTTCCCGTCCTGTGGGAATGGAGGCTTTAAACGTTATCTGCCTCATCTTAAATGCCTTCTCAGCAAGCCTGCCTGTACCAGTGGGATTTGTCCACCCAAGTCTGCTGGTGTCCTTGGAAAAAATCAGCTTTTGCATAATCAGCCTCAATAGGAGGGTGCCTAAAGCTTGCGGGGTCAGGTTTGTTTAGTTTGTTGTCTTGTTTTGGGATTTATTTTCTTTTCTTTTTTTTTTTTTTTTTTTTGGAACAACAGTATTTCTTCTGCCAGCAAGGAGGTAGACATCTCTTCTACCTTGGAACTGTGCAGCCTGCACTTCTGTTTTTTTCTGCTGGCTCCCACACTTGGCTTTCTGTTGTTGCTGCTGCTGGTGAGCTTAATTTCAGAGATGTGCCAGGCATAGCAGACAGATCCAAATTTAGGTCTCTCTGCCTTTAAACAGAACAGAAGGTCTACAGAAGGCCTTTTTTTAGGATAGCTATTCAGAATAGCTAATAACAGAGGCTTATTGGCTGTGCATGAGACCTCATAGCATCCCTGGACCCAGCCGTGCTGGGCACTTGGCTTTTTTTCTTTTATGCCTTCATTACTTGCCATGGTGATGGCCCTAGGTGACAGCAGTCCCAGGGAAAAGTTTGGAGCAGAAGCTTCCAGCCAGACTTGATGTGGGACTAGAGTTACTTTACTTCTCGAGGCTCTTGGCCACCTCACCCCACCCAAGCCTGTTTCCTTGCTTAACTTATGTATTGGTCCGCTGATGCATCTCCTCTCTTCATATTCCTAGTGAAATGCTGGTGCAGTGAGTTTTATTCCAGCCTGGCAGAGAAAGATGCTTCCTGAGCAGAAGATAGCATAAAAGGGTGGAGCAGAAATAATTTCCCTAATGCAAACTGGATTAGTGTATACCTTTGTAAGGACTGTAGCCAGGAGGGCTGTATTAGGTAGCTCTTAGACTGCTTTGAATTGCAGAATGATTGGAGATAGGAGCTGGGGCATTTTAAGAATCGGAGAGCTATTTCTGGCTTGTTTGAATGGAGTTGAGAAGCAAGAGGGAAGAGGCTGAAAATGAACAGGCTGGTAAGAAACAATGTGGCATATAATTAATTGCAAGACAAATGCTGTCTTGTATGTGTGTTAATTATTTTATTTTTAAATTGGCTGGCAGTTAACTACTTATTACTTGAAGTCCTTTGTGTCTTCAGGTTTAACATCTAAACTGGAAGGGAATTCACAGCTCTCCACAGTTGACTAGAAGCACATTTTAAAAGGTAGACTGCAAGCTTGCAGTTACTTAACTTTGCCTATGTTCTTTGGTAGTACAGCAATGGTAAGTGTATAACTCCAGGAGTCTACTTGTAGGTGTGTCTGGTTACTGTATTTCTTTCTTCTTAGATTTTTAAGTAGCTAATATTTGAGTAAGAAAAAAGCTGAGCAAAGCTATTGCATTATCATTGGTTGCTTTATTTAATACTCAAGCCTCCTTTACTTTTTTCGTTAAAGGGATTTGAGCCTGACAGCCTGCTGAGTTGCGTAAGGGCGTGCCAGGTGAGTAGCACCCTGTGCCACCGCTGCCAACTGCATGCTGCACCCACCTTCCTCTCCTTCCAAAATACTCATCTGGCTCTGGAAAAGTCTGTATTTGGACGTGGTCTGGGTCCTGTGACAGTTCTTTATGTGGCTTCTTGAATGCACATGCTCAGCCAGAAAATAATGAAATAAGCTTTGAATCTTGCCTCACATGCTGTGGATCTGTGGGAGGAAGATGGTGGTAGCTACCTGAATGATTTCCAACATTGCTGTAAGTCTTGGGTGGAATTAAACTGCTATAAAATGAGCTGCTGCCATAGGAACAATGTAGTAATGACTTCAGGGTGCTGAAGAATGCTTAGTCAGGATTTGGGAGAATAGCCACCCAGACCATTACCTCCTGTGCCTTCGTTTCTTGTTTTTGTATCATGATGTTCCTGCTCATGGCCTTAACATCAGTGAGTGGGACATGGGAAGGAGCTAAGGATGCTTTTAGGATGCTCAGGCATTTCAGTGTGGTGATAAATAGCAGAAATTACTTTTGAACTGCCTTTCGTGAAGAATCTCACCCTTCTGTTTGATACCAGTTGCTCTGTGCTGCTGCTTCCTGTGCTGAAATGATTGCTATTGAGGATACAGTTGTGAAAAAGAGCTGGGAGTGTGGCTGGTTTGTCTTTATCAGCAACTGCTGTGCTTGAGGGGGGGACTTGGGGTAGGTCAGATAAAGGAACAGAGGCCCAGAGTCCTCCCCCTAAACTTCAGGCTCTTCAGTGAGGTGTGAAGGGTATGGGGCTGTTGCTGGTCTCCAGGCATCTCTCGAGGGTAATTCTTTGCAGGAGTACCTGGAATAAGATTGCATAAATCTGGACCTAAATGTGTCATCTTTAGGCCATTAGCTCCATCCCCAGCCTAATTCAGCAGGGACCAGAGAACCATCTTTTTTCTATTTTAGGGTCAAATACTTACTTTGCTGGAGTTTCTATCCTCAGTTCATTAAAATTAAAACTATTCTGTAAGACCTCAGCCATTCATTAAGCTAACAAACCAGTCCTGATTTTAATTTCTGTGGCTGGAATTTAATTTTTCACAAGCCCTGGTGCACAGGAAGCTTTTAGACACTTCTGTGATTGCCTTTCAGTGGGCTCACTGGTACTTATGCCACGATACTGTTATTACTAGCAGGGGCACACTAATGCCTTCCTGCTTAAACCTGTCTAGGAATCTATTAATGGGGTGGCCTACTTCCAAATTGCAAAGAGGAGCAAAAGCTCATCAGACAGCGTAAATGGTGATAATTTCAGCAAATGGTTTCTGTGTAAGGAGATTGATGTTTTAAGTGTCTCAGCGAATTGGTAATAATGATCAGCAATTCTCTACCATTCTTCACAAAGGAACAGGTCTTTGAAAGAAGCAATTAAGTGCAGCCACCTTCTGGACTGAGCTAATGCAGACTTTTCCCGTTGTTCTGTAAGTTAACTATTAGACCTACAAGTCGTGTTTAATGAGCTTTCTGCTTCCAGACCAGCAAGGAGTCTGCAATGAAGCTGGGGAAATGTGGCCAGCATTTATGGCAAGTGCCTACTGCAGCTTTCAAATTACACTGGACAAAGCTGTGATTTCCTCATAGTGGAAATGGGATAAACCAGGAGATGAGCAATAATTCTGCAACAGCTGCTGCTCCTGTTGTGCTGTTTGCTCATCTTACAGGTAGTGACTGCAGAATGAACATCAGCTCGTTCCCTAATGCAACATACGGAAAGATTTCAGCTTGGATGTCTGTGTGCACCCTGACTCTTGTATACATAGATGTGAGGAAGAGATCTAAATTGAAGGTGAAAATGAATGCAGTGTTATGTAGAAGCTTCAGTGTAGGGCTCCTTTCACTTTGCTATGGGAGACATTATTAGCATGGTCTGTATGTTGCAGTAGCCCCTGAACAGCTTCACCTGCCCAGCTGCAAGATGGTCAAGTTTAAAGCCCTGATTGAGTAGGGAAACCCAGGGAGCAGTTTCCAGATCCAGTGTTCTGTTTAACAACAAGACTCAGTTTACTGATTCAGTCTCCTCCTGAGCCTATGTAAACTTCTTGCATCCACAGTGTCCTTTCACAGGGCGATCCTACTTGTGTGAAGAACAGGGGTGCTGTTAGCTTCGCTTAGTGGTCTGAAGGTCCTGCCTTGGAAAAGACAGCAAGCAATCAGTTGTTATCCATGCTGATGCCAGTCATCCTTTTACAGACCTCTGTTTTGTCCCCCTAAGTCAGGTGTTTTCCAGACTAATATGTCCCAGACTATTCAGTCATTCCTTTTACAGAGCAGTACCTTCGATCATTCTTGCTGTCTTTCTGTGAGCATATTCCAGCTCTAATTTATCTTGTCTGAGGTGAGAGGACCAGAACTTCATGTAGTATTCAATGTGTGAATTAGCCGTGGATTTATAATGTTGTCTTCCCTACTCCAGTGTGGGGTCCTAAATGAAACTTCACTGATGACCTCCTTTCACGGGGAACTGAACGCTTACTGCTATCCTATGTTTCCTAACTTTTAAACAATTGTTTTTCTATTCAAGGATTTCCCTTTTTATCCTGCAGCTTTTAGCTTTCAAGAGCTTTAGATGAAGGTCTTTGTCACAACTCTTCTTGAAATCCAGATTATGTGAGATGAATCACTTTTATCGACACAGTTGCTGACATATTGCAGGAACTCCAAGAGGCTGGCGAGGCAGGGCTCCCCCTTACAGCAGCTGTGTTGACTCTGCAATAAGCTTGTATTTATGTGGGTATCTGTTGTCCTTTATTATACGCTTCACAAAGTTGCCAGATACAAACATTAGCCATATAGGCCTGTAGTTCCCCAGATCCTCTCAAAATCTTTTCTAAAGGCTTCACGTTTTTCATTTTCCAGTAATCCAGCTCTCTCAACTATGAGTGTTCTTAAAATTCTCAAGTGAATACCATCTAGTCCTGATTTGTTCCTTTTTCCTACTTGTACCAGAAGTCCTCCTGTGATCATTGACATTTCAGATAGATCCTGAAAAGGCTCCACTGTGAGAACCTCCCCAGTTTCTGTTTGTGTTTCTCTTGCAGTTAGATCTATGTAGGTTTTAATGGGTATGGGTTTTGTTAGTTACTTGAAACAGCTTTTAGATTAATTCCTGCTATAAAGAATATAAAGAGACTAGCTATGTTTCTTTCCCCTATTTGTCACATTTCATTTTAACATAATTCCAATTCTCTTTAAAAGGAGAAAAAAAACCCAGGCAAACATCTCGCACTTCAGATGTTTTTTGTTGCTCTGGCAAGACAAAGGGATCTTCAAATTTGGAAAATTACATTTATGTCTCTTTACACTGACAGATCAGTGGAAAGCAGTTGCTGCTGTAAATGAGAATTGCACCTCATAGTTTTCTTCTGGCAAGACAAAGAATACTTTAATACAGCTATGTAGTACTTAAAATGTTCATAAAAGTCACTCCATTGCTCTAAATCTAAGCGGTCACATTTAAAGAAAAATTAAGTGCTGCTGTTTCCACATTCAGGTCAGCTCATCTAGGTATGACTTATTTCTCTCCTGTATTTACCCAGTTCCATCTGGTAAGACCATCTATCTTTTGATTATGATGGGATTGAACTTTGTGCAGGCAGGCTCACAGCTCACATTGGCACTGTGAGGACAGCTTATGGCTTTTCACATTGATTTCTCTGTGCCATTATAATCTTATCAGCTTGTTTTCATCCCCTGGAGGTATGCAGAAATGCAAATGCTAACCTAGCGCTCTCAATTTCTAGAAGTAGCTGAAGCCAAGGAGTTTTGTATGGAACTAAATTTCTTTATATCTTATCTGTTGTAACATGGAGTCTTCAAAATGGTACCCAAATCAGGCAATTAGCAGGCAGGTAAATGACACTTCAGCACACAGGGCAATTTTTTTGCCTCTATTCTGATTTCAAATTGCAACGTTTCAGTTGCGTTTTTTGCAAGTCCAAGCAGAATAGTAAATACTGAATTGTTAACTCTAGTGAAAAGTGTGCTCTAGGCTTCCTCAGCACTTGAGCTGTTTTAACAATCAGCTCTCTTAGTTTGTTGTTGGGCTCTTTTATAAATGTCTTCACTTTTCATGTTTTTGTTATCATGAGCGCTAGAAGCCTATATTTTCTTAAATAAAAGCTGGTATTATTCGTGTTTGCATGCCCCCAAGAACACAGACTTGAGGAAATACACTGAGTCCCTTTAAATTGGAAATGAAATGGCAAATTTTCACAACAAAGTGAATAGTACAATACCAATACCTTATTTTTTTATTAATAATAATAATAATTCTTATTATTATTTAACCCCAGTCTCTGAACTTTTCAATAGGAAAAAAGAAATTTAGGATGTTCGGCGTTGGGTGCCTTGGAGATGAGAGGTCCTTTAGGCACTTGTATAAAAGCTGTTGGCTTTCAGAAGTGCTGATTCTTCCAATAGCTGCTGGAGTTGGTAAAATCTGTGGCTGCTCAGACCTTTAAAAACCAGGCTGGTTTTGTTCAGGTGAGCAGATGTGGAGTTAGACGCAGACATCTGGGCATCACATTCTGGAATTAGGACTGCAGTATCATCTTTACTCCCCAGCCTGCCTCTCCACCTTGTTTGTGTTCACCTGTAGCTTGGTCTCACATCTGCTGAAGCCACTAAGAAAACTCCCTCTCTTCCCCCCCCCCCAAATATTGCATGATTGGGCTGTATACTCTTACATCCTTTAATCTAAGATCCAGTAAGGTAAACAGGAAGACTGTCACTGACTTTGGAAAGTTTTAGGTGAGATCCCTTTATGATTCTTTTTTATCACCTGGGGAAAGTTATATGAAAAGGCAATTCCTGATGACTTTCCTGAAGTCCCCTTTGCTTTTAGAGATCATTCCATTATTGTAATCAGGCCAACACCAAGATAAGTGTGATATTAGCTGAGAGGTTGTTAGCTTTGATGTTTATTAGTGCAGCAGAGGTTACTAGAGTTCTTTTTGGTTATATACTTGGTTTTTTTTTAAATTTTTTTTAAAATTTGGCAGGAGGTACCAGGAAGAAAGGTAGGCGTTCTGACTTGGGCATATGAACTGAAAGAAAATAAAATCTAATTTAAAGTCACAAAGTTTCCTGTTCAATGAAGTGTTATACCTCATAACACAGAATACACTGAATACGAGAGCCCCAAACTACATTTGAGATCCAGTTGAAGCCCATCTTTCCAGCCTAGATGGGAAGACTGAAAATATTCAGCATTTGGAACGTTGCAGAAACACTTATTGAAGGTGAGAAAGTTGCAAGGCTGGAAGAGGTGCCTAATAATAATGATATCCCAGAACTCGGGTAACTTATAGGTAAACATGCTGAAGGCTGTTGTTGATGACAGTTTTACATCCTGATTCAAGCAAGCAGTCCTGCTCTGCGAACCCCTGAGGGTACAGTTTAGTCTATATAGGCTGCATTAGCCTATACCCTGCTGATGCTTTGTGTGCTTAGATACTTGTGTTTTGCTGAATTGGAATATTTTAAGCATGCACTTGAATATTTTGCTGAACTGCTGTCCTAGAAAGGTGGTATAAATTGAGTTTATGTAATTTCTAAAACACTGCAATGAATACTTCAGAGAAAGATGCTTCTCTGGATCCTTTTATGCTAGCGCTTATGTGGTAGGGTTTTTGGTGTTTTGTTTCTCAAAGTTAGACATTCTGCCACATTATTCTTGTACTAATTCTTTTAGTTTTTAATTCAGAGACATTTTTGGAGACTGTATTCTTCTGTTAAGTGAAATAAAACTTTCATCTATCCTTAGACATTTCAGACAACAACATCTATTTATTTTCAGCTGAGGATGTTTTGTTTTGAACTATTGGTCTCAAGATTTATTTCCCCATTTCCCTGTCTCCTTTTCATCAGGTCTAAATGCAGAGTCATGATTGTTCTTCTCAGACCCAAGCCTTCAATGTTCTCTCTTCTTGGTTTCAGTTTGATTACAGCTACATCAGGAACACTGTTGTGAAATCCAGGCTCCAAATACGTGGCTTTCTTTCACAGAGTGAAGTATATTCTCCTGGGAAATCCAATGTGCAAATTGGTTTCTGGGCATGAGCTGAAAGTGATTCACAGATGTGGACTGGTCAAGATTTTTCAAATGTCAGTCCTGATTTCAGGTTATCTTAAATCTTTGATATGCCACTTGAAGTGCTGGAGAAGATCCTGACTTGCAAAATGTGGCTGGTGAGCTCTTTGAAATTAGGATCTCTTACATTCTCTCCACTTGGACGTCCAAGTTGCCAGATGCTTTTCACCACTGATATAACAAAAATGGTCCATTCTTTTTTCCTCAAACTGAGGAATATGACTGACATTTAAATAACTAGGAAGGACTGTTAGCTATATTCAGAAAAGTGCGAGGTCTGTTCCTCTTTCAAATTTGCAGTTTATTTAGAACGAATTATTGAAAGCCCTAAACACTTGTATATGTCTGTAAGCTGAGGTGCCTGTGGGATCTGTCTTCTCCATATCTAAAGCAGGAGACATTGGTGTATTGCACTGATGGATGAGTGGCAGACAGAGTCGTTACTCATAGGCAAAGAAATGAAACTATTATATGTCTATCCCATCTGTGTGGAGAGATGCCAAGTAGTACCAATACTTGGGGTGTAGGTTCATATCACACTCAGCTGATGTGAGGGCCAGCTGCCTCTCCATTGACCTCCCTTTACATAGCCATTTGCTCTTGTCTCTTTTTCTGAACTGGCACCCATGCACGTAAAAACAGGTTCTGCAAAACCATCTATTTATTTTGGGATGGTTAAACTCCCTGAATCAGCTCACCGTGCCTCTCAATGAAGATGCAAGAGCTTGGAGCTGCCTCCCCTCCTAGTGAGGAGCAGACGCTACCCCTCTTGGGAGCAGCTCACTGTCGAAGCCGTGCTGTTGTGTGATGAAGCCTGCATCCCAGGGGCAAAGCCTGTGTCCTGGGTTCACAGTCCCACCTTGGGATGCTTTGGATGGGGGCACCAGCAGATGGCCGAAAGCCGGGGAAGGTGCACCAGACCCACTCTTACTGTCTCTGCAGTCAGTTGGGTAGGAGGGAGGATTGCTGCTATGGGGCGGTTCAGACCAAGGACCGGCAGGCTTTTCTGAGCCATCATCTGCAGGAGGTGATTGCTGATTCATAAAGAAGGGACCAAGGTGAGTATATTCCCAGGCTAAAGCCAACTTTCATAAGTGTGCTGCTATATCTCATTGTCCGAAACCTTCCACTACAGGCATTTACTCACCAGCCTTCCAGATCATCCTAGCAGTTTTGACATATGATATTTAGAGGCAAATGTCCAGCCCAGCCTCTCTTTCACAAAAGTTCAGTAATCGCTGCAAATCATTGTGCATATAGTTTGGAATTGCTGTTTAGATGGTTCTGAAATGAGCCCTTGAAAATGCTATTAAGTGAGGATATGGGCAAGAATTAATCACTTCTGACCCTTTGAACTCCTCTGGGCTGGTTAAAATAGTGATTGGTGTCTTCTCTTAGACAGTCCAGTCATCTTCCCGAGCATTTTACTGAGCTGTATCTTCCGGGCATTGATGGATGAGCTCTGGACAATCTTGCTACTGCAGTTGTAAAAGGTACTACTCCCTGCTCCTGTTTCTTCCTGCGGGTACTGGACCCATAACAGAAACAGCAGAAGGAAACATGCATTAGTAGCTGCAGTAAAAAATCCAGCATCTCAGCCTAAGGAACACTTCTTAAGCTGCCCCAAGGAAATTCTTCAAAGCCAGGGCACAGTTAGTGTCCCTGTTTAAGACAGGGCACAGCTCCTGTGTTAATGTTACATTCTCAGATATACCGTTGTAAAGCTTGATCGATTTTTCTTAAGCTGGCTTTTTTTTTTTTTGTTTTGACAAGGACTAGAGAAAAGCCAAAGTGGTACCTGCCAGGGCTTTCCCTCCCTTGGGCGTTTAGGGGCATGGAGGCTTCTCTTACAATCCACAGTACAATTCCAGCTGATTTAAACAGACCAAGAACCAGCCTCACGCTCTTGTCTCAGATGGGTGTCTTGCTAAGTTGTTGCTTTCCTTTTCATGTCATGTTAGGCCTGGGGTAGCTGATATTTTCCTTTAGGCCCTGATTCTGGGAACTAGGGGATTGCCCAGAAATGCAACCAGTGCTGAAACATTTTGAACATCTTGCATCTCCTACTTAAAAAACAGGAAGGAAATAAAAGAACAGAAAAATTATTATATTTTAAAATCTCATGGGGTTTTGTGGGTTTTTTTTAGTTAGCCTTGTGAGTTTTATGGTTTGACTCATGAGGATATAGTGCTGTGTCTTGGCAGCAGGAGTCTTTTGGCAATCATGGGGAGTCATGCTGAAGGACAAATACAGCCTCATAATTATTCTAGCCTTTCTGTACAAGAAGATGCCTTAGTGTCTGGAACTGCATAGTTTCTAAGCTTCTGTGATGCTCCCCCTCTTGTCTTGTGACATCTCCAGCAGGAATGCAGAAAATATTATTAGCCAACCAGCTACATATTCTGGGCAGATTGCTCTTGCTTAGTGCTGTGCTGCTGTGCAACAGGATGTTGTTTCTTTTCTCATGTTGCTACCTGGTCTGCTTGCAGAAGATGCTGGCATCTATTTCATAAACACTGTTTATACATGTATCCTTTGTCCTCAGCATGTTGGTTGCGCTTCAAGGTAGGAGAAACTTCTCTCTAGGAAGAACTTCTACAGGAAACAGGAGCTGTGTTTCAGCATAGTAGTTCCAAACAATCTTGGTCATCTGGAATAGGATGCTTATGGGTTTTTGACCTTTTTAAACAGAGGCTCCATCCCGCAAGCTCTTGTTGCTTCACAAAGCAGAGTCATCGCCAAGGATCTCAATGAAGAGCTGTCAAACCTGGGCTTGCTGTGAAGTGGTATGGAGTTTCCTGACACAGAGAAGCTCTCCTGCAGAATTCCCACATGCCTTGCTCTCCAGGGTGTGGGGCTCCATTTCTTGGCTTGATCTTGACAAACGTTCTCTCTCCTGAGACCCAGAGCCCATCCCTTTGAAGGGGAAGTCAGTAGCAACACCTGTAATCTGTACTGCTTATTGATTCTGGGAGAGAGATTTCAGGGCTCCATATTAAGAATTCATTGCAGTGTAATAAACCAGGCATCATCTCACCTCCTAAATCAGAGAGCCCAGGAAAAATTGTCTCACTGCTGTCTCTTCAGGACAGTGTTGGCAGACGAGCTGGACACTGTGGCCTCTGTAGACTATGACAGCAGCACTGTCATAGCACAAATCATGACCTAGAGGACAGTAATTGTAGCCAAATTATTCCCTTATCGCTTCTATCAGCAGCATTTTTCATGTCACATACATGGTTTCTGTCTGACATCCATGCTCTCCTTCTATTCTGCTGATAATCTTCCAGTCGCACCTTTTCTTTATACATCTCCTGTTGTGTTATTTTTCTGGCTGGAAGCCCCTTTCATATGCCAGCAAGGAGTTTTGCTCTCAGAATACATACTTTAAAAAAACCTCCATGCAAAGACCAACTTTGCTTTTATAACAGATGTCTGTCTGTTTGTCAGTCCAGACACGAAACAGGTAATGGCTTGGGATCTTGCCAGTAAGCCCCATTCCTCTGCCATGAATAATATGATAATGTGTTGCAAATTAACTTTGTCTTACACTGGCAGATCCCAGGAGAAGAATCTCCAAATGTGTTTGTTGAGTTTGTAAAACACTGTTAATGTAGATCTCTCTCTTCCTCTCTTCAGAGACATCCATGTCGAGTTGTGGGCTTAGGCTTTATTTCTGAATTAAATTCAGTAACCAGGAATAGGAGAGGAGAAGAATTAAGAGCTGGGAGAAGATTTTTCTGGCTGTGATTTGAGAAGGGATAATGGAGCAGATACTTTGGGCCAGATACAACAGACTACTTAGGTTCTTAATTCTTAATGAAATAAATGGGAAAGCCAATAAAATACAGACCCATTTTAATGAAATCAATGGTAAAACAAAGAATGTAAATAGCTTGTTGAATATGGTCCCTACTGTGGTTTATGAGGAAAACAGAAAGTTCTCCCATCAAAACATGTCCTTATTGTCCAACAAAAACGAAGATTTGAAAATGAACCGAGCAAATCAGAAGCAAAAAAATCAGTTTCTCTTCTCTTTTGAACAAAAGCAAGCAGGATAAAAAGTGTCTTTTGGTGCTGGAAATCTCTATGCTAAGTTTCAGCCAGGGAAGAGTGTTATTTGCATCAGGTAAAAACATGTTCCACATGCCAGAAAATGAGTCCTTAGCATGGAAATGCTGATCCAGTCCTAAGTACAGTTTTATAAATAACACATTAATAAAAAGAACAAAACCATATCTCTTTAAACCAGTCCCAGTGGTCTGCATTAGATGAACTACAACTGACAGAAGCAGATAATAAATCTTTAATCACTTTCACAAAGAGGAGACCTCCAAAGATGTGCAGCTCTATGAGATTCTGAGCCACTTTTAGGAAATATTAATTTAAATTTGACCACCAAAGCCTTTTTGTTCTTTCTAAATAGTTGTAACCAGGAGAATACTAAAAGGTCTGCTTTTTGTGTAAATAGCTTGTCTCAAAATTTATGCTGATGTGATCTTAGCTGAGACAAACATCGTTCTGTGTACATTGAAATACAGTGCGAGCTATGGGAGAGAAGATGAATTTCAGCCAAAGATAAATATAAACAGTGCATTTCAAGCTTTAGCAGAAGATATTTCTGGTCACAGCCTAATAGGCAGCTGTCTCTTGGTGGTTGCAGCATTGCTTTGGCTTCTGCCGAATGGGCAAAGATGACGCGCTTTAAATTTTTTTGCCAATTTTAGAGTCCTGCTACTTTGAGCATCTCTGCATTTGTTGATGAGTGCACGCATATTTTCCTGCTCCTTTTGAGGGCACTCTTCATGCAGGTGTCCTGCACTGAAACTATCCATCAGTCTTTGCAAAATGAGAGCATAAATCATTTACAAATTAAGAGTCTGAGGTGCTCTACAGTGCTACAGATGTGGTATTGTATAAAGTTCTGTCAATTGATGTGGCCGTTGCAAAAGCATCTACTCAAATGCATTTACTTTGCCCACTGTTTCTGGATTTAATGAACAAAACCTGTCATAAAATAAGTGCAAGTAGTCAGCAAATCAGGTTTTTCATTGTCAGTTCTGCTCATCTGGAATGTAACCCATCTCTTGGAATGTGTGTAGATAGATCAGGTCCTTGGATGACTGAATTCAGCCTAACTCCTCCAAAACGAGAATTTCAGTGGGAGATGTAGAAGACAGACCAAACCGCAGTTGAAAATTATTTGACATCTCGCTCTGTAAGCTTCTATAAGGTGCTTAAAACTGCTCAGCTGGTGTCATTGGAGGGCAGTTCTGTAGGAGCCAGGCATTTTGAGCCGCTCGGAATGGTGTGAGCTGAAGGTCTGGCTCATTAAAGCTGATAGTCACAGGTCCTGAGGATGCGTACTCATAGCTACCTTGAAAACAAACAGATGCTGTGGGACAAAATACCTTTTTGAGCATGAATATGTGTTAGTATCTCTCTTCATGTCCTCTTCTATATATGTGTATATACATATACATATGTATATGTATTTATATGTTTATATATGAGAAAAGGGAAGAGATGCAATATACTTCAATTAGCTTATTTTATATTTGCATGTCTTTGAAAGAGCTGTGTGTCAGAGGGGGCAGGAGGAAAGGTTAGAGTTGGGAGCACTGCCTTGGAGCTAGGCGAATGTGCAGTTGGTTATTAGATGCAAACAATTTCAGGCTAGTGAAAATTGTCAAATATAATTTTAATATCTCTGGGAAGATCACTGGTTTGACTGTCCTCTCATTATGTGCCTTGGGAATGGACTCCGTGAGATTGTTGGTGCATTCTCTTATTAGTTTGCCTTTCTATTGCAGCAAAGCTGATGGGCTTACAGCATTAGACTTTTTTTTGCAGGACATACTGAATGAACATGTAGAAAACAGCAATCCCAGAATACTGCCAGTTCATTGCTGTTAGCAAGCGGAGAGTTGGTCCTGATGCAGGACCAAAATGAAGTTGCCTTCAGTTCAGCATGAGTCACGTGAAACAAATATTCTGCTATTCTGAGTGAATGACTCCTTCCCTTTGCACTTCATCCAAACCGAATCAAAAAGCCACATCATCGACTGGGAAGAATATGCTTGCAGTCACGAAGCAAGCAGGGCACCAAAAGGGGTCTATTTAATCATTTTCATGTGTTGCTAATGGGAAAATACAGAAAGCAAGTCGTCTGCAGTAGCAGGCATTTTTAAGACTTCCACAAGCCATGGGTTTTTAATGCAATGTGAGTATGACTGCACAGTAATTGGTGTCATAACTTTTACTGATGACTGTCCTGCAGAGAAATTGCAGTCTGTACCTGAGAGATGCAGTCAGAGCTATTGCCACAGGGAGTTTCATGTCATAGACTGGACCTGATATAACATGGGCAGCAGGAGGTTAATGGGACAGAAAGCAGAAAATATAATCAGGAGACTTGGGGGGTGACAGCAGGGAGGGAACAATCACATCTTGCAGCCAAATACATCTGAAGAGCCATGTCAGACTGCTGAAGATAACTGATTCATAAAATCAGTTAGTCACCTGGAGAGCTCCGTAGCCAGAGACTATCCTTATAATGGTGGTTGTGATAGAAATGTAGAAATCCTGGACTGAAACTTACCTTTGAAGTATATTGGGATTTTTGAACATACTACAACTGTTCTAGAACGTAATATGAACCATATACTGCTGCTGACTTCTGGTGTTGCAGATTTCCCTCTTGTCTTTGTCAGTTCACAGACTAATTTTCCCAGCTGTATGGCAGCAAAACCACTCCTAGTCACCAGGTCAGCTGATAGTGGGTTTTTGTTAGCAAATAACATTGCTTGCACTGGTCCCAGCAGAGGTTTTCTTGGTCATTTGAAACACAAAGGCAATCTAATGTTTTCATCTGTTTGGTAAATCTCCTTAGGCCTGACTCAAGGTACCAAAGGGTACAAGACCTGGGATCTCATTTACCGTACAAAGTACCTACGTGGTACCTACTTATGAAATTAGTCCGTGTGGTCAGCCAACTTGTGTTCTGGATTGAGCTTCTTGGTTAGGTGTCACTGTGTGCTACTGCCCTAGAAAAGTGGTTTGAAAGCCAGAGAAGTCCAAGGAAGCTTTTCTGGGCTGGTCCTGCCAAACTGGCATTGCTGTGTGTTAGTCACAGCCCTTGGATATATATTGCCATTTAATTTTTAGGGCTCTTTCTGCTTTACAGCAATCATAACTGCTTGCAAGAGGGAAAAAAACCCCAACCACATTATGAAGTAGATTAACTTTCATTTCAGCTCCCCTTTTTCTCTCAATACCTTCCACCATTGCCAGGAACCTCTGTCTCAGGCAGTACATTGAAAACAAAAGCCTAAACTTTTCCTTGTTACCGTTCTGGATGAGCCATTGTGTATAAACCAGCAGTACCTTTTGCAGTGATTTTTCACATTGGCAGCACACAGATACTGTTTGTTTAGCTTAGTCATTCTATGGGAGGCAAAGCCGGGGGAAAGTCAGCTTATTTTCTGAAATGCCAACCTTTTCATCTGTGAGCTCTCACTTTGCTATACATTCAGAGCTGTTGGTGCATTTGGGGAATGCCTGCTAGTTTGGGGTATTTTTGAATAAATACCTACCTAACAGCTGTTTATGAAAAATTGCTACTTTGCATAATTTTTGCATATTTTTTGTCTCACGTATTCATTTTAAAGGCCAGCTTTCATAATGTATGTTAGAGGTAGAATCCATGTTTGCCGAAGTCTGTTAAAATCGCAGAAAATAGCCCTGTGCTTCACTGTAAGAGGTGTTTCCCTCTGGTCAGTCATGGTGTCTTCCGAAACTGGAGAAATTCTCCTCATGAAGAAGTGGTGGGTTCTGATTTGCTTGTCTTAAAAATAGCATAGTGCAGAGCGTAGTTTTGGTTTTGCAGCTTCCTCTCTGTGTAGTTCCAAGCTGACAAGATGCTTGTTTATGAAACTGAGAGCTTGAATATCTGGCTGTTATCAAAATGCCAGTGCTATAATTGGGAGCATATGCTAAAAGAGTTGAAAACCGTAAGAGGGCCTTCTACACGATTAAGTCCATTTCCTTACAAAGATATGACAGATTCCAATAAAGGTTTTTCTGCGGCAATAAAGTGACACTGCAATGATTAGAACCAAAAAGCTCCTCTTTCAGCTTTTCACATGCTTGCTCACACAAATAATTTTTGAATTGGAGAAAACATGGTAAAATAAATGTTTGATAATTTGGGGGTTTTTGAAGTGACCAAATGATGCTTTTCCCCATTTTTGTGTTTAGAAATTTGAGTAATACAGAAAACTTGTCTGTAAAAGTTTACATGGCCTTCAGCAAGGACAGGCACCTAGAACTGTCTGTAGAAAGTTGTCCTAGAGATGCGAGTTTTAAATGAGAGCTACATCCCCAGTAGTGCAGCAACGTTCTTGCTCTTTACACATTGGCAATGCTGTTCCAGATGGCAGAGGTTTGAATCCTGCAGGGTCTGAAAGGGAACATGCACATAGCAGAGTCCAAACACAGCTGTGCTTATTTCAGCCCTCACACATTCAAATACCCCTGGATGTGCTGTTATGTGCATGTGAGAGCTGTCAAATAGATGCACTCATTGGCTTATGCTTTGTAATCAGATGTGTGTGGGAAGCTTACAGTGACAGGCCCCTCTTTTGCAAACATTTGCACACTTGAGTAATTTCACTGGTGTGAATAGGTCTGTTAGGCAGGAAAGCACTTGAGGCTTTTCATTTTTTGAACTTGGGGGAGTTTTAGTTTGAAAGACAGACTGAGGGGACTCCCTCCTTTGTCTCGGACACAGTCTGAATAGGATTCTTTTCCTATTTATTATTATTCCTGCAGGAGCGAAGTGAAAAAAGAGAACTTAATATATGCAGAGACCTATATACATAAATAATGTGTTAGATATAGGTGTAGATGGAACCAAGAGGAATGATCATAGAGATGAAGTTACTCATCAGTGTAAAACCAGGAATGTAGAAAAGATTTGGAGATTAGTCCAAGTTTAATAAAATCATTGCTCTATGCCCTCTTGAAATGCTGTATCTTTGCTAGAACCCCCCTAAGGTGCAAACTGTCACACAGCATTTCATATAGGCAAGATAGATGACGGTATCTCCAGGCACTGGGTTTCTGTAGGGGTTCTGCCCTTGCTTATCTTCCTGCCTTTGCTTGTATGTTGTTATATTATGGTTAATTACACCATAAGAGATCAAAGGGGTTTTTTTCCCAAATCTTGTTATCTGTCCCCAAAGCTGCTGCTAGCCCATTTAAGGTTTTATTTGTTTCCCTTTCACTGAGCGACTGCAAATTGAGAACTTCTTCCTAAGTGATCCCTTTGAAAAATGCTGATGTGATTCATGCCCCTTCCCATGCTCCAGCTGTGAAAAGCTCACTGCTTGTGTGGAATGACCCTCCGGGCAGCTTGCCCTGAGAGTCCATTCTATACATTGTGATGGAAAGCAATGGGAAAAGATAATTAGAGCGGGACTTAATGTGGTACATCAGGCACAACTCTCACAAACTCTCTGTGAGATTGAGTTTACAGCTGCAGATTGGAGTGTATCATGCCTTCAGCTTGATTGATCTATTCATTTAACAAACTTTATACCCATGAAGAGAGAGACATGACAGCACTCAGGACTGCAGTACTCCATTTATTTGCAGACAGATTACCATACTCAAACCAGGGGCATACACTTTTTTGCTGCCTTGCCTTGCTGGTGTACCTCATCTTTGAACTGGAGGGATCACAGGAGAGGTGGAAGGGCAGATCGTGAGTAAAGTACTAGGGACCAGCTTCTGCTCCACTGAGATTATTACGGGGTTTGCCACCGAGCTCAGAGTGAATAGCATCAGGTCCTAGACTGTGTTCTCGGAGACTTAGTTCTAGTTGCATCTTCCCCTCTATCTTACTCTACTGTAGGTTCTCAGTACACCTCCAGCTTTCAGTGTGCCAAGGCCAGGCTCCAGGTTGATAGCTGGAAAGGCTCAGCGTGGAAGATATGTCCCTTGTCCAACCTGTGTCTGTTTCTGAGCTGTTTGTGGCTTGTTTTGGGTCTGCTGCCATGTGAGCTAGGTCCAGCTGCCATTGATTTTTACCTTCCTTCACCTGTGAAGTGGCTGCACCAGCAGTTAACTCCTGAGCCCCTACAGCGGTGGGATGGAAGGCTGAAATGAAAACACACAGCTTGGGCAAATTTTGGTACTTTTTCATAGCAGCAGTGCTAGGCTGTATTTATAAGTTCCTGCTTCCAAGTTGGAATGGTGGTGTGTGTCAGGGGAGGGTTTCAGTACTAAAGTTTTCAAAGGGAAAGTCTCTGGCTAGCGTGCAAAATTCACCATATCTCTACTCATTCATAGAAATAACTGATTATCTCTGGTTGAAATATCCTTTAAACCAGCCTTAAGGCAGGTGACTGAGATGCTGAATTTCAACACAAATAGTTGAAATTCAGTTGAGTAGAAGTCCTCTACTGGGAAGTCTTGGGTAACTTTCATTATAAGCCATTGTAGTGATGTTAATAAGTTTGTCTACCTCTGCCCATGGCGTACTCATTCTCAATGTAAATAAATGAGTCGGATGAAGCATTTAGAAAAACCGTGTAACTGTAGAGATGAAAAATCATTGGAAGAGGCTGTGGAGGAAAAGCTGTGCAGTCTTCATCACTGGAGGTCTTAAGAGCATCCTGGAGAAATATGTGCCAGGCATGACCTGAGTACACTCAGTCTTGCTTTGGCCAGAGGTATGGGGAAGAAATGCATTATAGGACTTTTTTGAGATCTCTTTCAGCCTGGGATGGAAGGATAACACAATCATGAGTTAATAACCATTTCACATAATTTTCTTACCTGTCTCTCACTTCTACATAATGAATGTTGCCTTAAGTGGTAATTTGCTTTCTCTTGCAGCCCCTTATCAAAAAGGCACTGTAACTATAGTTAATTGGCCCTCCCTGCCAGGTGCAGTAGATTAAGGACAACAGTGAGTGATACAGCTTCAGAAAGCCCAACAAATGGGCTGTGCTCTGCTGAGTGTCCTTGTAGTTTTGTGTGGGTATTGGCAGCTGTTGTGGAACAGAGCAGAGATCACCCTGTTTGAAGGAAGTGTTTGTGGGGAAAGCATATCAGCTGGTGTTTGTTGCTGTGTACCTACCAAATGGAAGTCTTCTGGGGCAGCTGCATCTGCATCATGATCTGCTGGTGTTCAGGGTTGGTTTTGGTTGTACTGCTGAGGGTAAAGGCAGCAAGCACAGCCAAGTGCTGTATAGCCACAGAGAGACACAGTGGTAACACTCTTGGATTGCATCTTGCATTTATGCTGCATGGCATGTATCGAGTCACTGAAGTGGCATTTCTCAAACATTACAATCTTGCCTGCTGCTCCAAATTCTGCTCCAAGTCACAAGTTGCAAATCTTGAAAACCTCCAAACTTGGAATTCTCCCCGTGCCCCTCAGTATTTCCATTTGTGCATGAGGCTGCCACATGCAGCTGCAGCCAGTCTTGGGGGAGAGAATAACGCAGCCTTGACCTAAGTGCATCCCTGCATGGGTACTGCAGTGGTAGAAAGGTACGAGGGTACTTTAAATAGCCATTTAGGAGCCAAAATTGTGTAGCCAAAAGTAGTGCTCCCTTCCCAAAAAAGGATATATGTGAGGGGAGTGGAAAGGAGCTTCAGTGCGTGTTTTCACTTGCTGCCTTTAGGTATCTGACTTAAATGTCTGCCCTAAGAGTGTAGGGATACTAGTGTCCTGCTAAGAGAGGCTGCTGCTTTGAATCTCTCTTGGCAGGAGCCTCTCTTCTTCCACTAAAAAAAAAAAGCAGAGACACTAATTTCCTAATTTAGGAGCCATAATTGGTTACCAGAAGTTGGGCAATACAAATACCAGTAACAAGGATCCTCTTGAAAGAGGAGAGCGCTGCTAGAATACTTACCTACTGGGTACAGGGTTGTCTGGAGTCTGCTGCAGGTGGGGCATGATTTACGGCAACCAGAAAGCTGCTGTAACTACTCTGGGGTTGAATTTGCCATTAGCTATTATAAAAATTAGGCTCCTGTGTTCTGGTGTATAACTGGGTTTATTCTCAGTGTATGTGTGTTAGTACTGCTTATCTTCCCAGGTCCTAGTCTGGTCCTAGCAGATGTCTGCTTGGAAAGCCTGGGTATCATTTTTGTTGATACTGTGGTCTCTCTGCAGGCTGGGGCAATAGTCTTTTTGCTCCTTAGTTCCCCTGCTGCTAGAGTTGCTTGTCGGGGATTTGCAGAACAGAGAGCCAGAGAAGAAAAGCAGGGCAGGATTTGGGCTGCTGCTTGTTTTCCATCAGTCTTCTTGTTAATGCTATTCCTCCAGGCATAAGATGCATCCTGAGTCCACTCTATTCCACCTGCTAATAGTTTCAACTCTTTTTCCAGTTTAAAGGTTTTTCTCTTTTCAGTCTGAGATTTATACTTTTATTTGTGAACGGAGCAGCCTGAGAGCTGGGGATGTATGTGGTTTGCTGCCAAGGAGTAGGGTGAGTGTAAAGAAGGGGCTGTTGGTAATGCCTTATGTTGTGTGGCGTGTAACGGTTTCAGGTAGGAGGAAAAAAGCCGGGAAATAAAGAGCTGAGCTGCTGGCACAACTTAGCTTTTCTTTGCTTGGAAAGCCCACCACATTTGGAAAATGATTGCAAGGAATCACTACCTGGCTGGTCATTTAGGTGGTGAACACATCTTCAAAAAAGGCGTCCTTCCAAATTAAAGGCATCTGCACAGGGTTCTCATTTTTGGAGTAACACCCCTTGTGAACAAGTCTGACAGTACATCAAGACTTCTCATGAGATCAGAAACCCAATGCATTCATTGTATTGCCCAACAGGAAGAGTGAAAGTCCCCGCCCTAAATGTTTGTACAGTTAAACATGGACTAGAAAACAGAAATGCAGAAGGTGTGGGATTTGGGTTTTTATTTTTAACTTCCAATCCCGTGTTACATCCACAAAACCATCAGATCTGTATGACAAGGTGCTGCATGTGTATGGCCATCTGGATATTCAGCATCAGTGCTGAGTACACCAGCTGACCCTTCCCAGGTGTGGTTACACTTAAAATGTTCTGGAGCAAACAAAGCTGAAGTGCTCAGAATGAAGCTGTGAGAGAAGCAGAAGTGGGAGAGATTTTTTCCTTGTATTAGAAAGTTAAAGCAAAGTGTTTGGTTTCATTTTTTACTTCACGTTATTTCTGGAAACACCAATACTATCATGCTGGGAAGAAATCTGGGGAGTGTTGCAGGAGTTCATTTCATTCAAATCCTTACTTTTGTACTGCATAGTAATAGGTTAGTAATAGATACATTTAGGACAATATATGCAAAGATGTTACTTTTTTGCAAAGTTATATTGTTAATCACTTCAATGTGCTGTAAAAGCTGTTGTGGGCATTTATACAGGATACTTGCTCTGCTCTCAGACCACTTTAGGGCGCTGTGTAGAGGAACCGGTAAGTGACTGCTTAGGGCAGGACCTGGGCTGTTGTTTGGTGTGAGGACAGCAGGAAGTGTCAGCTCCAGGATGGGTTATTGCCATGCCCAATGCCCAGTTTAGATGTTTGAAACTTACTGACTTGGTATGTTCGTCAGCAAACACTTGTGGCAGGCTGTCACGTGTTCCACCTACCTGTGTGAGTATATCTGTAATATAATTACCCACAATTTTATTTGCTTTGAAGATGCCTGGGTTTGTTAGCTCCTGCATTGTTCGATTGAGCTGAGTGGTTTGATCAAGGAAAGTTGCTGTGAAATTTTCTTTTGCTTTGGTAAAAGTCAGCTCAGTGCACAGAGTTGGTGAGGTGCCAAGAAGATGTATTTTTCTGAAGCCGGAGCTCTGTTTTGTGTGAATGTCATGTAAGGACTGTGAGGTGAGTTGAGGGAAGAAGAGGGAAGCCCTTTTCTCATCATGAAAATCCAAGCAGTGAATTAATTTAAGACCAGATACTGCTTTTCAATGCCTTGCCATAGCTCACTGGTGACTCAGGATCAAAGAGGAGCTTTTGCCAGCTGAGTGACTGGAAGGTTATTGTGCAGTGCTCCCAGATGGAGACTGCAGTATTAACAGCAACCTGCTGTTTGACCCAGCAGAAATTTAGCTATTGTTCTCCTTAGGGAGAATGAACACCTAGTGCTTTTCACAGTTCTGATATATTTAATTTTTGTAACATAATTCCTATGAAATGAATGCAAAAATATTTCATTTATAGCCTGTGCAGCGCAATACAGAGCAGTCAGAGTTTGGGGTCAAATCCTCAGTCATGCTGAGTAGCTTCATTGGAGTGCTCCTCTGGGAAGGTGCAGGAGACTGCATGTTCACTTTTGCTTTGTTTCCTTTGCAGTGTGCATGACTGGGCCCAGCCTGGATGCAGAACTTCTTATGGGCCACCAGAAGGTGCCTGCAGTTCCTTCGTGTCTCAGTAGTGCTTGTCCATCTAGAGAGGCACGTGATAGAGGAATTGCCTATTTTAGTTTCCTGGAGCAACCTACCAATTGACGTTAAGCTCTTGTGAAGGATAAATTTTTGCAGTCATGATTGATTTTTCTGGTTTGATTCTATCACTTCAAAGGTACTTTTAATGCATGTTCATAAGCTTAACTATGCCTCTCCACACACCATAAGCTAATCTGTACTATTACCTTGCTGATTAAATTGCAGTGATCTTTTTTGTTTACAAGCAGAAAATTTTCATATGCAAGAGTTGAGAGGCAGTAATTGGAATTTTCTGATGCTTTTTATGCATAGAACTATAGCACTAAACTTTCTCAGTCTTGAGCTTTCTCTTTTGTTATAGGTAATGTATCTACATAGATAATTTTTTTTTTTCCTGTGAATGACTTTTTTTTTTTTTAATATAAATTTTCCATTCATTGTCCATTAATATCATTTGGCTCAAAGACAGACTAATTGCATGGGCAGGCATAGTGATAGGGATATAAATCTTTTCCAGTGACAGTGTCTTGAAATAACAATCAGTTAAGTTATCATCACTGCAGCATAATATTGTGGGTAGATTTTGCTGCCTTTCTGTGAGGATATGAGTATTGTGTTGAATCCATACATGTGTGTACGCATATATATGTATTGGTGTGCATGTGTGTATATACATGTATGTATTGTGTGTGCAATGTGGAGAGCTTGTATTTAATTATATTGGATCGTTCTGTCACTGAACCATTAGGGTATGGTGGATGTTATCACACAGAGATCTAAGCAAGTCTCTTCCTACTTTTTTGTCCAACTTCATGCACATTGTAACACCTCCATTGTGCTGTCAGTGTCAGCTGTTACCCAGAGTCCTCAGGAGGGAGACGAAGGCCTCGACTGTGAGGAGTCTGATGGTGTGAGCCCAACTGGTCCAGCCTGCAGATCTGGGCGGGTTGGGTATAGGCAGCACTGAATGCTTTTCAGCCCCGTTCGCTGGTGCTTTTTGCAGGTTTGGCTTTCCCCAAGCACCACCTCAATGCCATGGTCCTGCAAAGCAGCGATTCTCATGCTCTGGTCCTAAGCTTGTAATGTGGATGTGGCCCTCCTACGCCACGTTTAGCTATCCCAGGCCCATTTACCATCTCTGGAAATCCTGACCTGGGGTTCACCAGCTGTGAACTCAAGATTTGAAGCCAGATTTCAAGGGATTAAATGTACCCTTCGCTTGTTTTATTTCTTGATTGATTTCCACCAGCAGGTCCTCAGTTAGCCACCTTCTTGCCTGTCCCCACAGGGAAGCACACTGCTTGTACCGTTTCTCCTGTTGTCAGACCCTAAACTGAATAATGGCAGTCTGTGAACTCAGTCCACTTGGAAAAGCCATAAAATGCCAGGAGCAGCAGGCATGAGGACTACACCGGTCTTGTCTTCACTTGTTGTGGTTACCTGCTGATCAATGCAGAGAAGGAGCATTTGTGTTGTCCTTCCTCCACCGCCATGTTCCAGCTATGGGATCACAGCTCACAATCTGTTTTTGCATTCACTGATGTATTCACTCTGTTTAATACAAGAAAAAATACTCCAGAAGCCGATCTGGCTCAGATGAAAGTGTCAGTCCTGGTTCGCCGCCCTCTTGAGCTGATCTGCCTGTCTTGCCCATGCTGCCACCCGGCCACTGATGAGACAAATCTGGGGACTCAGCACCAAGGAATCTCTGAGTCACTGATGGCACAGCTGCAGAAATGGATTTTCTTGGCAGAAAAGACTAACAGGCGTGGTTTCAGGGAAAAAAATCATTTGGCAAACATGTTACGTTGCCATTTTAAAAATGGCATGTTCTGTCAGAAACACTTCTTCCGAGCACTCTTGCTTGCTTTAGATTTAGAAACGTGCCCTTTGATGTGGAGAGCAGACTTGTGGTCAGAGGTCCTTCCTTTGGGCATCCACCCTTTCGAGGGAAAGGCTATTTTCTAAATCACAGGGTTCAAGCCCAACTGTCTTCACTCTGTCAGAGTTAGTTGCCACATGTTATACTCCTGAGCCTCCGGCACGTACAGAGCTCTCCTGGCTGGTGTGTAGGCACTGGCGGTTCTCTTGGGTTGCGAGTCATTCCCTCCTTGCTGTGCAGCCGCTCTGCTTAGCCATGGGAGTACAGTTTAAAACCAGAAGCCAATGAAGCACGATACCCAGCTATCTGTAGCATGAAACTGTATGTTAGCTCTTCAAAGACAGCCTGGAGCCTCACGGTTGTCCTCTCTTAAACAGAGATCCTGCTCTCTGCTAAACATAAAGAGACATCGTGTAAATAGCCTCACTTGCATCAAAGTCAGTTCACCAGCTGTGGATCTGGCTCCACATGCCTGGTATGTTCTTTACCAGCAGAGATAATGGTCTTTAAAGTGACCTTTACTGAGGTTTTTGACTCTCTCTGTTGTTTCTCACTGCATCTGGCTCCGTTATTGGCTTTCTTACCATTCCTATAACATCTTTTTCTTTTTGGGAGCTGTTTTAAAAGCAAAACCTTGCATATCTGAAAGCATTAAAGCAAAAGGGTTCATGAACAGGGAGCAGAACAAGCTGTTTCCAACTCTGGTTGCTTATAGTTGGATTCAAAAGAAGCTGACATCTTGTATGCAGTTCCATGGTTCTGGCTTCATTTTAAGCTACAATACACGATGTTTGTCTGTGTAAAAGGCTATAATGAAAACAAGTGTTGGAAGAAATAAGATTGTTTACTTTTTATGGGTCTTCCTTCCTTCCTAGTTTAATGAAACACTGTATCCTCATGTAGCTCCAGACAATAAACTCATCTTTAAGCAGTTACATTAAACTGCTCATTAGGCTTAATTTGCATTAACTGTAAGTGCCCAGTACATTCAACTAGTCACCACTGGCTGTGCTGAAAAAACTGACCATTGCACAAGTTATTGGCATAGTCTGAAGTATGTGGTTTTTATTGTATAAAGTAATATCAGTCATGTTAGGAGGCATCAAAATTACTTCAGTCTACCGAGCTCTCTGATACAAAACCACAAGCTTTTGAATATTTGAAAGCTGCGTTTCTGAAGGTTTGGATAAATTTGTCTTTTGCTGGAATTTGTTAAATCTGAATAAATCTTACCAAGTGTCGTGGTTTAACCTCAGTTGGCAACTGAGCACCACACAGCTGCTCGCTCACTCCCGCCACCCCATGGGATGGGGGAGAGAATCGGAAGAGTAAAAGTGAGAAAACTCGTGGGTTGAGATAAGAACAGTTTAATAATTGAAATAAAATAATAATAAAAGAATGTACAAAGCAAGTGATGCACAATGTAATTGTTCACCACCTGCTGATCGATACCCAACCAGTCCCCGAGCAGCGGCCCCCCGGCCAGCTTTCCCCCAGTTTATGTATTGAGCATGACGTCACATGGTATGGAATATCCCTTGGCCAGTTTGGGTCAGCTGTCCTGGCTGTGCCCCCTCCCAGCTTCTTGTGCACCTGCAGCCTTCTCAGTCGGTAGAGCATGGGAAGCTGAAAAGTCCTTGACTAGTGTAAGCACTACCTAGCGAAAACTAAAACATCGGTGTGTTATCAACTTTGTTCTCATCCTAAATCCAAAACACAGCACAGCTAATAGGAAGAAAATTAACTCTATCCCAGCCGAAACCAGGACACCAAGAAAAGACTTTTTTGTGCCATTTCATCTTCAGTGGCCCTGTTTCTTATCAGAAGTCCTCTGTGGTATGCTACTATAAAGAAGTACTTAGAACAAAATGTGTTGGCACCAAGCACTAAGTGTGAATCTGAAAATGGACCAAAGCTGTGGATGCAGTTACCATTTTTGCAAATAAGTGATTGAATTCAGAACAAAACCCTTCCAAAAATGGGGAGACGTGCTGTTTCATGGAAGCAGGCTGATACTGCTGAGAAGGCAAGGTCACTATTTAATAAACAACACTTTTTCATTCTCCCTTCTTAATTGCAGAAGTCCGTTGGAGTTCAGCTCTTGTGTGTTAAGCCACAAGGGAAAACAATTTCCTCTTTGTCCCTTTTGCTGACTTTTTCTCACAGTATGTATAAAACTAAGGGGTGATTTTTTTCCTACCTGTTTTAGTAACTAAAGTTACAACAAACGGTTCAGGATTGCACATAATAATGATAGCTAATGATGTGTTTAGAAAGTTTACTTTGCCCTGTAGCAGTCTGCACATGTTTCACCATATAGAGTTTTTCAATCTAAACCTCCTGTTGTGCTCTATAGCTGCTGGGAGCAGAGGAGGGCGCTTGTCCTGCCTTCGCTCTGCGCTGGGGAGCAGTGGGCTCTGAAACAAGTCCTAGTAGACTCTTCCCTGATTTTCAACAGGCTGGGCACTCAGTTTGCCTGGTTTAGTGACCCATTTGCCCATGGCTCACTGAACTCGCCTAGCCATGGCCATTTTCCTCTGGTTGTCAACCCGGCCGCTCTTGGGGCTGCCAGTCCTCCTCGTCTCTTTTCTGCTGGTGGTAGTTGGACTTTTGCGCATCTACTTTTCCTCTGTTTGCCCCCAATGTGGGGCTGATCTTTGTAGGGCAGCGTTGCTCTGGCAGCACATTCCTGCTCTTGCTGCAAATGAACCACACTGCCATTATTCCTCAAGACGAGACTGGGTGCTGCAGAGGTTTCTGTGTGTGTGTGAGTCCTTGCAGGGTGCGTCGCTGGATTCTCGGTGCTTTCCAGTTTGGCTAAAGAGCTTTGCTGGTTTTTGTGCACATTAAACTGCATCTTGGTTCACAGTTCTGTGGTGGCTTTTACTTTTCAAAGACAAACTCTCTCCTATTCTTTTCTTCTCCTCTGCAGATTTGCAGTCTGCCTTCAAGAAAAAGACTTCTTCCAACTTTTGTTTATTAAACTGAGGAAAAAGAACAATCCCCCAAACCCAAAGCACTGTCATTTATTGGCAGCATGGCAGTGATTCAGACTAACTGGGTGGCAAGCACAAATCCTGTCTTGACTACATCGTGTCATTTGGGAATACCATTACAATAGTGCACGTTTCACACAGCGGTATTTCCTCAGTGTCTTAGCCCTGGAAAACCTCCTGTTACTGGACACGCACCAAGTTGTTAATGGAGAGTTTGGAAGCAGCCATCAGATGTGGCAAGATTTATAAACACACATTAGCTATCTTCTTGCTTCTTCCTGTATCATGGGACCTAATCACATATTTGGAAAATGGTTTATGTTTTCTCCTAAACTAGGGCCCAAAGGCCCAGACCTACCCATACTTTGTAGCAGTCTTATTTCTCATAGCTGTGTTCCCAGAAACAGGCACAGAGAATGTAAAAAAGATATTTCTAAGATTAGCCTGTTAGCCAAATACATCCTGAGAAGAGTAATTTGCCTACAGGGATGGGTGGTGAACATATTCTTGCTGCTCTTAGTTCTCCCCCATTGCTGCCATTTGAGGCTTGTCTATTATTTTCTAATAGCTTTTATTTTCAGATGCTTTTCTGGCTGGCTGTCCTTGCATGTCTCTCTGACTCCTGGGATCCTGGTTTCTTTGAACTGCAAGAAATACTGGCTGTAATTCTTTCACTCTCTTTTTTTTTTTAAAAAGGTATCTTCCAGTGTCTGTCTGTGAATCTCCAAAATGGTACCTCTCTAATCTGATCCTTTCATTGCTGCTAGTGCATAACGCCTTGCATTTTCTCACTTTTCTACCCTGTTACTACGGTATTTTACTGCTTAGGTACAGTGGAGCCCCTGTGAAGGCAGGAAGATCTTCTGAAAGTGAGGTCTGTAGCGAAATAGCAAAGCATCACATGCATTGATAGTGGTGGTGGCAGGGAAGTTCCCGTGTTGTATAATAGGCAACACTACAAATCAGCCAGGTTCTGAATTTGTGTTCTTTCAGGGGACTGAAAAGCCCGCAGTCACCTTTTCAGACCTGGTTATAGGATCGGTGCTGTTGCTAGTTCTATTATGCTTCAGGAACAAGAGTGCTGTGATTTAGAAAGATTACTTTCTTTACGTGAGCTAAATTGATGACAGCGGCAGCATTGCTGGTGAAAAGCAGCATCCCATCAAAGCTGTACTTTGCATAAAGCAGCAAGCATGCCTCAGTACTGTCAATAACACACTTCCTGTGGCCCTATTAATTTGCAGACAGAGAAGGGTGATATTTAGGCAAAAGATGCTCTTTAGCATGTAGAACTGTTAGCATAATAAAGGAGGGCTGGCGTATCTCCAGCCTGCTCCCTCTGACCCAGGGCTTCCTCAGAAGCGAAGCTGTGAGGGTTTCGGTGCAAGAGCACAGACCCTTCCCAGAGGAGCTCCTTCTCCCAGCCGGGGCTTGGGGCAGCCGGGAGCACCTGGCAGCGTGGTGCCATGCTGCCATGTCTGCACGCTGATTTCCTTGTCACCAGTGAAAATCAGGAGTGACTTTAGTGAAGCCACAGAAGCAGGCTGTTGTCACACACAACTGAGAGAAATAGGACTAAATGAGAGAATTAGGATAAATTATACTTCTTGTGTGAAATGCTGTTAATGCTGAAGTTGCTGTCAGAATTTTATTTGGTTTCTACAGCCTCTGTTTTATACCTAGGGTTGTCTTGATATATCTGAATGTCAAATAAAAACTGCAGCAGTCACTTTAATTATAGAAGAGGCTTGAGATGAGTGTATGGAATTAGGGAAATAACAGGAAATAGGTTTGGCTGCTGTATTGGTAAAGCCACTGGTGCAACCTATAGAATTGTCTTAAACTATAGCAGTAAAAGCATGTATTTTCTGAAAAATTGAAATGTTAGTTTCTACACTTTTTTTTTGTATGGCATGATAGGGAGCCAGTTAAGACTTGGCCCTGTTTACAGAGCATCTTGGAATCAGTTTAAGAAAACAGATGAATTAATTATATTTGTTTAAAAAAATAGCTTTAGTTTGAAAGTAGCATGAGAAGGTGCAGCATGAAAGATATTGTAAGACTGTTTGAGAACAGCAATTTAGAACAAAAGTTTTTTCTTTATCAAAATTCTGGATACAAAATGGTTTAATCTGCTGCTTACTAGAAACCAAGGGCTTGCCTGTGTCATTCCAAAATGTTCAGCTGTGAAAATGTGCAGTTAATGGGGAGTCTGGAAGCAGTGAGAAAGCGTGGCCAGGCGTACACCAGAAAGCAATTCTTCCTCCATGTCCTCCTCATCTTGCTTAATGGAAAAGCAGCACTGTAGAGCCCAGCACGTTTCTTTTGTGTCAATACGTGTGTGTTTGCACTCTGCAACCACAGAAAAATGCAAAGCCCCGATCTCTTTCACCTCCGTGATATTTCAAGAGGATTCCAGGTCTAAAATGAGAAAGAAAAATAAGTTGTTTCTGGTTTGTTTGTTTGCTTTGGTTTGTTTTTTTTAGAGCTAGAAATACACTGTGGAGACTGGACAATCAGGGGAAGGCCTGGTAGGCTCTGTTGTGCTAAGCCATCCTTGTCAGAGCTGCTGGAGAAGACCTCATGGCATCTCCGCACTGGGCTGGCATTGGGACGGCCGAAGGCTCCTGGGGCTGAAGGGCTGACCAGGGATGTAGGGAGTCTCTCCCAGCAATGCCCGCATCCCACTGCCTGGCCAGACGAGGGTTAAGGGCTGCCCATCCGCTCCGCTCAGTGATTCAAGGGGATTTGAAGGAAAAAGGTGTGCCTTTTTTTCCAGGAAATCAGAAGACACAGAGGGACGTGCCTTTGGGCCTTTGCTACTTCGGTCATAGGAAGAAGCTGTGTTTTATGTTACTTGGGCATTGTCTTTGGCTGAGTAAGTCATGCCCAGAGGAAAAGGGCCAGGGCAGACTTTGAGGCGGGAGCATGCTGAGACTTCCCTAGACAGGTTAACAAGCTCTTCCCAATTTGTAGTGTCTTTGAAAGCAGCTTTGCTACTGGACCATGGAGCTGCTGCAGGGGAGCTGAACCTACTTGCATAATCCAGGCACCAGCTCAGTTGTTTTCTAGTTGTAAATTGATCAGGCCATTGATTTGTTGCAAGCATCAGAATTTGGAGGGATTTTAAGTGTAGGAGTCTGCTCTAAGATCTGGTTTTACATTGTTAATTTAGCAACACAAAGCTGGGTGTGCTACTTGGCCTTTTTCTAACAGCATTTAATTGTGGTCATTTTGACTGTTGTCTTTTTTTTTTTTTTAAGATCAAGATGTTTTGCCTGCTTTTTAGGAAAGCAAACAGTTCAGCCAAACTTATAAAGAAAATCACCTGGTATAAGCTTGGGGACCCAGTCATGCTTTTCCAAGTACAGGAAGGAAGCTGTTGCTTGGCAGAAATGGAGCATAAACAAAGAAACAAACAGTAGGAATGTGATTACCAGGCACATGGAAAACGACTTTCAAGCAAGTCTTTTTAAGGACAAGAAGCATTAAGACTGATCCTGTCTGCACTGACCCCAAGCAAGTCACCACTGACCCAAGTCCAGCCAAGCGGTACGAGCTAGCAAGAGAGCAACCACATACCAGTTTGCAGAAATGAGTTTTGTTATGCCATTAATCCTGAACTAGGCTGTGTAAGGAAGAGGCAGGACATCTTAGAAGGGAGGTATAATAGCTTCCTTCTGGGAAGAAATTTGAGAATTTTCTCTTGTTTTGGCATGGCTGAGATGGCAGAGGTAGATGTGCCATTGCTCACAAATGATGCAGTGGCAGTTCCCCTCTCCGAATCGTCATGCCTTGCGTGGAGCCAGTGACTCTCGTAGCTGCCAAGGGCAGACCACAGTCCAAAAGTATTTGTGAAGAGCCTCCAGGTTGCTGTGACATTTAGTGGTTTGATACAGAGAAGGGGTTGCTTAGAGCTGCCTCCGCATCTACCCGTTCAAAAATTCCCCACCCTCTCTGAGAGGCAACTGGCCATGGCACTGTTGGATTTACTGGCATTGCTGTAAATGCCAAACAGCCTGAGCAAGTGCTGAAAGACTGACTTACCTTTGCAGCGCTGGGCAATGAAAATGGGGGAATTATGAACCAAAGGGAACATAGGGCTGGAAGGGACCTGCAGAGACCATTAAATCTTTTTCTTGGACAAAAATGTTCCTGGCAGCTCCTTGTCTCATGTGCCCTCGAAAATCTCCTGTGCCTTCACAGCTAGCATGGCCTTGGGGTGTCCTTCCCAGCCAGGAGCCTGCCTGCGTCCCCTCGGCTCGATGGAGACCTCAGACCCCTTGCAATGCCAGTTCCTTGCGAACCTTTCTCTTCAAATTCATCCCAATTTTTTCTCTCAGCTCATAATACCCAACCACAGAGGGCTCCTTTAATAACTGTCTGAAAGCAAGAGAAACACTCTTGTCTGAACACTGGCTTTGAGACCCCAAATGCGCTGGCTGGATTTACTGTGCCCCTGCCCAGACCAACTCTGGTACATGCAGTAAAAAAAAGTTACTTTCCACTCTTTGTGTCATTTACTGCCAGAATTTACTGCAGGATTTCTCTGCCCTCTTAAATGAGGCTGGACTTTTTTTCTGCGCACAGTGTGCACCCCACTTGGTTCTGCCCCTGCTTGGTTACCCCAAGACACGTAGGCAGTGTCTCTGGGTGCCCTGGTTCTCCCAGCCCCTCGTGGGAGAGGGGCTGCATTCCCCTGGCCTTGGCATCACTCCTTGCATGGGGCCTGCAGGGTGTATCACTTCCTCCAAGGCAGTGGCATTAGGATCCTGGTGGTGTTCGTGCTGCCTGACACATAAGCATTGCCTCCCACGAGGATTTCAACAGTTTCCCGCAGTGACAGTGTCTCTGATAGCTGAAATTTCTGATCTAATAAAAGATCTTCATGTCTCAGCAGATGCTGCGGCTTCAGCAAACTATGGACTGTCAAGTGTAGAAGGTGGTGTTTATGCATACATTTTTTAATCCTTGTTTGCACAGTACTTTGAAGGTATAAAATACCTCAGAAATGCTGGCTTCTTATTGCTATTATCACTGTCATCTTAATTTTCCATCATTTTGAATATCAGTTATTCATGAGAAATCAGTGCAACAAGTGGGAGTTCTTCCAAAGCTTTTTAGTTCATATTGTTTTCAGTCACATCATGCCAGATGTCTTGGAGGAATCTGATCTGACACAAACCCGGACAAGTCACTGTAAAACTGTATACAAAAAGACACAGGCTGATACACTGCTGCTGGTGACGCCAGCAGATATAGATGTTATTTGCAAAACTCTTCCTTCACTGTGAGAGTGCGAGGGCCAGGGAAGAGCACATGCTGCGGAGAACAGCAGCAACACAAATAGCTTTGGGAGCAAGCTTTGGCTGAGGTGTGTATTTTGTGTTTATTACTTAATTTAGCAATATCGGGAAAACCCATGAAGGAAAAACATCTGGATGTTTTCCAGATGCGGAATGATGCGGGAAGAAGCAGGGCTGTAATTAAGCATGCTTGCCTACTGAAATATGCGTACAATCGCTATGGGATGCTGTAACTAGCAACATCTATCGGACTATTTTTAAAGCTAAAGCAGTAATATTGTGCTAGTGTGCCTGATGTCTGCGCCTGTGCTTGGCGAACCTGCCTCTGCATGGCAGGTTTAGGTTCTCTGCAGCTTAGGAAATTACGCTTTTACTGTGCTCAGCTACATCAGCTGAGAAATCTTTTTGTCAAACTTGGGTATATCTGAGCCCTGTGCAGAATGCACTGAGTGATTTCCACCACCACCAGCCCACTGTTGCAAGGATTTACTTTATTCCTTACAGATTAATTACAGAAAAGAGTGAACTGTTTTTTTTTTTTTCTGATTGCACAGTGATTCTATGTGCCAAGAAGCCACTAAAAAGAAACAGAAAGATTGCGAGAGATTATGTGTGACAGGAATAGAGTCTGTCACAGAGTTGCAGATTATTTATTGCTGGCGCGCTTTGATAAGTGGCTGCAACTGGCTCTAATTTTCTTGGTGCTGCCCAGCTGCTTTGATCAGCAATGAAACTGTTAACAGTGCTGACAATTAAATTATGGTTGATGGGCATTGCAGTTTAAACTTCCCCTGACAAACAGTGGCAGATCATACCTGTCAGGGCTATTGTTTGGACTGTTTTCCCGCAGTGACAGCGTCTCTGATAGCTGAAATTTCTGATCTAATAAAAGATCTTCATGTCTCAGCAGAAATTTTGGCTTTCTTTGGACATATCGCTGGGTTGAATCACGCTGAGCTTCTTTTCAGGATTTTCTTCCACAGTCACCATGGTTAGAGAGTCGCTCTGGTTTTCTGAGCAAGAGCTGGGATCGTAGACAGCGTGCTGGCAGCATGTGGGAGGTGTGTTTCATTGCCATGTGCCCCTGGAGCAGCAGCTTTGCGTGCGGGTGTCTTCTCTGGGTCCTGTGCTGATCTGCAGCTTGGAGGAGTGTAGCATCCAGGAGGGGACCAGAAAGCCTCTGTGCACGTAGCAGGCGGTGAGGATCTGGGGTTGGGACGGTGGCTCTGAATGCAGGTGTCGCGTGGGAGAGGAGAGTGATTGCCATCTGAGACAGCGAGCGCTGCGGTGAGTGTCCTTTCCTCTTCCTTCCCAGAGACTGATCCCAGCCTTCGTACTTTCCTATAGCTCTTTAAAATCTCCCTTTGTGTAGGCTCTTTCTTTACTCCTTTCAATCTCTCTTTTTTACCTGCCCTCCTCTTTTTCCCCTCATCTCTCATTCCCCTCCTTTCAGTGTCCCCTTTCTTTGTTTCCATCCCTGTGCCTCTGAGGCTGGACGCAGTCTCATGCAAAGGCAGGGGGTTCTTTGAACGTTTGTAGCCTTATGCTTTGGGAATGTTGACTAACAGGAATTGTCTATAATGGATTTAGAAGTACCTGAACACCCTATTTGCATTTCTGCCTGTCTGCTCAAAAACGCTGGCACTTGGCTCCCTTGAGGCTTGAATTCTGCTAGAAGCAGCTGTGGCGGTGGCTTCCTGTGATTTGCTTCATCAGTTGACATTTTCAGGAATTTGGTCTGCTATAACGGTTGGCCATTTTACTGCCCTCTGCTGCTAAACAACTTGGGTAACTTCTCACCCACCTAAAGGGATGGAGTCCCCTAGATATAACTGGCTTTATTAGTGAGATCCCACATGAAAGTGTGCCTCCTTCTTACGTTGTTGTTGTTGTTATTATTCAGCGGTCTGTATTCATTTGTGGTATATTTTATTCAGCTAAAACCCCGATCAGCCCAATTCTGCTCTGTGTCTAGGTTGCGTGTAGAATTAGGACTTCTAGTAGCGATTTCAAGATCAGGAGCAAATTCTCTACAAAATTAGGTCTTGCGTATGTAAACAAGTTGCACTACTTCTAAATACTGTTCTGTAGCATTGATATAACCCTCCCCTAGTGTGAATTCAGGTATGCCAGTATGAACATGCTTATACCAGTGTAGCTTGCTCCCCTGTGGGAAAGGAGAACAAGCTATTCCAGTATAGAGCACTTTTATTTGGCTCTGACTACATCCACACTTTCGTTGTATCGGCAGAAATATACCAGCAAATAATACTTGTAATTTAACATGGGTGAACTGCTACAAAATCATGTATAGAACAAGTCTTGGTCTGCAGACTGCCTCAATAACTTCTTGACAAGCGAGTGTTGAATATGCCATGTATTTATAATCTTGTCTTTGTGACTGGAGGTACAGTGGAAAGACTTAGTGTTACTGTTGTTACGTATTCACAATTAAGAAACTAAGAACTGGTCAGTGTGTTGGCTATAAAGTCATGACTGTGAATCATGTGAGTCATGGCTGTAGTTTATTTTTAAATAGAGTACGTAAGACTATTCACTTTCAGACTGGTTGCTGACCTTTGTTTTTATTTGCAGCATATTGACAATATAAGAGGACTATGGCAGAGATGCAAATTCCAGTAATGCTTACTTGGAAGTGCCTTTCAGCTGGCAGGGAAATACAGAGGTGTTCTAGCAACACTGAAAATCTGGATCCTGAAAAGCCACTTGTGCCAGTGAAAAGTGAGTGCCTGGTGGCTGTGAAATACTTGGCATTTATATCTGTGGTTATCTACCTTAGTCATTGGCAGGGCAGGGCAGTCCGGAGATCAACGGGCAACAGGTACAGAGAGAAACTTCAAAAAATTCCAATCAGATGCTATAATCCCAAATACCATGGTTTATTGATGGATTTTTCCCAGTACTGCTGCTAATCTAGATGATCAGTATGTGCCTTGTAGCAGTAACCATGTAGGAAAGACTCTTGGTGTTTGCAGGCAAAGGAGAAATACGTTTGGTATGGGAAACACTTCATATTCAGAGTAGTTGGGGGAAGGCAGTGCCACCAGCAGATTAGGGTCTTCTGGAGAGGAACTGTCTTAATTGCACATGACTGACAGGCATCTGGAAACGCGGGACCTAACTAAAACTTCTAGGATTTCTTCTACCACAGAGTAAATAAACCTTCTTGTGCACAGTAAGAGGTTATTTTAAGGCAGGTGATGGTGAGGTGAAGGAGTCTGTGGGGAGGAGAAGCTGGTGCCATTAGGGGACTGCAAAGCTTTGCTGAGAGGAACACGCTTTATTGTGCTGCTTGATGACACAGTTACCTTGCCAGGCTGTTGAGGGAAATAAATGTTCACAGAACCTAATAGTTTCCTCCTGTGAGTTAGTGTCACCTCCATCTCATTTAATTCCCACCTTTGCTTACTGTGAGTGCCATTTCAATGCTGTGTTTCTCAACTTCATTACCTCCAGACCGAGCACTGCTTCAGAAACAGCTTTCCGAACTGTAAGTGGCTTGTTTTGCAGAGCAGGGAGGAAAACTTCTTTGCCGTTTTTCCCCCGATCTCATTGACTCCCCGTGACTCCGACAATGGTGGCGGAGGTGGCTCCCGTGAGCGGGCTGGGGCTCTTGCCTGCAGGCTGTGGCTGTGGCTGGGTGGTGCTGAGGCTTTCAGGGTGGCACAGGCAGGCAGCAGTCAGTAAAGCTAGTGTATGGTCGTCAAGAGCAAGCAGCTGACCTTGGACAAATTTGCAGTTGGGCTGTAACTCAACCTAGCGTCCAGCTTGCCCTGGTCTTTGCTGCTTCTTTCTAGGAGGAAAGTGATCTGTGACAGTCCTTTTGCTGGTTTAGATTACTTCTCTCCCTGGGCTGACTCACGGGTTTCGCCTGCTCTGTTTGCTTCGGGTGGGAGCCGCAGGCTGTCAACAGCTGATCTTTCTCCTTAAAGAGTCCAGCAACAGCAGCAGCCCTGGAAGGAGAGGCAGAGGCATCAGACAGGTCCTTGCCTGCAGTTCTTGGCAGCGAGGCTTGCAGTCAGGACAGTTTACGTGAGATTGACAGACAGATGCAGTACAGCTCAGCCCTGCTCCCACAGGAGTCCACAGAATCCATTGGTGAGCAGTTTTGAAAAGCTCCTTTTTATTGTCTTGTCACCTCCACTTTTAACCAGATATGAAATTGTTCATTATAAAACACCCAATTGTCCTTACAGCAATCACATCACTGGTGTCTGCAGTGATGTGTTGTGAACTGCATAAGAGAGAAGTCATTAATATCTGTGTTTATACATTTCCCTAAAGATGA